>NC_138502.1:5333748-5976248 GCF_964252035.2 Podarcis erhardii | reverse complement strand
GGAACCCTAAAGGTTCTTCGGAGTGAATTGCAAAGGAAATTGAGCCTTCAAATATTTCAAAATCCCAACCCCTTATGAGACCAGTTACGGAAAAATCAATCTGGGCTGTCATGATCCACACCTTTCCAACTGAAGTGTTTTCCTTATATTCAGGAGCAACTACAACAATTAAAGTGATCAGCCACATTACAGTCATTGTTTCACCATATATAATAAATGTTCTCGCTTTCATATCCATGAAAGGCTTGTAAATATTTTGGGCCTGATCATTAAGATCTTCAAGGCCGTGGAAATTGCCTTGGTTTGGGATTCTTTCTGAAAAAGCTGTGCATATTCCATTTTGAGAAAGCAATGGCTCCAGCATCTGCAAGAAATGGTCTCCGCTTTCATCATCCACAGCAAGAAGCCCAATCCAGGTCCATCTGAAATGCTGCAGTAACCAGATGATCCCTATATATTGGTGGGTCTCATTTGCAACCATGCTATAAAAGGAACGGGCCTGTGTTGTGACACTTTGCTCTGGAGCAAATGAACCATACGTGAGCTAAAAGGGAATGCACAGCTACTTTAGAGATGTTTTAAGCCAAACCATTCTGTGAGGTCCTTTTTTATGGAATCAAGATTTGGGGAAGTAAAATACCAATCTATATTTCCAGCTCTGGTTGAAATGTGTTTGTTCAATCCTCTGCTTCAAATTTGGAAGTATGATGCCTGGGAAACACAGATGGAAAATTAATCTGCCAGACACTCCCAGGGAATTTTCTGCTCATTTATAGTATCTATATTGAAGAATGCAGTGCAGGGGGGCACTCAGAAAAGGCCTATGGGGAGGGGGGTGGATGAGTGGGAGAATGCCATCTTCCACATACTGTGTCCCCCAATTGTATGAAGCCAGTTTTATTCAGTTTTTCAAACATTATAATTTTATTTTCTACACAGTCATATTTCTCCATCTGTGTCAGCTACACAATCTCTCCACGAATATCAATAAAATATGGAGTTGCATGCTTGATTTTGTGAAGGACCCAGTTCATAGTGCAAGGATCTTACCTGTGGGATATTGTAGAGATTTAAGATGTCAGCCATATGAAAGGAGATATCAGAGGCAAGGCCCCCAATAATGGCTATTAGGTTTTTCTGTGTGCCACATGCATAGTTGGGCAGAAATGTATGTGATTTGAAGAGCATGTCCAGAATGGTACGATAGGTCATCCTCTCAATGTAGTAACTGTCGTAGATGTGGAATCCAAGTGTGGCATTGGGCAAGACCCTGGGATTCTCATTTATCGTTTTTATAGCAAACACCAAGGCCAGGACATGCTGATAGAACTTTGTCACCATTCTGCAAAGAAAAGCATAAGTTCTTTCACAACTAAATTCTATGGTGAGTGCAAAATATTTTATCATAGAACTAGCATAAATGCAATGAGCTTTGACCATCATTATATTAAGGAAGAAAAACTATCACAGTGGCTGCAAACAAGGGAAGGAGATGGAGAAAGCAGTAAATTGCAAATCCATTTCAATTTGACATGTGTTCCATCCAGTTTCTCTCTAAATTTATATTTTTACTTTGTATGTTCCACTCTGGTAAAATTTATGTTAGTATAAGCTAACAGCCTGCATAGTCCTTAACAACTCTCTCTTACCATGCTGAGTTGATTTCCCAGTTAGAAGATTAAACCAAAAGCACTCTGCTAAGCAACTAGAGAACATACTATAATACCCACTTCTTTTTAACAGCATTGCTTGTTTTGAGAACTTTTCTTTATTCTCATTTTATCCACATCTAACACTGTTTCAAACCTAAGCATTCCTTAATTTGCTTTTTCTAAAAAATCTCATTATACATGTTTGCCTTTTCATCAGTGTTCACAGTGACCACCTTTTGAACATTTTAGCTTCCTACTAATTTCTCCCATCTCATTGTATTTCACAAACTCACAGAATTGTACTTGGAAGGGGCACCAAGGGACATCTACTCCAACCCCCTGCAATGCAGGAATCTCAACTAAAGACTCCCTAACAGATGGCCACCCAACATTGGGTTGAAAACCTCTAATGAAGGAGAGTCCACCATAGCCTTCATTTTATTTAAACATTCACAGTTTATCATCTCAGGCATCTGTTTGGCTGTTATGGATACAGGATACTGGAGTATCTGCTTTAGTTGTGTAACTGCTCTAGTTGTGATCAGGAACATGATCTCCACAAGTTCTTATGATGGGAGCCAGCCATAAACAAGAACACCATTCATGCTCTTTCAGAATTTTAATTCCTGTACTAAAATCCATAGGTTTCCAAGCTCACAAGACACCAGGAAGCAGGGAGGGGTCTCTTACATTGGAACATCAAAACCTTGTTCCTCAGAAGGGTGGACCTGGAAGGACACTTTGTAGGAAAGAAAAAGGATCTGAGACGTAATCCCACCAATGATGAGACCTTCGGGTTGATACCACTCATGAGGCACTGGGAGGGCATCACTTCTAGGACATGTAATGGTATTTGCCTTGCACACCATGTGCGATAACAAAAGTAGGAATACCACCACCAATGCAGCCATCTCTCCAGATGGTCATCAACTTCCTTATAACATTTCTTTAACATGTCAGTTAACAAGTCTTGAGGGGAACAGCTCTGCACTGATTTGATCAGATGATTAGCACAAATTCCAGGTATATAACCACATTCAGATTGGGTGGGGAAAGCTGCTTGAAGGTGTCATAGAGAATCAATTATTTGAGGTAATTGCAGGAGTAATTACTTGTGCAAAGTCCGGTCTCTGTATGGCACCAGTAAACATGTTTTTCCACTCTTTTACTCCCTCATGGGAAAACAGATAGAAGATGGGTTCACAATGATCTCAATGAAAAATAACAGGAGAGCTAAGACATAGGAACAAACGAGAGGGAACCTTTAGCTTATGAAACATGAGTTCTCTATTTCCCCAGTACCCCTTTTTTCAGGCTGCAGCTGGCAGCTATACCTCAGGCCTATTTTTGCTTTCCCTTCAGTATAACATAAGGAATTTATTGATCATATTGTTTATGTGCACTCAAATTTCACATAAGAGATTTCATGTGCCAGCACCTATGTTTGGTTTGGCTACCTTACAGTGAAAGTCAGCAGAGGCTGGGGGATTGATGTGATATATCATTTTGTATTTACAAGTATATACAGGATGGGCATTAAATGGAAGGGCTCTTGTTACCTCATTAGGTTTCTACCCAAGTCCTAAGCCTCCACCATAGCTTTGAATCCAGCACAGATAACAATTCAAGCCTTCCTGACTCTTCCCAGCCCAGCCTGAGGTAGTTGGACACTCTTTCACTTTTAGGGGCAAATTTCCAAACAAAAGCTTCACAGGTTTGAGGTGGTCTTCCAAAAAGCTTAGGGGGCGATTCCCCCCATTTCATGAAATATGGCAACGCTAGAATGTGGTGTATGTGGGACTTCCCTTGGGATTGGTCCTGAAGGTGCAGCTGATGTAGAATACTGTGACAAGGTAGTTTAGAGAAGCACATTGATGCACACATATTCCATATGTGCTAAGGTAACTGTGTTAAAGAAAAAGTTTAATAAACATAAAAATGCAATGTTTGTATGCATTGCATTTAAAATGCTATGTTGAGAAGTTTGCATTAGGCAAGCTTTCGGGGTTCAGATTTATTGTTTACTCATTGTTTATTGTTTAAAATTCAAATGGCCCCCCTCCATTCCATGCTCAGAAATCAACCAGATTGGCAATTCAATCAACACGGGCCAAAGGACAGCATCTCCTACCACCTGTGAGGGGATGGGGTGAGCTCAAGGGGTGCAGGGAACCTCCAGTTTCCCAAACTCTGCTGCTGAACCTTTTCCCACTATAGCTGCCTAACTCTGCCTACTGGTAGGGACAGCCCTTCTCAAGGAAGGATGTGAAAACTTAACTTGCTCCTATTAGCTATCCATAAGTTAAAGGGAGCAGATTCCGTAATCGTTTATTCCATGGCTGAGCAGCTATAATTTATTTAGACTTTGATTTACTCCCTGGCCCATAGTTTGTGTTCATAATTCTCATCCTGGTTCTTATCCATAGATATGGTGACCAGCTGTTTGCCACCTCCCAAATCTTAAGTGGAGTGTGTTTGCATGAAGAGATAATGGTTACTCAAGGGCTGTTTTGCCCCTTTATGCTGAGCTGTATGTAAATTTGAAGGCTGTTTCCTCTTTATATCAGTGGTCACATCTCCCTGCACCAGCCACATTAGAAGGCATACCCTGTTTGCCAAACACGTTTCCACTTAACCTCCCCCACCCCACAGACAAGGAAAGAAATGATGCTTTGGTTTCCATTTGTGTTCACTTTAGCAGCCTTCAAAGGTATTTTTTTCAAATACAGGGGAGAGTACCATTCACAGATTTATATGAAGCAGAACTCTTACAAACATTCTTTCTTTTCAGGTGTCCAAGCAGACATCCAGCTTGTTGAGTCTGGAGGAGATGTCAAAAGGCCCAGAGAGTCTCTCCGCCTCTCCTGTCGAACCTCTGGGTTCACCCTCAGCAGCTACTGCATGGATTGGGTACGACAGGCTCCAGGGAAGGGACTAAAATGGATTGCAAGGGATTGTGGTGGAAACTCAAAATCTTATGCTGCCTCAGTGAGAAGACGCTTCACCATCTCCAAGAATGACCCTTCAAACATGGTATATCTGCAAATGAACAGCCTGAAACTTGAGGACACAGCTGTTTATTACTGTGCAAGAGACACAGTGAGAGGAAGTGAATCTGTAGCCTGATAAAAACCTCCCTTTGCCCATGGCAGCTCTCTAAATTGAGTTAACTGCACCAGACTGAATGAAGACTTTAAGTGAAGGGAAACAAATGCTTTATTTGTAAATCCTGTCAAACATCTTAAAGAATAAAAAAGACTAAGATTAAGACCAAGAATTTGTCCAAAAGAAATTAGTACATGATGCTCAACCAATGTTCTCATGACTTAATGATTTTTCTATTACAGACACCCTTGCTCCCCACCAAACTTGCATTGCCCTTCTAACCCCCATGATCAATCCCCTCCCCAGGTAGAGAGTTCCAGAGGTGTGGAGTCACCACAGAAAAGGCCCTCTTTCCTATGCCTATCAATCCTCTCTCTTTCTCTCTTACACACATATATATTTCCCTTTCCACTATTTTGTCTACCTATAAGCTTCCTATTCCCAGACAGTACCTAATAATATCCAGCAACCACAGGGGATCGCAATGGACAAGCAACAATGTACCATTTGTGTATGGAGCAGATAATCCATAATGGTCTACAGGTTGGAGCAGTGAGAGAGGTGAGGAAAGCAATGATATTGGCATAGTACAAACACACTGACAGAACCCATCTGGTGCTAAGACTAGTGTGCACTGCACTGACCTTATCACTGTCTTGTCTTTCCCAATAAGGTGCATTGACAGGAGATCAGGCAAGCACTGCTGTCCCACTCTGCTGACCCTACTGCAGATAACTCATCAACAACAGCAGCAACATTTACTGCATTAGATCACTGCAGAAAATTAACTCAAGAAAATGGCTCAAACCACACATGATCATTGGAGAATTAAGCACAAAGAAGATTTTATGGCATTAACTTTTGACCCCAATTTCCTGTGTCAGTTTCTCAGTTTGGGGGGGCTGCATGAAACACAAGGCTCACGGCACAAAATAGCACTAAACTAGCACTGAACTTTGGCATTAGTTTGGGGGGGTAGGATCCAGAATGTCAGGTCCACATATTAATGAAGCTTACTATAATTCATGATGTGCGATGATTACCATCTCAACAGCTACCTGTCCCTTTGGTGGGTAACTTAATTTCACCCTGAATTCTGTTATCTACCAGTAAATGACAGAACATTAGAAAAGCAAAACAGAAACTTCAAATACAGGATTTCCATTATATGATCTCATCATCTGATGATGTAGCTACAACGGAGCATTGTTCTAAATTATAAAAGTTAAATACATAAAAGCACTTGGGGGGGAGAGAAGTTACAGTGGGACCTTGGTTTGCAACTGCTTTGGATTACAACTGTTTTGGATTATAACCATGTAAAACCCAGAAGTGTGTGTCCCTTTTTTAGGAATACAACCCTTTTTATTATTATTACAAGTAATTTTTTGGGGGGAGGCCCCATTGGTGAAAGTGCGCCTTGGGTTACAAACTATTTCGGTTTACAACCGGACCTCCAAAATGGATTATGTTTGTAAACCAAGGTACCACTGCATAGAATAACTGGTTTTATTATCTGTTCTACATTGATGCACAATACCGCCTCATATCCCCTCCTTTTTTTGAGGTGAGCAGAATAGATTGGATTGGCATAGATAGCATTCCAACCCAGTTTCTGGACTGTGTCCTCTGTTTCTAATCCAAGTGATATAATAAGATCTAGTTAGAGTTATCTGCTTCTTCTCCTTATTAGCTGCTCCTTACTGTTCAGCTCAGGTCTCAGCAGAATAATGTAACATTTTGGGGAAAAGATGCAGCCAAGTAAGCCAGCAGTGGAGGCCAAGATGGAAAATATCTCCACAGCCACCATGTATTTCCCTTTGGTGCTCAAGTATGTTGGAACAAATGACAACCAAACACTGCAGAACATCAACATGCTGAAAGTGATGAACTTGGCTTCATTGAATGTGTCCGGCAGCTTCCTTGCCAGGAAAGCCACAATGAAGCTGATGGTAGCCAGAAGACCAAGGTAGCCCAAGACAAGATAGAACATGAGCACAGAGCCTTCATTGCATTCTGCTACAATTTCTTCTGGCAGTGAATGCATGTCCAAATCTGGAAATGGAGGAGACCTTGCCAGCCACGTGGCACAAATGGCTGCTTGAATGAGGAAGGAGGAAACCACAGTGGAGTTGGTCACCCTTTTCCCCACCCATTTCCTCATGTTGGAGCCTGGCTTGGTGGCCATGAAAGCCATAACCACAGTGATGGTTTTGGCCAAGACACAAGAGACAGCCACTGAAAAGATGATTCCAAAAGAGGATTGTCGGAAAAGGCAGGACATCTTCTGAGGCTGCCCAATGAAAGGAAAAGAGCAGAGGAAGCAGAGCAGGAGGGAAAGAAGGAGAATGTAGGTGAGGTCCCGGTTGTTGGCTTTGACTATGGGGGTATCTTTGTACTTAATAAAAATTCCAATCACCATAGCTGTAATTAAGGAGAAAGAAAGAGTAACCAAAGTTAAACTGATCCCTAAAGGCTCTTCATAGGACAGAAAACTTATTGACTTGGGAATGCATTTATCTTTTTCCTTGCCAGGATATTGTTTTTCTGGGCATTTGAAACAGTCGTCCATATCTGGAAAAAAAAGAGGAGTTACCATTTTACTGAAAAGGCATGTATCAATTGGAGCCAATGGTCACAACTGTCTTTTAGTTTGGAACTAGCTCATATTACTCAAAGCATAAAAATCATACTCTATGTGTGTGTGTGTGTGTGTGTGTGTGTGTGTGTGCGTGTGCGTGCATGTGCCTTTTACCCAAAGATCCCAGGGAGGTATAAAACATTAAGAATACCACATGGGCATATAAATGAAATGTAATATTTTTTTCCAGTGTGCATCACTTTACACTCAAATCAACCTCCATTTTTGTTAGCTCTGTCCTGGAAGGGGCTCCTTCTTTTTGCCCCCCTTGATCACTTAAACCTCCCATTTCTAGGTCTCACAGCTTGTCCCTTCCCTAGACTGCTCCTCAGTGCCCCACCACCAGGTTCCAGGGTCTAAGTCGTCTTCTTCTTCTTCTTCTTCTTCTTCTTCTTCTTCTTCTTCTTCTTCTTCTATGCCTTCCTTGGGGGGCTCTTGGGCAGGTGGTGCTCACTGGTCTTCCTTGTCCACCCAGTCCCTGACATACAAAGTCAAAATGAAATCCCAGCCCCTAATCTGGCTTCTGCATTTTGGACCAATTGAAGTTTTCACTTTAACACTCAAAGATGGAATACATTGTGCATCATATCACTTACCCTCTTGATCTGAAATCTTCCCTTCCGGGCATGGACCACAATCAAAGCAACAGAACTTTTCCCCTTCCTTCGCTTTTTTCTGATTGCCAGCATGGCAAGAATGAGTACACACAGAAAGGGGAAGCACCTATCCATAGAAAAGGAATGAGGGGGAGCAGAAATGATAATTTAAAAACCAGCTAACTGTAAATTGAAATACAGTGATTTGACACTGAAGAACAGGGAGCACAGTACAGGCAACCATCTGCCAGTCTTTCACTGAGCATGCCAAAATGCATTGTTACAAATGTCGGGTGCTTTCTCCTGTCTCTGCCGAGCAGTGGCAAGAGCCCATGGGGTCCCAAGCACTCACCCAGGGTCTGTGTTCCTTTGGAGAACTGAAGATATGGCAGAAACTGCCATGGCTTTAAGAAATATGGTTTATTCACCTATTCACACCTTCAGTCTGCATGCAGGGAGTCCAAATCTTACAGCATGGTCATTTTCAGAGGGACTTGTACCCCACAGCAGTGCAGCTTTGAAGTACAAGGCATCTCTGCAGCAAGACCTGCAACCAGCTTTCCCCAGACATGGATCTCAGCTCTTCTTGCTTCATCTGCCAAGCTACCCTTGCTTGAAAACTGTCTCCTCAAACAAACAACGCATCACCTTGGTAACATCTGACTCCCCAGGCCAAAGGATTCATTTCTAATGACCTGTAAACACCTTTTGTCATGTTAAGTGGTTGGCTCTTCACTAAGCCAGCCAAAGGATTCCCTGTCTGGCACAGTACTGCAGCTTGTACTTTCATCCATATCCCAATTAAACAAAATTCTAGCATTTCTTCAATCCTAGGGTTTAGGGGGGGGGCACTTAAATTAAAACAGTATGTGTGCAGTCAATTGCTTGACTGATGAGAAGTGGAAGACCAGATAAAAAGGATGACTATTTCTACTCAGTGCGTCATAGAAACGTGATGGCCACCTGGCAATGTATAGTCCTGGTTTGAACCATGATGTAATGATAACTGGCCAAAATTGATTAAGGCCTAGACAATATTTAGCACTCTACAGTAAACATACAACTGCTTTCAATTGATGGGAAGAGCAGAGATATTCAGCACCTCAAATGGACATTGTGATTTTTTTAAAAAAATCTGACATAAACAGTGCCTAATTGCCCATGGCAATTTGCTGTGTAAGGTAGCTTTCTGACCCTCAGATCTTCTGCCCTGATAGTGATATAGCCCAAGAGAATGCCCTGGAATTCACACCTGGTTAAACCGCCTATGCCATACAATCCTATCATCACTGATGAGGAATTTGTGTCCTTCTTTGGGATCCACCCTTCCAACCTTCACTTGAACAAAAGAGGTGTTGGGGAACATGACCATGTTCATGATGTCAAATCCAGCTCCCATTTCCCTCTTGTCATTAAAAGTTACCAGTTCTCCAGCTGTGTTGTTAAATGAAATGTCTTGAAGAAATGGGTGGAGCTAGTTAACAGAGAAAATGAAAAAAGTACATATTTATTATAGTAGAGACTGTCCAAATATTTTTGATGAAGATGCAATAAATTTGCAGGTGTAGAGTATAGAAAAAGTATAGATTCTCTTCCTCCTCTTTCTTTCTCTGCGCCATCAAATATCTAAGTGCAAAACAGAAACCACAACTGCTGCAGAACATAAACCACCATTGCAAAGAGTGGCAGCAACAGCAGCATACATCTCCTATGTTATGCTAATATTTTATTCTCATTAACTTTGCTGCTTTCAATGTGCACTCTGTACTTGACCTCCTTTGTACTGTTTTCTTCTGAAATCTTTAGAGTAATAAAAAAATTCCTTCCAGTAGCACCTTAAAGACCAACTGAGTTAGTTCTAGGTATGAGCTTTCGTGTGCATGCACACTTCTTCAGATACACTGAAACAGAAGTCACCGGACCTTTCTATATAGTGAGAAGGTGGGGAGGGGTATTACTCAGAAGGGTGGTGGGAATGGGTGATTGGCAGATAGCTGCGATGAGCCTGTTGACGACTCTTAACGACTGCAATAGGTCTAACAGGAAAAAGCAAGGGGTGAGAAGGTGAAAAATGGTTTTGTCATGTATAATGAGATAAGAATCCAATGTCTTTATTCAAACCAGGTCTCTCCATAGTTTTAAGTTTGGTGATAAGTTGCAATTCAGCAGCTTCTCTTTCCAGTCTATTTCTGAAATTCCTTTGTAATAGAACAGCTACTTTGAGATCTTGTATAGAATGTCCTGGGAGATTGAAGTGTTCTCCTACTGGTTTTTCTGTCTTGTGGTTCCTGATGTCGGATTTATGTCCATTTATTCTTTGGCGTAAGGTCTGGCCTGTTTGTCCAATATAGAGAGCTGAAGGACACTGTTGGCATTTTATAAAATGCCAACAGTGTCCTTCAGCTCTCTATATTGGACAAACAGGCCAGACCTTACGCCAAAGAATAAATGGACATAAATCCGACATCAGGAACCACAAGACAGAAAAACCAGTAGGAGAACACTTCAATCTCCCAGGACATTCTATACAAGATCTCAAAGTAGCTGTTCTATTACAAAGGAATTTCAGAAATAGACTGGAAAGAGAAGCTGCTGAATTGCAACTTATCACCAAACTTAAAACTATGGAGAGACCTGGTTTGAATAAAGACATTGGATTCTTATCTCATTATACATGACAAAACCATTTTTCACCTTCTCACCCCTTGCTTTTTCCTGTTAGACCTATTGCAGTCGTTAAGAGTCGTCAACAGGCTCATCGCAGCTATCTGCCAATCACCCATTCCCACCACCCTTCTGAGTAATACCCCCTCCCCACCTTCTCACTATATAGAAAGGTCCGGTGACTTCTGTTTCAGTGTATCTGAAGAAGTGTGCATGCACACGAAAGCTCATACCTAGAACTAACTCAGTTGGTCTTTAAGGTGCTACTGGAAGGAATTTTTTTATTTTGTTTTGACCATGACAGACCAACACGGCTACCTATCTTTAGAGTAATGTTCTAGTTTCTTGTTAATGTGTTGCTTTGAATGTATACTTTATATTTTTCCCAGGAACATTTTGTTCCGGATTGCTTTTTGATGTTTGAACATTATGTAGATTTTTTTCTTAAATATAAAGTAGTATGGAGATGAAATTAATAATAATAATTAGTAATAGTAGTAAATACACCATCTTCATTGTCATTGTAGTAGCAACACCTCTGGGGAGAATTTTCTTGCCTTCAGGTCCAGAGATTAGATGATAGATATAGATAGATAGATGATAGATGATAGATGATAGATGATAGATGATAGATGATAGATGATAGATGATAGATGATAGATAGATAGATAGATGATAGATGATAGATAGATGATAGATAGATAGATGATAGATAGATAGATGATAAATATAGATAGATATAGTTAGGTATTCTGCTTGACTATGAAAACAACAAAGTGGTTTATAAATTTTTTAAAAAGCAATTGCAAAATGGAGACATTTCCTGGCAATAAACCCATTTCATTTTGGAGACATTACCTGCCAAGCCTGGAGATCTTGAAGTGTAATTCTCTTACCCCTCATCATTTTTCTCTTATTGAATGTAGATGTGTGCAAGGCATGCAATGCATGAGCCACAGAATAGACAGCATTGTAGATACCATAGCTGTGGCCAGTCATGCGCATTTCAAACACAGCCCCTGGAAGACTCTCCAACTTCTCCTCTCCAGTACATGTTCTATCAACTTTTGCTGCTACTTCAGGATTTGGAAATGAACAGTTGAATGTTTGCTCCCAGAACTCCTTGAGGAAACCATTTCCTTGTGACCGATGAAGCCTTACATTCTGAAGATATGTCTGGAACCCTAAAGGTTCTTCAGAGTGAATTGCA
Organism: Podarcis erhardii; assembly: GCF_964252035.2. Lineage (NCBI taxonomy): Eukaryota > Metazoa > Chordata > Lepidosauria > Squamata > Lacertidae > Podarcis > Podarcis erhardii. The sequence continues at coordinate 5,964,380 of NC_138502.1, read as the reverse complement.
AAGGAAATTGTGCCTTCAAACATTTCAAAATCCCAACCCCTTATGATGCCAGTTACTGAAAAATCAATCTGGGCTGTCATGATCCACACCTTTGCAACTGAAGTGTTTTCCTTATATTCAGGAACAACAAAAAACATTAAAGTGATCAGCCACATTACAGTCATTGTTTCCCCATATATAATAAATGTTCTCGCTTTCATATCCATGAAAGGCTTGTAAATATTTTGGGCCTGATCATTAAGAACTTCAAGGCCATGGAAATTGCCTTGGTTTGGGATTCTTTCTGAAAAAGCTGTGCATATTCCATTTTGAGAAAGCAATGGCTCCAGGGTCTGCAAGAAATGGTCTCCGCTTTCATCATTCACAGCAAGAAGCCCAATCCAGGTCCATCTAAAATGCTGCAGTAACCAGATGATCCCTGTATATTGGTGGGTCTCATTTGCAACCATGCTATAAAAGGAACGGGCCTGTGTTGTGACACTTTGCTCTGGAGCAAATGAACCATATGTGAGCTAAAAGGGAATGCACAGCTACTTTAGAGATGTTTTAAGCCAAACCATTCTGTGAGTTCATTTTATGGAATCAAAATACTAATCTATATTTACAACCCAGTTCATTGTGCAAGGATCTTACCTGTGGGATCTTGTAGAGACTTAAGATGTCAGCCATATGAAAGGAGATATCAGAGGCAAGGCCCCCAATAATGGCTATTAGGTTATGCTGTGTGCCACATGCATAGTTAGGGAGAAATGTATGTGATTTGAAGAGCAGGTCCAGAATGGTGCGATACGCCATCCTCTCAATGTAGTAACTGTCGTAGATGTGGAATCCAAGTGTGGCATTGGGCAAGACCCTGGGATTCTCATTTATCGTTTTTATAGCAAACACCAAGGCCAGGGCATGCTGATAGAACTTTGTCACCATTCTGCAAAGAAAAGCATAAGTTCTTTCACAACTAAATTCTACGGTGAGTGCACAATATTTTATCACAGCGCTAGACCGGGGCACAAATGCAATGAGCTTTGGCCATCATTATATTAAAGAAGAAAATCAATCACAGTGGTTGCAAACAAGGGAAGGAGATGGAGAAATCAGTATCTATTTCAGTTTGACATGTGTTCCATCCAGTTTTTCCCTAAATTTTTTTTTTTTTTTTTTTTTTGCTTTGAATGTTCCACTCTGGTAAAATCTAGGTTAGTATCAGCTAACAGCCTGCATAGTCCTTAATAACTGTCCCTTACCATGCCGAGTTTATTTCCCAGTTAGAAGATTAAACCAAAAGCACTCTGCTCAGCAGCTGGAGAACATCCCTATAATACCCATTTCTTTTTAACAGCACTGCTTGTTTTGACAACTTTGATTTATTCTCATTTTGGCCAAAGTCCTGACAGCCACATCTAACACTGTTTTAAACCTTAACATTGCTTAACTTGCTTCTTCTAAAAAATCTCATTATACGTGTTTGTCTTTTCATCAGTGTTGTACTTGGAAGGTGCAACAAGGGACATCTACTCCACCCCCAGCAATGCAGGAATCTCAACTAAATAATTCCTAACTAATGGCCACCCAACCTCTGGTTAACAACTTCTAATGAAGAAGAGTCCACCATAGCCTGCATTTTATTTAAACATTCACAGTTTGGCATCTCAGGCATCTGAGTACTGGAGTAGATGGTCCTTGTAACTGCTCTAGTTGTGCTCAGGAACATGATCTCCCCATGATCTTATGACGGGAGCCAATCATAAGCAAGAGCACCATTTATGCTCTTTCAGAATTTTAATTCATAGGTTTCCAAGCTCACATGACACCAAGAGGCAGGGAAGGATCTCTTACATTGAAACATCAAAGCCTTGTTCCTCAGAAGGGTGCCTTTTCATCAGTGTTCGCAGTGACCACCTTTTGAACATTTTTAGCTTCCTACTAATTTCTCCCATCTCACTGTATTTCACAAACTCACAGAATTGTACTTGGAAGGGGCACCAAGGGACATCTACTCCAACCCCCTGCAATGCAGGAATCTCAACTAAAGACTCCCTAACAGATGGCCACCCAACATTGGGTTGAAAACCTCTAATGAAGGAGAGTCCACCATAGCCTTCATTTTATTTAAACATTTACAGTTTATCATCTCAGGCATCTGTTTGGCTGTTATGGATACAGGATACTGGAGTATCTGCTTTAGTTGTGTAACTGCTCTAGTTGTGATCAGGAACATGATCTCCACAAGTTCTTATGATGGGAGCCAGCCATAAACAAGAACACCATTCATACTCTTTCAGAATTTTAATTCCTGTACTAAAATCCATAGGTTTCCAAGCTCACAAGACACCAGGAAGCAGGGAGGGGTCTCTTACATTGGAACATCAAAGCCTTGTTCCTCAGAAGGGTGGACCTGGAAGGACACTTTGTAGGAAAGAAAAAGGATCTGAGACGTAATCCCACCAATGATGAGACCTTCAGGTTGATACCACTCATGAGGCACTGGGAGGGCATCACTTCTAGGACATGTAATGGTATTTGCCTTGCACACCATGTGTGATAACAAAAGAAGCAACACCACCACCAATGCAGCCATCTCTCCAGATGGTCATCAGCTTCCTTATAACTAGCATCAATTTTAGTCAAACAAGCAGCGTTACAAAACGGCCAACTCCACCAATAAGCTTCATAAATATATGAATTTTCTTTAACATGTCAGTTAACAAGCCTTGAGGGGAAGAGCTCTGCACTGATTTGATCGGATGATTAGCACAAATTCAAGGTATATAACCACATTCAGATTTGGGGAAACTGCTTGAAGTTGTCATGGAGAATCAATTATTTGAGGTAATTGCAGGAGTAATTACTTGTGCAAAGTCTGGTCCCTGTATGGCATTAGTAAACATGTTTTTCCACTCCTTTACTCCCTCATTGGAAAATAGACAGAAGATGGGTTCACAATGATCCCAGTGAAAAATAGGAAGAGAGCTATGACATAGGAACAAATGAGAGGGAACCTTTAGCTTATGAAAGATGGATTCTCTATTTCCTCAATACCCTTTTTTTCAGGCTATAGCTGGCAGCTATACCTCAGGCCTATTTTTGCTTTGCCTTCAGTATAACATAAGGAATTTCTAGATTATATTGTTATGTGCACCCTAATTTCATATGATAAGAGATTTCATGCACCAGTAGCTTTGTTTGGTTTGGTTGCCTTACGGTGAAAGTCAGCAGAGGCTGTGGTGTTGATGCGATATATAGTTTTGTATTTACAAGTATATACAGGATGAGCATTAAATGAATGGGCTCCTGCTACCTCATTAGGTTTCTACCTAAATCCCAAGCCTCCACCTTAGCTTTGAATCCAGCATAGATAACAATTCAAGCCTCCCTGAGTCTGCCTAGCCCAGCCCTAGGTAGTTTGGACAGTCTTTGCCTTTTGGGAGGAAATTTCCAAACAGTAAGCTTCACAGGTTTGAGGTGGTCTTCCAAAAAGCTTTGGGGGGTGACACCCCCCCCCCATTTCATGAAATATGGCAACCCTAGAATGTGGTGTATGTGGGACTTCCATAGGGCTTGGTCCAGAAGCTGCAGCTGATGCAGAATGCTGTGACCACGTTGATGCACAAATATTACATACGTGCTGAGGTTACTGTGTTAAAACTAAAAGTTTAATATGCATAAAATGTAATGTTTGTAAGCATTGCATTTAAAATGCTATGTAGAGAAGCTTGTATTGGGAAGAGAGGTTGGTATGTCCCCCAAAAACCAGAGGTCGAACCAGAGAGGAAGGACTTGGGCTGGATCCTAAGCCCATTCAGCTTGGCCTTGTTACCTGGCAACCTGACAACACACCAACTTTTAAAAACTTGTTTAATGGGTCATGTTTCTTTGTTGATACACAAGTTTGTTACGTGTTTTTATTAAAACAAAACAGGTCCTGTTTTATGCCAAACAAAGTTTGGAACCAGGCAGAGGGCCTTCTTGGTAGTGGCACGTGCCCTGTGGAATGCCCTCCCATCAGATGTCAAGGAAATAAACAACTATCCAGCTTTTAGAAGACATCTGAAGGCAGCCCTGTTTAGGGAAGTTTTTAATGTTTGATGTTTTAGTCTGTTTTTAATGTTCTGTGGAGAGCTGCCCAAAGTGGCAGGGGGAACCCAACCACATGGGTGGGGTAGAAATATTTATTATTATTATTATTATTATTATTATTATTATTCACCTGGTATAACTTTACACTGGCTTCACTTACACTTGATTTCTTTATGTTAGCTCCTTGTTCATACGATTGCTTCATTAGATTATATGGGGAAATCTTATGTGTTCTACTACACCCTACAAAATATGATCAGGCAGTCACTTAAATATAGGTGTTTCACATTACTGCCCTTGTATTATTCAGTGTCCTATATGGAAGAGCATTGATCAGTTGCTTCATGTTGGATCCTGTCTTTATTTTTATTTATTTGAGTGCCTCTCCCCCCCCCTTTTAATGTGCTTTTATACTACTGTTTTACTGGTTTCATGTTGTATCTTTGTTTTAATTATATAGTTGATAATTTTTCTGTTATACATTATTTAAGAGATCCTTTTGAACATTTAGTGGTATGTAAATACTTTTTTTTTAAAAAAAAAAAGCACCCCCAATCATCAAAGACCGTTTTTGCCACCACAAACACTAGGAAGTGTATAGAAAAGGGACTCTGAAAGAGTTTTGCCAACCCTAACCCTCCCCTCTATGGTCCTAAAAGCTTATGCTACCACCATAACTATAAACCAGACTGGTTCTTTTTCCTAATTAAGTGCTCCCGGTTGTTCAGCTCAGGCCTCAGCACAATGATGTAGCACTTAGGGAAAAAGATGCAACCCAGTAACCCAGCACTGGAGGCCAAGATGGAGAAGATCTCCACAGCTACCATTTCTTTGCCTTTTGAGCTCAGGTAAGATGGGAAAAAGGACACCCACACACTGCAAAATGCCAACATGCTAAAGGTAATGAACTTGGCTTCATTAAAACTGTCTGGTAATTTGCGAGCAAGGAATGCCACAAGGAAGCTAACAGTGGCCAGGAGGCCCATGTAGCCCAGGACACAGTAAAACATGGTCACTGAGCCTTCGTTACATTGCAGAATGATTTCTTCTGTTACAGAGTGCATGTCTAAATCAGGGAAGGAAGGAGAGCTTGCTAACCACACAATACAAATGCTTGCTTGAATGAGAGAGCAGGAAAGGATTATAGAGCTGGACATTTTTTTACCCACCCATTTCTTCATTCTTGACCCTGGCTTTGTGGCCATGAATGCTAGGGAAACAAGGATGGTTTTTGCCAACACACAAGAAACAGCAACAGAGAAGATGATGCCAAAAGCAGGTTGTCGGAGAAGGCAGGTCACTTCCCCAGGTTTTCCCAAGAATAGCAAAGAAGATAAGAAGCAGAGCAGGAGGGAGACCAGTAGAGCATAGGTGAGGTCCCGGTTATTGGCTTTGACAATTGGTGTGTTTTTGTGCTTAATAAAAATTCCTAACATTATGGCTGTGATCAGTGAAAAGGAAACAGCAATTGAGGCTAAACTGATTCCTAAAGGGTCTTTGTAAGATAGAAAGCTTGTAGTTTTGGGTCTGCATTCATTTTGGTCCATGCTTGGAAATTTCTCCTCTGGGCATTGCAAACATTCATCCATATCTGAAACATAGAAATGAGTTTCTTTTCAATGTCAGATCATAGGTAACATAGACTGTTCAGCATCTCTCGTGGAATTTGTTGTTCATGCTCACTTCCGTTTGTGCCAAAGATTTTATGAAACCAACTTAAATATTCCTTCCATTGTGCCAAAGCTTACTATCAACAATTGACTGCTGTGTTTACAATGCTTGCCTTTAATCAAACTAAACTTACATTCTTCTTTTTTTCAATATATTTTAAGCATATGATCAACTGTTTTTTCTCCCTCTCTCATAATACTCTGAAACACGGGGGTAGCTGGAATTTATTTGGGGGGGCAGGCTTTATGTTAGGGGGCAGAACTGAATTATCTGTGATGCAACTGGTCAGTTAGTTAAGTATTTTTATTACTTGATTTATGGGGGCAGACCTCCCTGGCCACGCAAATGTTCTGTAACATTCTATGCAACCATTTTTTTAAATATATTATGAAATTTCATTCATTTTGGGTTCCAACCACTGAAATTGTATCAATTCCTAATATTGCAATGGAAAACCTGCTTTCTTTTGCTTTAAATACACTAGTTATTTTTCCGCCTGTAGCTTCTCTTTATAAGCAAGTAAAAATGAAGCAGTTAATGAACGCTTTATATTTGTTTTGTGTTCATCCATTTAAATTCCCATTTATATTGATTCCTTAAACAGTAATGATTTTAAGACAAACAATGAATGTGCATTCCTAATGACTAGCTAGCCAAACATATATCTCTCATGTATCGCAAGTTATCACTTGCAAAAGACAATGTGACTAAATAATGTCTATTAACCCTGCATGACGGGGAACCTGAAGTACTTTGTAACCTACCCTTCTTGTCAGAGAACTTCCCTCCTGGGCATGGAACACAATCATAGCAGCAAAATTTTTCCCCTTCCTTCTTTTTCTTCTGATTGCCAGGTTGGCAGTGTTCATTGCACATAGAGAGTGGGACAACCTATTCAGTACAAGAAAGGAGTTAAGTTTGGAAAAAGAGCTTTCAATTGTTGACCTGGAAATAAATAAGTTGAAGACCACACAGTTGAGCAACATACCCCATTGAAACAAAAAGGGTCAGGTGGTGACAAATGAAAAAAAATCTTATCTCTATCTTTTAGAGCCAATTTCACATTTAATCAATGCATGTTAAATTCCCCCCTCTACAGAAAAGGTGGACTTTTCAAAATTTGAATAGAAATTTGTTGCACCTTGTTTTTGAAAATGATGGTTAACAGTAACAGTGAGTTTATTTTAGTTTTGTTAATATTGATACCTGGTTAAAGCCTCTGTGCCACGTGATTATATCTTTATTAATGGTCAATTCCTTTCCTTCAGGAGCCTCAGGATCTAACCATCCAATTTTTACTCTCTTGGAGGACTTGTTTGGAAATATGGCAATATTCATGATGTCAAATCCACCTATTCTTTCCTTTTTTTCATTAAAGGACACAGTTTCTCCAGCTGAGTTGTTAAATGAAATTCTTTGAAGAAATAGGTGGAGCTAATTGATAGAAAAAAAGAAATGATGGAAGTTGAAAAATAGAGGGCAATACCAGGAGACTGGAGATTTCACCTTTCCTTACTACTGTCATTTATATATTTTATGTACCATAGACCCGGTATGAACACTGAACTAGAGTGACATAGAAAATGGAGAATTTTCAATTATTAAGGTGTACAGCTCAACTTTATCTGTTGCACATAGAAGTGAAACCCAGATGCAACTTGATATTATACTAATCTGTCAGTTTACAAAGTAAAAATAAAAATGATTTTGTGATGCCAACATTACCTGCCAAGGCTGTAGATCTAAATGTTCAATATTGTTACCCTTAGCCACTGCTCTGTTATGGGATTTAGATGAATACATGGCATGCAAAGTGTGAGCCACAGCATAAAGACCATTATAGATACTGTAGCTGTGGCCAGTCATGTCCATTTCAAAAAGAGACACAGGAAGGCTCTTCAGAGTCTCCTCCCCACTACACATTCCATCAGCTTCCAACAGCTCTTGGGGATTTGGAAACATGCAGTCAAATGCTTGCTCCCAGAAGTCTTTGAGAAAACCATCTCCTTTGGTCCAGGAAGGTTTTATGATCTCAAGAAAGTCCTTGAATCCTAAAACACCCTTGGAGTGAATCGTGAAGGAAATGGTACCTTGGAAAAACTGAAAATTCCAGCCCCTTTGAATGCCTGGTGAAATTAAATCAATCTGAGTTGTCAGAATCCACAATTTTTTAAATGATTTATTTTCCTTATTGCCAGGATCTCGTAGAAATATAATAGTTCTCAACCATGCAATTGTCAAAGATTCTCCATACAGGATAAATGCACTGACCTTGTTATCCCTGAAATAGTCATAAATATTTGAGGCAATATCAATAATTCTATCCAAGTCATCCAAGTAGGTTATTTGTGGGATTACTTTTGTGAAGGCTGAACAGATTCCATTCTGGAAAAACAATGGCTCCAGGGTCTTCAGGAAATGTTCTCCACTATTGTTATCAACAGCAAAGAGCCCAACCCATGTCCATTCAAAATACAGAAGTAATCGGACAATCCCTATGTACTGAAGGGCGTCATTAGGGACAATACTGTAGAAGGAAGTGACCTGAGCTGTCTGAAATTCCTGTGGGGCAAATGAACCATAGGTGACCTGAAAGAAAACACACATTGTAGAGAAACATTGGGAGATGTGTATTTTTGTGCATGTGTATGTAAAAAAATAATAATTTGTTGAAACAATTTAAAGGCTTGGTGACAGGTCCAGTCAAAGGCTTTTCTCATGGATTTTTTTCTGAAGTAACATTTCTGGGTTTTTGTTTTATTGTCTTCCTCTCTCTTTTTGTACTAAAACATTACTCACAGAATGACACAATAAGAGTGTTGTTTGCCTCAATTCCTCCTCTCCAATACATAACTCTTACCTGTGGGATCTTGTAGAAGCCTAAAATTTCTGCCATAAGAGAAGAGGTATCAGAGCTAAGTCCACCAATGGTGGCTATAAGTTTTTTCTGGGTGTTGCAGTTGTAATTGAGGACAAGCCTGTTGGATTTAAAGAGAAGTCTGAGGGTGCTTTTATAGGTTGCTCTTGCATCAAAGTAGCTGTCATAGATGTGGAATCCCAAAGTGATGTTGGGCAGGACCTTTGGGTTCTCGTTGATCTCCCTCACAGCAAATGCCATGGCAAGGACATGTTGGTAGAATTTTGTCACCATACTGAAAATAGAGAGATAGCTTACTATTAGAGGAGAGAATTCAATAGTAAAGAAAGCAATTTTTTGGAACATCACAATGCCAATGGGGTTTCTTTTGCCTCAAATATTTAGATCATAAACAAGAAAAGCCTGTGTTCATTACTACTGTTTCTTAATTTCCCCCTTCATCCCAGATTCTAAAAAGAGCATCTGCCTTATCTATAGGAGTTCCCAGATTCAATCCCCGGCATCTCTATGTAGAGCAGAAATTTCAAAAGCAGTCACATACTAAGGTTAGGCTAAGGTTGCTGGGTACCACATTCCATCCCTGCCCCATCACAAAATCTATTGGGGCACCTTTTGCCATGCTCTTTCTAGGCACAAGAACTTTACCCCAGAGTTTTCCCCCTGAAAGCCTGCTCTTTAAAGAGCAACAAAGGGCAACTCAGTTTTTCTGCAGAATGCTTTAAAGAGCAGTTTTTCATGGGGAAAGTTGTGAATCAAGGAAAGGGAGCATTCAGACACAGAAGTTTAAAGCATGGATCTGTGCCTGGAAAGAGTTGGTCAAATGGTAAGTGTGGACAAGCCCCTTGTTTGAGGGTTTTCTTCTGGGCTACAGCTGGTGGGAGAAATCCCAGCATTATCTTTCCACAATGTTGAGCAGAGCAGATGTCTGGAATCCTCCTCGCTAGCACAGCTCAGGGACATGTCACCTGTGCCTTACCCTAACCCACTCCAGTATTATGGGTTGAAAGTTAAGATTGCACTCTATATTGAAACCCTTATTATATTCAGGTGATGTGTCATGAAAGCGTTTGGTCATCGTCATTTGTAAGGCACTGATCAGAATGCAATTGTGTTTCATCCTACCTCTTTTCAGGGGAATTTAAAATCATCCTATTTCAAATACTGCCAGAATTATAATTTTTTGTTTGTTTTTAAAGTTTTGCTATTGTAAAACATGCACCGAATTTTCCGCTCCATAAGACGCATCCGACCATAAGACGCACCTAGTTTTAGAGGAGGAGAACAAGAAAAAAAAAATTCTCTCCCTCTCTGCTCAGCGGCTCTCCAGCAAAGCGGGAGGAGAAATGGAAGGGGCTCCGTTTCTCCTCCCGCTTCACTGAAGGGGCACTGCGCAGAGAGGGAAAGCTGTGCAGCGCCTCTCCAGCAAAACGAAGCCAGGAGAGCAGCACAGCCTTCATTCGCTCCATAAGACACACACACATTTCCCCTTACTTTTTAGGAGGGGAAAAGTGTGTCTTATAGAGCGAAAAATACGGTACTATATTCCTGCACCAGGTGACAGGTGAGCAAACAAGGTAACTGAGTCCCTCCTGTTGATTTCACTACTGCCAATAACTGGAGGTTTTTATTTCCAGGCTACATCCACTCAACATCCCTTATTGACTGACTGAACAAGCTCGCAATGCTGGGTAGAGTGTATCATACAGTTGTCGCATAAATCTCCCCACATGCAAATTTGGGGAGGGGGGAAAAATTGCCCTCTGCATCACCATGTGACATTCCAAAGAAAAATACCCTTCATTATTTGAGCAAAAAGTCCACATTGACTGTAGACTTAACAACATACACAAGACTCAGCAGGTGACTGGGATGGAGGCAGATAAAGGGAACTTCCTTTGAACATCCTGTATCTCATACAAACCCATTTAGGAACATAGTAGGGAGGGGGAAATTCCTTACTCTGGAACCTCAAACAGTTTTTGAGAAGGGTGTTCCATGAAGAAAATTTCCTGCAAAGGGTAAGTGAACTGAGAAACAATCCCACCAATGACAAGGGCTTCTGCTTGGCACCACTCATGCTGAACAGGGAGGGGATCGTTCATGGAGCACTTGATATCTACTTTGCACATCTTGGGAGGTAGCAGAAGTAGGAACAACAACAGCCATAACATCCGGGTAGCAAAGCTTTTCGCTGGGCATGTGCTCTCCTATAACGGTTCATAGGAGCTTCCTGACTTAAAGACTGTACATTTGATGGTGCCTAGCTCTGCTAATAAACTGCTATCTATATCAGTCTTTCAGTACAGTATCAACAAGGATACAGATGCATGCTTTGAGAACTAGCTGAGATTGCCAACGTTTTAATTCCAAGTCTGTTTGAGAAGGGGAGGGAAAAAATGGGGAATATCCTAAATGAAACTGACAGAGCCCTGCTTGCTTCTTGCCCTTACTTTTGCTCTCCATGGCAAACAGGTTTATTTAGAGCCACTTCCAGAGTTGTTTCTTGATCATTTTCTCCTGTTGCCTAGGAAAGCTTGGGAGCTTTGGGACAGGTGAACAAATTATAGTGATTTGGATACCTGCAGGCAAAGATAATTAGTTCTTTAGATTTGTGTGGCACTTTTAATACCAAAGATCTCATTTGTGTGTTTTTCCCAGATCTGAAGTGAAGAATCATTTGGTCCTTATGGAATAAAAAGTGGCAGGTGGTTATGAGAGTCTCATAGGGAGCAATAACTCACAAACAAGAGGAAGGAATCTGTTCAATGACACTTTGTAACTAACTTCATAGAAGTTTTTATATGTACATACATATGGTACATACATACATATAGAGAGCATATGCTTTAAGTGACACTGCTGCTTCATCAGCCACTGAGTTGGAAATGAGGAACACAAGGTGGAAATGTCAGATAAAATTTGTCCAAGAAGACAAAACCTGGAGTTGTTAAATGGACAATAGTTGTATAAATTAATGTAGAATCTTTGCAGTGACCAAAGGAACGTTAATCTCTGATAAGCCCCTGCCATGGATATTGGAGAAATATAAATAGTGACCCAAGAAGTCTTTGCTCTGGTTTCTATTGTATCATTTTATTTAGTTTAAATAAACCTTCCTTGAGCTCTTGCTCTTAAATAGCTGGTTATTAATCTTTGCTTCATTATTGGATTGCTGCCCATGATCTCACAGGAATATTGATAAAGAATGAAATTACATTATAGCTAGCATCTCACTTATAAATCCCCTCTGCATTTTACTCCTTTTTTATAAATATTTTTTATTAATTTTCAATTGCTAAAATCCAATATAAACCACACTCTTTTAATACCAAATTACAATTTAAATTCAAATATATGTCAATTAAAAAGCTATTTATACATTTGGTCTCCTGCGTGCTAGATTTCAAGGTAAGGTGATTTTATTGCATCCTGCTTCTGAATTCTTATTTAATTTAATTACATTCCATCTTGATCTTAGTCACTTAGCAGCAGCTATAGAGTTTTTGACTTCCATTTGTATCAACACATTTAATAATTTTTATTTCTGCAAGAGGAGTTCTGTATCCTTTATCATTCCTGTGTGTGATATTGGTATTTATTTATTTTGTCCATGTTGTTTCTTTACTCTTCCTGGTCTCCATCATGTCCTGCACACCATCACTACTTCCACTCTTTCTTTTTCTTTGTTCCTTTACTATTATCTATGGAGTGAACTGAACAACACTAAAAGGACTTGGAATTCAATTTACTGTGGTACCTCTAGTTACAAACTTAATTCGTTCCAGAGGTCCGTTCTAAACCTGAAGCTGTTCTTAACTAGAGGCATGCTTTTGCTAATGGGGCCTCTTGCTGCCACTGCGCTGCTGGCACACGATTTCTGTTCTTATCCTGGGGCAAAGTTTTCAACTCGAGGTAACTCTTCCAGGTTTGCGGAGTTTGTAACCTGAAGCGTTTGTAACCTGAGGCATTTGTAACTCGAAGCACCACTGTAATTACAACTGCCCATTTATCTTCAGCTGAACAGAGGGGAGAAAGGGAATCTGGGCATTCGCCAAGGAACTGATAAGGTTCATTACTAAGGCATTGGCAGTATGACAGATCACTCTTCTTCCTAGGCTGAGAGGGAAAATTGCAGAAACAGGTCGTTTACTGGGATACAGTGACTTTTGCAGCCTTTGTTAAAGTTGCAAAACAACTAAGCATGGGACTGAATGAGGGAGAAATCTCTGGAACAACAATGGAATATCAGCTCCGCTCAAGGCATGACGGATTATAGCAACAACCAGGAAAAGATAGACATTACATTTTACAAGGACAGGAAGAAACACCACAGGCAGAATAAATGTCACACACAGGAAGAAAAAGGATATAGTTTGAGATCCTCACTAGTAATTTCATAAATTAATTAACGTGTCAACACGAATAGAAGTTATAAATATTGCAGGTGTTGTATAATAAGGTTACCAGATTTTTTTCAATGAATCCGGGGAAACTTTTCAACTTCCTACTAAATAGATTTGTAAATCTGGGAACTGTTGCTGGGAAACGGGGACATCTGTTAACTTTATTGTATAAGGGATTGTTATTATGACTGGAATGTAATTGAGTCAAAAAGATTTTGGAATGCAGAAACAAAGAAAATAATCAAATCATCAATTCCAGCACAGTGGGGGCGGGGACACATTATGTAAATTATATAATTTGGTTAAATGATTGATATTGGTAATTGTATTATAAATTGGTATTGTTATAATTAGGCAGTTATAGGATTATAATTGAAAATTAATAAAAATTATTATCAAAAGATCTCTGGCAGTATATTTACCTGCTTCATTCAAATGGACTTGGCAGTAAATAGTCAAGACGCATGTTAAATTTGCAGGATAAAACCAGTAACTATACACATTTATAGAAGAAAAAGGAGGGCGTAGGGTCTGTATTCCCACCCACCCCAAAATAATACAAGGAATAGTAATGACAATGATGTAGCATTTAGTTGAAAAGATGAAAAGCAACTGGAAGCAAAGAGTTCCCTGAGAAGAGGGACTAGTTGTTAACTCACTCTGGAAATCCTAGCTCTGTGAATAAGTATCTCCTAACATCTCTCAACATTCTTAAAAAATGCAGCTGCAAGGATCCTTTGGGAGAAACTGTGAATATTTAAAGTGCTATGATACAGCTTTAAACATATAGTACAAATGAGGTCAGCTTAAAAGATATATAAATGAAAGCAATAAAATAAAAGCTGTACAATAAATAATAATGAGAACATCACTCTGAGAATTTAGAGCAATTCGAGCAAACCATTTTGCAGGGATCCTGGCAACAGTCAGTGTAAAAAGAGAGAGCTCATCCATTGTGCAGAAGTTAGTTTCTGACAACATGCTTTTAGTGGGATGTTTTTGAGGCAGGCCCCTCACCTGCTAATTAAACTAAAAATAACGCTACAATAAATAAATTTACTTTGCCAACATAGCAATATAGTATAAGAATAAAAGTCTGATTCTTTAAACTTTTTTTCTTATTAGTTGTTCTCTGTTGTTCAGCTGGGGCCTGAACAAAATGATATAGCACTTAGGGGCAAAAATGCAGCCCAGTAACCCAGCACTGGAGGCTAAGATGGAGAAAATCTCCACAGCTACCATGTCTTTCCCTCTTGTACTCAGGTAGGTAGGAACAAAGGACAACCACACACTGCAAAAGACCAACATGCTGAATGTAATGAACTTGGCTTCATTAAAACTATCTGGTAACTTGCGGGCTAGAAATGCCACAGTGAAGCTGGAAATGGCCAAGAAGCCCATGAAACCCAAGACACAGTAAAACATGGTGACTGACCCTTCATTACATTGCACAAGGATTTCTCCAGTTACTGAGTGCATGTCTAAATCAGGGAAAGGGGGAGAGGTTGCCAACCACAAGGTACAAATACTTGCTTGTATGAAGGAACAGGAAAGAACCACAGACTGTCCCTGTCTTTTCCCCATCCATCTCCGCATGCTGGACCCAGGTTTTGTGGCCATGAAAGCTATCATCACAGTGATGGTTTTGGCCAATACACAAGAAACAGCCACTGAGAAGATGATGCCAAACACTGTTTGTCGGAGAAGGCAGGTCACTTTCCCAGGTTTGCCAAGAAATAGGAAGGAAGATAGGAAGCAGAGCAGGAGGGAAATGAGGAGGGTATAGGTGAGGCCTCGGTTGTTGGCTTTGACAATGGGTGTATCTTTGTGTTTAATAAAAGTTGCTAAAACCACAACCGTGATCATGGAAACTGAAATAGCAACTGTGGCAAAAGTGATCCCTAGAGGTTCATCATAAGATAGGAAAGTTGTAACTTTAGTGATACATTCATTGTTGTCCTTGTTTGGAAATTGGTATACTGGGCATCTGAAGCAGTAAGCCATATCTGAAAGATAGAGGATTCTCATTTTAGCTTGTGGGCATTTTATAGACTGTTCTCTAATCTACCTTCTTGACTTCTTCTTGAAAGTTTGGGATGTGTCAGTAGTGATATGAAAATGAATTCCAATTTTGCTCAATAATGTTTGTCAGGTGTGTGCATCAGTGATGTGTACTTCCTGAATTACAAGATGAATATGGGTGAATCAGGTGAGGTTTTCACATGCAGAAGTCAAATGACATTGTTAAAAAGCCTTTTTGAAGCAGATCAGGGACAACTTGAAAACTTAATTCACTTTGCAGACTCAGATTTTTAATCAATTGCATTTGTTTTTAAAATGAAACGTAGGTGAAAAGAGAAATGTCATGAGCTGGACCAACCCCACCAATGGCCCTTAGGCAATGAAGTCCCTGATTGTATTTCATTTTCCCTACCTCAATCATTTCTGGACACCCATGATCATTATGCTGCCCGCTTCTGCTATGAGAATCGATTTAGTGCTTTCTCTTTATCAAAGTGACTCCATCCCCTAAAATTTGTGCTGGGAACAGAAGGTGCCCATCCACCAATGACCCTTGGTAAGATCATGGGACATTTCTCTCACCTCAAACTTTTCTGCTGGTCCATAGCCATTTTCCTAGTTCTTTTTCCCCATGCAATGAATAGCTTGCTTCCAAGAAGAAGAGACTGTGTTCCAAAAATTTCTGTGTTTGGCAGGAGGCCACCTTCCACCAATGATCTTTGGAGTTGCAGGGCCCTTCTTAGTGGGAGACATTTCACTCTCCCTAGTCTTTTCAGTGGTTATATGTTCCTTTTCCAACCCCCCAACCCCTGGACATTGTTGACTGTCCTTGTGAAAGGACCACAGCAGCTATCAGGAGGGACCATGCTAGATGTTTGAACCAAACTATAGCAGTAAAGACAAAAAATAAAATTAAAACAAAACTATTGGATATAGCTGCCCACAATTTGGAAAGCTTTATCCACTCTGTTAAATTTTCCACATTTCCTCATTCTTTCCTGGAGGACCATGATATTTACCCCTTGTCACCCCCTTTTTCTATGCAGTTTAATGCACATATCTCTTTCTGCCAATGGAAAGAAGTTGTATTCCCAATAATCTGTGTGCAGGTGAGGAGAGTTGTTTAGGGCATTGTGAATTATCACAGAAACCTTGAACCTGGCCAGGTAGCAAACAGGGGGAAAGTGCAGCACTCTCAGAAGAGTAACCTGTTACCAGTACCTCCTCCTATGAGCAGTCTGGTCGCTGCATTCTGAGCTAACTGCATCTTCCAGACCAGATACAAGTCTTGCCCCACATGAAAAGCATTCCAGTAACCAACTCTTGAGGTTATCAGTGCATGGACCATTGTGGTCAGGATATTTTGCTCTGGGAATGGTTGCAGCTGGTGTACCAGCAAGAGCTCAAAGAAAGCATGCTTAACCACAGAGGTCATTTGGGCTCAATGACAGAAATGGATCACAGAGGTCCCTCACTCTGCAGACTTGCTACTGCAGAAGGACTGCAACCCCATCCAGAACAGGTGGTTTACCTGTCTCCAGGACATGGAGACCACCCACAAGACCTCTGTCTTTCTAGGATTCAAGCTTTGTTTATTGACCCTCACCACTGCTTCCAAGACTTGCATCCACCTCTGGTCCAGGGCTTTCACAGCCTCTCCTGAATCAGATACAATTGGATCAAAAACCTGTGGCTCTTAAACCCATAATATTGGCTCATGTTTTCATTCTGGATTGACTTCCCAGATATTCACATTGTGGCCATTTTCCACCTGCCAATGATCATCTGACACAACTATTCTATGTGATGGTAAAATTGGAGCACTGTATCACTTACCAGTCTGGTTTGAAATCTCCCCTTCTGGGCATGTAACACAATCGTAGCAGCAAAATTTTTCCCTTTCTTTCATTTTCTTCTGATAACCAGGGAGGCAGTGTTCATTACACACAGAAATGGGGAGCACCTATCCACAGACATGAAAGAGTTGTAATTAGGGAATTAATGGTGAAAGGTAGATAGAGGATATCCGTATAAAGATTAAGGAGGAGGAGGGCAGGCAGGAGAACACCCCTGACAACACCAATAGTTTAGTTAGCAGAAAACTCACAAAGAGTGAGTCATTGTTATTTCAAATTCCACATGTATGCAGGCACACACATGCATATTTAGCAGCAAATGGACGGGTGGCACTGTGGTCTAAACCACAGAGCCTAGGGCTTGCCAATCAGAAGGTCAGCGGTTCGAATCCCCGCAATGGGGTGAGCTCCCATTGTTTGGTCTCAGCTCCTACACACCTAGCAGTTTGAAAGCACATCAAAGTGCAAGTAGATAAATAGGTACTGCTCCAGCAGGAGGGTAAACAGCGGAAGCTGTCTGCGGACAAATGCTGGCTCCCTAGGCCAATAGAGTGAGATGAGTGCCGCAACCCCAGAGTCATTTGCGACTGGAGCTAACGGTTGGGGTACCTTTACCTTTACATGCAGCAAAATAGTTTAAAAGTAATGTGCTTAGAATGGTATCTCCAGGTTGGAAAGGGTGTAGAGAAAGCTAAGAATCTGGGCCAAATAAAAAAACCTAGCTGACTATTCAAAGTTAGAACTCTGGTCTAAAATGCTGGAGGGTCTCCCTGACACCTTGGCTGCAACCCCTTAAGCACATGCCTTCATCCAGCCATACCAGAATCCATACCTGATTGAAACCACTGTGCCAGGCAATCATATCTTCATGAATTATTTGTTCTCTTCCTCCAGGAACATCTGGGTCAATCCAACCAACTTTTACTCTCTGGAAGGAGTTGTTTGGGAATGTGACAATGTTCATGATGTCAACTCCACCTCCCATTTCCCTTTCAGCATTAAAGGAAAATGTTTCACCAGCTGAGTTGTTAAATGCAATGTATTCAAGAAAGTGATGGAGCTAATAGGATGAGTTAGGAAATAAAATGTTTCAAAGAGAGGGAAAGAAGGGGCAGTATAAACCAATTAGATACTTCATCTTTACTGATTACAGCTACAGTGGTACCTCGGGTTACATACACTTCAGGTTACATATGTTTCAGGTTACAGACTCCGTTAACCCAGAAATACTGCTTCAGGTTAAGAGCTTTGCTTCAGGATGAGAACAGAAATTGTGCTCTGGTGGTGTGGCAGCAGTAGGAGGCCCCATTAGCTAAAGTGGTGCTTCAGGTTAAGAACAGTTTCAGGTTAAGAATGGACCTCCGGAACGAATTAAGTACTTAACCCGAGGTACCGCTGTATTATATCAGGGTAGCTAACATAGTCCCTTCAAATGTTGTTGGACCTCAACTCTCATCAGCCCCAACCAATATGGCCAATGGTCAGATCTGATGGGAGCCAGAGACCATATCACATGGGGAGGGGGGTTTACATGTTGCTCTTCCTTGTTTTAGGCATCTTCTGTGACATACAATTGCTACATAGATGTAGATAGATTCCATGCACTTTGGTTTTGAGTTAAAATGTGTGTTAAAAATAGTGAAAGTAGTAGCCACATCTGTGTCTCACTTTCTGCTTTCTTTCAGTCATGAACATAAACAGTTTGTATTTGCCAATTCCAATTAAAAAATAAACCAATAATGTTTTCAAGGAATAAAATATGCAACCACGTTTCATCAGTTATTATTCAAGGAGAAAGTTGGGTGCACCAATATGTTCAGGAAAATGGAGATATTCTGTTGTGGGAACGTTACCTGCCAAGGTTGCAGATCTTGAAGGTGCTTCCCATTGGTTCTCTGCTTGGATCGAGATAAGTTCATATCATGCAAAGCATGAGCCACAGCATAAACACCATTATACATACTATAGCTGTGGCCAGTCATGAGCAGCTCAAAGTTTGGGGCAGGAAGATTCTCCAGCTTCTCCACCCCAGTACATGTTTCACCAACCTCTGTTGGTACACTGGAGTTTGCAAATATACAGTCAAATGCTTGCTCCCAAAAGTCCTTGAGGAAGCCATCTTTCTGAGTCCCATAAGGTTTAATGGTCTGGAGAAATTCTTTGAACCCTGCAATCTCTTTTGAGTGAATTGTAAAGGAGACAGCACCCTGAAACATTGAAATATCCCAGTTCCCCTGAAGGCCTGTTAATATGACATCTACCTGCGTTGTTAGAATCCACACCTTTCTCAAAGAAACATTGTTCTTATTTCCTGTAACTACAATCATTATCAGCCATGCAGCAATCAAAGAATCTCCATAGACAATAAATGTAGTAATTTTGTTATCTGTGTAAAATATATGAAAATTTGTGGCTATATTACTAATTTTCTCTTCATCATCGAGATGGAATACTTGTTGTACTCTCTGTATAAAGGCTGAACAGATTCCATACTTGTAAAACAATGGCTCCAGGGTTTGCAAGAAAAATTCCCCATTGTTGTTATCCACAGGAAGAAGCCCAACCCAAGTCCATCCAAAATACTGGAGCAACCAGATTATCCCCATATACTGTTGAGATTCATTTGGGACCAGGCGTTAAAATGAAGGGATCTGGGTGGTATGAATCTTCTGTTTGGAAAATGAGCCGTATGCCAGCTAAAAGAAAATATATATGTGAATATGCCTTATTAAACAATAAGTATTTTTGAAGTAACTTGCAGAATAGCTAAATGAGTGCCTAGTTATCAGAATATGATGGAAATTTTGGAAGGATTCCACCCTTCTCCCAACCATGTCTTTTCATGCTTTTGAACTACAAAAAACAATCCCAGCATGATAAAGCAAGAGTGTAATTTCCATAGAGCCACACACAGAGTGTTCATACCTGTGGAATGTTATAGAAACCTAAAATATCTGCCATGTGAAAGGAGGTATCAGAGCCAAGTCCTCCAATGACTGCTATGAGGTTCTTCTGGGAGCCACATTTGTAGTTGGGAACAAATCTATGTGATTTGAACAGCAGGTCAAGAGTGGTCCGAAAAGTCATCCTTGCATCATAGTAGCTGTCAGCAATGTGGAACCCAAGAGTGACATTGGGCAAGATTTTAGGATTTGCATTAATCTCATTCACAGCAAAGGCCAAGGCAAGGATGTGCTGGTAGAATTTGGTTATCATTCTGCAAATAGAGGGCATTTTCTACAATATAATTTCACTCTCTGATTTGATTGTAATATTGATCAAATATTTGATATTTGATCAAAAATGTTACTGAGCCCTTTACTCTTCAGCCCAAATGTGACATAGGATGCAGCAGAATGCCAACATTTCTGCTCTGCAAAGTACTGAGTTATGCCAACAATTCTCCCTTGTAAAAACCAAGTGGAAATGCAATGAAATATTTGGAGATTTGCAGCACAAACCAAACTAAAATTCTACATTGATGAGAGAGTGTTGATTTGGGCTTTCTTGGCTGACCCAGGGTTTCACTGGTACAAGCCCCTCAACTTGTCTTAGCCAGGTGTAAGATTGTGTAACTTATGCCAGTACAATTTACATTGCTGTAAATTCAAATAAGATGGCGTTCTAGGGCTGGGATTGCAGAAGCTTACTGGGGTGATACAGGACAAGGAATAACACTTATGTTATTTCATTTTTGAATTTTGAATGCTTTATTCATTATGATCGGTTAACAAAAAAACACAGTCAAAACTTGATACAATTTTTGTTTAACAGAAACAGAAAATTCAAAAAATAAAGTTAACAATATAAACAGGATTGCTTTTATGTCACATAGAATTATGTACTTTTATCATAATGTTCTTTTGACTTCCAGTTGTCCCTTCATGTCTCCTATATTTTATCCTTTCTTCCATGCATTGTCTCTTACCTCATCTAAGTTTTTCCTCTAAACTTCCTATCATTGTGCAAGGATCAGTCAAGACCTGCTAATGATTTTAGATTCTTACAGTGTTCGCTTAGGTATTCTCTAAAGATATTCCATTCCCTGTTAAAATTCTGGTCTGTATCCTTTCTTACTCTCTCTGTCATTTTGGCCAGCTTTACATAATCTAACAATTTTGTCTGCCATTCCATTTTCATGGGGATAATGGGTGCAGATATACCAAAGAAATTAAGAGGGATTTTTATGTATGTGACAAGCGCAGCTGGAACCCTAATAGCTAAGGGTTGGAAAGGAGAATCGGAAGAATACTTATTGTAAACACCATTAATGTTCCCAAATGCTCCTCAAATTATATCAGTGTACATTACTTTGGTGTAAATAATGCCGGCTTTGTGTAGTTTAGATAGGCCTATAGTTCATGTATTAAAATACGGTAACTGCATACCTCCGACATTACTCAGAAGAAAATAGGGACATTCACTTCTACATCAGGAAGCTCCTCCTTGTTTGATCTCCTGCACACATACACACCATTTACACATATACAGTACATCTGTCAACTTGAGCCAATTACAGCCTAACCTACCTCAAGGGATTGTCTTAAAGAAAAAAATGGATGAGGGAATGGATCGTGTACAACACCTTCAACAGATAAATGGAATGAAATAAAATTATAGCTGTAAGCTACCTTGAGTCCCTCTCAGGGGAAAAGGTGGGACAGAACAGCAGCAACATCAACCACAACTGTGAGAATGATCAGGAACATACCAGAGAGTAAATCCTATTGAACTCAGTGGAACTTACTTTTCAGTAAAAAAAAAATATGCTTAGGATTGCAGTGTAAGGCTGCACAGTCTTTACATTGGGAGTAAGCTGCGTCAAATACAGCGAGACTTACTTGTGAGTATACATGTGAAGGCTTGCAGTGTAAGGCTTAATTTATAATAAAGGAAGAAACACTCCACACATTTCCTTTAAAAATTGCTGGCCACTGAAGCATGGCAGTTAAATAATTTAAAGTGTATTGATTACATTTTCCTTCAAAATGATAGGAAGGGATTCATAGGTGAGCTTCATAATTTCCTTCATTTGGTACAGGTATTTTATTTTCAGTATAAACAGGACTCCTTTTTTGCACCTACACACACACATAAAGCAGGTGCTCCTGCTCCTAAAAGGACAGGAGTGGGGAGGTCTGATCTCTCCACAACTTGTTCTCCAAGATGTGGAGGAGAGGAAAAAGGAAAACCAGGACATTCCAGGATCAAATCAGATACGGAATGACCTCTGTAATTCCGGGACACTCTCTTTATTCGCACACTTTTGGGAACTGTTTTGAGCCAGCAGTATTTTTCTTAGTACAGTTCCATTTGTGAGGCAACTGGAAGAATGGAGGAAAGTTCCACCCCCCTCACCCTAAGTTCCCTAGGCTTGGATGATCTATCCCCCAAATTTACCATGCTGAACCTTTTCAGTTCTTAATGAACTGAGTCCTAATCCTGCATCAATACTCTGTAATCACATACTTATGCATTGCCTCAATATTATGCGAAGATGGATAGAATTTTTACTACTTTCTGTTCCTATTGGAAAAACTATTTTTGGGGATCCAAAGCGACGTGGGGTGAGTGGCGCGGTGTTTTGAATCGACCACTATTTTTGTGGAGTGAAGCCGCACAGCCGTTGCCGGAGAGCGCTGACAATTGGACTCTAAACAAGTACCCATGAGTAGAACAGAAAATTGGGCTAAGAAACATTTTAATTTGGGACTCAAGCGGGAAGGTTCTAAACAGGAAGTCCGCCTTCCACTTTTGTAAATAGCCTGAAGCAAAAATTGTGCAAGCAAAAGTCTGGAAAGTTGTACATAAAGGTTTAAAATTCCTCCTGTTTTAACCATCTAAACCCCTCTTGGAAGCAGGAGTAAAGAGGGGGATTTTTTTACTGTTTAAGCCTGCAGGAGAGAGAGTAAAGAAAGATGAATTTCCACCGTCTCAAACCTGGGAACAGGGTGTCAGAGACAGAGATTTTTGGTGAAGTTCATTGACTGTGAAAGGAGCATCCTTTGACAGATAGTTAAAGAAGAGAAACAAATTGTCTCCAATGTTGCCTTTTGCATTTAAAAGAAACAAAAAATCTGAAAAATGAAAGTAACTTTCTTTTGTTGGATCTGCTTTCAAAAGACGGATACAAACAGAAATTGTCTCCTCTAGAGGGAGCTTGTTAAATTGTTGCTGGAGTCGATCTGGGGACTCTACAGCTGAGGTCATAAGGACTGTGGGATCAGACTGTGACCTTGAACAAAAATGTGTTCGGAAGAAGTTTTGATGCTTGCCTTTTGCAAGACAAGCACTTTGTTGGAGCAGATGCATGAGAAGATGGACTTGATGACTGTTGCAGTCAAAAATTTTGGACAAACAGCGAATACTTATACAGAAACCATCCAGGAGCCAACTCAAGAACCTGCTTTGACAGAGCAAGTGCAAACGCAGAAGATAATGGAGGAGGCTGCTGTTGAACCTCAAGTAATACAAATGGAGAAGCCCGAGGCCCTACAGGAGCATAAGCCGTTGTTGTTGAAGGTTGAATCTGGAGCGGGCCGGGGGGGGTCTGGAGTTGTGGGGGCCCTTAAGTTTGGAGGGACTTTGAAACATGCCTTTAAATATTTTCTGGACTACACTGTTGACTGTGGGGAATGGGACTGTGGGGAATGGGCTGATCTGCTGAGGAGAGACGGAGATATTTTTTAGTTGGAACATCCCCAAGACTTACTCCTCAATGAGAAAGGAAAGGAATTAAGAAAGAGATCAACAAAAGATAAGGTAAAGTGCAAGTACAAACAAGAAGAAGATCTGCAGAAGGGACATGGAAAAAACTTAAGAGCCTCAGACGTAAGATTACCAGGTTGATGGACTAGATGGAATGGACAGTAAGGACTGACATAACCCGAGACCAGGAAGAAGAGACGCTGAAGGAATTTTTAAAAAAAATATTTTGGGAATTAGTGTAAAATTAATGAGCATTAGGAAAAATGTTGGAATGAAAATATTTGGCTTTAGCAGAAATGATAAAAGGAATTATGTACACATAAATATTAAGTTTTAAGCTTTAAAGTATTTTATGGTAAGATAAGGTTAAAATAAATTAAAGTAAATTGAATGACAGAATATAGTGAAAGATGGAAAGGATTCGCTGAGTTAACTCATAGGTTAGACTGTTAAGACAAATTACTCAATAAAAATTGAGAAAGATGGAAAGAATTTGCTGAAACAAATAACTAAACTAGAATACAAAAAGGGAGGTGTGAGGAGGTCGATGAAACAAGTAAATGAAGGATGGAGATATGGAATATTGGATGTGCGTTGTTTTTTATTGTTATTGGTGTATTGGTTTTTATGTGTTTTTTCCCTCCTTTTTGGATGTATTGTTATGTATGTTTTGTTATTTTTTTGTTGCTCTCTCCTTTGTTTTCTTTGTAATTTTTGAAACTTCCAATAAATATCATTTTTAAAAAAAGAAAAAAAGAAAAAATAAACAAGGTGGATTCTTAAAACATTCTCCTAATTAGTTGTTCTCTCTTGTTCTGTTGGGGCCTAAATACAATGATGTAGCATTTAGGGGCAAAGATGCAGCCCAGTAACCCAGCACTGGAGGCTAAGATGGAGAAAATCTCCACAGCCACCATGTCTTTCCCTCTTGTACTCAGGTAGGTAGGAACAAAGGACAACCATACACTGCAAAAGACCAACATGCTGAATGTAATGAATTTGGCTTCATTAAAACTATCTGGTAACTTGCGGGCTAGAAATGCCACAGTGAAGCTGGAAATGGCCAAGAAGCCCATGAAACCCAAGACACAGTAAAACATGGTGACTGACCCTTCATTACATTGCACAATGATTTCTCCAGTTACTGAGTGCATGTCTAAATCAGGGAAAGGGGGAGAGGTTGCCAACCATAAGGTGCAAATACTTGCTTGTATGAGGGAACAGGAAAGAACCACAGACTGTCCTTGTCTTTTCCCCATCCACTTCCTCATGCTAGATCCTGGCTTTGTGGCCATGAAAGCTATCACTACAGTGGTGGTTTTGGCCAATACACAAGAAACAGCCACTGAGAAGATGATACCAAACACTGTTTGTCGGAGAAGGCAGGTCACTTTCTCAGGCTTGCCAAGAAATAGGAAGGAAGATATGAAGCAGAGCAGGAGGGAAATGAGGAGGGTATAGGTGAGGCCTCGGTTGTTGGCTTTGACAATGGGTGTATCCCTGTGCTTAATGAAAATTGTTAACACCAAGACTGCATTAATGGAAAGAAAAACTGCGACGAAGGCTAAAGTGATTCCTAACGGTTCTTTATAAGAAAGAAAGGTTATAACTTTAGGCAAACATTCATCTTTCTCCTTACTTGGAAATTGATCTTCTGGGCATGTGAAACAGTCATCCATATCTTTAAAAAAAATGGAAATTTCTCATATCAGTATTTGTTGCCTATGAACTGTTCTCCACTCTACCTATTATATATCAGTTATAACATGTATAACCTCTGCTTGATGGTTTCGAGTGTGACAGTAGTAATTTGAAAACCAATGTTCATATTGTCTCAATTCTGCTTATTTGGAGTGTGCATAAGCTCTGTGTACTTCCTAAATCACAAGTCAAATGAAGTGATTCAGGTGAAGTACTCACAATCCTAAATTCCATTATGCTGTTAAGAAGACATCTTGAGGCAGCTCAGTGACTCTTCAATGTCTTAAATCATTAACCTTGGAGTAATATGTTCCTTCCTTGAGCAGTGACATTTTCCCCATGCAAGTCTTTCCTGAGACCTTTGACACTTTTCTGGTCCCCTTCCACTATGCAATGGAATATAGAGATATCTTATTACCAGGCCTGTGCAGAGGGGAAGGGCTACTGCATACACTTGCCCCAGGCCTTGGAGGACTATGTCACAGGCATACTCTCCAACATTTCTCCAATGAAAATAGGGACATCCTATTCCATAATAATAATAATAATAATAATAATAATTCAATACCACCCATCTGACTGGGTTGCCTCAGCCATATATGTAGGCAGCTTTCAACATATATAAAAACATGATGAAACATTAAAATTTTAAAACAAAAAACAACCTTCCCTATACTGGGCTGTCTTTAGATGTCTTCTAAAGGTTGTACAGTTACTTATCTCCTCGGCTCAGGGCTCACATAACCCTATACCCTTTATAGGGACACCCTAAGCAAAAGTGAGACATTCCAGGAACAAATCAGAAACCGGGACGGTTTCTGTAAATCTGGGACTGTCCCTGGAAAATAGGGAAACGTGGAGGGTCTGTGGAGGAGAAAGAGAGTGGGGGCTCCAGGGGCCTGCCACAGATTTATTCTAACAAGACTCCCACTCCCGACCTCAGATATGCCTACTTTCTATCAATGAGAAGAGGTTATCTACCGAGAAATCTGTGTGCAGGAAGGAGAACCTCACTCCACACTTTTCTTGCTGCTCTCATCCACCCCAGTCTTTCTTGAGGATCTATGCTGTGGTTTTTAAACCCCCTCCTGTATCCATTCCAGAATGGGAAAATCTGCCCTTTCAGAAAGACCACTGCCACTATCATTCTGAAATTTGTCAGTCTTGGTCCTTTTAGAAAGAGTAGCCATATCTGTGGATGTCATAAACATTTGCAAAGGATTAAAGAGATGCTTCCTCTAAAACAAAAACAAAAAAACCTGCACACACAAAAGCTTGTGCGTTTGATGACACTTTAGCAGCCTTAACACACTCTGGTGGGGTCCCTATGTATGTAAATTGCACCCAGTTTTCTGTTGCATTATACTTGTACACATTGAAATATGAAATTAAGTAAGAATTTTCATAAGCATTATTGTTTATTTCTTAAAAATTCACATATTCATTCTGAAATGGTGCATAACAGGGGGACTATATGCCATGCTATATAGGGTGTCATGATTGCAATGGGGAACACCTTTTTTATAGCACTTTTTGCTTTCCACTCGAATTATAGAGAATTTGCAGACTTTCTGCTCCCAGTGAATGGAATATTGCTTTCAAATGTTCAGAAAGGGTGGAGAAATGTTGCCATTTATATAGACAGTTTTTTTTTTACTTTTAAATAGTCATCTGACACAACTCTTTCAATTTGCCCTCTGTAATGGAAACATTAGGGTGCTACATAACCTACCCAGCTGATTGGAAATCTTCCTCTCTGGACACGGAGTACAATCATAGCAGCAAAATTTCTCCCCTTCCTTCCTTTTCTTCTGGTTACCAGGGTGGCAGTAGTCATTGCACAAAGAAATGGGCATCACCTATCAATAACCATGAAAGGTGTTACAAAGGGAAATTAAAATAGATAGAGAGATACTTCAGTTGTCAATCTTGGTCTAAACCTCAGATATTTTAAGGACATAGTGACACTCTATTGGGCATTCAGGAAAATACCTCTGATAATATAAATCAGGGGTTCCAACTTGAATAAAATATGGGGGGCAAGTAACCCCCCCCCAAACGCTCCATTTGAATGGCAATGCCCACACACATACTAATCACTGGAGAAACCAAAAGGAAAGAAAGAAAATGAAAAAAAAAAATTCAATATGAACCACAGAATTCTTTCTCAAGGCAATGATATACAGTTATCTCTGTGATCAGGGCTGAGTCAAAGATTTCATTTATGGTTTAGGGACTTCCAGGTCTGCTGCAGGCTATGGTGGGTGACAGGGATCGCTCATCCTGAGTGACCCGATTCTGCAAGGAGGTGGGAAGGGAGCATGGGCAAAATGTCCTGGCTGAGAATTGCAAAATAACTAAAGGAATGAGACAAAACTGCCCGTTGACACCCTTGTTGTTTATATTAGTTTTGGAAGTATTTACACAAAGAATAGGATGGAATCAAGAAATTAAAGGTATAAGAGTGGGACAGAGACAATGTAAACTAAAAGCTTTCGCAGACAATGTAGTGATATCTGTAGAAGAAGCAACAGAGTCCATCCCGTAAGTATTACAAGAGATAAAAAAATGTGGAGATGTAGCAGGTCTTAAGATTAATAAACACAAAACCAAACTCTTGGTAAAAAAAAGATATGAATGATGAGAGTAACAATAAATTACAAATGCGTCAGGTCTAAAGGTTGAAAGGAAGGTCAATTATCTAGGTGTATGGTTAAATAATATAAATCTGTATAATGATAATTAGTTAAATACCTGGGAAGATATGAAAAGAAGTTTACAAATTTGGGACAGACTGAAACTTTCACTGTTAGGTAGAGTGTTGACTATAAAAATGAATGTATTATGAAGAATGTTATCTTTGTTTCAATCAATTCCAATGATTGGCAAGACAAGTGCTGAATGCATGGTGAAAATTGTAGTCCCTGGGGACTTGGAGCCAGTGCTGCATTATTTTCTCTTGGCATGACCAAGCAGAATACTGCCCATACAAGCAGCAAGGCAGCCCTAGGCTATAATGCCATTGACAGCAGCTCCTTCCGCTCATGTCTTCATCCAGCCATGCCAGAATCCATACCTGGTTGAAACCACTGTGCCAAACAATTGTATCTTCATGAATGATGAGTTCTTTTCCTTCAGGAACATCTGGCTCAATCCAACCAACTTTCACCCTCTGGAAAGAGTTATTTGGAAATATGACCATGTTTATGATGTCAAAGCCGCCTCCCATTTCCCATTTGTCATTAAAGGAGATGGTTTCCCCAGCTGAGTTGTTAAATGAAATCTGGTGAAGAAAGTGATGGAGCTGAGATAGAAGGAATAAATAAAAGAATGTGCCATGTAAATAAATTGGAGAGTTCATCTAATGTCAGATAGTAACTTCTAACGTTGTTGGACTACAATTCTCACCATGCATTCAGCATGACTAAATGTCAGGGATTATGGGAATTCATCCTGCTTTGTATATTCATACTTCTGATGCTTAAAGAAACATAAAAATATAAAATGCTTTCTACTAATAAGATGCCCAACTCCATTTCCTCTGAGATTATTGCAGGAGAAAGCTGAATATAGTCTCACCTTCTACTAATTTATTGAAATAAAAATGCTTCATTGTAGGGACATTACCTGCCAAGGCTGAACATCTTGAAGATCAGTACTGAAACCTTTCTCACTGGCTCTCTGCTTGGATCGAGACAAGCCCATAACATGCAAAGAATGAGCCACGGCATAAACACCATTATAGATAGTATAACTGTGGCCGGTCATGAGTTGCTCAAAGTGTGGCCCAGAAAGACTCTCCAGACTCTCCTCCCCAGTACATGTTTGGTCAACATCCATTGCCACATTGGGGTTAAGAAGTACACAGTCAAAAGCTCCCTCCCAAAAGTCCTTCAGAAAACCGTCTGTCTGTGGACCATAAGGTTTTATGGTCTGAAAAAATTCTCTAAACCCCACAATCTCTTTGGAGTGGATTGTAAATGAAATTGCACCTTGAAACATCTGGAGACCCCAGCCCTTTTGATGGCCAGTTAATATGAAATCTATCTGGGTTGTCGTAATCCACACCTTTCTGAGTGATGTGTTCTCCTTGTTTCCAATGTCTCGTATAAATATAATAGTTCTCAGCCATGGTATAGTCAATGATTCTCCATATATAATAAAGGTAGTCACTATTTTATTTGTGTAATGTACATAAACTTTTGTGGCTATATTACCAAGTTCCTCCAAGCTATCCCAGTGGTCTATTTGTGGTATTCTTTCTGTGAATGCTGAACAGATCGCATACTGAGAAAATAATGGCTCTAGCATCTGCAAGAAATGTTCACCACTGCTATTATCAACTAGAAGAAGCCCAACCCATGTCCATTTGAAATATTGGAGTAACCGGATAATTCCCATATACTGCTGGGTTTCATTTGGGACGAGGGGTAAAAAGGATGGCCCTTGAGTGATATGATTCTCTTGTGGGGCAAATGAGCCATATGTGAGCTGAAAGAAAATGGACAGATATTGCAAGGAAAAGTTAGGAGTGACTTTATGTTCCCGATTATACAAGCATTATTTCTTCAATCCATCTTTGGGTGCCTAGAGTTAAAGATAACACTTCTGGTGGAATTTCCCAACATAGAACATATTATTACTACTACTATTTATTGGTTGCTTTCTTGTCAAGATAATTCAAAGTGACTTACAATATTTAAACAATAACGTTCTATGAAACCAGTTTAAAAGGGGAAAAAAAATCTAAAGGCAGCACTATTTTTTAAAGGCTGGATTAAAATATCCCAACAATTCAAAGAGGCCATGGACAATTAAAAGTAAAAAAGTAAACAAAATCAACATTAAGTTCTAATGGAAGAATAAATAAAATACCTTAGATTAGGTATTAGGCTGATGTTAACTGGAATAACCCTGCTTTTGTGAATTCACTCCTTTTGAACTACAAAATCAAGTTCAGCATAAGAAAGAAGAGCCTAAATCACTCTCTCACACAAACTCAAAAATACAGAGAGAATTCCTACCTGCGGAACCTTATAGAAACCTATAATATCTGCCATATAGTTAGAGGTATCGGAGCCAAGTCCGCCAATGATAGCCATGAGGTTTTTCTGTCTGTCACACTGGTAATTGGGGACAAATCTATGTGATTTGAAGAGCACCTCCAAAGTGGTACGATAAGTCATCCTTGCATCGTAGTAGCTATCATAGATGTGGAATCCAAGTGTGACATTAGGTAGGATCTTAGGATTCTCGTTGATTTCGTTCACAGCAAATGCCAAGGCAAGGATGTGCTGGTAGAATTTTGTCACCATTCTGCATATAGAGGAAGAATTTAGTCATCCCTTTGTCTATCAAGGATAATTGGTACTATTATATCACAATATTGTTGATTTGCATCTCAAGGGTAATAAACTGTATTTTGCATTAAAGTGACTAATAAAAATATTATTCATCTCAAGTAAATGAGCTATATTTCTAGGCACCAGGCAAAAACTTTCCTCTATAGCTATGCCTTTGGCCTTTAACTATCTGTGGCCTTGTAGAAGTGGGTGGGATGTTGTTAATGTATTTCTCGTCTCGGTTTTCATGTAACTGTGTGCAGGTGTTATCTGTGTGTTTGTCTGTAAGTTGCTTTGGGATGCCGTGGGCAAGAGAAAGTGATTTACAAATTCAATAAATGTTAAAAATAATAAGCAAAAGTGTGATTTATCATACAACAGGATGACAGTATTTCTGTTCTCCATATCAATCTTCTTCTTCTTTGGCAATCACTCGTAGCTGAGTAAGATTGTCTTCCATAAACACAGTTTTAACAATGAGTCCGTATCCAGAATACAAGGTAGAGCTTTGAAGGAACAAGACCAAAAGATACCATGAACAAAATTAAGGAGCAGAAAAGAGCAAATCTTTTACATTTAGGAGAGAAGTGGGATACTTGCTTATTTTCAAGATGGGAATTTTTGCCGAGGTTGATCAGGGTGAAAGGTTGAGACTGCTTTTTTATCTTCTGGGAATAAATCAATATATCTGACTTTGGGGAAGTAGTGACTGATGTTAATTGTAATCTTGCTTTTCTAAATGTCTTATGATCTTATGTATGATTTTATGTATATATAGAATATAAAATATGTTAAATATTGAACACATTCTGAGTTGCTTCAAAACCTTTTAGTGTTACAATTGACAAGCAAGTTGGACTAATAGTTATATTAAGAGCAGACTTCTTGTGCAGCCTTAGTTGACAAATATACTTTCAAGTTGATACATTAAAAGAACATAGTGCACGAGATATTTAAAAAATCCAAGAACCTAAGAAATTTATCCTGATAGAATGATGCAACAGAAAAACTGCAATAAAATAGAGGAAAATGCAGAATCTGACCATTGGGGCTCTACTGTGAATACAGCAATGAAAGCCCAACTTTAAACAGGTTGCATGCTGATCAACAAATTTGGCTTTCTTTTAATCTCATTTTCATTTCCTGGTTGTTAGCATTAAAAAATAGTACATAAACCATCTATACCTAACCAACTTTAGCATTCACATCTTAGCTAAAAAGAGAATACTTCTCATGGAAGTATTTTTTTTTCCTTAAGTGTGACAGGACTGACTTTGAAAATTTTAGATTGAATCACCCTTTCCCCCAGTCTTTCCGCTTTAGGTGTACCACAGAAACGTTACATGCATCTGCCTACAAGGAAATTTGGTCCAAATAAAGAAAAAATGCAATCTGTCTGCCAAAACTCTTGTCACATTCAAAAATGGAAACAGTTCTCACTATAGAAAAGTGAAGGAGGGAACAATGCAAAAGACACACAGTGTGAATATGGTTGGCTAAGCCTACACTTTATTGGAGAGGGGCATTCTGTCGCTTAAATAGTTTTTTTGTGTGTGATCGAAACAGCTTTCGAAGATGCAGAGCAAAAGAAGCAATTCCTTACTCTGGAACATCAAACAGATTCTGGTAAGGATCTTCCTCGAAGGAAAATTCATGTGGATGATAAACTATCTGAGAAGCAATTCCACCAATGAAGAGAGCTCCTTTCTGGAACCACTCATGTGGGACAGGGTGGGGATCAGCTGTGGGGCACTCCAGAGCATCGACTTTGGACACCATAGCAGTCAGCAAAGGTAGGAGCATCAGAAGGCAAAGCATCTCATGAACGAAGCTTCCCTCTCGAGTGAGGCTCTGCCCTGTTCATCAGCAGACACTGCCAGATATAACAGACTACATTGGTTTGTAGCTAATTATGGCAATACCTGTCCTAAGAGAAATAGATCAGCCATGGGTTTGATTGAGATACAAATGAATGACTTTACTACTAGCAGATATTTTCAAATTTCAGGTCTGGCTGATGTAAACTGGAATAAAGCTGGGATAAAGAAGTTTCACTTCTGAAACAAAAATGACAGAGCCCTGCCTACCTCTTGTCCCCACTCTCAGCTGCACATGGCACAGAGGGAGTATTTATAATCATTTTCAGACTTACTTGTCAATTGTTTTCTAGTTTCCTTTGGGCGGGTGAAGAAGTCATGAGGGTTTCCATGATCCCAGTGGTCAATAATCAGTGCTTTAGCATTTGGGTCCCAGGTAGCATTCCTTCCCCTACCCTCCCCATTGTAAATATGTTAGTTCCTTTTCCCGATCTGATAATGAGTCTCCACTGTTCCATGTGACACAAGTAGCAGGTGGCAAAGAGATCCCCATAGGAATGAACTCCAGGAAGGAACAGTGTTCAACAATGGTATTTTTAACATTTTAATTATATTTGAATGGCATAAGCTTTCTACCATACTATGACAAAATAGGGAAAATATAGGATATTCAATTTGTTAAGCTAAAAAATGGCAGGTGGCACACCTTTGTATCAATAGAAATCCTGCCTCCTTTACGATTATGATAGGATTCCCCCCAAAACTATTATCATGAGGTAGAAGAAGAGTTTGGATTTGTTATCCTGCTTTATCACTACCGTAAGGACTCTCAGAGTGACTAACAATCTCCTTTCCCTTCCTTCCCCACAGCAAACACTCTGTGAGGTGAGTGGGGCTGAGAGACTTCAGAGAAGTGTGACTAGTCCAAGGTCACCCAGCAGCTGCATGTGGAGGAGCGGGGACGCGAACCTGGTTCACGAGATTATGAGTCCACCACTCTTAACCACTACACCACACTGGACTGAACCATATTTTAAGGGTGCATTGTGTCCTTTCTATATTTTTGTCTAACAGTGTGCAATTACCCCCAGTCCTTTGTGTGGCCCCAGTACCTTGAATGACCAAAATATTAATTTGGGGGTATCATGCTCTTGGTGCCTTTGCTCTGAATAAACACATTTTGAGTTTCCCCACAGCCCCCTGTATGGCTATAATAGCACGGGAGCCAGCACCCCAAAATAACACTTTTCAGAGATGTCCCCAACCGTGGTTCACCCCAAAACACACAACTGTAATTTCTTTGGCCTGGCTCTGTTTTGGCTCAACTAACTGAGCTCAGGCTGGAAGTAATTAAATG
This sequence comes from Podarcis erhardii, assembly GCF_964252035.2. Classification (NCBI taxonomy): domain Eukaryota; kingdom Metazoa; phylum Chordata; class Lepidosauria; order Squamata; family Lacertidae; genus Podarcis; species Podarcis erhardii. The sequence continues at coordinate 5,930,551 of NC_138502.1, read as the reverse complement.
ATTTTTATTTATTTTTACCTACTAATAATCGGCTTCTACAAGTGCAATTGGTCTGATGAGATGAACTAGAGTTTATTGATGTCTTTGTGAATATAAGAATTAGAATATACTTTGATAAATTGCACTGGCTTTGCTGGACTTATCCTCCTTTATTTTTATTTTTATCTATCCCTTTATTAGACTATTTTGATTCTGAAGGGATCTTCCTGACGACTGCTTCTCCTGACTGGAATAATATTTTTTTCTATATGATGAAATTTTTATTTGTGATTAACTGATTTGACCTGATCTTCTAAGGATTTACTTAAAACCTCCAACTTATATACCGGTACTTTGGGATTTTTATCTTTTTTTTTATTTGGAAACTTAGTTTGGACTTGGCTAATATGATGGATTAAGATTCTTTGATCCACTTTGGTTATATATACACTTATTTTCCATTTCTGCCTGCCCTTTCCTCTCTAGTTATATAATGAGTTGGATTGCTTCTGTGCTGTGCTGGAGTAGACGCCGGAGATTATTATGTTTTCATTTTTTATTTTTTTTTTATTACTCCAGTGAGCTCCTTCCTTATTTTTATTTTTTTCCCTCTTTTTTCATTTTCTCTCTCATGATTTGGAACTGGGCTTGCTTATTTATTTATTTATTTATTTATTTATTTATTTATTTATTTATTTATTTATTTATAACCATTTGGATTTAAGCTAAAAGAAGAAGCTGAAGATTGGGGTAGATTCCCCCCCCCCCTTATTTCTTTCCTTGGGTCTCTGAGCCACAGGACTTATATTGAGAGAGGAGTTAAAGAGAAGGCCGACATAAATTTTTAGAATGGTGTTACTTTGTTTGGAGAACTGACTTTGGTAGTAAGTAAACATAAGGCACCCTGTTTATGCTCGCTAAAGGAATGGATACTATTTTTAAAAAAAATACTGATGTTTTACACCTTGAAGGTCATGATAACAGATTTGGCTGGCACGTAGATCTGTGGTATAAGAAGGTGAAAGTTCATAAAGCTTTTTTGAACCATGTAGTAAGGAATGTAGTGAATGAAGTATGGAGAAAATATTAAAAAAATAGAACAAAAAATACCATGGTGGCTTTCCACACTGGAGGCAATATCTGTAAAAAATAGATAAATATGAGAAATGACTGAGTATCTTATAAAGAATTATTAATGGAAATAGTTCATGAATTGAAATTAAAGAGGTTTGAAGATATACAAGGATTATTAACTGATTGCTTACAATGCCATCAACTTAATAATATATTTAAGATGGACAGAAAGGTTTTTTTAATGCAACCTCTGAATTTGAAAAGGAGCTGTTGGAAAATAAGAATAAATTACTTTTAAAATGTATAAATCATTATTAGAATGGTATAAGAAAGACGAACATGTCAAATCATTGATAGTTGTAGTTAAACGTTGGACTATGGTTTTATTGATGATTTGATAGAATTGGGTTAACAGAGAAGATGCAGGAGAAAAAGTTAACATAAGGACCCACAAAAAAAGAGGAGGGAAGTCAAAGGGGATTTATGGATATTGTATAATTTGTTCGCTTTGTGGTTGTTTGTAAACTTCCAAAATGCTTCTATCTTTCTTCTCCTTTTCCTTTCCAGCATACCTCTCAGCTAACAACACCTCCCCATCCATCTTCTATCCCAAGTCTAGCTTTTCTAGAGGCACTCCACCCCCCCCCCCGAGCAATCATGATTGCGCTTAGCTCTGCTACGCGAGTGTAAGGCTCTCTATTCCAAACCCTTCTCTTCAACAATGAGAACATTCAGGAGCAGATTGTTAAAAGTTTGAGCTATGTTGCTATGTTTGCAGACAAGATGCTGCTAAGTAAGTTAGCGGACAGGTGCTGTCAGCATTTAGCTGCAGACAGGAGTTAGCAACAGAATTGGAGTAGCAAAATAATTTTCTGGAGAGTTTAGTTGACTAAATATCTCCAATACTCATACTACCAACATAAATCAATTCCTCTTAAAGGAGGGAGCGTGTTGCGATTGGATCTCTAAGCACCCCCCACCTCCCAGTGTGGGCAGGGCTATGCCCTGCACCAATCTGGTTGGTTGTTTCTCAGTCACTTGGACCCTAAAGCAAATCGCTCAGCTTGGGGGGGGGACTGTGAAACAATATTTATTTTTTATTTTTTTAAATAGTATTTATTCAAATTTTAAATATTACAAAGATAAAGAATAAAAGGACAAAAAGACAGAAAAAACACAAACAATTAACAAAAAAAGAAAAACAAGTCAAACCTTTACATAACTTTCTTTCTTTTGCTTATTTCCTTGACCTCTTCACACCTCCCTTTTTTGTATTCTAGTTCAATTAGATGTTTCAGCAAATCCATTCCAACTTTGTTTTTATCCTAATAATTTATCTTAATATACTGTAATTCTCGTCTTTCACCAATTAAAAAATCAATTTTAACCTAATCCTTTATATCATTTCTGCTAAAACCACATTACTTCATTCCAACAACCTTCTAACATTCCTTAATTTTGCAATGTTTCTTTCTTTTTTAAAAAAATATATTTATTAAGGTTTTACAGAACAAAAAAGGTTACATAATATATGACACACGAAATAGAAATAAAAATAATAATAAAAAAATAACAAGGAAAATGAGATAAGAACAATACAAAAATACACAGGAAAAATTTCAAAATACAAAATACAGAAGAAGAAAGAAAAAACACTTAAAAATAAATCCATCTTTTCTTTACCTTATACTTCCTTTACTTATTTCCCTGACTCCCTCACACCTCCCTTTTCTATATTCCAATCTGTGAATCGCTTCTTGGCCTTTTGGCTAAGATCAAGTGTAGTATCTGTGAAACAATATTTAAGCCCTACACATTGTTTGCTGGTTCTCTTTGCCTTCGCACAGCAGATCACCCACCCATCCACCCTTTATTTAGGTAAGTCTGGCCCTGCTATGGGCTTCGTTGGTCACCTGTTTTGTAAGGGGGGCCTGGCAGGAATTTTTCCATCTGTCAAATTGGCAGGGTCATTTGGTTTTCGCCTACCACTGTAGCAATCGTCACAACTTTGTAAGGTTTGGCGGTTAGGCACTGGATCAGCAATGGTGGGGAGGGGAGGTGCGGCCATCACCTGCCCCTCATAGCTAAAGGGTATTCCGTTAAAGGAATCAAGGGGTTGGCCTTGGTCTTCTCTGAAACCCCCACGGAGGACCCCATTGGGACACTGGGGGTGAATACACATTCTGTATTGAATACACATTCTATATTCAATAAAGTTGTGGCCTAAATTTTGCCCAATAACTTAAACTAAAATCCTGTGTCACTGTATTTCATTTTTGGGGGATGCTGGGGGGTCTCGAATTGCAATGAGAGTGTGGGGGAGAAAAAGTCACCAATCCATTTTTCTTATTAGTTGTTCCCGATTGTTCAAGTCAGGTCTCAACACAATGATGAAGCATTTAGGAGCAAAGATGCAGCCCAGTAACCCAGCACAGGAAGCTAAGATGGAGAAGATCTCCACAGCCACCATGTATTTCCCCTTGGTGCTCAGGTAGGTTGGAACAAATGACAACCAAACACTGCAAAACACCAACATGCTGAAGGTGATGAATTTGGCTTCATTGAAACTGTCTGGCAACTTCCTTGCCAGGAAAGCCACAGTGAAGCTGATGATGGCCAGAAGTCCAAGGTAGCCCAGAACAAGATAAAACATGATGACAGACCCTTCATTACATTCCAATATGGTCTGTGTAGGTACTGACTGCATGTCCAAATTGGGGAGTGGCGGAGAAGTTGCTAGCCACAATACACAGATGCCTGCTTGAATCCAAGAGCAGAAAAGGACAATGGAGTTGGCCAATGTTTTCCCCACCCACTTCCTCATGCTGGACCCTGGTTTGGTGGCCATGAAAGCTACAACCACAGTGATGGTTTTTGCCAATACACATGAAACTGCTACAGAGAAGATGATTCCAAAGGAAGTTTGTCGGAGGCAGCAAGTCAACTTCTGAGGTCTTCCAATAAAAAGTAAAGATGAGAGGAAGCAGAGCAGGAGGGAGACCAGGAGAGTGTAGGTGATGTCCCTGTTGTTGGCTTTGACTATGGGAGTATCTTTGTGCTTAATAAAAGTTCCTAACACCACGACCGTGGTGAGGGAAAAAGAAATAGCAACCAAGGCTAAACTGATTCCTAGGGAGTCCTCATAAGACAGAAAGATTGTTAGTTTTGGGATGCACCGATCTCTGTCCTTGCTTGCATACTGATCGCCTGGGCATTTGGAACAGTCATCCATGTCTGGAGCAAGAAAAAACGATCGTCACAGTGCTAAAATTGCATATGAAATGTGCAAACAACTTAATGCCTCAAATGTTTTACAAATAATACTATAAAACAGCATTTATTTTTAAAAATAAATACTAAAAAGGCCTTCAACAAACATGAAGAACAAGTCAACATAAAATAATAATCCAAATAATCCACTATTATGTGAAAAGCCAAGCAAGTCTCTCTCGCCCAGCATTCAGACACTGTACTTGGAGCTACTCCCTCTATTGTCCCTACATTAAGTCATTTCTCAGAATGATTCTCCCCATATCAACCAGCCTGAGCCCCGAGATCCATGGGAAGGGTTGTGTGTGGTCACACTGAGCAGCATGTAGGAAATAATCAAAGTTGGGGGACTATAATTTGTTTAATTTGATTAGGTTCTAAAAGTGTCCTTTTTGAGGACACTTTTAAAAACCACAAAAAGAAGAATAACAGAAAGTGCAATTAAAAAATTGTCTAAGCTTTTTTAAAAAAATGCTCCCGCCCCCTGAAAAAAGTTCATTCCCACTCATAATCAAACGTATGGACTGAAAGCATCTAGAGCATTGGTAGGCAAACGAAGGCCTGGGGCCGCATTCGGCCCAATCGCCTTCTAAATTTGGCCCGTGGACCGAATTTTTACATGAGTAGAATGTGTGCTTTTATTTAAAATGCATCTCTGGGTTATTTGTGGGGCATAGGAATTCACCCCCCCCCCCTGAAAAAAAAATGTCCGGCCCACCACAAGGTCTGAGGGACAATGGACAGGCCCCCTGCTGAAAAAGTTTGCTGACCCCTAATCTAGAGAGACCTACCCTTCTGGGTAGAAATCTTTCCTTCTGGACACAGGGCGCAACTGTAGCAGCAAAACTTCACTCCTTCCTTCTTTTTCTTCTGATAACCAGGACAGCAGGAGTCACTGCACACAGAGACAGGCATCACCTGCCCATGAAGGGGAAGAAAAGATTAGTAGAATGGGAGAAACTGACAATCTTTCTGTTTACTCTGTAAGCACATGATGAACATGGAAGAATTCAGAACATGGTACATTCAATATAAGCATGCCACAATGTGCCAAAACAGTCCTGAGAATATAATGCATTATTTTTGCAGTCTATTGTTTAGAACCACACTTCTCAGAATGGTTTAATAACCAATCATTCTTTCAAGGTAACTCTGGGAATTGTATCTCAGTAGGGAAAATAAGGCTCTCCAAACAACTCCCAGCATCCTTAACAAACTTCAGTACTTAAGATTTTGAGGGGGAAGCCATTTTGATTAAAGTGGTCTAATTGTGCTTTAAATATAAGGTGTAAATGTGGCTTGGTTACCAAATGGTGAAAACCTCCCAACAACAACAGCAAAGATGATTTTTTTCCTCAGAAGAAGCTGTTAATTTTGACATTTTCTTAAGAATGTTTCCCATCTAGAGGACATTTCAGTACAGTACATATTGACATTAATCTTCCATCTGATCTATGTTACTAACACCAATCCTTTGGGAAACAAGAATATTTTTGTATTTCCAACCAACATGGCATAAACGGGAAGCTTATCAAGAATCCAAACCTGGTTAAATCTCCTGTGCCACACAATTATGTCTGTATTAATGATGAACTCTTTTCCTTCCTGAAACTTGGAATCCACCCTTCCAACTTTGACTCTCAGGAAGGATTTGTTTGGGAAAGTGACCATGTTCGTTATGTCAAATCCACCTCTCCTCTCCCTGTTATCTTGAAAAAAGATTGCTTCTCCAACTGAGTTATTAAACAAAATGCCTTCAAGAAATGGGTTCAGCTAGTTGAAGAAGAACAAGGGTGGTTAGAAATGGGATCAAAACCTATTGGAGCCAATATGCTGAAATTTTTCCTTGATTACATTGCTTATGTAGTTTCATCTTACAACAATTTTGTAATAGGTTATAGTTAAGGCAAGAGAACCAATATATTATTTTCCATAGTGTCAGACTAATACCTTGGGGGACCAGGATTCAACCTGAGGGGCCAGGGACCAACTGGGTGCATACACCTTTGACAAAAAGGTGCGATATAAATGCAAAAATAATAAATATATGAAATATGAATGCAGGTTTTGTGTTAGAGATGTCCTAGGCTCTGTGGTTTAACCCACAGCGTCACCCGCGTCCCTTTTTGAAAATGACTTAGAAATAGTTATTTCTTCAAAATGCAGCAGTCAGATTAGTGGCTGGGGTTCCATTTAGATCTAACATAACCTATTTTAGAACAGCCGTACTGGTTGCCAGTTCATCTCTGGCCCCAATTCAATATGCATTTAAAGTGTCGTGCGAGTTTAAATATCCCCAAATATCTGAAATACTGCCTACTTCCCAACGGACCCTCTTGGTTGCTGAGATCGACAGATGATGGCCTCTTGTTCATTCCTTTCCTACCAGACACTAATATAACAGCTTTACTGGTTGGTAGTTAAACACAAATGTTTAAAGTCCTAAATGACTCAAGTCAGACATATCTGAATTACCGCCTCCTTCCCTACAGGCCCTCTTGAGTGCTAAGATCAGCAGAGAAGCCCCTCTTGCTAGTTCCTCTCCTCTCAGGCACTTGAGGGGGGTTTGCGGCCCAGGAGAGGGCATTTTCTGTGGCAGCCCCTAAGCTGTGGAACTCCCTCTCCACAGAGATACACCTGGGACATACATAGCTTCTGACGAAAAGACACACCTTTTTACCCTGACACCTGACGCCTGAGGGGTATATTTTTAAGACCCACCTTATGTTGGTTATTGTAACTTGTTTTAAACTGTTCCCCCCCCCCTTTAATGTGGTAACCCACCCTGGGAACTTAAGATATGGTATTATTATTGTTGTTGTTTTAAAGAATAAAATTGGAAGGTGCATGATTTTGTTCTATTCGCTTCATGAAAATGAGATTATTTCATTATGAATACACTACCTTCCAAGGCTGGAGATCTTGAAGACTTTTGCCACTCATCATTGGACTGTGTTTGTATCTAGATGACTCTATGGCATGCAAAGCATGTGCCACAGCATAGACGGCATTATAGATACTGTAGCTGTGACCGGTCATGTGCATTTCAAATATAGATGCAGGAAGATTCTCCAACCTCTCCTCTCCAGTACAAGTTTCACCAACCTCTATCAGCTCCTGGGAGTCTGGAAATAAACAGTTAAATGCTTGCTCCCAGAAGTCCTTGAGAAAGCCATCTTCTTGATTCCAGCCAGGTTTTACGATCTGAAGAAAATCCTTGAATCCTTGAATCTCAGCAGAGTGAATTGTGAAGGACAGGGCGCCTTCAAACAATTGAAAATCCCATACGTTCTGAACCCCTGTTAAGGTAAAATCCAGCTGGGCTGTCATAACCCACACCTTTCCCAGTGAGGTACCCTCATTGTAGCTAGGAAATCCTAGGAGCACATATGCATTCACCCATAGAATTGTCATAGAATCTCCATAGATGACAAAGGTACTGACTTTGCTCTCTGAGAACGCTGGATAAATAATAGATGCTGATACGTAAATTGTATTGAAATTCGTTAAATCATGTTGGTTGGTGATCCTTTGTGTGAAGGCTGAACAGATTCCATTCTGAGAAAGCAATGGCTCCAGGGTCTGTATGAATTGTTCTCCACTATTATCGTCCACAGCAAAGAGCCCAACCCAGGTCCACCCAAAATGCTTCAGCAAGTTAATGATCCCAATGTACTGGCTTGCTTCACTTGGGACCATCCGGTAAAAGGAAGGCAATTGTCTGTTGTCACTGTGCTCAGAGGTGAATGAACCATAAGTGAACTGATGGGGAAAATGCAAATATTTTAAGAGGTGCATCTGAGCCTGTTGATAAACAGGAACGTTTATCAGGGCAATGGAAAAGCTCCTTAAGAAGACTGTTGTAGGTGATAAGAGAAATTTTGGGTGCAGGCCAAAACTCTCTGAAAGATTGCTGAAATGTAGCCTGCAGGGATGCATTATTTATTAACTGGTATATGAGAGGGTCTGAGGACCAGCATATTTTAAAATTAAGTCACAGTTCATTTCCTTTCCTTCTTTAAAAAGAGGAAATTGCAGCTGCTGCACACTTGGGAAATGGCACCCCTAAACTTCAGGGGGAACTTCAGCATTAGGGAAGATTTTGATTTTCTCTCATCCATTCCTCTGCTTATTCTGACCCTCAAAATTACTCTCAGCATTCCAGGAGAAGAATGAACTTAGTGACTATCCCCCCTTCATCCATGGATAAATCCTACCTGTGGATACTTATATAGGCTTAAGAGTTCTGCCATATGGATGGAGACATCAGAACCAAGTCCCCCAATGACAGCTATGAGGTTTTTCTGGGTGTTGCATTTGTAACTGGGGACAAATCTTCTGAATTTGAAGAGCAGGTCCATAGTGGTCTGATAAGTGATCCTTGCGTCATAGTAGCTGTCATAGATGTGGAACCCAAGGGTGACATTGGGCAAGATGCTGGGATTCTCGTTGATCTCATTAACGGCAAATACCAAGGCGAGGATGTGCTGGTAGAATTTTAGCACCACACTGCAGAGGGAGTTTGAGTGCTCTTTCAGAATAATAATAATAATAATAATAATAATAATAATAATAATAATATATACCCCGCCTATTTGGCTAGGTTTCCCAGCCACTCTTTCTGCCTAACAACATTAAAATATTAAAAACACAGTAAAACATCAAACATTAAAAACTTCCCTAAACAGGACTGCCTTCAGATGTCTTCTAAAAGTCAGATAGTTGTTTGTTTTCTTGACATCTGATGGGAGGGCATTCCACAGGGCGGGCACCACTACTAAGTCTGCCCTCTGCCTGGTTCCCTGTAACCTCACTTCTCGCAGTGAGGGAACTGCCAGAAGGCCCTTGGCGCTGGACCTCAGTGTCCTGGCTGAACAATGGAGGTGGAGACGCTCCTTCACGTACACTGGGCTGAGGCCATTTAGGACTTTAAAGGTCAGCACCAACACTTGGAACTGTGCTCAGAAACGTATGTGGAGCCAATGTGGGTCTTTCAGGAACAGTGTTATGTGGTCTCAGCGGCCACTCCCAGTCACCAGTCTCGCTGCCGCATTCGGGATTAATTGCAGTTTCCGGGTCACCTTCAAAGGTAGCCCCACGTAGAGTGAGTTGCAGTAGTCCAAGCGGGAGATAACCACAGCATGCACCACTCTGGCAAGACAGTCTGCGGGCAGGTAGAGTCTCAGCCTGTGTACCAGATGGAGCTGGTAGACAGCTGACCTGGATACAGAATTAACCTGCGTCTCCATGGGCAGCTGTGAGTCCAAAATGATACCCAGGCTGCACACCAGGGTGGGCACTAATACCAAGAAGGCCCTTTGCCTGGTTCCAGCAGCAAAACAGTTTAGAATAATTCTGCTCCATCCTGTCTATAACCAAATTGCTTGCCATAGGGACAACAATCGTGGCAAAACTTAGTTACAAAGTGGTGAAAGTTCCTCAATTACTGGTATAGAAACTCAAGACTGGGTAGTGGCAGCCACATACTAACCAGCTCAAACCTTTTCACACATGGAGATTCTCAGGTAGACTGAAGGGGAACAAAATCTTGATTACCTACTTTGTTCCAGGGTGAGCAAAGCCTGGAAGAACAGCTTTCTCTATGGTATTAATGCATTAATTAGACTTAATTCATGCACTAATTAGATTTAAGTATGTTGGTGATATGAGGCTGGTTATCAAAAATAGAATGGGACTTGGAGCAGCAATGGAAATGATGCACCAAGACAGATAGATCATTTTAAACAAATATTAGTTCTTCTTCTGAAGAAGCTGTTGTTTGAAGCACACATCATTATAACATATTGATTTTCCTCCCTCTCTAAGAAGCTTCTCTTATTGGGAAGATTTGCCATGGTATCAAAGGTTGTACAGCAGGTGGCTTGTAGGTACTCCTCAGGAAATAATAGGCATGATCTCCCTTTTATTCACTGTTCAAATCTACCATTTATGTCAGTCTCTACAGGCAGCAGACCAAGTTTCATCTGGTTCACGCAGCACTATTTTTCTAGGAAAACAGGTGCCTAAACTCACCATGACCACCTCCCCCATTCTCTTAGAAAGTCAATTTTTACATTTTTAAAATGTATTGCATTATTTTGTGTATTTCTCTTATTTTTCATTGAAAATAGTATTACAGTGGTACCTCAGGTTACATACGCTTCACGTTACAGACTCCACTAACCCAGAAATAGTACCTCGGGTTAAGAACTTTGTTTCAGGATGAGAACAGAAATTGTGCAGCGGCGGCGTGGCTGCAGCGGGAGGCCCCATTAGCTAAAGTGGTGCTTCAGGTTAAGAACAGTTTCAGGTTAAGAACGGACCTCCGGAACGAATTAAGTACGTGACCAGAGGTACCATTGTATATTTATTGAGAGTGAAATTCTGTTTAACTATTATTTACTGATATTTTGAAAGTTTATTTTATTCTATACTACTATATTCTAATGGATAACTGAACTTTATTTGATAGTGATCTTTTCTATTATCACTAAATTGTGTTACATCAGATTTTTATAAGATGTGTGATCTTTCTTGTATATTTTGTTGTTCTTCCAGCATGTAAACCACCTTGTGTATAGCAATGTAAAAATATGGTATCTAAAAGTAAAATGAAAATGAAATTATATCCTATTATTTGTATGAGCAACTGGTTGAGTGTGTGATCTGGCTAAGATCAGATGAAGCAGATTAAGGGGGAAGGTGAATGCTTACTTTGGAACCTCAAACAACTCATGAGAAGGAAGTATATTGAAGAGAAGTACATGGAAATGGTAGGAAATGTGAGAAGTTATCCCACCAATGATGAGGCTCCCGGGCTGGTACCACTCTTGTGGAACAGGGAGGGGATCATCCATGTGGCACTTCCTGGTATCTGCTTTACATTGTTTGGGAAGCTGAAGCAGCAGCAACAACACATGTAGACCCACCATCTTTACAGCAAACTTCCTCTCTAGCATTCTATTGCTCCAGCATCCAGCCTTACATTAATGCCTTACTTTGGGTGGTGCCTGACTGCCAATAAAGGAAAACAACACACTTATCTTTAGCATCAGCAGAATTTGAGTGCCTGCCTCAGCAGGCTAGTAGAGACAACCAATACAGACTCTGAAGTTTGCTCTACAAAATGGCAACACACATTGCAGCTCAAACTGGCAGAACCTTACCTGCATCTTGTCACTCATCAGTGACAGGAGACTTGCTTGTTTTCTGTATCTACTTATGGAGACAGTGTTTTTACTAAATGTTGTTATTTTCTGTAACACCACTGGAGCTTTGGGCAGGTGAACAAATGACAGTAATTTGGACACCTGCAGGGGGAGATAGGTAACTTTTACTAAATGTTGTTCTTTTCTGAAAAACCACTGGAGCTTTGGGCAGGTGAACTAATGACAGTAATTTGGATAGCTGCAGGGGGAGATAGGTAACTTACCTCTGCAATGTCACTGTGCCAGAAGCACTTCAGGTAGCAAACATATTTGCTCTCTACTTGAATCTGGCCATGAGAATGTTATGCACCACAAGGAGACCACAAATGAGTGGTGCATCCCAGACTTACAGGAAGGGCAAATTCATACCCTAAAGTGAATCCACACATTTCCATTATTGTGAAGGAAGCTCAGAGTATCAGTGCTGAAATAATGAGCACTGCCCAGTCCCAGTTTTTTGACCCACACTAGATACAGCTCTTGCCATGTAGTTTGGAATTGTTTTTGTATTCTTGTTGTTAAACAAATAACTGTTAACTAGTTTATGAGAAAGCTGAAACAAGACTGTGGAGGCCTGAAAGTGTCAGGAGCTCCTCCTACACTTGATTAGGACCCTAGCAGAAACACATGCCCCACTGGCATGTCCTCTCCCTCCTGGTCAATCGTTCGGGAGCTTCAAAAGCTTTCATCAGCCCTCTTCAGCCCAAACATCACAGCAACCAATGCCACCAGATATCAGCACACTTAGTGATCCACAGAGTCTTCGCAGCTTGCGTAACAGACCTCAGCAACTCAGCATTTTGGTTAATCTACTTTATTTACATATAAACACACATGGAGCACTGCAACATGGCTCCCTCTCTCTCTGGCATCAGACAGCAAAGAGAAAGAACAAAGGACAATAGTCCCACTTCACGGAAGACAGTAACACAAACATCCTGTCTCCGTCACTTCCCATTCTGTGGAGTCAAAACATAAACCGTCATGTGATAGACAAAAATCCCATGACTGCAATCATGGAGCAGGAATTCTAACAGAAAGCCCCCTCCCCCCCCCATATATCCTTCTTATTGAATATTGTTCCTGATTCACCTGCACCAAGTTTGCAGGGTGGTTAGATTGTATCTGGTCTTCACTGAGCATTCATTCTGATTAGTTTGTGTGGAAATTATACAATAATGAGCATTCATTCTGATTTGGAATGGATGAGAAATATGACACAGTTCTTATTTGAACACAAATATATGAAATCCACTCTTTCTGAAGCAATAGGAGAACCAAAACACAGACTTCCCTCAAAGTTGATGGAATTATCCTCATTTTGATGCAGTTCTCCAACAAAAGCCCCTAAAATATACATATTAGCAGAAATGGGTATAAAAATGAAAACAGTATTTGAAAACAACCCACACAAATTCAGCTGGATGGCTCAGTTGGTTAGAGTATGGTGTTGATTGATAATGCTAAGGTTGCAGGTTCAATCCCCACATGAGACAGCTGCACATTCCTGTATTACAGGGGGTGAGACTAAATGATTCTCAGGGTACCTTCCAACTCTTCAATTTTATCATTCTTTGAATGCATTATATCATGGGAAATTGATGGCCAAAATATGTACATTATTCAAAACTGCACAAAAATATTTGCTTATTAGGAGAAATTTGCACTAAAATGCTGATGAATCTTCTGAAGGATTTAAGTGGGGAATCCAATTACTGCAGAAATGTGAAGATCTGAATTTAAGGTTGGGAAATGATCATTCTGTTCCTAACCCTGATTTGACTGCAATGTGCATATACATCTACCTATTAAAAATAGTTCATCCCATACTTTTCAGTCCCGCCCCCATTACTTTCCTATTAGAAAACAGTCCACTTTTTGTGGAACGGTTGCACTAGGGAAGAAGAACACTTTAATCCACTTGAAACACAATACCTGAAGTTCTGCTATATGATGGAATAAATCCCAGATAATACTGACAGTACCCTGTACCCCCACCACAGTCTTGATAGAACCCCTGGTATTCACTGTTGGAGGAAAGTCCTCATTGTTATTAACACATGCAGAGCAGATAGTATATATTATATAAAACAGGCCTGCCATATGTCTGGAATTTCCCGGACATAGCTGGTATATGGCCCACATAAAAGTGTCCAGATGGAAATTGCTGAAATCCATATGTACGGCAACCCATGTTGATGTGAGTGTAGATTTTTGCGAATCTTTTTGTTTTCTTTCCTTTCCTTTTTGAGAATCAAAACAACTTTGAACTCAACAACTTTGGGTGACAATTTTACCCTCCAGAAACAAAGTGTCCAAATTTTCAGTTTTTGAAATATGGCAATTCTTTATAATACCACAAGTGAGTTTGAATTGTTACTACAGTAATGAAATTGATAAAAGATGAAGTGCTGTTTCATTTAATCTTAAGTGGCAACAACTATGAAATAATGTTGAATAAATATCTCCAATACTCACATACCAACATATTGAGAGCATGGGTGAGAAAAGTCACCAATCCTTTTTTCATATTCGTTGTTCCCAATTGTTCAAGTCAGGTCTCAACACAATGATGAAGCATTTAGGAGCAAAGATGCAGCCCAATAACCCAGCACAGGAAGCTAAGATGGAGAAGATCTCCACAGCCACCATGTATTTCCCCTTGGTGCTCAGGTAGGTTGGAACAAATGACAACCAAACACTGCAGAAGACCAACATGCTGAAGGTGATGAATTTGGCTTCATTGAAACTGTCTGGCAACTTCCTTGCCAGGAATGCCACGGTGAAGCTGATGATGGCCAAAATTAATTGTGTTAATTTTGCCAATTCTGAATATTCAAATAATTTACTTTGTCAATCTCTTACAGTTGGGATATTGGTTGATTTCCAATTTTGGGCGATTAAAATTCTAGCTGCTGTTGTTGTGTACTGGAATAAGGTCTGGTCGTCTTTCTTAATTTCATTGCCAATCATTCCCGGAGGAAAATTTTCAGGTTTTTTAACAAAAGTATATTTAAACATTTTTTTTTTAGTTTATTATAAATGAGCTCCCAGAACTTCTTGAATTTTTCATAAGTCCACCACATGTGGTAAAAACTACCTTCCTTGTTTTTACACCTCCAGCACATTTTATCTCCATTCTTATAGACTTTTCCTAATTTTACAGGGGTGATGTACCATCTGTACATTATTTTTTCCATGTTTTCTCTTAAGGCAACACAAGCAGTGAACTTCATATCTTTATTCCAGAGCTTAATCCAACTATCGTATTCCAAATTATATCCCAGATCTATCGCCCATTTCACCATAACTTCTTTTATTTCCTCGTCCTTAATATCCCATTCTAATAGTTGATTATACATTTTTGATAAGAGTTTTGAATTTCCTTCCAGTATTTCTATCTGGAATCTTGATTTTTTTCCGTTTATCCCGATCTTTTTATCTTCTGCCCACAGTGCATTAATTTGATGGAATTGTAACCAACTCGTTAATTTATCTCCTAGTTCTTCATACATTTTGATCTGCCAACCTTTTTCTGTTCTCACCAATAAATCTTCATATGTCCATCTCTTACCTTCTATGTTTGTTTTTTTAATTGTTAAAATATCTATTGGTGACAACCACCAGGGAGTTTCCCTTTCAAGAAGATTTTTATTTCTTTCCCAAACCTCTAGCAGAGGTCCTCTAATGATGTGACTGGAAAATTCTTTATGTACTTTTGCTTTATTATGCCACAGATATGCATGCCAACTGAATCTGGTGTTAAAGCCTTCTAAATCTAGTAGGTCAGTGTTTTTTATTACAATCCATTCTTTAATCCAACAGAGGCATGAGGCCTCATAATACAGTTTCAAATTCGGTACCGCGAAACCTCCTCTTTCTCTTCTATCTGTAAGCAATTTAAATTTAATTCTAGGCCTTTTCCCCTGCCAAATAAATTTAGATAAAATTTTCTGCCAATCTTCAAATACTTTGTTTCCTCTTATCACCGGAATATTTTGAAATAGAAGTAACAACTTTGGAAGTATATTCATCTTAATTGCGGCCATTCTTCCTGACCATGATAATTTTATTCTGTTCCATATATCTAAATATTTTTTAATTTTTTTCCAGGTTGTTTCATAATTGTCCGTCATTAAATTTATGTTCTTCATAGTTAGCCAAATTTCCAGGTATTTTACTTTTTTTACCGCTTTAATTCCAATTTTAGCCTCTAGCTGGTTTTTCATAGCTTCTTCCATGTTCTTCGTCATCATTTTAGTTTTTGATTTGTTTAACTTAAAACCCGATAACTTTCCAAATTCTTCTAACAATTCTATTACCTTATGGACACTTGTTTGTGGATCTTCTAATGATACCATCAGATCATCAGCGTATGCTTTCAGTTTGTATTCTCTTTTTCCAATTTTAATTCCACGTATTTCTGGAGTTGTTCTTATCTTATTTGCTATAATTTCTAATATCATTATAAATAAAAGAGGTGATAGAGTGCACCCCTGTCTCATACCCTTTGAAATTTTGAAATTTCATTAAATCATTATTAATAATCAATTTTGCTTTCTGGCTTGAGTAAATAGCTTTTATCCCTTCCAGGAAGGCGCCCTCTATCCCTACTGTTTCTAGACACCTTACAAGGAATTGCCAAGATACATTATCAAAGGCCTTTTCGGCGTCAATAAAAATTAGTGCCGCAGGTATTTCATTCATGGCCTCTAGATATTCAATGATGTTAATTATATGTCTTATGTTGTCTTTTAATTGTCTATTGAGTAAGAATCCGACCTGATCTGTAATGGATAAGGTTTCTTAAACATTTCTTAAGATGGTTGGCCATTACTTCCACAAATAATTTATAATCATTATTTAATAATGATATTGGTCTGTAGTTTTTCATATCTAATTTATCTGTGTCAGGCTTAGATATTAATGTAATATAGGCTTCTTTCCATGAGTCTGGTATCTTTCCGCCGCTTAAGATGTTATTCGCTACTTCGCACAGCACCGGGGCCCCTCGTAGCTAAAGGGTATTCCATTAAAGGAATCAAGGGGTTGGCCTTGGTCTTCTCTGAAACCCCCACGGAGGACCCCATTGGGACACTGGGGGTGAATACACATTCTGTATTGAATACACATTCTGTATTCAATAAAGTTGTGGCCTAAATTTTGCCCAATAACTTAAACTAAAATCCTGTGTCACTGTATTTCATTTTTGGGGGATGCTGGGGGTCTCGAATTGCAATGAGAGTGTGGGGGAGAAAAAGTCACCAATCCATTTTTCTTATTAGTTGTTTCTGATTGTTCAAGTCAGGTCTCAGCACAATGATGAAGCATTTAGGAGCAAAGATGCAGCCCAATAACCCAGCACAGGAAGCTAAGATGGAGAAGATCTCCACAGCCACCATGTATTTCCCCTTGGTGCTCAGGTAGGTTGGAACAAATGACAACCAAACACTGCAGAAGACCAGCATGCTGAAGGTGATGAATTTGGCTTCATTGAAACTGTCTGGCAACTTCCTTGCCAGGAATGCCACGGTGAAGCTGATGATGGCCAGAAGTCCAAGGTAGCCCAGAACAAGATAAAACATGATGACAGACCCTTCATTACATTCCAATATGGTCTGTGCAGGTACTGACTGCATGTCCAAATTGGGAAGTGGGGGAGAAGTTGCTAGCCACACTACACAGATGCCTGCTTGAATCCAAGAGCAGAAAAGGACAATGGAGTTGGCCAATGTTTTCCCCACCCACTTCCTCATGCTGGACCCTGGTTTGGTGGCCATGAAAGCTACAACCACAGTGATGGTTTTTGCCAATACACATGAAATTGCTACAGAGAAGATGATTCCAAAGGAAGTTTGCCGGAGGCAGCAAGTCAACTTCTGAGGTCTTCCAATAAAAAGTAAAGATGATAGGAAGCAGAGCAGGAGGGAGACCAGGAGAGTGTAAGTGATGTCCCGGTTGTTGGCTTTGACTATGGGAGTATCTTCGTGCTTAATAAAAGTTCCTAAAACCACGGCTGTGATGAAGGAAAAAGAAATAGCAACCAAGGCTAAACTGATTCCTAGGGGTTCTTCATAAGACATAAAGACTGTCAGTTTTGGTATGCACCGATCTCTGGCCTTGCTTGCATACTGATCTTCTGGGCATTTGGAACAGTCATCCATGTCTGAAGCAAGAAAAAATGATTGTCACAGTGCTAAAAGTGCATATGAAATGTGCAAACAACTTAATTTTGAAACAATGCCTCAAATGTTTTACAAATAATACTATAAAACGGCATTCATTTTTAAAATAAATACTAAAAAGGCCTTCAACAAACATGAAGAACAATTCAACATAAAATAATAATCCAAATGATCTTATATCTGAACTGTGAAAAGCTAGGCAAATCTCTCTCGCCCAGCATTCAAACACTGTACTTGGAGCTACTCCCTCTATTGTCCCTACATTAAGTTATTTTTCAGAATGATTCTCCCCATATCAACCAGCCTGAGCCCCAAGGTCCCGGGGGGGGGGGGTTGTGTGTGGTCACACTGAGCAGCATGTAGGAAATAACCAGGCTATAATTTGTTTAATTTGATTAGGTTCTAGTTAGTTAGTTTTTTTTGTAATAATTTTATTGATGGAAACCTATTTGAGGACATTTTAAAAAAACACAGATAGAAGAATAACAGAAAGTGCAATAAAAAAATTGTCTAAACTTAAAAAAAATTGTTCCCCCAATCCCTGAAGAAAGTTCATTCCCACTCATAATCAAACGTATGGACTGAAAGCATCTAGAGCATTGGTAGGCAAACTAAGGCCTGGGGGCCGCATACGGCCCAATCGCCTTCTAAATTTGGCCCGTGGACCAAATTTTTACATGAGTAGAATGTGTGCTTTTATTTAAAATGCATCTCTGGGTTATTTGTGGGGCATAGGAATTCACCCCCCCCCCCCTGAAAAAAAAATGTCCGGCCCACCACAAGGTCTGAGGGACAATGGACAGGCCCCCTGCTGAAAAAGTTTGCTGACCCGTAATCTAGAGAGACCTACCCTTCTGGGTAGAAATCTTTCCTTCTGGACACAGGGCGCAACTGTAGCAGCAAAACTTCACTCCTTCCTTCTTTTTCTTCTGATAACCAGGACGGCAGGAGTCACTGCACACAGAGACAGGCATCACCTGCCCATGAAGGGGAAGAAAAGATTAGTAGAATGGGAGAAACTGACAATCTTTCTGTTTACTCTGTAAGCACATGATGAACATGGAAGAATTCAGAACATGGTACATTCAATATAAGCATGCCACAATGTGCCAAAACAGTCCTGAGAATATAATGCATTATTTTTGCAGTCTATTGTTTAGAACCACACTTCTCAGAATGGTTTAATAACCAATCATTCTTTCAAGGTAACTCTGGGAATTGTATCTCAGTAGGGAAAATAAGGCTCTCCAAACAACTCCCAGCATCCTTAACAAACTTCAGTACTTAAGATTTTGAGGGGGAAGCCATTTTGATTAAAGTGGTCTAATTGTGCTTTAAATGTAAGGTGTAAATGTGGCTTGGTTACCAAATGGTGAAAACCTCCCAACAACAACAACAGCAAAGATGATTTTTTTTCCTCAGAAGAAGCTGTTAATTTAGACATTTTCTTAAGAATGTTTCCCATCTAAGGGACGTTTCAGTACATATTGACATTTATAATCCATCTGATCTGTATTACGAACACCGTTCCTTTGGGAGACAAGAATCATTTTGTATGTCTAACCAACATGGCAAAAGGCATAAATGGGACGCTTATCAAGAATCCAAACCTGGTTAAATCTCCTGTGCCACACAATTATATCTGTATTAATGATGAACTCTTTTCCTTCCTGAAACTTGGAATCCACCCTTCCAACTTTGACTCTCAGGAAGGATTTGTTTGGGAAAGTGACCATGTTCATTATGTCAAATCCACCTCTCCTCTCCCTGTTATTTTGAAAAAAGATTGCTTCTCCAACTGAGTTATTAAACAAAATGCCTTCAAGAAATGGGTTCAGCTAGTTGAAGAAGAACAAGGGTGGTTAGAAATGGGATCAAAACCTATTGGAGTAAATATGATTTAAAATTTTGTTGACAACATTGCTTATGTAGTTTCATCCTACGAAAAATCTGTCTAAAATATAGTTTATATTTAAGGCAAGAGAACCAGTATGCCATGGTTGTTATAGTTTAATTTGAATAACAGTATTGATGATGATGATGATGATGATGATTGAATAAAGTTGGAAGATGCATTATTTTTTGTATGCTCTTTATGTAAATGAGATTATTTCATTATGAATACACTACCTTCCAGGGCTGGAGATCTTGAAGACTTTTGCCACTCATCATTGGACTGTGTTTGTATCTAGATGACTCTATGGCATGTAAAGCATGTGCCACAGCATAGACGGCATTATAGATACTGTAGCTGTAACCAGTCATGTGCATTTCAAATACAGATGCAGGAAGATTCTCCAACCTCTCCTCTCCAGTACAAGTTTCACCAACCTCTATCAGCTCCTGGGAGTCTGGAAATAAACAGTTAAATGCTTGCTCCCAGAAGTCCTTGAGAAAGCCATCTTCTTGATTCCAGCCAGGTTTTATGATCTGAAGAAATTCCTTGAATCCCTGAATCTCATGAGAGTGTATTGTGAAGGACAGGGCCCCTTCAAACAATTGAAAATCCCATCCATTCTGAAGGCCTGTTAATGTAAAATCCAGCTGGGCTGTCATAACCCACACCTTTCCAAGTGATGTTCTTCCACTGTAGCTAGGAACAGCTATGAGCACATATGTATTCACCCATAGAATGGTCATAGAATCTCCATAGATGACAAAGATACTGACTTTGCTCTCTGAGAATGCTAGATAATTAATAGAAGCTAATATGTAAAATGCATTGAAATTGGTTAAATCTTGTTGGTTGGTGATCCTTTGTGTGAAGGCTGAACAGATTCCATTCTGAGAAAGCAATGGCTCCAGGGTCTGTATGAATTGTTCTCCACTGTTATCGTCCACAGCAAAGAGTCCAATCCAGGTCCATCCAAAGTGCTTCAGCAAGTTAATGATCCCAATGTACTGGTTTGCTTCACTTGGGACCATCTGATAAAAGGAAGGCAATTGTCTGGTGTCACTGTGCTCAGAGGTGAATGAACCATAAGTGAGCTGAAAGGTAAAATGCAAATATTTTAAGAGGAGCATCTGAGTCTGTTGACATCAAAAGAGGAATGTTTATCAGGGCAGTGGAAAAGCTCTTTAACAAGACTATTGAAGGTGATAAGAGAAATTTTGGGAGCAGGCCAATAGTCTCTGAAACGTTGCTGAAATGTAGCCTGCGGGGATGTATTATTTAATGACTGGTATATGAGATATGCTGTGGCGAAGGGGCTTGAATAACTCAGAGAAGCTATGAACTATGCCGAGCAGGGCACCCAAGATGAACAGGTCATAGTGGAGAGTTTTGACCAAACGTGATCCACCTGGAGGAGGAACCAGCAAGCCACTCCAGTATCCCTGCCAAGAAAACTCCATGGACAACGACAACAGGCATATAAAAGTTATGACCCTGGAAGATGAGCCCCTCAGGTCGAAATTACTCTCAGAATTCCAGAAGAAGAATGAACTTAGTGACTACCCCCCCTTCATCCATGGATAAATCCTACCTGAGGATACTTGTATAGGCTTAAGAGTTCTGCCATGTGGAAGGAGACATCAGAACCAAGTCCCCCAATGACAGCTATGAGGTTTTTCTGGTTGTTGCATTTGTAACTAGGGACAAATCTTGTGAATCTGAAGAGCAGATCCATAGTGGTCCGATAAGTCATCCTTGTGTCGTAGTAGCTGTCATAGATGTGGAACCCAAGGGTGACATTGGGCAAGATGCTGGGATTCTCATTGATCTCAT
The DNA here is from genome assembly GCF_964252035.2 of Podarcis erhardii. Classification (NCBI taxonomy): domain Eukaryota; kingdom Metazoa; phylum Chordata; class Lepidosauria; order Squamata; family Lacertidae; genus Podarcis; species Podarcis erhardii. Next base: position 5,909,108 of record NC_138502.1, on the reverse strand, counting down.
TTATGGCAAACACCAAGGCCAGGATGTGCTGGTAGAATTTTAGCACCACACTGCAGAAAAAGATTGGGTGCTCTTTCAGCAAAGAAGCACTTAAGGCAGCCAAACTCTTTAGAATAATTTTGCTCCATCCTGTCTATAACTAAATCGCATGCCATTGGGACATCAATCATGGTGATTATGATGATACCGCATTTGTACTGAAAGTACCCTATTACTGCTGTTCCTGAGATAGATAGTAAAACTCTTCCTTTATAGACAAAACAACATGTGTAAATAATTATAATAAACGTGTAAATAATCATAAGTTTTTTCTGCCTTGAATCAGCAAGAAGATTTTGTTAGTCTTGCAATTTCCCCCAAAATTTAATCCTGGGGACATTAGACAGAATACTTTATGAAACAGTATCAACCACCTCTTCCATCACCAATTGGCAGGGGATCTAAAACATCCATTGACTGGAGATTTCAAATACTTTAATCTGGTTCGCTCAGCACTATTTTTCTAGAAAAAAGGAGCCTGAACTCACCTTGACCACCTCCCTCATTCTCTTAGAATGGCAATGGCACCCACCTGAGAGGTGCTGGAACTGGGTTCCTACTTTCCCCTGAGTTCACTCATGTAGATGGATGTAAATTCGATGCCATTAACAGTGCAATCCAGTGCAGTGCATAGGAATATTCCTAAAAAGAAGAAACTGAATGCCTTCCCCTGAATCCAACTGAGCAATAGCTTCTTCAAGGCTGTGACATTGAGAACAGCACACATAACTGTGATATGTTTGTGTGCATGTATTGACCTTATATCTCAAGTCGATCTTTTTACATTTTTAAAATGTATTGCATTACTATTATTTACTGATATTTTGAAATAATATGGATAACTAAACTTTATTTGATAGTGATCTTTTCTATTATCACTAATTTGCGTTGGATCAGATTTTTTGTGAGATGTGTGATCTTTCTTGTATATTTTGTTTGTTGTGGAAACCCAGTCAAATGGGTGGGATATAAATAAATTATTATTATTATTATTATTATTATTGTTACTATTACTATTCTTATTTTTTAAACTGCCTAGTGTATAACAATAAAAAACGATGTTATATAAAAGTTAAATGAACATGAAATCAAATCCTATTACTTGTATGACCAACTGGTTGAGTATGTGATCTAGACGAGCTCAGATTGAGGGGGGAGGTGAATGCTTACTTTGGAACCTCGAACAACTCATGATTAGGAAGTATATTGAACAATAGTTCATGGAAATGGTAAGAGATGTGAGAAGTTATCCCACCAATGATGAGGCTCCGGGGCTGGTACCACTCATGTGGAACAGGCAGGGGATCATTCATGTGGCACTTCCTGGTATCTGCTTTACATTGTTTGGGAAGCTGAAGCAGCAGCAACAACACATGTAGACCCACCATCTTCATAGCAAACTTCCTCTCTAGCATTCTCTTGCTCCAGCATCCAGGCTTACATTAATGCCTTACTTTGGGTGGTGCCTGACTCTGCCAATAAAGGAAAACAACACACTTATCTTTAGCGTCAGCAGAATTCGAGTGCCTCAGCAAGCTAGTAGAGACAACCAATACAGACTATACAGACTCCGAAGTCTGTTCTACAAAATGGCAACACACATCGCAGCTCAAACTGGCAGAACCTTACCTGCATCTTGTCACTCATCAGTGACAGGAGGGTTATTTGTTTCCCATACCTAATTATGGAGATATTGCATTTACTTAATGTTGTTATTTTTTGAAACACCACTGGAGCTTTGGGCAGGTGAACTAATGACAGTAATCTGGATAGCTGCAGAGGGAGATAACTTACCTCTGCAAAGTCACTGTGCCAGAAGCACTTCAGGTAGCAAACATATTTGTTCTCTACTTGAACCTGGGCACGAGAATGTTATGCTCCACAAGGAGACAACAAATAGCTGATGCATCCCAGACTTCCAGGGAGAGCAAATTCATACCCTAACATGTATCCAGACATTTCCATAATTGTGAAGGAAGCTCAGAGTATCAGTGCTGAAATAATGACCACTGCCCAGTCCCAGTTTTTTGACCCACACTAGATACAGCTCTTGCCATGTAGTTTGGAATTGTTTTTGTATTCTTGATGCTAAACAAACAACTGTTACTAGTTTATGAGAAAGCTGAAACAAGACTGTGGAGGCTTGAATGCCCCCTTCCCCCCCCATATCCTTCTTATTGAATATTGTTCCTGATTCACCTGCACCAAGTTTGCAGGGAGGTTGGATTGTATCTGGTCTTCACTGAGCATTCATTCTGATTAGTTTGTGTGGAAATTATACAATAATGAGCATTCATTCTGATTTGGAATGGATGAGAAATATGACACAGTTCTTATTTGAACACAAATATATGAAATCCACTCTTTCTGAAGCAATAGGAGAAGCAAAACACAGACTTCCCTCAAAGTTGATGGAATTATCCTCATTTTGATGCAGTTCTCCAACAAAAGCCCCTAAATTTTTTAAAATAATATTTATTAAGTTTTTAACAAAAAGAAGAAAAAGAATAAACAATTAACAAAAAACACACAAAGAAAATCCAAATACAATACAAAAACCGAGATTTAACATAAAACTAAATAATAATAATAAAAAAATCCCTCTTTCTGGTATCTTACAATCATTTACTTATTTTCCTTACTTCCTCACACCTCCCTTTTTTGTATTCCATTTAAAAATTTGTTCAGCAAATTCATACCCTCTTAATTTAACCTTAATTATTTGTCCTCACATATTCTAACTTCAAATTTTCATCTAATATCAATCCCTTCATACATATTCTTATTTTTCCTTATTGCTAGAACCACTTCGTTTCATTCCAACGTCATTAACATTCAATAAGCCCCTAAAATATACATATTAGCAGAAACGTGTCTAAAAATGAAAACAGTATTGAAAATAAGCCACAGAAATTCAACGGGATGGCTTAGTTGGTTAGAGTGCGGTGCTGATTGATAATGCTAAGGTTGCAGGTTCAATCCCCACATGAGACACATGTATATTCCTGTATTACATGAGGTATGACTAAATGAACCTCAGGGTACCTTCCAACTCTTCAGTTTTATTATTCTATGAATGCATTATATCATGGGAAATTGCTGACCAAAATGTGTACATTATTCAAAACTGCACAAACATATTTGTTTATTAGGAGAAATTAGGAGAAATTTATTAGGAGAAATTTCCACTAAAATGCTGGTGAATCTGTGAAGATCTGAATTTAAGGTTGGGAAACGATCATTCCGTTCCTATCTCTGATTTGCTTGCAGGGTGCATTTACATCTACCCGTTAAGAAGGAGTTCATTCCATACTTTTCAGTCCCCCCCCCCCCACCATTTCTTTCCTAATAGAAAACAGTCCGCTTTTTGTGGATTGGTTGCACTAGGACAGCTTTAATCCATTTGAACACTTTAATCCACTTGAAATGCAAACCTGAAGTTCTGCTGTGTGATGGAATAAATCCCAGATAATACTGACAGTACCCTGTACCCCCACCACAGTCTTGATAGAACCCCTGATATTCACAGTTGGAGGAAAGTCCTCATTGTTTTAACACATGTAGAACAAATAGTATATGTTATATAAACCAGGGCTGCCATACGTCCAGGAGACATAACTGGAATTTGGCCCACATAAAAGTTTCCTGATGGAAATTGCCGAAATCCAGATGTATGGCAACCCATGTTGATGTTGTGAGTGTAGATTTTGGAGAATTTCCTTTTTCCTTTCCTTTTATTTTTGAGAATCAAAACAACTTTGAACTCAACAACTTTGGGCGACAATTTTGCCCCCCAAAAGAGCAAAGTTTCCAGATTTTTACTTTTTTGAAATATGGCAATTCTTTATAATACCACAAGAGAGTTTGAATTGTTACTACTGTAATGGAACTGATAAAAGATGAAGTGCTGATTCGTTTAATCTCAAGTGGAAACAACTTTGAAAATACTATCAGTATCTCAATAAGTAGACAGGCTCGGGAGAGATAAATGATTCTCAAAGAATCATTTCAGAGATGTTTGCTCTGGGGTGATCATATTAATATGCAGATGATCTCTATATCTATATATGTATTACATAACTAGCTCATATTTAGCTTGTGCTTATTATGGGCTCTGTGCAAGAAATTAGTAGGGAAGGGAAACTGACCAAGGATTGTATGGGAATATCGTTAAGCTTTCATTGCTTTGCATCAAGAAACATATTTCTTATTCACACTAGTAGGGGAAGCAAATACAAACTTTTATGTATTACATATAGAGAGAGAGAGAGGTAGGTAGGTAGGTAGGTAGGCAGGTAGGTAAAATAAACTTTATTTCTCTTTTTGAATGAGGAAAACAAGTACACATATGAACAAACACCATACTATTTCCACTGCAGATAACTTATACCTTAATATTATGGAGCCAGGATGCTTGCTGTCCTGCAATTATGTGCTTTGAATGTATAGTCCTGGCTCCATATAAGGCTTGTACACAGTTGGAGGCATTACATTTCTGAAAACTAGGAGGGGAGAGTATTCTTGTACTTTGAATCCTGCTTGTGGACTTCCCACAAGCTTCTGGTCAGTTATTTAAGAACAGGCTGTTGGATTAGATGACCATGGCCTGATCCAGAAGGCTCTTCATGTGTTCTTACATTCTTAAGGTCTTGAGTTGTGTGATTACTATGTTATTTGTTTTGTTGAAAAATATCCTGTGGTCTTTGGGTGAAGGGCTGTATAAATAAAATGAATAAAAATATTTGGGCGCACCAAGTAATTTCTGTAGCTGTTATTAGGTTTGAAGGTGATCTTTATTTTGAGAATTCTTTTGTAAGTATCAGCCTTGGTCAGCTCAATTATGCCTTGATCAGACTACACCTGGAGTACTGTGTCCAGCTTTGGGCACCACAGTTTCAGAAATATATTGACAAGCTGGGGAGTGTACAGAGGTGGGTGGCCATGATGATAAGGGTCTGGAAACCACTCTTTTAAGAAATGGTTGAGGGAGTTTGGTATGCTTATCCTGGTGAAAAGAAAACTAAGAGAAGAAAAGAGAAGGCCACCTCCTGTCAATCTCTAAAGCCATAAATCTGAAATCCAATTATATATACAGTGGCACCCCGAGTTACAAATGCCTCAGGTTACAAACGCTTTAGGTTACAAACTCCGCTAACCTGGAAGAGTTACTTTGAGTTGAGAACTTTACTTTGAGTTGAGAACGAAAATCATGTGCCGGCAGCGCAGCACCAGCAAGAGGTCCCATTAGCGAAAGCACGCCTCTAGTTAAGAACAGTTTCAGGTTAAGAACGGACCTCCAGAATGAATTAAGTTTGTAACTAGACGTACCACTGTGTGTGTGTGTGTGTGTGTGTGTGTGTGTGTGTGTGTGTGTACACACACACACACACACACACACACACACACACACACTGGAAAAATAGAGTGAATAAGGTATTAAACTCTGATGCTCTGAAAAAGCCACTTTGTATGCTGGGAGACTGAGACATTCCTGGCAACCTGACCAGGGGGTGAGTGACTTAAAGTGAAGGAATGTTCATGATTCCCCCAAAAAATCTCAGAGCATAAGGTCACCAAATCCCCTCTTTCTCTAATTAACTTTGAGACTGCTATAAATTATTACTGAGAGGATCTCAGGTTCTCTAACCCCTTTTCTCCTAAAGCACTAACCCTGTCAAAATAATGGGGATGTTGGGAGAGATATATTCTTTAATTATTTCTCTTTCTTAGTTGCTCCCTGTTGTTCAGCTCAGGTCTCAGTACAATGATGTAGCATTTAGGAGAAAAAATGCAAACCAATAACCCACCACTGGAGGCCAAGATGGAGAAAATCTCCACAGCCACCATGTCCTTTCCTCTTGAACTCAGGTAGGTTGGAACAAAGGACAACCAAACACTACAAAATGCCATCATGCTGAAGGTAATGAACTTGGCTTCATTAAAACTATCTGGTAACTTGCGAGCTAGGAATGCCACAGTGAAGCTGGCAATGGCCAAGAGGCCCATGTAACCCAAGACAGTATAAAACATGGCAACTGACCCTTCATTACATTGCAGAATGATCTCTTCTGTTACCAAGTGCATGTCTAAATCAGGGTATGGGGGAGAGGTTGCCAACCACACAGCACAAATACCTGCTTGAATAAGAGAGCAGGAAAGGACAATGGAGTTGGTCAGTCTTTTCGTCACCCATTTCTTCATCCTAGATCCAGGCTTTGTAGCTAGAAATGCCAGAGAAACAATGGTGGTCTTTGCCAACACACAAGAAACAGCCACTGAGAAGATGATTCCAAAAGTTGTTTGTCGAAGAAAGCAGGTCACTTTCCCAGGTTGTCCGAGGAATAACAATGAAGAGAGGAAGCAGAGCAGGAGGGAGATAAGGAGAGTGTAGGTGAGGTCCCTGTTGTTGGCTTTGACAATGGGGGTATCTTTGTGCTTAACAAAGATTCCTAACACCAAGGCTGTGATCAGAAAAAAGGAAACAGCAACTGAGGCTAAACTGATCCCTAATGGTTCGTCGTAAGAGAGAAAGCTTGTAGTTTTGGAGGTGCATCCATTTTTCCCTTCATTTGGAAATTGTTCTTCTGCACATTTGAAACAGTCACCCGTGTCTGAAAAATAGAAAAAATGCAAGTGTCACAAACTGTTCCCCACTCCATATGCAAGTTGTAGTTCATGCTGATTTCTGCCTGCATGTGTCAAGTGTGTAGATATATGAATGTGAAAATGAATGCTCTGAACATTCAAAGAAAGCTGCTATAAAAGGAAGGCCTCTCCAGGAATAGACAAGTCATCTTACATAACTCACGTAACTCTCTTTGGATGGAAAAATTGGAGTACTATAGAAGCATACCTGTCTTGTTGGAAATCTTCCCTTCTGGGCATGGAACACAATCATAACAGCAAAATTTTTCCCCTTCCTTCCTTTTCTTCTGATTGCCAGACTGGCAGTGCTCATTACACAAAGAAATGGGGAGTACCTAGCCATAATAATGAATGGAGTTACAATGAGAGATTGATTGATATATTAAAAATTCAGTTATTGATATACAGAAAAAGAGCTGGCCCACAAAGAAAACTTATCTCAATCACCCAGAATTTATTTTATATTAAAACAAGATGCAGCTTATATTATTCACTTCATTTCACCCATGTGGACTTGCAATATTACTTTTAGAATTGCAGTTTTGGGCTTTGCTGTTACAACTAGTGTTTTTATTTTATTTTTAGAGTTGTGCAACACTGACTTTATTTTGGAGTTTAGATAATGCTAGGCAGCAACGGAAAGGAGAAATTCAAAGGACCTCTGTGGTTACCTGGTTAAATCCTCTGTGCCACACAACCATACTCTCATTTATAGTGAATTGTTTCCCTTCGGAATCACTGGGGCCCACCCTTCCGATTTTTAATCTCTGGAATGACATGTTTGGAAAAGTAACCAGGTTCATGATGTCAAATCCGCCACCCACTTCCCTTTTGTCATTAAAGGACACAGTTTCTCCAGCTGAGTTGTTAAATGAAATTCTTTGAAGAAATGGATGGAGCTGTTTGAAAGAGAAGTAGAAATAAATAAAGTAAAAAGAGAGGGAAGGAACGGGAGATAAAATTGTATAGGATATTTCATGTGGCTTTACTAATATCATTTAGCTCAGGGATGAGGGACCTCAGGTGCAGATTCCAAATGCAGCCCTCTCTATGGTCTTCAGCATTCTCCCAAGACTACACTCTCATGATCATTCCTCATTGGCCCTGTACTTTGACTTCATTAGAGATGTCAGAATTCCAACAACAACAAAAAGAAAACAGAAGCGGAAATTGCCCTCTTATTCATCCCCTTTATGGAATGGAAATCAATCCAGTTAATATTAATTGGTATTCTTGCTTTCAGTCAGCAAGTGATACACAATGGATAATGTTCCTCCCAAATTACATTCCATTTATTTTGCACTGAAATGAATAGTGGGGGGGGGGAGGGGTAAATGCACCATTCTTTTACTTAAATTCTAAACTAATGCAAATTGCATAAGTGATTTTCTAAATTACATCAAATAACAGAGAATGAGAAAAATAGCAGTATTTGTTGGAAACTAAACTGCAGCAGAATGGAAACAACACTGAATGAAGACAGTTCAGGATGAAAATTGCTGCCTTATCAGCCTTCCTTAGGTGCTGTTTCTTGGCCAGAACATGTCTTGGAACTGGGATAATGCCTCTTGCTTGTCAGAATGGAGAGAGATTGTTTGCATATGCAAGTACACCTTTGACAGTTGCATGGTCGAAACATTGTCTACTGCACAATAATTAGAATCATATCCATTGCTCTGTAAACATTTGCCTCAGAAACTTATCGGAAAGTGAGAATTTGTGCTGCATTGTAGAAAACAAATTGCTTCCAGACTCCAGTTATATGAAAAATTGTCAAGGCACAAAATCTCACCTATGCTTTTTATTGAAGTAAGAAGATTTGTAGTGGAAACTTTACCTGCCAAGGCTGTATATGATGAAGATCAACAACTGGACTCCCCAACATTGCTTTCTGGCTGGATCTAGATGAATAAATGGCATGCAAAGCATGCGCCACCACATAAACACCATTATAGATACTGTAGCTATGGCCTGTCATATGTGTTTCAAAAATAGGTCTAATAAGATATTCAACCTTCTCCTCCCCAGTACACATTCCATCAAATGGCACTGACCCTCTCAGATTTGGGTATATACAGTCAAATGCTTGTTCCCAGAATTCTTTAAGAAAGCCATCTCCATCAGTCCAATAAGGTTTTACAACCTCAAGAAATTCCCTGAACTGTAAAATATCATTTGAGTGAACTGTAAAGGAAATGGCGCCTTGGAACAGTTCAAAATCCCACCCCCTTTGATGTCCTGGAGATAGTAAATCCAATTGGGTTGTCATAATCCACACCTTTCTAAAAGATTTATTTTCCTTGTTTCCAGGATCTCGTAAAAATATTACAGTTCTCAGCCATGCAATTGTCAAAGATTCTCCATAGATGATAAACACACTGACTTTTTTGTCACTGAAAGGTACATATATACTTGAGGCTATATCATTAATTTCATCCAAGTCATCCAAATAGGGTTGCTGTGGGATTCTTTTCGTGAAGGCTGAACAGATTCCATTTTGTGAAAGCATAAGTTCCAGGGTCTGCAAGAAATGTTCTCCATTGGTGTTATCAAAAGCAAAGAGACCAACCCACATCCAACCAAAATACTTAAGTAACTGGATGATCCCCACATATTGCTGGGTTTCATTAGGGACCATGCAGTAGAAGGAAGTGATCTGAGTGCTATGAATCTCCTGAGGGGAAAATGAGCCATATGTGAGCTAAAAAGAAAAAGAAAAAAAGGACAGATATTGGACGGAACAATTCGGCAGACTCTTACAAAGAAACAACTACATGAAGGAATTTGTAGGATTTGGGGGAATATTTGGGCAAGGTGTTATGAAATTTATGGGAGGGTTTCTATTAGTTCTCTCTCTCTCTTTCTCTCTCTCTCTCTTTCATTTTGAAATGAATTACTCACAGAATGATAAAATGAAACATGTCTGCTTCCCAGTGCAATAGTCCTACCTGTGGAATCTTGTATAATCCTAAAATGTCTGCTATATGGAAGGAGGTATCAGTGCCAAGTCCACCAATGATGGCTATGAGATTTTTCTGGGAGCCACATTTGTAGTTGGGAACAAATCTATGTGATTTGAAGAGAAGTTCCAGAGTAGTATGATAAGTCATCCTCGCATCATAGTAGCTGTCATAGATATGGAACCCGAAAGTGACATTGGGCAAGATCTTGGGGTTTTTGTTGACCTCATTCACAGCAAATGCCAAGGCAAGAATGTGCTGGTAAAATTTTGTTACCATTCTATAAATACAAACAATTTATTATCATTATTTCAGGAAAGAGTTCTACAATGCATTAAATTGTTGAAGCGATAACTTCTGTCTCTAACCGGTCCTTCTATTTCTCTGCACAAAAGAATTAACGTACACCATTCTGACATCACAAATGACAACCTCCAAAACTAGCTGAAGGACAGGACATTAGCCCCCAATGTTGTTCTATAACTGACATTCATGCAGTTGTTCTGGAATATCAAAGGTGAACTGCAACAAGAAACTGTGCAATTCCATTTCATTACATAGCTGAATGCTTTCACTTGCAGACTGAATTTTGCAGACTGGAGAAAAATATAGAAAACACATATGCTAATGCCAGCGTGTGTTTTATCAACAAGTTCACTGTTGGTAACCTTATCATCAGCCTCTGTAGTTTTCTGTTTCTCATATCCTTCTACCCTCATGTCCCCCTCATCATGTGTACATACACAGTACCTGCAACCAAAATAACACTTCATACATCTGATGAAGTTTATTATGTCATAATAAACATGTTAGTCTTTAAGGGTGCTACAAAACTCCTTGTGTTAAGTTCAGTGCAGAATAGACCCACTGAATAAATTTATCTAAGTAATGCCCATTATTTTCAATGGGCCAACTCTGTGTAGGGTTAAACTATTATTTTTGCTGCAACAGACTCATTTGGCTTCCTTCTGGAAATCCTTTTATTTCTAACCAGTGTTTCTGTGCTAATAAATACTTACTCTTCAGCCCAAATATAATTAATGAAGCACTGGAATAGCATCATGTAAAATGAGATCTACACACATACCCACTGATATTGCTTGCCACAACTCCATGTATAAAACTAGGTGCATTCTGCTCCATGAAACTTAAGCCAGCAATCCTATGGCAAGATCCACAGGCATGAGCAACTTAGGATGCAGTAGGTATTGGTCTCAGCCAGCTGATTCCCAGCTTAGTCCCAGCTCAGCTGAATACAATTGGAATAACTATCTGGTCCTGCTCAGCCAGCTGAGTAGAAGCCAGTATAAATCTCCAAAGGCGAGCATTCCAGAGGCTGGGTGAAAAATGAGAGGCTTATGCTGGATCCTAATATCATTTCTGGCGCAGAATACTATTTTTAAGTCTTGTTTTCCTTCTGTCAGGCTTAGACAGAGCAGCAGCCCAGCCACTGAATGGGGTTTGGATATAACATAACTTTATGCCGGCTTAATTTACATTATTTTGCTTTACACTAGCCTCTTGTGCATAGGATTGTTCCTTAAATAGTTGGAGCTCTATTCTGAATCTGGCCAAATTAAGTGTACATCCATTTTCAACTTGTTTTCCAGCTAGCCCACAAAAAATGGGACTTGTATTAATTTAATTAGCGCTAACATATATATTTTTAATTTTAAAAATCCCTGTGAATGCACTACAGTGAATTTGCACATGTGTACCTCCAGATACATTTGATCCAATTAAAGAAAATGTCATCTTTCTCCCCAACCTGATGTTATACTCTAAAACAAAAGGAGTTCTTATTATGTGAGAATAAACCCCATATTTACTGTGGGGTTAATAATACACACAATTCTCAAAACAAAATAAAAAAATTCCTTCCAGTAGCACCTTAAAGACCAACTGAGTTAGTTCTAGGTATGAGCTTTCGTGTGCATGCACACTTCTTCAGATACACAATTCTCAGAAAGTTATTCGGGTAGGATAAGCCTACATGAACTTTCTTTGAGCATGCCATCACTCATACAAAAAATTATTTGTCTTTCCTCTTGCAAAGTTCAGAATATGCATGGGGAGAGGGAATGGTTTCTTACTCTGGAACATCAAATAGCCTCCCAGAAGGATGTTCTGTGAAGGAAGCTTCACTGGCAGGGTAAGTGATCTGAGAAGCCATCCCACCAATGAGAAAGTCCCCTGGCTGGTACCACTCATGAGGAACAGGGAGGGGATTACTAACGGGGCACTTCATAGTATTGACTTTGCACACCTTGACAGATAGCAGAAAGAAGAACATCAGCAGCAGCATCCTTGCAGCAAACCTCATCTCTAGACCTATTCTCTACCCTGCCCATTCATACTGGCTGACTTAAAACAGTAAAAACAGGATGGTGCTTGACTTTGCCAATACACCTCTTAAAAGAAATGTATCAGTCTTGCTTTTAGTGTCAACAAATGCATGCTATGAGTATTAATGGAAGTTGCCAATGCTCTCAATTCTAAGTTTGGCAGATAACATAGAAAATGAGGACAATGTCAGAAATGGAATTGACAGAGCCCTGTCTGCTTCTTGCCCCTACTCCCAGCTGTCCATGGCAAATGGGTTTATTTATGTTCACTTTCGGACTTCTGTATTGATAGTTTTCTATTGCTTTCTAGAAAGCCTTTGGCGTTTGGGTTATGTGAACAAATTATAGTGATTTTGACAATTCCAGTGGGGAATAATTAGTTCATCAGGTTTCCCCCCACCACCACCACCCTGTTTAGGATGTTTTGCTCCCAGCTCCCACTCTTCTCTGCTGCTTGCGGTGAAATAAGTCGAAGATGGTTAACAGCTGCCCCTGGAGAGAACAAATGTCAGCAAGTTTGGTTGAAACATGACTTATGATGGTGTGGGACTTGATGTTAATGGGGGGAAACTGATTAAGTTTGAGACTGAAGAAACAACAGACAGAAAAAACAGACAAGTTTTACATAACATTGCTTAGTTCATGTCCTATGCAACTACATTGAACATGGCTATAGACCACCAGCAATTTTCAGGAACAAATGGAAATGGGAAGGGATGCGTAAAGGGTTTATTGTTTTTCTGTTTTTGTTCTTACTTTTATCATGTATTTTGTGTTTTATTTTGTATTTTATGTAGGGAACTGCCCTGAGATCTACAGATGAAGAGTGGTGTGCAAATTTAATAAATAAAACAAAACATCTGAAGGAGATATATTTGTATTTGAATGGGATTGCAACTGTGCTTGGGTTGGGGGTGAGAAGGAGTTTCCTTTTTATTACTATGTTTATTAAGAAAATGATAAACTTTAAAAAAGAAAAATTGGCTCTGCTTCAGTGGTGACAGATCTGGCTCATTTGCATGAGTCCTTAGTAGTTTTTGCTTATATAATTATTATTATTATTATTATTATTATTATTATTATTATTATTTATACCCCGCCCATCTGGCTGGGTTTCCCCAGCCCCTCTGGGTGGCTTCCAACAAAGATTAAAAATACAAAAAAAAAAATCAGTCATAAAAAACTTCCCTAAACAGGTCTGCCGTCAGATGTCTTCTAAACGTCAGATAGTTGTTTTTCTCTTTGAAATCTGATGGAAGGGCATTCCACAGGGCAGGCACCACTACCGAAATGGCCCTCTGCCTGGTTCCCTGTAACTTGGCTTCTCGCAGTGAGGGAACCACCAGAAGACCCTTGGCCCTGGATCTCACTGTTTGGGCAGAGCGACGGGGGTGGAGACGCTCCTTCAGGTACACTGGACTGAGGCCATTTGGGGCTTTAAATGGTGCTTGGAAACGTACTGGGAACCTTTGTAGATCTTTCAAGACTGGTGTTGTGTGGTCTTGGCGACCGCTACCAGTCTGGCTGCAACATTCTGGATTAGTTGTAGTTTCCAGGTCACCTTCAAAGGTAGCACCGCGTAGTAGTCCAAGTGGGAGATAACTAGAGCATGCACCACTCTGGTGAGACAGTCCGTGGGCAGGTAGAATCTCAGCCTGTGTACCAGAGGGAGCTGATAGACAGCTGCCCTGGACACATAATAATAATAATAATAATAATAATAATAATAATAATAATAATAATAATTTATTATTTGTACCCCGCCCATCTGGCTGGGTTTCCCCAGCCACTCTGAGCGGCTTCCATAAAAACCAGAAATACACTAAAATATCACAGATTAAAAACTTCCCTGAACAGGGCTGCGTTAAGATGTCTTCTGAATGTCAGGTAGTTATTTATCGCTTTGACATCTGATGGGAGGGCGTTCCACAGGGCAGGTGCCACTACCGAGAAGGCCCTCTGCCTGGTTCCCTGTAGCTTTGCTTCTCGTAATGAGGGAACCGCCAGAAGGCCCTCGGCGCTGGACCTCAGCGTCCGGGCAGAACGATGGGGGTGGAGACGCTCCTTCAGGTATACTGGGCCGAGGCCATTTAGGGCTTTAAAGGTCAACACCAGCACTTTGAATTGTGCTCGGAAACGTAATGGGAGCCAATGTAGGTCTTTCAAGACCGGTGTTATGTGGTCTCGGCGGCCGCCCCCAGTCACCAGTCTAGCTGCCGCATTCTGGATTAGTTGTAGTTTCCGAGTCACCTTCAAAGGTAGCCCCACGTAGAGCGCATTGCAATAGTCCAAGCGGGAGATAACTAGAGCATGCACCACTCTGGCGAGACAGTCCGCGGGCAGGTAGGGTCTCAGCCTGCGTACCAAGTGGAGTTGGTAAACAGCTGCCCTGGATATAGAATTGACCTGCGCCTCCATGGACAGCTGTGAGTCCAAAATGACTCCCAGGCTGCGCACCTGGTCCTTCAGGGGCACAGTTACCCTATTCAGGACCAGGGAGTCCTCCACACCAGCCCGCCCCCTGTCCCCCAAAAACAGTACTTCTGTCTTGTCAGGATTCAACCTCAATCCATTAGCCACCATCCATCCTCCAACCGCCTCCAGGCACTCACACAGGACCTTCACCGCCTTCACTGGTTCTGATTTGAAAGAGAGGTAGAGCTGGGTATCATCTGCATATTGATGGACACCCAGTCCAAACCCCCTGATGATCTCTCCCAGCGGCTTCATAAAGATGTTAAAAAGCATGGGGGAGAGGACGAAACCCTGAGGCACCCCACAAGTGAGGGCCCAGGGGTCTGAACACTCATCCCCCACCACCACTTTCTGAACACGGCCCAGGAGGAAGGAGTGAAACCACTGTATAACAGTGCCCCCAGCTCCCAGCCCCTCTAGACGGTCCAGAAGGATGTTATGGTCGATTGTATCAAAGGCCGCTGAGAGATCCAGCAGAACTAGGAAACAACTCTCACCTTTGTCCCTAGCTCGCCGGAGATCATCAACCAGCGCGACCAAGGCAGTTTCAGTCCCATGATGAGGCCTGAATCCCGATTAGAAGGGATCCAAATGGTCCGCATCCTCCAGGCGTGCCTGGAGTTGTTCAGCAACCACGCGCTCAATCACCTTGCCCAAGAATGGAAGATTTGAGACTGGGCGATAGTTGGCCATACTGGCCGGGTCTAAGGATGGTTTTTTAAGAAGCGGTTTAATGACCGCCTCTTTCAGCGGATCTGGGAATGTTCCCTCACAGAGGGAAGCATTCACCACCCCGCAGAGCCCATCGCCCAGCCCTTCCCGGCTTGCTTTTATTAGCCAGGATGGGCAAGGATCCAGGAGACAGGTGGTTGGTTTTACGCGTCCAAGCAGCCTGTCCACATCCTCGGGGGTAATGGATTGAAATTGATTCCATGCAACTTGACCAGACAGAGCTCTAGCACTCTCCCGCCCCAGCCCTGCTCCCACGGTGGTGTCTAGCTCCTTCCGAATATGAGTGATTTTATCTGCAAAAAATAATAAAGATAATGCATTTTTGCATATTATTTTTACTAATATAAACATACTATGCACACTTATCTCTTATTACAGCATTTCTTCTTGCAACTAAAATATCTCTTTCTCCTTCCGCGGCTTATATGCTAATCATTTCCCCAGTCATTGAATATCCCTAGCAACTTCAAAAGTTGTTTCTTTACCATAATTCAATTTCATTTCTATCTCTTGCATTGTTAACATAGATCTGAAGGATCTTATTTTGCCAAGTAATATTTCTTAGCTGCAGATTGTTCCAATTCTTTTTTCTTTTGTCAAATCTCAATTTAATGTACTTTTCTCCCTATTTGAGTAAGTAATTATGCTGTATGAAATAACATCCCATGAAAGTATTAAAGGTTTATTTCTTCATTTTTATTCATGTGAATTTATCATATTCTGGTTCTATTTGTTAATGCAACACATAAATACAAATAATTTAATAGGTGTATATTGAGAGCTGAGTCCCAGCCTGAGTAGGCCACGAACTCTGCTCACATAACATATACACAAAACAGGAATGTAATATTCTTTAATTCTATGATATCAGATGGAGTTGATTAAAAGCTGAGCTTTTTCCTTATTAGTTGCCTCCTGTTGTTCAAGTCAGGTCTCAGGACAATGATGAAGCATTTAGGGGCAAAGATGCAGCCTAATAACCCAGCAGTGGAGGCCAAGATGGAGAAGATTTCCACAGCCACCATGTATTTCCCCTTGGTGCTCAGGTAGGTTGGAACAAATGACAACCAAACACTGCAAAAAATCAACATGCTGAAGGTGATAAACTTGGTTTCATTGAAACTGTCTGGCAACTTCCTTGCCAGGAAAGCCACAGTGAAGCTGATAATGGCCAGAAGTCCAAGGTAGCCCAGAACAAGATAAAACATGGTGACAGACCCTTCATTACATTCCAATATGATCTGTGTAGGTACTGACTGCATGTCCAAATTGGGGAGTGGCGGAGAAGTTGCTAGCCACACTACACAGATGCCTGCTTGAATCCAAGAGCAGAAAAGGACAATGGAGTTGGCCAATGTTTTCCCCACCCACTTCCTCATGCTGGACCCTGGTTTGGTGGCCATGAAAGCTACAACCACAGTGATGGTTTTTGCCAATACACATGAAACTGCTACAGAGAAGATGATTCCAAAGGAAGTTTGTCGGAGGCAGCAAGTCAGCTTCTGAGGTCTTCCTATAAAAAGTAAAGATGAGAGGAAGCAGAGCAGGAGGGAGACCAGGAGAATGTAGGTGATGTCCCGGTTGTTGGCTTTGACTATGGGAGTATCTTTGTGCTTAATAAAAGTTCCTAACACCACAGTTGTGATGAAAGAAAAAGAAATAGCAACCAAGGCTACACTGATCCCTAGAGGTTCTTCATAAGACGTAAAGACTGTCAGTTTTGGTATGCACCAATCTCTGTCCTCGCTAGCATACTGATCTTCTGGGCATTTGGAACAGTCATCCATGTCTGAAGCAATAAAGAGCAATTATCACAATGCTAATTTTGCATATGAAATGTGTAGTCCACGTAATTTTTTTAAAGAAATTCCAAATAGTTTACATTAAATACATGCAGCAACCATTTCACACCATTTCCATTCACCACCCCTGCACACGTTGGCAGAGTGTACATAAGCAAGCCCTGCCCCCTTCCACCCCACAGTCTGCTCCCGTTCTGCCCTTTCAGCCTGTACTATAACACAATATTTATTTTTTTACATAAAGAACTTGTCAACAAAATAAAATAATACAAAAAATTCACCACTATTTGTCATATTATTTTATGATTTTGTACAGTGTGTGATATTGGCATAACACCTAATCAGTTATTGTGTATGTTACTACTATGGGAATTCCAATTTTCTGGTGACATAAGAGACTGTGGCAGGTATATGCAGAGATATGTCCTGTGCAACTGGGGGCGGGGGACATCTTTCAGCATGCAGACACTGTGCTTGGAACCATTTCTGCCTTGTCCCTACAGTAAGCAATTTCTTTTCAGAACAGTTTTCCCCATATCAACCAGCCTGACCTCAGAGATCAGTGGGGAGGGCTGTGTGAGGTCAAACTGAGTAGTATGTGTGAGATCCTTGCACAGGACTTTGTTAGTGCTGGTACCCCAGTTTTGGTGCTCTCTCCCCTTGGAGGCACACATCATCACACTGTTGAAGGCTTTCATTTGTTTTATTTGATTGCAGCTTTTCCATCTGTTCTTTGTGAGTTTCTATTCATAGGTTGTTTATTGAAACCTCTTTGAGAACATAAAATAAATGAAAAGAAGAATGAGCGAAAGTGAAGTTAATAAATAAACAAATCCTCATTGGGTAAAATAGGTTAACAAGAGGGTGTAACTTGAACAGTACTGAGGTTTGTGGCCTACTCAAAATGGACTAAGCTGCCCTTACTCTCTGTGTAGAAACTGAACCTATGATGCCACCATAACTTGATTAATTCCCTCTCATAACCAAACATATTAACTGAAAGCATCCAGAAGACAAAGACATTGAGACCTACCCTTCTGGGTGGAAATCTTTCCTTCTGGACACAGGGTGCAACTGTAGCAGCAAAATTTCATTCCTTCCTTCTTTTTCTTCTGATAACCAGGATGGCAAGAGTCACTGCACACAGAGACAGGCAGCACCTGCTCATAAAGGGGATGAAATGATTAGTAGAATGGGAGAAATTGACAATCTCTCTGTTTACTCCAAAAGCACATGATGAACATGGAAGAATTCAGAACAGGGTACATGCAATATAAGCATGCCACAATGTGCCAAAACAGTCCTGAGCATATAATGCATTATTTTTGAAGTCTATTGTTTAGAACCACACTTCTCAGAATAGTGTAATAGGGTTCTTAAGAATTTGAGTAGGTGGGCATTTTTATTAAAGTGGTCTAATTGTGGTCATAATGTATAACTGTGGTTTGGTTACCAAAGGCTGACAACCTCCCAACTACAAGAATAGCAAAGATGAAAGCTGTAAATTTAGACAACATTTTCCTAAGGGATATTCCAGTACATATTGACATTCATTATTCTATGTTACGAACACCAATCCTTTTGGAGATAAGAATCATTTTGTATCTCCAACCAACATGGCAGAAGGCATAAACTGGAAGCTTATCAAGAATCCAAACCTGGTTAAAACTCCTGTGCCACACAATTATATCTGTATTAATGATGAACTCTTTTCCTTCTTGAAACTTGGAATCCACCCTTCCAACTTTGACTCTCTGGAAAGATTTGTTTGGGAAAGTGATCATGTTCATTATGTCAAATCCACCTCTCCTCTCCCTGTTATTTTGAAAAAAGATTGCTTCTCCAACTGAGTTATTAAACAAAATGCTTTCAAGAAATGGGTGCAGCTAGTGGGAAAAGAGCAAGGGTGGTTAGAAATGGGATCAAACCTATTGGAGAAAATATACTTTAAAAATTTGTTGGCAACATTGCTTATGTAGTTTAATCCTACAAAAAATCTGTCTAAAAATATAGTTTATATTTAAGGCAAGAGAACCAGTATGCCATGGTCGTTATAATTTAATTTGAATAATAGTAATTATTATCATTACTATTATTATTATTATTGAATAAAGTTAGAAGATGTATTATTTTTTATATTCTCTTTATGTAAATGAGATTGTTTCATTATGAATACACTACCTTCCAGGGCTGGAGATCTTGAAGACTTTTGCCACTCATCATTGGACCATGTTTGGATCTAGATGACCCTATGGCATGCAAAGCATGTGCCACAGCATAGACAGCATTATAGATACTGTAGCTGTGACCAGTCATGTGCATTTCAAATACAGATGCAGGAAGATTCTCCAAACTCTCCTCTCCAGTACAAGTTCCATCTGGAAATAAACAGTTAAATTTTGCTCCCAGAAGTCCTTGAGAAAGCCATCTTCTTGATTCCAGCCAGGTTTTGCGATCTGAAGAAATTCCTTGAATCCTTGAATCTCGTCAGAGTGAATTGTGAAGGACAGGGCACCTTCAAACAATTGAAAATCCCATCCATTCTGAAGGCCTGTTAATGTAAAATCCAGCTGGGCTGTCATAACCCACACCTTTCCAAGTGATGTTCTTTCATTGTAGCTAGGAACTCCTATGAGCACATATGTATTCACCCATAGAATGGTCGTAGAATCTCCATAGATGACAAAGGTAGTGGCTTTGCTCTCTGAGAAAGCTAGATAAATAAGAGAGGCTAATATGTTAACTGCATTGAGATTCAGTGCATTGTTTTGTTTTGGAATCATTTGTGTGAAGGCTGAACAGATTCCATTCTGAAAAAGCAATGGCTCCAGGACCTGTGTGAAATGTTCTCCACTGTCATTATCCACAGCAAAGAGCCCAATCCAGGTCCATCCAAAATGCTTCAGCAAGCTAATGATCCCAATGTACTGGTTCGCTTCACTTGGGACCATATGGTAAAAGGAAGGCAACTGTGTTGTATGACTCTGCTCAGAGGCGAATGAACCATAAGTGAGCTGAAGGGAAAAAGGCAAATATTTTAAGGGGAGCATCTGAGCCTGACGCCCTGTGCAAAACAGGAATATTTATCAGAGCTGTGGAAAAACTCCTTCACAATTCTGGGAGCAGGCCAAAATTGTATTAAAGGTCTCTGAAATGTAGACTGGGGAAATGTAACATTTAATAACTGGTAAAGGAGGTGTTCTGATGACTAGCACCTCTCATTTAAAATGAAGTCATAGTTCATTTTAAAATGAAGTCACAGTTCATTTCCATTTCTTTCTTTTTCTTTTCTTTTTTAAGGATATTGCAGCTGCTGCACACTTGGGAAATGGCACCACTAAGCTTCAGGGGAACTTCAGCATCGGGAAGATTTTGATTTTCTCTCATCCATTCCTCTGCTTATTCTGACCCTCAAAATTACTCTCAGCATTCCAGGAGAAGAATGAACTTAGTGACTATCCCCCCCCCTTCATCCATGGATAAATCCTACCTGTGGATACTTGTATAGGCTTAAGAGTTCTGCCATATGGAAGGACACATCGGAACCAAGTCCCCCAATGACAGCTATGAGGTTTTTCTGGGTGTTGCATTTGTAACTGGGGACAAATCTTCTGAATTTGAAGAGCAGGTCCATAGTGGTCCGATAGGTCATCCTTGTGTCGTAGTAGCTGTCATAGATGTGGAACCCAAGGGTGACATTGGGCAAGATGCTGGAATTCTCGTTGATCTCATTAACGGCAAATACCAAGGCGAGGATGTGCTGGTAGAATTTTAGCACCACACTGCAGAGAAAGATTGAGTGCTCTTTCAGCAAAGAAGCACTTAAGGCAGCCAAACTCTTTAGAACAATTCTGCTCCGTCCTGTCTATAACCAAATTGTTTGCCACTGGTTCATCAGTCATGGTGATTATGATAATACCACATTTCTACTGAAAGTAGCCTATTACTGCTGTTCCTGAGATAGGAAAACTCTTCCTTTACAGACAAAATAACATGTGTAAAGCATCATAACACTGACAAAGGTTTTCCTGCCTTGAACCAATAGTGAGTCCTAAACTTTCCAGTCCAGGAGTTTCTTTCAGAAATTTAATCCTGGGGACAGAACTCAGTTCCAGCACCTTTCAGGTAGGTGTTCAATGTGAGTTCTGGCACCTCTTTTACTAGGAAAAATAGCACTGGATATAGTTCTGAAGAAGCCGTTGTTTGAAGCACACATCATTGTAATACATTGCTTTTCCTCTCTCTCTAAGGAGCCTAAAAAGAAGAAATACATACATACATGACCATGTACCTAAAGCTGATATTTTTATTGCAGTATTTTGTGCATTTCTTTTTTTAAAAAAAATTGATAACAATTTTTGTAATGATTTATAGTATTTATTGAGAGCGGATTTCTATGAAACTATTATTTACTGATATTTGGAAAGTTTGTTTTATTATATACTATCATATTCTGTATGGATCATTGAATCTTACTTTATTTGATATAACTTTACTTTAAAGTGATCTTTTCTATTATCACTAATTTGTTTTGGATCAGATTGTTATGAGGAGTGTGATCTTCCGTCTATATTTTGTGTTTTTCCAGCTTGTACCATAGGAAGATGGTATATAAAAGCAAAAGCAAAATCAAATCAAATCCTATCACTTGTATGAGCAACAAGCTCAGATGAAGCAGATTGAGGGGGGAGGTGAATGCTTACTTTGGAACCTCAAACAACTCATGATTAGGAAGTATACTGAAGAGTAGTTCATGGAAATGGTAAGAGATGTGAGAAGTTATCCCACCAATGATGAGGCTCTTGGGCTCGTACCACTCATGTGGAACAGGCAGGGGATCATTAGTGTGGCACTTCCTGGTATCTGCTTTACATTTTTTGAGAGGCTGAAGCAGCAGCAACAACACATGTAGACCCACCATCTTTACAGCAAACTTCCTCTCTAGCATTCTCTTGCTCCAGCATCCAGCCTTACATTAATGCCTTACTTTGGGTGGTGCCTGACTCTGCCAATAAAGGAAAACAACACACTTATCTTTAGTATCAGCAGAATTTGAGTGCATGGCTCAGCAGGCTAGTAGAGACAACCAATACAGACTTTGAAGTCTGCTATACAAAATGGTAACACACATCACAGCTCAAACTGGCAGAACCTTACCTGCATCTTGTCACTCATCAGTGACAGGAGGCTTGTTTGTTTTCTATATCTACTTATAGAGATAGTGCTTTTACTAAATGTTGTTATTTTCTGAAACACCACTGGAGTTTTGGGCAGGTGATCTAATGACAGTAATTTGGATAGGTGCAGGGGGAGATAACTTACCTCTGAAAAGTCACTGTGCCAGAATCCTTTTAGATAGAAAACATGTTTGTCTCTACTTGAATTTGGCCACAAGATTATTATGCTCCTCAAAGAGACTACAAGTAGGTGACAGGTCCCAGATTTCCAAGGCAAGCAAACGCCAACAGGAAAATAATACCCTACAGTGAAGCCATTGGCTTGACAGGGGGACAGGATGAAGTGCTATGTTCGATCATTTATTGAAACACATTTCCATAATTATGAAAATTATGAGAAGATTATGAGCACTGCCCGGTTCCAGTTTTATGACTCACACTAGATACAAGGTTTGCGGTGTAGTTTGGAATTGCCAGTGCAAGTTGCAACAAGACACTGGTGAGGAGGACTGTGGAAGTTTGAAAGGCCCCTCCAGATTTTATTCTTATTGAGCTTTATTCCTGATTCACTTGCCCCAAACCAAGCTTCCATGGAGGTTAGATTGTATCTGGTCTTCACTGAGCATTCGTTCTGATTAGTTTGTGCAGAAATTATAAAATCATGAGAATTCATTCTGTTTTGGGATTGATAAGAAGTTTGATTCAGTTCCCATTTAAATGCAAATATAGCAAATCCACACTTTCCAAAGCAATGTGAGAACTAAAACACAGACATCCCCTAAATTCAGAAATTTATCCTATTTTTGATGCAGTTCTCCAACAAATGTCCAGAAAAATGCATCGGTTTGCAGAAATGTGTATAAAAATGGAAAGACCACTGAAAAAGACCACACAAAATTACTTACCAAAATGTGTACACACAAATTTATTAGCAGAAAATTTTATTAGGAGAATTTTGCACTAAAATTCTGGTGAACTTTCAAGAGTTTTTAAGAAAAAAAAGATATTTACAAATTACTGCAGAAATGTAAATAACTGAATTTAAGACTGGGAAAATTAACAGATCATTCCATTCCCAACCCTGGCTTGCTTGCATGGTGTTTATAAATCTACACATTAAAAATTAGTTGATCCCACACTTTTCAATTCATTTCCTTATCACTTTCCTAACAGCCAACAGTACAGGTTTATTTTGGTGGATATGCTTCACTAGGTCAGCAGAACACTTTGATCTATTTTAAATGCACAAACCTGTAGTTCTGCAATGTGATGGAATCAATACTGACAGTACCTCACTCCTGTGCCCCCACCACAGTTCTGAAACCACCTATCAGCTCCCCAGTCACCGCCAGCGGCCACCAATCATGCTCCCGTGTTGCTTGGTATAATCCTGTTTCTGGGTTTCCCACAGGGATCTGATTGAACAGGCTGCTGGATTAGATGGGCCATTGGCCTGATCTGTCAAGCCCCTCTGGTAAACCATACAGTGGCCTTTGGGTGAAGGACTATATAAATAAAGAGAATGAAATAATAATAATAATAATAATAATAATAATAATAATAATAATAATAACAACAACAACAACAACAACAACAACAACAACAACAACAACAACAATTTATTTATATCCCGTCCATCTGGCTAGGTTTCCACAGCCACTCTGGGTGGCTTCCAATAGAATATAAAAAACACAATAAAACATCAAACATTAAAAAATTCTCTTAAAAGGGCTACCTTCAGATGTCATCCAAAAGTCAGATAGTTGTTTATTTCCATTACATCTGATGGGTTAGCATTCCACAGGGCGGGCACCACTACCAAGAAGGCCTTCTGCCTGGTTCCCTGTAACCTCACTTCTCGCATGGAGGGAACCTCCAGAAGGCCCTCAGAGCTGGACCTCAGTGTCTGGGTTGGATGATGGTATACAGGTCCAAGGCCATTTAGAGCTTTAAAGGTCAGCACCAACACTTGGAATTGTGCTCGGAAACGTACTGGGGGCCAATGTAGGTCTTTCAGGACTGGGGTTATGTGGTCTCAGCAGCCACACCATGGACACACCATGTAATCTTTATAGTTGTTATAAGGTTTGAGTATGATCTTTATTTTGATAATTTTTTGTATCCAACTCTCCTTGTGAGAGATGCTTTATATTCCACTGACTACTGAAGGAAGGGCTTATGCAAACCCTTCCTGGAGATTGGATTCCTTCCATAAAAGTAAAACCCACACATTTCCCATCCTCACTTTTCCCCCAGTTGAAGGGTCATATTCCCTTTCTATCTGGGCCATCTCTTCAATACCATGATGAAATTGCTGCTGATCTTGTTTTCCTTGGAGGTCATTCAGAAATGTAAGGATGCTCTCTCTGGGAAGATCAGAAATGCCAGTTTGGTCAATTAAATGGGTTGCATATGACGGTACCCATTGAAATTTATAGAAGTAAGTTAATCACCCTTGTTAACATCACTGTGTCTATTCTGAGTATGCATAACCTTAGGCACAATCCAGACCAGATTTTCCCATCCTGGTGCCCTTCAGATATTTTGGATTACAGCTCCTGTCATCTCCAGATGGCCCAGCTGCACCCCTATCTGGACAGAGATAGCCTAATTACTGTTAGGCATACAAGGGAAAAAGAATTGGGAGGGAGGAAGGAGGGAGAAGCTAATTTCAAGTTACAAGCCTGGAGCTAACACACTGTTAGATAGTTTTGTCTTTGCAGATTCTGCCTGTCTAGCAGAAGAGCAACTCCTCAGTCATGGTTCTGGTTGTCTTGCCCTTGATAAAGAGCAATGCCTCCCTGCAGCAATCTTTCCCCCTAGATCAGACTTAGAGGCCGAGCAGGTGACAACACCCAGGCCAGGAGGACAGTTCCTACAGCTCTTTCTTCAGACAGCTGTAGGGGCAGTTAAAATACCAGGGGCAAGGCCAATACACAAAGACGTCTCCCTTTCCTCCATATCTGAATTTCTGAAGGGGGCTTATAAGCCTCTTTTATGCACAGACATATGAAAATACATAGACAACTTCTTTGTTAAAATCTGCTGTATTCACTGCAAGTACACAGCCCTACTTGCCTGTGATCACTTGCCAGACAATCTGTCAAAACTTACGGGAAGTGAAATGACACCGTGGCTACAGTTTGTTAATAATAATCATAATAATAATCATAATTTATTTATACCCCACACATCTGGCTGGGCTTCCCCAGCCACTCTGGGCATTCCAAAAAAGTATTAATGTTATCCTTGCAGCCATCTTCAAAGGTATTTTTTCCTCCTGATATGATGCAATAGCAAGTGTGGAGTAGTGTAATGGTTAAGGTATTGATGGAGGACCCAGGGTTTGAGTCCAGGAGGGAGTGTAAAAAGTCCCAGAGAGACCCTTAACCTTTCCTTCCAGGGCTCTGGCTTCAGCTTCTACAGCTTCCCCATGCACTGGGTGAGGCAGGCTCCCAGGAAGGGACTGGAATGGATTGCCTTAATATACACTGATGGGAGCAGACAGTTTTATGCCCCCTCAGTGAAAGGAAACTTCACTGTCTCAAGGAACAAACCTTCAAGCAAGTTGGAACTGCAAATGAATAACATGAAACCAGATGACACAGCTGTCTATTACTGTGTAAGATCCTTCCTGCATTATCACAGCAATATATCACCGATCAAAAACCTTAGTGTGGTAGAAACTGACTTGAATAGGTGAAATGATGGCAGAGGGAACTTTTATATTTACCGTATTTTTCCTTGTATGAAATGCCCCCGTGTATAAGACGACCCCTATTTTGGGGGACTCAAAATTAAGGAAATGTAGGGAGATTGCCCAGAGTCATTCAACTTTCTTTGGGGGGGGTTGCCCAGAGTTGTTGAGCGATTTGGGGGGGGGTGTGCCAAAAACCACTCACCCGCCTAACCAGCACTGCTAATCTCACAACTTGCCAAAGCCACCCATCATCTGCTTACCAGCCACAAGCAACCACTAATCACAGCTTGTTAAAGGTATTTAGTTGATCTGGACCTTGTTTAGGAATAAATGACCAAGAATAAGTTTCAATGCTTTACTACAGAACAGTCTTAAAACTATCTACATATAAACATTGCTAAGAACAAGGTAACACATTGCAATCAAGTAGCAGGCAATGAGGTTCAGTCCTTTAATTACTTTTATACAGTTCAGGAACCTCTCTCTGATCCCAGAGAGAGACTACAATATGTTGGGAGCTCCTTGCAACATGCTGGGCTGGCAATCTCTCTTCTGGCTTCCAACAACACAGAGAATCTGACTTCTCAGGTTTCAGCTGTCTGCTGACCATAGCTGCTTTACTGTATTCGCTATAATAAAAGCTCCTGCCTAATGTAAACTTCTCATTACAAGCATTTTAAATGCAATGCATTCAAACACACATTTTATGTACATTAAAATGTTGTGTCTTTAACAAAGATGGTTTGGCCAATTGGGGGCAAAGGGATAAAGCTCCCTGTCCCAACACACATACCCTAATGGTACATCAGTCAAGAGTGCACTGGCTATTGGTGAAAGATGGCTTGCACCAGTAGCAAACTACATGGTTAACATCACATGTAGTTTTCGCCCTAACTCCCACATGGAGCAGTGATCAGGTGTGGAAAAGCTGTTTGTACTGAGGGTGATCCTCTGAGACGAAACCCTACAGAAGTAATTATCTTCCCCAGAAATTATCTGAAATGCACTCCCTGCTCAAAGGAGAAGCTTCTAGAAAAGCAACCAGGAAACAAGTCTGAAAGTTCTTTACTTATAACCCACCTCACTGTGTGCCATTCTGACCGGGAGTGAGAGGCGCATGAGGTTTGGTCAGTTTGGGGTCTGATAATCTCCCCCTTTCCTTGCATATTTCTGGCTCGAAATCAGTGGACATTTACTGGCACATTCAAGGCATGTTTTGCTAGCCTTAAAGATAAGGCTGATACACTTAGATATATTTATATATTTAATTAAGGATCTTGGCTGACTGTAACTTTTTTCAAACTTTCTGATGCCAACAATGGCACTGTAGATGGGCAAAGAAGGACCTGCTCTGGTTTGCCATCAGATGGTGAGGTTAGTGCTTCTGCTTCTGCTACCTCCTCTAGCATGCAAAGCAAATGCTATGAAGTGCCGTCCAACTGATCCCCTCCCTGTTCCCCATGAGTGGTACCAGCCAGGAGACCTCCTCATCGGTGGGATTTCCTCTCAGATCATTTACATTTTCAACCCAGTTTCCTTCAAGGTACACCCTTCACAAGAGCTGAAATCTGATGTCCCACTGTAAGGATCCCCTCCATCCTGCGTCACGTGAGCTTTGAAACCTAAGCATTTGTAATGCAAGGAAAGAAAATTTTGGTGTGGAGTGTCCACATCATCACATCTCTTTCTCATGTTGTGTGTGTGAAGAAGAAGCTAGTAGTTAACAGTTACATAGGAAGCTGTCTATGTAAACGACTGGTCCATCTACCTCAGTATTGTCTACAAGGACCAGCAGTAGCTTTCCAGGGTTTCAGGCAATTCTGATTATGCACACAGTAGGCCAAAATATGCATTAAAATACACATGCTAATGAAAACGGCATAAAAATGTATTGTGTTAGGGGAAATTGGTTTGTAAAATGTGTGCGTTCAGGGAAATTGCATAGAAAATTTTGTACATTTGGATAAATTTGCATCAAAATGCTGATGAATTGTCTTGATGGCTTAAAAAAAAAAAACCCATTGCAGACAGATGTGAAAATGTGGAGAAATGTGTTAAAACTAGAAGAGGCAGAAACTGAGAGAAACCAAAATTGACAGCTTCATCCATCCTTATGAGTTGATTATCAACTAAACCATTGCAGAAAGCCTACAGTCGGTAAGAGGGCAGGTGGACTGGATCTAAGACAGGTGAGGTCAGGTTGATTGTGGGGGCAGACTGAAGCCATGGGATGGACTGTGAGGACTGTGCATAAGCCTTATTTTTATGCACATCTTATCCTAGTAAATGCATGTTTGTATATATTACATTAAGGGACGTGGGTGGCGCTGTGGGTTAAACCACAGAACCTAGGACTGGCCAATCAGAAGGTCGGCTGTTCGAATCCCTGTGACAGGGTAAGCTCCCGTTGCTCGGTCCCTGCTCCTGCCTACCTAGCAGTTCAAAAGCACATCAAAGTGCAAGTAGATAGATAAATAGGTACCGCTCCAGCTTGAAGGTTAACCACGTTTCCGTGCACTGCTCTGGTTTGCCAGAAGCGGCTTAGTCATGCTGGCCACATGACCCGGAAGCTGTACGCCGGCTCCCTCGGCCAATAAAGCGAGATGAGCGCCGCAACCCCAGAGTGGGTCACGATTGGACCTAATGGTCAGGGGTCCCTTTACCTTTACCTATATATTACATTGCAAAATTCAGAGAGGTGTGGATTTTAAAGATTAGCAGCATTTTGGTTTGCATAGTGTTTCAGAAAGTGCAAATAAAGTAAGTTTGCCCTTCCCTAGTCGTGATGCTTGTAGGAGTTTGTTTCAAAAATAGATTGTCTTATTTAAAACCAATGTTAGCCAAGCTTGCAACATTTGCTTCCAAATAAGCACGTCTCTCTGTTGGCAGGGTGATAACAAAATTCTACCAGCACATCCTTGCCTTGGCATTTGCTGTGAAAGAAATTAATGAAAATCCCAGAATCTTGCCCAATGCTACATTGGGGTTCCACATCAGTGACAGCTACTATGATGCGCAGAGGACTTACCGCACCACTCTGGACCTGCTCTTCAAATCACAGAAATTTGTGCCCAACTACAAATGCGGCAGGCAGAAAAACCTCATGACCATCATAGGGGGGCTTGGCTCTGATATCTCATACCGCATGGCAGATATCTTGGATAGCTATAAGATTCCACAGGTAAGCTCTGTGCATGGGGATTTACGGAAATTGCAATCACTTCATGCTATTCTGGAAGTGGTTTTTGTTGTTCAGAAAGGCAGGAGAGCTACACTTAATTTGCCTGATATTCCAAAGTGAAATGGGACTTAGCCTAAGGAAGAGAACAGGATGGGAAAATATATTTATTTATGTAATGCAATTCGTATATTTATTTAATGCAGTTTGTATGCTTACTCATAAATATCTCAATGCAGTTTACATAAAATATACATTAGAATTAATGATTTAAAAAGTTAGTTGATAAAAAAACCAAAGTATGCATAAAATCAGTTGTTATAAATATATTTACATATTAAAATACATATCTGGGTAATATACAGTCAATAATTTCTACCAGATATCTTTCCAATGACTAGTTCAAAAATATTACATTTTCACAGGCTGAGAAAATTCAGACAAAATACGTCTTTAAAATTCAGGTTTTCTGAATTCATATCAGCTTTAGCTGGAAAAATATTCATTGCCCAGACTGAAAGTCCTCATATGCAGATTCATTCAGGCATTCCTCCTAAAAAATCTCTTAAATCACTACATTTTATTTCAGCTCACTTATGGCTCATTTGCCCCAGAGGAGAGTTATGCAATGCAGCCCCACTCCTTCTACAATATGGTCCCCAACGAAGCCCGCCAGTACATTGGGATTGTCCGCTTACTTCAGCATTTCAGATGGACATGGGTTGGGTTCTTCACTGTCAACGATGAGAGTGGAGAGCGTTTCTTGCAGACCCTGGAGCCATTGCTTTCCCAGCATGGAATCTGTTCAGCTTTCACAGAAAGGATTACACAACAAGCCCGGTTAAATGATATGTTTGAAATTAACAACCAGGTCCAGAGTATTTATAAACCTTTCACATTTAACAAAGTCAACACATTTGTTCTCTATGGAGAAACACTGTCCATTATGTGGCTGAGCTATTTTATTCTTCTGGGAAATCCTGAACGTAATAATGACACATCTCACGAAAAGGTGTGGATTCTGACAGCCCAGATAGATTTTGCATTAACTAGCCTTCAAAGAGGCTCAGATCTGCAAGTGTTCCAAGGGGCTATTTCATTCACAATTCATTCCCATGAACCACCAGCATTCAAGACATTCCTTCAGACTATAGAGCCTTGCTGGGCAGAAGAAGATGGTTTTATCAAAGATATATGGGAGCAAGTCTTTGACTGCTCATTTGATTGTCCAAAAGAGGTTGATGAACCATGTACTGGAGAGGCAAGGCTGGAGAGCCTTCCTGCGCCTCTTTTTGAAATGCACATGACTGGTCACAGCTACAGCATCTATAATGCTGTCTATACTGCTGCACAT
The DNA here is from genome assembly GCF_964252035.2 of Podarcis erhardii. Taxonomy (NCBI): domain Eukaryota; kingdom Metazoa; phylum Chordata; class Lepidosauria; order Squamata; family Lacertidae; genus Podarcis; species Podarcis erhardii. The sequence goes on along the minus strand of NC_138502.1, from coordinate 5,878,701 downwards.
GCACTGCATGCCATGGACTCATCTAAACCCAAACACAGAGCAGCTGTGGAGGCTGAAAGAGTTGCACTCCACCCTTGGCAGGTAATGTCTACACTATATAATTGTGTTTTACACAAAAGGCTAATACAATATGCCTTTTTCCTAATGGTAAAATTATGTTAGACACACCAACACATTGATGGAAATATGTGGGTTCCCGTTTTCTCCTTTTCTTGGGGCTTGGAGAAGGGAAGCCATAACTTTTGAGCATCCCTCACTGAAAAAATAGCTTCATTTTCAGGCTAGATCTTGCTGCATGACAAGAGAAGGTGTTTGCCAAACTGAGTTATCCTGTTGGGTGACCTTTATGGAAGGCAGGACAAAGGGAGTGTGACTTTGCTCCTGCTGCTTGATCTCTCTGCAGCTTTTGATACCATTGACCAGGGTATCCTCTTGGACCAGCTACATGGAATGAGAACTGGGGGCATTTGGTTACTGATCCTATCTAGAGAGTAGAAGTTTTTTTGTGGGGCCCAGGCAGTTAAGCTGGGGGGGGGGAGCCATGGGGCACTGTTTTATCCTCAGTGGTATTGAGATTGGAGGCAAGATGCTATCAGTATGCTGATGACACTGAACTCTATTTCTCCATGACATGGATAAGGAGAGATCATGAGAGCCCTGTGGTGGGATGGGAAAATAACCTGAGATGGATGCAATGTGCATGAGTGGCTACGAGTTGCCATATTTCCAAAATTGAAAATCCAGACAGAAAAGTTGTTAAGGTAGTTATTTTGTTACGCTTTTTGAGTTTTTTGCGGTGGGCAAAAGCTCCAAGAAAAATGAAGTTCTAGAATGATTTGCTATGAAAAACTTGATGCACAGAGTGAACATGAGAGGAGAGCCCCACACTGCCCCGCCCACGCCCCAGCACTTCCCCAATGTAGGCGTGGCTGGGAATGGCTCTCTTCCCTTCTCTAAGTGCACTGTCCTTTTAAGTGACGTCTGTGCTGGCGTCTGGCAGCCCTAGCTACCCTTATGGGAAATTGTTCAATTGCCTGCCCTTGATGGGGTTACAATCCCCCCAAATGAGCAGGTATGCAGTCAGAGGCGATGAGTGTCTGGATCCAGCTTTGTCTCTGGAGACCCAGATACCTCAGTGGGTAGAAGCACCTTTTCCCAGCTGTCACTGGTGCATCAGCTAGGACTGTTCCTAGACCAGGAGAGCTTCACCACAATTGTTCAGGCATTGGTTACTTCAAGATTAGGTTACTTCAATGCACTGTATGTAGGGCTTCCCTTGCTTTTCACCGGGAAACTGCAGTTATTGCAGAATGCTGCAACATAATTGTAAAAGAAGTGAGACCCTATCAGGACATAACATTGACATGTGGCAGGTACCATCACTTTGCTAGCTACGGCACCTGCTTAAAACAATTTTGCTAAGGCATGCCTATCAAGACCCATTCAAATCATTGGGAATTTTCATGAACTCATGAATTCAATGTCATGAATTTACAGAGATGCATGTCTAACACTGGATCCAGCCAATTATTTTGCTCCCCCCTTGTTTCTTTTTCTCTTTCAACTAGCTCCACCTGATTCTTCAAGACATAACATTCAACAACTCAGCTCGAGAAACAGTGTCCTTTAATGACAAAAGAGAAATGGAAGGTGGATTTGACATCATGAGCATAGCCACTTTCCCAAACAACTCCTTCCAGAGAGTGAAAGTCGGAAGTGTGGAGCTCAGAGCTCCTGAAGGAGAAGAACTAATCCTTGATGAGGATTTAATTGTGTGGCCCAGTGTATTTAACCAAGTATGGGTGCTAGGATATTGATTTAAGACCTAGGAATTATCTCTTCTGTATTACTTGACGATGAATAATCCATCTCTATAATAAAGACAATACCACCTATTGCATTAAGAAAAACAAAGAGAGCTGCAACCTTAAAGTGCTTAACAATGGGAAATGTGCAATATTCTGTTCAAGTGAAATAAAAAATAATATCCTCTATAACAATAAACTTTGATAGGGGATTTTGAACCAGTTTTGGTTTTTTGTACAAAAGAAAATGAGACACCAATAGACACCCCTCTTCCTATGGAATGAGACACTGGATTAAGTTATTAAAATAATTTCTCTGGTACCTCAGCTAGAGATGTAAGAGAATCCTGATGAAAATTAAAACAGAAGTGGAAATAACCAATCTGGACTAATTTATCCTACATCCAAATGGAAAATAATCCAGGCTTTTATAATATTTGTTTTGTTTTGTTTTCTACTCAGAAGCAATATGTGATTGATTACTTCTACCCCACTCTATTTAGATTGTGTGTGCCTTGCACTGAAATTAATGGTGTGGAATTAAAAGTGTTTACTTATGTTAAATTCGTAACTAGCGTCAATAATTTTGCGAATTACATTAAATAGTGGGCAGTGTGACAAATAACATGGTGTTTTGTGGAAACCAAACTGCAGTGGAATGGAAATAGAGCAGATTGTGAGATAGGATAGATAGGAATAGAAATGACTGCCTTATTGCATCCCTAGCCATAGTTTGGTGACAGAGAATCTGCTTTGCATGCAGGTCCCAGGTTAAATTGCTAACAATTCCAGGTAGGGCCAGGAGATGTCTCTGTCTGAAATCTTGGCGAGCTGTTGCCTGTCACTGTGAACAATACAAAGCTGGAGGAACCAAGGGATCGGCTCAGTATTTAGCAACTTCCTATGCCCCTGTGTAAGGGACGCAGGTGGCGCTGTGGGTTAAATCACTGAGCCTAGGACTTGCCGATCAGAAGGTCAGCGGTTCGAATCCCCGCGACGGGTGAGCTCCTGTTGTTCGGTCCCTGCTCCTGCCAACCTAGCAGTTCGAAAGCGTGTCAAAGTGCAAGTAGATAAATAGGTACCGCTCCGGCGGGAAGGTAAACGGCGTTTCTGTGTGCTGGTTTGGTTCGCCAGAAGCGGCTTAGTCATGCTGGCCACATGACCCGGAAGCTGTCTGCGGACAAATGCCAGCTCCCTCGGCCTATAGAGCAAGATGGGCGCACAACCCCAGAGTCGGTCACAACTGGACCTAATGGTCAGAGGTCCCTTTACCTTTCTATGCCCCTATGTTAGCCAAGCAATAGATGGCAAAAAACAATATCATATTCTGGGAAGCATTAGCAAGAGATGAGTGAGTGTATGCATGCATGCATGAATGAATGAATGTGTAATGTTCCATTTAAGTTCATTATTCCATGTCAACAGTTTGTTTGCTTATTTACTTGTTTTGTATGTCAGCTTATGAGCAACAAAATATTTCTTCTTTCTTCTACCCTAAATTCCAATGATGTGTACTGAAAGGTGCCACCCCTTTCTGTGTGTAGTAACTCTTGCCACCCTGGTTATCAGAAGAAAAAGAGGGAAAAGGAGAAATTTTGCTGCTATGATTGTGTTCCATGCCCAGAAGGGAAGATTTCAAACCAGAAGGGTAGGTGATGTATTGCAATTATGCCCTCACTTAATTTTCGTTCAAGCAGCAAATAATCATTTGCCCCTGCAACAATAATGAAGAAACGAGACATAGAGTAATGGGCAACTTAATTCACCGGCAAGATCTGTAATAAGCACAGGAATGCTAGGCTCCAATCATTCCTGACCTTGGCTATTCTAGCCAGACTGATGGGAAGTGTACACCAAAGGCTTCTGGAAGGCACTACCCATAATGTAAGCAGTCTTCTGCAGGAACCTTCAAAACATAACGAAGGTGTTCAGCAGACAACATTGCACACAACCTTAATCGGAAAACCCGGACGTATGGCAAGTTGGGCTCTTTTTATTAAAAAATCAGAGTAAAGCCCCAAAATGAAAAAAAGCTCAACAGGAATATAGCAATCCTATATATACAGGCAGCAGTTAGGTGATAATGTATGTGAGCAGCAGCTTCCATCTTGCTTCCTCACATAAAGTTTATTTTATTTATGTCTTAAATATTTTTATATTCCACCATTCCTCTCTTCTGGAACATAGGGTAGCTGACAACCCAGAATCAATAAAGCAACCATGCAAAAGAAGAAACTATTAAATCAGAACACTACAATAAAATACAGTAAAATAACAGTGATAATTATCTGTAGTAACAAACTCCGAAGCCAAAATGTACTCCTCATCAGATGCGAATTCCTATTGAAATGAACCTTTCTTCTTCTTTTTCCAGACATGATTAACTGTGTGAACTGCCCAGATTATCAGTATCCAAGCAACAACCAAGATCATTGCATCCCCAAAACAATCAGCTATCTTTCTTATGAAGAACCTTTAGGGATCAGTTTAACGTCAGTCACTGTTTCTTTTTCCCTGATCACAGCTTTGGCACTAATAACTTTTATTAAGCATAGAGATACCCCCATAGTCAAAGCCAACAATAGGGACCTCACCTATGCTCTCCTCTTATCCCTTCTGCTCTGCTTCCTCTCTTCTTTGCTGTTCCTTGGCCAACCTGGGAAAGTGACCTGCCTTCTCCGACAACCCACTTTTGGCATCATTTTCTCGGTGGCTGTTTCTTGTGTGTTGGCCAAAACCATTACAGTGGTTGTTGCTTTCATGGCTACCAGGCCGGGGTCCAGCATGAGGAAGTGGGTAGGAAAAAGATTGGCCAACTCCATTGTCCTTTTCTGCTCTTGGATTCAAGCAGGCATCTGTGCCATGTGGCTGTCAACCACTCCCTCCTTTCCAGATTTGGACATGCAGTCACTGACTCAAGAGATCATATCAAAATGTAATGAAGGCTCTGTCACCATGTTTTATCTTGTCCTGGGCTACATGGGACTTCTAGCCATCATCAGCTTCACTGTGGCATTCCTGGCTAGGAAACTGCCAGACACTTTTAATGAAGCCAAGTTCATCACCTTCAGCATGTTGATGTTTTGCAGTGTTTGGTTGTCGTTTGTTCCGACCTTCCTGAGCACTAAGGGGAAATATATGGTGGCTGTGGAGATCTTCTCCATCTTGGCCTCCAGTGCTGGTTTGTTGGGTTGTATTTTTTATCCAAAATGTTACATTATTTTGCTGAGGCCTGAGCTGAACAGCAAAGAACAGCTAATGAGGAGACAAAGTTAAGAACTATGCTGCAGTTCCCTTCACAATTTCTTGGGGTAACTCTTCTGGAACACAATGAAGCTTTTTTTCTGAGTAGACATTTGACTGCACTTTAGCTGTCATGTTAGAATCCTAGAAGTGTAGAGTTGGAAGTCCACTCGAAGTCCATTCCTCTGCAATACAGGAATCTCAGCTAAAGCATCCATGACAGATGGCCATCCAACCTCTGCTTAAAAAACCTCCAGTGAAGGAGATTCCACAGCCTCCTGAGGGAGTCATTTCACAGTCAAACTGCTCTTACTGTCAGAAAATTCTTCCTAAGGTTTAATTGTAATCTCCTTTCTTATAACTTGACGCCATTGGCTCAAGTCCTACCCTCCAGAGCAGGTGAAAACAAGCTCGCCCCATTTTATGCCCTTTTAAAATGTGGGGTTTGGGGAGGGTTGGGTTGTTTTTATTTTGATTATGTATTTTGTAGTTTTATGTTTTGATTTTATTCTGTGAACCACTTTGAGACCTCTGGGTATAGGGTGGTATACAAATCCAAGAAATAATAAAATAATCTTCCATATGGCAGCCCTTTATATAAGTGCAGATAGCAATAATATCTCCTCCTAGTCTGTTCTTTTCCAGGCTAAGCATACTCAGCTCCCTCAAACATTCCTCTTAAGGCTTGGTTTCCAGATCATGTTGGTCATTCCACTCCACACACGTTGCAGGCAGCTTCCCAAATTTGTCTGCTCCATTCACATAATGCTTGAGTACATTATCCTGCAAGAGAGTCACACTGCTCACTTATCCCAGAATGAAGACATTAGAGAAATAGAATTATTATTATTATTACCTGTGTAATACCATGCAGGAACCATGAATGTATGAAGCAATTGCTTTCCTGAAATTAAGATAAATTACCACAGAGCCTAGGGCTTGCTGATCAGAAGGTCGGCGGTTCAAATCCCCATGATGGGGTGAGCTCCTGTTGCTCAGTCCCAGCTCCTGCCAACCTAAGAGTTTGAAAGCATGAAGTGCAAGTAGATAATTAGGTACCACTCCAGCAGGAAGGTAAACGGCATTTCCGTGCACTGCTCTGGTTCGCCAGAAGCGGCTTAGTCAGGCTGGCCACATGACCCGGAAGCTATATGCCAGCTTCCTCGACCAGTAAAGTGAGATGAGCGTCGCAACCCCAGAGTCGTCCATGACTGGACCTAACAGTCAGGGGTCCCTTTACCTTTACTTACTACAGCATTTTACAGCAATACATGCAGCTGAACTACACACAGTCTTTCCTATCCTAAGTAAATAAATGTTAAGCTAAGATTACAAGTTTCTGGGTCGTGTCCAATACTAATCCACTCAGAGCAGAGCTGTTGATATTAATAGATATGACTAACTTAGGGTTATTGATTTCAGTGGGTCTACTCTAAGTAGAACTAACTTTAGATGCAAACATTGTTCATCTCTCTGGTAGTGTCTATCTAGTTCTTTAAAAAAAAAACAAAAAAAAACCATAGACTCATGTGTTTTTGTATGGAGGTGTATCACTGTGGCTTCCAGAATAACAAAGAAAAAAAGCATGTTCTGAAGAACAGTGAAGACGGAGGCAGCAGCAGCATCCATGGCTGGAGGAAACCCAGGGTGTTCCCAAGGTTCTTTTGTTAGTTCTTTGTGATATTCTTTGGAATGCTGCTTTAAACCACTGCTAACTGCCACTGCCTGGGGGATACATACCATCTCTTGGGTGCAAAGACTGCATTCAGGTCAGTTTCACAAAGATGGAGCTGATTTCCCTCATCAATCGCTTTTCCCTTTTGGACTGCTACCTCAACTTGGACACTACTCTAGCCCTGGCTCTGTTCATCAGCCTCTTCCAAATGATCCAATGTAGCACCTTTGCATAGTACAAGAGACTTGACCAAGCATAGAGAAGCATCTTGTCCTTTTCAGTCTTACCTGAAGTCACTGAGAATCCTCACTCCCTGGAGGAACAGCTGGGCAGTTGGTTCCCCTCTGAGACTGGCACACCGATGGTGAGTTTCAGTACCCCTTTGTTCATGTCTGGATTTGATTCAGCCCCCCCCCCCCCACCACCACCACCACCACCACATTTGGTTTTCTCAACTTACAACAGCAATATGTACTTACAAATTTATTTAAGAGATTTCCTACCTTTCCTTCAGTGCAAAGATTCCCAGGGCAGGTTACAGCCATATAATCAAATAATAGCAAAATCCAAAATAAAACAATTATATGACAGTACAGATCATCTCACAGATATGGCACACTTCTCATTTGTCAAACACAAGGCTCAGAAAATGAGCATTCATGGGGATGGATTTCCATGCTTTAGGGAAGAAAGCACCAGTGTGGTGCCATGATCATAATGAGAATGCCATTTTAACAGTCTTGAGTCTTGCATTTACACAAACTTCAATATGGAATGAACTTCTAAGTGAGATGGGAGGAGTCAAAAATGACCTGATAGTATTGCATGCTTTGGCCACCAGGAAACAGGAATGCAGGAAGCAGCCTTATACAGATCCAGACTGTTGGTCCATCCAGTTTAGTACTGTCAAAGCAGACCAGTGGCAGCTCTCCAGGGAATCAGACTGGGATTTCCCCCAGTCCTATTTAGAGATACCAGGGATGGAACTTGGAACATGCCTCATTCTGCCTGATGGCATAGTACCCTGTTTAGTAAGGTGGTATTTCCAATTGGTTGTTCTTCCCGTTGAATAACTTCACTGCCTCCTCTCTTCCTAGAAGGATCATGTGGAACACAGAAGCCATCTCCAAGCAGCTGTTGCAAAAGAAGAAGGTAAGCCATTGAGACAGGAACCAGCTCATCCTGGTGATTTGAGAGAGAGAGAGAGAGAGAGAGAGAGAGAGAGAGAGAGAGAGAGAGAGAGAGAGAGCGCATAAAAACTACTGCTGACATTTGATAATTCACATGGTCTTTTCTTAGCATCTATGAAAGTGTACATACACACCCTTGTCATTTGTTGCTTGGGTTTCTTTATTAAGATAACAGCAAGATAATAAAACCCAAATTAAAAATATTAAAAAACAACCTTATTTAAAACTGAAATACACCCGGGGAACTCGTAGAGGATCATCTAACAAAAGTACTTAGAGCTGAGTTAGTAAATGCAATCTAGAAGTTGGCTTTCAATGCCCATTACCCGTGACCATTGGACATGCTTGCTAGGGTTGATGGGCACTGGAGTCCAACAACATTTGGAAGGCCACTGCTGCTCTGAAATAAAATCAGTGCCTCTTGGGTCTCCAAATTGGTATATATGTATTCTAATACTTCTAATAAATATATAAATGTGTCACAAGTGCTGACAGGGAAGTATCAGGCCCCTGCAGGTCAAAAAGAGACAAGTCTTCCCTGCTTGACTCCTTCAGCTTGAGAAATTGCAGGAAACTAAGCTTCGGATCTGCCTTTCCCCTCTACAGCTCTTCCCAACAGATGGGGACTGCAATGTGGCAGTGAGCTCCTCCTCTGCTTCTGCCAGACTCATTGCTCGACAAGATGTAGGACACTCCAAGAGGGGGTGTGAGAGAAGGAGAACCAGCAAGACTGGAATGGTCCTGCTGTGGAATGGTCAGTGTACCCTCCATCCCTTCTCGCCTCCCCTCTTTCTCATTTTGCTTTGAATGTGCTTTATTTCTTTATTTCTAAATTTAAATTTCATCTTCACATTTCACAAATATTTTCAACAGGAACAAAAACAAACCCTTTACAAATCCAATGTACTTTCCCTTTGACTTCCTTCCCCTCCTTTCTAGTTCAATTTATTTTTATTACTGCATATCCAATTCATATCTATTTACTAATTTCCCCTTATGTTCTCCCTAGCTTTCTCTTACTGCACTTGCTTATGTCAGTCCTGAAAATTTTTTGATTTCTTTACAATGTATCTTCAGATGGTCAATAATTCCCCCCAATCCATTTTAAAAAGTCTTTATTCTGGGTTTCTTGTTCTTCTGGTAAGTTTCACCATGTCTGTGTACTCCATTAGTTTTAATTGCCAACCTTCCTTTGTTAGAACTGTTTCTTCCTTCCATTTTTGGGCATAAATTATGGAAGGGCCTTCTTCCTCTGACCCACTCCCTCCCTTGATTACTCCACCCTCCTGCTTCTAGCATCTCCCACCACCAGGACCCAGGGTCTAAGACCTCGTCTTCTCTGTCTTCCCTGGGGAGCTCCTGGGTGGGAGGCTCCTGCCACCAGTGGCGGAACTTCATGCTCTGGCACCGGGGGGTGGAGAGCAGGCAGGAGCAGGGGCAGGGTGGGTGCGTGTTCTGGGGGTGCCCAGCGCAGGCAGGGGGGCAGCTGCAATGGCGCCCTACTGGGATTGTGCTGACAGGGGTGGTGCCCCCCGCACACCTCTTCCTCCACCAGTGCCTGCCACTCCTCCTCATCCAGCCAGTTCCTGACAAAATATAATTGTCTCTATACCAATTGGTTCCATATCATCCTGGAGGTGAAGGAAAGGTCACCAGTGCCTTCATTTGTCTTACAGGTACCAAACACCAGGAGACAGACCCACAAAATGGAGGCAGTCGCCATTCCTCCATACGCAGATTGCTGTGTGACAACGTGACCTGCGCCATATGTGACAGGGCAGCCAAGGAGGCTGAGGAAGTGCTGTGTGTCTATGGATCAAAACCTGGGCTTCCTGCTTTGCAAATGCCATCACTTCCCATTGCCTCTTATGTGGGGAGCTCCAGCCTATCAGCCATTTCTGCTCAAAGAGATGACACAATTTTTCCATGGAGCAGCAGTAAACCTGCCACAAACTGTGGCCATCCAGAATTGGGCCCAGAAACAACACCTTCACCCAGAAAGGAGCAACACATTCCCAAAGGCAAGAGGCAGAAGGAGAAGCCACTCCATTCTGCTCAGCAAGATGTTCCCATCTCCAGGGAGAATGACATAAGTCCCAGCTGTTCTGACAGCCATTCCATGCTTAGTATAAATGAATGTTATGACAGCTCTGAGGACAGCAGTGGGGAAATGAGTGGTCCCTTTTGCTTCTCTTCTAGCACATCATCAGAGCTGTCCTTCAATAGTTGGGAAGATTACAGTCCCCTTTCTGACCTGTCCGAGTTATCAAATCTCAGCAAAAAGAGCCACATGCCTTTGAGGCAAAAGAAAAATGAAGGGTCCTCTCTGAATGAGAGGAAGAACCACCAGGGCATGAGATTCCACCATACAGGAACAAGGCATTTCCCCAGTTCTTTATTTGTGATCTCCCAAGCAAATATCAAGTCTCCTAGGGTTGAATTTGCTACCGAGGACACTCCCTTTGTGGCTAAGGCTGTGAGAAAGACTTTGGAGTGGCATTTGGTTGTGAAAAGTATTCAACACAAATTGGGTCTTCCATCAGTCGTCCTCAGGTCATTCAGGGCCTTTCTGCCTCTTGGCATGGATTTCACTTGCCCATACCGTCCAAAGAGGGAGCTTACTGTGTTGATGAGGCCTCGGCTTCTTCCTTTCATGAGTGGGGCAAAGAGGAGGACACTAGAGAAACACATGAAAAAGATGATTCACATGCAATGTCGGGTGTTGCCAAAGCAAGTCCAAGAGGCCCTCAAGCACATGAAGCTAGATTATCCCCTCACCACAGATATAGCATCATCTGCACACAGGAAAGGAGGCCGAGGAGGAGTCGTCAAGGGTGAGAGGGAAGGGAAACTTCATAGGCATGTTCTACATTTGGAATCCACAGCCAGGGAAACAGCCCTCAAATCTCCCCCTCCTTCCAAAGCAAACCCCCAGACTACAACTGGGAAGAAGTCCTTTGAGGCCAGACATGAGATGCTACCTCGGTCGCAGCACACTGTTGCATTTGTCCAAGCAAGGACAAGTTTTCTTCCTGCTAATGAGGAGCAGTGTTTGGATTCCCATGTGCTTAAAAAGAAGGTGCAGCACCCATGGGACCAGCCCATACTGATACAAGAGATCCCATTCATTGAGCAGGAGACTTGGGAGGATCTGGAATGGCACGTGATAAAAAAGAGGTTGCAGCATGCTTGGGGGTTGCCAAGCCTTGTCCAGAGATCTCTCCATTCTGTTTTCCCAATTGTCCCCCAATCGCAGCAGCACCGGACATTGCAGCACGTGGAGGTGAATGTTCTTCGGGCTGAGCTCTCCTTCTTCAATGATGCCATCATCCAAGAACTAGAGCAGAATCTGCAGAAAAGAATCACGCTTCACCGATGGCACTTACCCCCAAGGGTCCTTGAGTCCCTCAGGCTACTTTCCCCAGAGATGGTGACTGTTGCAGGGAAACAGGATGGAACTAGGATAGGGAGGAGGACAATGCCAAGCCAGCCTTGGGTGTACCCCACACTTCAGTCTGAAGCAACAGAGAATAAGATATTCCACTTGGATGAAAAATGGCTGGACGTTTCCCCAACATTGGCCATGAGTGCAGTGAAGCCCAAACTGCTGCCCACGTTTCCTAGAGCTAGAGAATTTGCTGTTGAGTTCTTAGAAGTGAGGACAGAGTTTCTCTATGCTCAGGTCAGAGAGAATCTGGAACTGCACATTAGAAAAAAGAAGCTACAACATGAATGGGGCTTGCCTAGTCTTATTCAGAAATCCTTGCATGGCTTCAAATCACAGGCTCCCCCAGTGCCCAGTCTCCAAAGGACGAAAGCCCATGTCTACATTCTACTACAGAAACCATCATTCCTTCCCCAAAGCACCTACAGTCAGTTGGATTTCCACATTCAAAGGATGAAGCTACAACGACAATGGAAGTTGCCTAAGAGGGTTTTGGAATCTATCAAGCTTTTCTGCCCTGTGTTTGGGACAGGTTCCTTGGAACCACAAATTGCAGAGTACCAAAATAAAAGCTGTGACTCTCTGGGCAGATTCTCCTCTCCCATCCCAGTAGCCAGAGAAGAGCTGGTAGAGGCAAGACAGGCAACATTTGTGGGTGAGAACATCTTCACACATGGACCCAAGGCTTACAGGGCACAGCAAATGGTCCGCGCACACCAGGATATGGAGGCAGGAGAAGTCCCTGAGGGAGCTTTTTCTGAATCATCAGCTGCCTCTACAGATCACCCTAGCCTCAGGAGAAAGTCCACAGAATCTGATCTCCAACGCATGGGAAGCTTCAAGCTCCCACTTGAAGACTCTCTCCAAAAGTTTGCCCCTCTTTATAGCCAAGTGAAGCCCAGAAGCACATTTCTGCCCTTTCTGGAGGGTGAAGCAGTGGATAAGGGGGAGCTGAACATCAGGCACGAGTTTCCAGAGCACCAACCTAGTCAACAGAGTGAAATCTTGAATAGGAAAGATGCCATAGCCAGGGCAGCAGTGGAAGACCGCTACTTCTACTGCCCTTGCTATTGGATAACATACAAGCACCCAGGGTTGAGTACTGTACACCAAGAAGTAAGCGACAGAAAAACATTTGGGTTGATGCCTGCCTCCCCACAGTCAGCTCAAGTTCTTTCTATGCTGAAGCCCCATAGTTTGGACAAGATGAACCACCACTTGGCCAAGAAGCACAGGGAGATGCAGTTGGGAGATATTCCAAATGTTGCCACCTCATCTTCAACAAGGGAACATTTCACTTTCTTGGGGGAGTTGCCCAGCATGCACTTGGAACCTTTGGCTACAGTGTTCCAGGAAAGATGCTCCCCATCCCAAATCAGCCAAGTGAAGATTAGGGTCCAGGACCTGGAACCCCCAATATTCCAGAATGAAGCAAGGGAGTTGCTTGTGACTAGATCCCCACAGCCGATGTTTGCAGACACTGCACACAAATCCTCTTCAGAGACATCAGTGACCCCTGCTTCAAATATAAGACTTCCTAAATATTCAAATATGAATCTTTTGGAAGCCCATCTCAAGAAAAAAATGATGGAGGCTAAATTCCAATTGACGGAAATATCCCAGGAGCCAGTGTCAACATTTCTCACAAAGGAAGCCTGCGATCTTCTGGAACTTCACATACAGCGCAAAAGACTCCAGCATGAGTGGGGGCTGCCATCTCTTGTGCAGAAATCTTTGCATGCCTTTGTCCCCCTTCCACCTGAGCTACAGAGGAGTAAAAAAGCAGGAGCGTCAACACATGTCACTGTTGAGAAACTGGGATATCAAGAAAAAGCGACTGCCCATGTACCACAATCTGTGTTAGAGGCCATCCCCCCTCAAAAGGCCCTGCATGTTGTAAGTCCAGATGTCAAGAATGGCCTGGAAGCCCATGTGAGGAGCTGGGCCATGGAGCACCAGTGGGGACTTCCCAAACTGATTCAGGATTCTCTGAGGGCAATTGCTCCCACTCAACTTGAGTCCCATTTCAAAGAAGAAAAGCATCATACACAGCTCTCAGAAGATCATCGTAAGTCCTACGAGCAAGATGAAATCCCTACTTTTTCTGAGGGAAGAGATCCTTTGAAGCTGCTCAGACCTGAAGCAGGAGCCAGGGGTCATCCAAAAGCTACTATCCACCAAGGAATGGCAACCACAGGCATAGGTGTGGAACTGACTACAACTGTATCATCTGAGGTGAAGCCACCTTTGCTCACAGAGGAAGCTTGGAATCTTCTGGAATTCCACATTGGAAAGAAGAAAATCCAGCACATGTGGGGTCTTCCCTCCACTGTCCAGAAGTCCTTATGTGCCTTTGCCCTATTTCCCCCTGATCCAGAGAACCATCGGGGAGAAAACATATCAAATATTCACCCCTGGGATTGGGTAGAAGTGAGAACGATAATCAATAATCTTACATTCATCAGCTCGGATATGAAGGAGAGACTAGAGGCTCACATGAGGAATATAACCACAAAGCACAGATGGGAAATACCAAAGCGGGTACAGGAATCACTGAGGGCATTTAAACGGCCCAGATCACTTCCTCAATCTGATCCGTTATCTGGTCAATACATATCTTCCCAGGGGCATACGAATGGTTCCCAGACCGACGATGACAATGAACACTCATCAGAAGAAGCCAAGAGAAGGGTAAAAGGAAAGCAAGAGAGGACAGGAACTGTACCATCAAACTTTAAATTAACTGCTTTCTTAAGCCTTGAGGTGAACCTAAATTTTCTCACAAGGGTCACCCAGGACCTGTTGGAATTCCACATCCAGCATAAGAAGATCCAGCATGCATGGGGCCTACCACCCTCTGTGTTGAGGTCATTGAAGGCCTTTGGCCCATTCCCCATTGAGATACAGAAACAGATGCAACACACAGGAAGGAACATGACAACAGCAACCCAATGCAATGGGATGCAGGTACAAGTAATTATCCCAAGTCTCTCCTTCCTGAGTCCCAACACAAAAGACCTCCTGGAAGCTCACATGAGGAAGAGGGTGGTACAGCACAGGTGGGGCCTTCCAAAGCGGATTCAGCAATCACTGGGAGGACTTCTCTGTCACAGACAACCTTTCGGATCAGGACAGGACAATGTGCGGCCTTACCCGAGCAAATTCTTCCAAGTCCCTACAGCTAATTCCCAGACTGAAGATGACAATGAAGACTTGGTGAAGGAGGAAATGGGCAACAGAAGGACAGCAGGGAAGAGATGGGGTTTTCCTCGTGGGAAGCAGGGAGCAACCACAGCTGTGAACTGTGAAGAAACTACTTTCTTATGGCCTGGGGCAAAGCTTGCCTTCCTCACAGATGAAGTGAAAGATCTTCTGGAATTCCATATACGACAGAAGAAACTCCAGCACACATGGGGCCTACCCTCCTCTGTGCTGAAGTCCACGCATGCCTTTGCCCCATTTCTCCATGGGTCTCAGACGCATGTGCAAAGCTTAGACAAGAAAATGACTAAGGCAAACCAATGGGTTAAGGTAGAAGTGAAAGAGATTGTCTGGGATCTCTTCTTCCCAAGTCCAGACACAAAAGATCGCCTGGAAGCTCATGAGAGGAGGAGGGTGGTTAAGCACAGATGGGGCCTTCCAATGCGGGTTCAGCAATCACTGGGAGTATTTCTAAATCCCAGACATGCTTTAGGATTGGAATTGGAGAATGCACAGTATTTGTCTCCTCACTACAAATCCTCCCAGTTGGCTAGAGATTCCTCTGAAACAGAAGGTGACAATGAAGACATGAAAGAATTCAAAGTCAAGAGAAGGACAACAGGGAAAATGGAGGTCTTCAATCAATTGAAACAGGGAGCAGACTCAACTATGAACATGAATGTAACTGCTGGAGTGAAACTTGGTTTCTTAACCAATGAGACCTGGGAATTTCTCGAATTTCACATCCTGCGCAAAAAACTCCACCATACTTGGGGCCTACCCTCCAATGTGCTGAAGTCCCTGCATGCCTTTGCTCCATTTCACCTTGAGACAGAGAAACACAAGCAAAGCATGACCATGAGATATCCATGGGAGACAGAAGAAGCCCATATTATTTCAAGGAGTCTTACGTTCCTCAGCCAAGACTTACAGGAGAACCTGGATGCCCATGTGAGGCATATGACTACACACCATAGGTGGCACCTTCCAGAACATGTTTCACAATCATTGAGGGCATTTCGGCATCTCAGACCCTTTTCCCATTGTGAGTTGGGTGAAGCAAGGTCTCTAACAACTTTTCATGGCAAATTTCTCCAAGAGCATAATGTTGATTCCCAGACTGAAGATGAAAAAGAAGTCTTGGTGGAGGAGGAAATGGGAAACAGAAGAACAGCAGGAAAGGGATGGGTTGTTCCCCAAGGGAAGGAGGGAGTAACTGTACAATCAAACTTTAAAGTAACTGCTTTCTTAAGCCTTGAGGTGAACCTAAATTTTCTCACAAGGGTCACCCAGGACCTGTTGGAATTCCACATCCAGCATAAGAAGATCCAGCATGCATGGGGCCTACCATCCTCTGTATTGAAGTCATTGAAGGCCTTTGGCCCATTCCCCCTTGAGATACAGAAGCAGATGCAACACAAAAGAAGGAACATGACAACGGCAACCCAATGCAATGGGATGGAGGTACAAGTTATTATCCCAAGTCTCTCCTTCCTGAGTCCCAACACAAAAGAGCTCCTGGAAGCTCACATGAGGAAGAGGGTGGTACAGCACAGGTGGGGCCTTCCAAAGCGGATTCAGCAATCACTGGGAGGACTTCTCCGTCACAGACAACCTTTCGGATCAGGACAGGACAATGTGCGGCCTTACCCGAGCAAATTCTTCCAAGTCCCTACAGCTAATTCCCAGACTGAAGATGACAATGAAGACTTGGTGAAGGAGGAAATGGGCAACAGAAGGACAGCAGGGAAGAGATGGGGTTTTCCTCGTGGGAAGCAGGGAGCAACCACAGCTGTGAACTGTGAAGAAACTACTTTCTTATGGCCTGGGGCAAAGCTTGCCTTCCTCACAGATGAAGTGAAAGATCTTCTGGAATTCCATATACGACAGAAGAAACTCCAGCACACATGGGGCCTACCCTCCTCTGTGCTGAAGTCCACGCATGCCTTTGCCCCATTTCTCCATGGGTCTCAGACGCATGTGCAAAGCTTAGACAAGAAAATGACTAAGGCAAACCAATGGGTTAAGGTAGAAGTGAAAGAGATTGTCTGGGATCTCTTCTTCCCAAGTCCAGACACAAAAGATCGCCTGGAAGCTCATGAGAGGAGGAGGGTGGTTAAGCACAGATGGGGCCTTCCAATGCGGGTTCAGCAATCACTGGGAGTATTTCTAAATCCCAGACATGCTTTAGGATTGGAATTAGAGAATGCACAGTATTTGTCTCCTCACTACAAATCCTCCCAGGTGGCTAGAGATTCCTCTGAAACAGAAGGTGACAATGAAGACATGAAAGAATTCAAAGTCAAGAGAAGGACAACAGGGAAAATGGAGGTCTTCAGTCAATTGAAACAGGGAGCAGACTCAACTATGAACATGAATGTAACTGCTGGAGTGAAACTTGGTTTCTTAACCAATGAGACCTGGGAATTTCTCGAATTTCACATCCTGCGCAAAAAACTCCACCATACTTGGGGCCTACCCTCCAATGTGCTGAAGTCCTTGCATGCCTTTGCTCCATTTCATCTTGAGACAGAGAAACACAAGCAAAGCATGACCATGAGATATCCATGGGAGACAGAAGAAGCCCATATTATTTCAAGGAGTCTCACGTTCCTCAGCCAAGACTTACAGGAGAACCTGGATGCCCATGTGAGGAGGATAACTACACACCATAGGTGGCACCTTCCAGAACATGTTTCACAATCACTGAGGGCATTTCGGAATCCCAGAGCCTTTTCCCAATGTGAGTTGGATGAAGCAAGGTCTCTAACACCTTTTCATGGCAAATTTCTCCAAGAACCTGTAGTTGATTCCCATTCAGAAGATGACAAGGAAGACTTGGTGGAGGAGGAGATGGGAAATAGAAGAACAACAGGGAATGGATGGGGCTTTCCCCAAGGAAAGCAGGGAGCAAACACAACTGTGAACTTTGAAGAAACTTATTTATTATGGCCTGGAGTGAAGCTTGCCTTCCTCACAGATGAAGCGCAAGATCTTCTGGAATTCCATATACGACAGAAGAAACTCCAGCACACATGGGGCCTACCCTCCTCTGTGCTGAAGTCCATGCATGCCTTTGCCCCATTTCTCCATGGGACTCAGACGCATGTGCAAAGCGTAGACAAGAGAATGACTAAGGCACACCAATGGGATAAGGTAGAAGTGAAAGAGATTGTCTGGGATCTCTTCTTCCCAAGTCCAGACACAAAAGATCGCCTGGAAGCTCATGAGAAAAGGAGGGTGGCTAAGCACAGATGGGGCCTTCCAATGCGGGTTCAGCAATCACTGGGAATATTTCTAAATCCCAGACATGCTTTAGGATTGGAATTGGAGAATGCACAGTATTTGTCTCCTCACTACAAATCCTCCCAGGTGGCTAGAGATTACTCTGAAACAGAAGGTGACAATGAAGACATAAAGGACTCCATGGTCAAAAGAAGGACAATAAGGAATATGGAGGTCTTTAACCAATTGAAACAGGGAGCAGACTCATCAATGAACTTAAATGTAACTGCCTTCTTGTGGCCTGGAGTGAAACTTGGTTTCTTAACCAATGAGACCTGGGAATTTCTCGAATTTCACATCGTGCGCAAGAAACTCCACCATGCTTGGGGCCTACCCTCCAATGTGCTGAAGTCCTTGCATGCCTTTGCTCCATTTCATCTTGAGACAGAGAAACAAAAGCAAAGCATGACCATGAGATACCCATGGGAGACAGAAGAAGCCCATATTATTTCAAGGAGTCTCACGTTCCTCAGCCAAGAGTTACAGGAGAACCTGGATGCCCATGTGAGGAGGATGACTACACACCATAGGTGGCACCTTCCAGAACATGTTTCACAATCACTGAGGGCATTTCGGAATCCCAGAGCATTTTCCCAATGTGAGTTGGGTGAAGCAAGGTCTCTAATACCTTTTCATCGCAAATTCTCCCAAGAGCCTGAAGCTGATTCCCATTCAGAAGATGACAAGGAAGACTTGCTAGAAGATGCCAAGGTAAGAAAAAAGGCAATAGAGAAACTGGAGAGGAGGCTCAATTATGTTCAAAAGGCAGCAGCTACACCTGTATTGGCTCAAGCGACTACTTTCTTATTGCCTGAGGTGACTCTTCCTTTCCTCACGGATGAGGCCCAGAACCTCCTGGAATCACACATTCAGCACAAGAAACTCCATCATGCATGGGGCTTACCTTCCTCTGTGTTGAAGTCCCTGCATGCTTTTGCTCCATTTCTCATTGAATCAGAGAAGCACCCGCCATACATGGAAGGAGAGAATATAGCCAACGGAGTTTCATGGGACAGAGGGGAAGTATACATTATTACACCGACTCTCTCATTCCTCAGTCCAGACATAACAGAGTGTCTAGATGCTCATGTTAGGAGTATGACTGCAAAGCATAGATGGGGGCTTCCAAAACATGCTCAAAATATGCTTAGAGCATTTCTACTTCCTGTGCCATCTTCTCAGTTTGGGGAGATCAGGCCTCAAACTCATCACCACAGCTCTACATTTTATCAAGACTCTTCTACCCAACTTCTGGGGGAGAGTGAGGAGGAGAGACCTCTGGCAAGAACCTCATCTATTACCCATTTTATAGACTGTGTGACAGAGTTGCCTTTCCTCACTGATGGTGCTCAAGATGTTCTGGAAGTCCACATCCAGCACAAGAAGATCCAGCATCAGTGGGGCTTGCCAGCCATTATTCAGAAATCGGTGCATGCATTTGCTCCACCCCCCTTGGAGCCACAGGAGAGCCCCCAACCTTCAGTGGGAGTGAGCACTGATGGAAGGAGACAAAAGAACTTTACTGATGAATGGAGAGCTGATGCCAAGGAATGGCCTGGGGCAAAGGAGGTTCCTGCTTCTTACCAGCACTTGCATTTCTTACACTCAAGATCAAAAGAACACCTGGAAAAACACATCAAGAACCTCAACACAGAGCACCAGTGGCACCTCCCTAAACTGGCTCAGAAGTCAACGAGGGCCTTTATCCCAGAAGCTGATGAAATGGAGGAAGAGGAGGAGCCTTTGACTTATTCTGGTGCTCAGTCCCTCCAAGTGCCAAACACTCCTTTTCAAACAGGAGCAGAAAAGGAAGCCGGCTCAGGGTCAGAAGATCAACCCACATACACCTCAGAGCTGTTTTGGAAAATACAGCATAGGGTGGTTTCCTGGCCAGATGCCGAAAAGGATACTGGATCTCTCTATCCTCATACAAAAGTTCAGCATTTCACAGTAATCCAAGGGACAAGCAGCAGCTCGGAGGGTGAAAGAGACGCTCCGCAAGTGAGTACATTGCAGATATTTACACTGAATCTACATCATGCTGCACAGTATCCACAAATTCCTGGCAAGGCAGAGGAGTCTTGTGAGATATCCAACTGCCCCTGCTCATGCCATTCATCAACATCCACAAAAGGCTCAGCTTCATCGTTACAATTAGTTGCAGAGCAAAGGCAAGAGCAGCAAGAAAATTCCCAGGAAAATGGAAAGGAGACAGAGGCAGGGTCCTTTTCTCAGATATCAGATAATAAGGGGCCCCAGGACTCTGATTCTTTCCCAGGAGAAAGTGGAAAAGATCCTTCCATTTCAAAGGAAGCCGAGGTGGATTTTTCTGCTCAGACATCAGCTAATATTGAATGTCAGGACTCTGATTCATCCTCAGGAGACAGAGATAAGAATACTTCCCTCTCAAAGGAAGGCAAGGCTGACTCCTCTTGGATATCACTGAATAGTGAACTCCAGATTCATTCTTCATCCTCAGGAGATAATGAAGATCCTTCCGCCTCACAAGAGGCAGAGGCAGATGCCACTCCACAGATATCACATAATATTGAATCCCAAATCTCTGGTTCATCCTTAGGTGAACGTATGAAGGATGTTTCACTCTCAGAACATGAATTTTCCCAGGCATATTTTGGGCCTTTGAAGGTGGATGACACTCAACAGTACAACACTCTTGTCTCCCAGCAAGCCTTGGATCCCACCACACAGCCATCCCATACCCTTGACTCTCAATGTTCCCATGAGCATGTGGTGGGCCCCGTGCATTATAGCCAGGCAGATCAACAGCACCAGGCGAAATGGGGCAAACAAAGCTGTGACAGTGAGGAAAGGAAGCAAATAACCAACCAAATTATTGAAGATACAGCCACCAGCAGTGACAAAGGGGGCCAAGCACCTGGACAGCTAAAAGGGTGGTCCTCTGAATCCCCTTGCTGTAACATGAAACCTCCCTCACCCACCTCCAAAAGTGAGGACCCTGTGGAGCACCAAGGTATCCAAGTCTCTGAGAATAGGGAGACCTCAAGTGAAGACTCCCAAGATCAAGAACAATCCAACCAGCAGGTGTCGCCTTTATCTCAAAATCAAGATTCTGCAAACACAGAAGTTGAATTCCAAATGCAGCCCACAGATGGTTCCCTGCTACAGACAAGTGATAATATGGGGAGAGAAAGGGAGGAAGGTGGTGCCTACTCATCTTCTGAGTACAGCACAGAATGTGAACTGGAGAGAGTCGGAGACTGGGATGGTGGTGAAGAAATAGGCAGAGAGAGCTCATGTGTGAGAAAGGAGGAAGGAGTCAGTAGTGAAGATGCAGAGGAGATGCCCATGGTAGAGCCCAGAAGCCTGAGATATGCAGATTCTCTGACAGCAGGAGCACCCCAAGTTTCTCCAGAGGATGTTGTGCCTTCCTCAGAGACCTCAGATGAAAGGGCCAGCCTAAGCAAAACAAAGCTATTTGATGTGGCAAGGCAAGCAGTTTCTGAACAATTTGAACACCTCCGTGCACCTCAGTCAGTTGCAGATGAAATGACTGAAGCTCTGGAGCTCTCCAGGCCACTCTCTGTATCTCACAAAAGAGTGGCCTTCTGGGAGGAAAATCATGATTTCGAGCAGACAGAGATCTTGGGGAATGACAGGGAAGGAGAAGGAAATGCTGATGGAGAAGCATCCACAATAGATCCTGAAGGTGGGAAACACCAAGGAGCTGGGAGGAAGGATGAGGAGGAAGAAAGAGGAGAAGCAGAAGAAGTAAGAGATGGAGGAGGTGAAAGAGAAGGAGAAGTAAGAGATGGAGAGGGAGAAGTAAGAGGAGGAGAAGGAGAAGTAAGAGATGGAGAGGGAGAAGTAAGAGAAGGAGAAATAAGAGATGGAGAGGGAGAAGTAAGAGACAGAAATGGTGAAGAAATTTTGGGTGGGAGAAGAAAGGCATCCCATAAAGAAACTATTGGAGAAAAAGAGTTATCAACCAAACATGAGAGCAAACAGGTAGCTAAGACAACAAGAGGGGAAGAGGCCCCCAGGCTAGAACAAGGGATGGACAAGCAGCCGGTGCAAAAAGGTTCCCACCCTCACTCTGAAGGTGGCATATCTTCAAAACACACTATGAAAACAGACGGGAAACTGTCTATACTTGGTAAAATCCTTGAGAAAAAAATGCATCTACGGGATGGGATGAATATCTGGATGCAGAATACTGAAAGGCCGGGGGTCATTTCAGAAGGGAAGTCAAAGAAAGGAGGCACCAGCATTGGCCATGCAACAAGTAGCATGGGAAACCACCCTGGAGAAAGTCAGAGAGAGAGAAAGGATTTGGCCCAGTCCAAATTTAGGAAGAAAAGTGAAAGGAAGATGACTCAAAGCATATTGTACAAGAGGAAGCAGAGTGGGGGTACTGGTGAAACAAGGCTCCTTGAGAAAAAAGAAAGGGGAACAGTCCGATGGGATCATGAATCTAAACCCAGAAAAGGGAGAATAAGTTTCAGGAGCTGGAAGCAGAGCATAATGTCAAGGTTCAGAGCAAGCAGCAGGGATAAAAAATCAAGCAGTGGATCGAGAAGCAGGTCAAGCAGTAGGGAACCAAGATCAAGCAGCCGGACAAGGAGCAGGGCAAGTAGCAGAAATCTAAGATTCAGCAGCTGGTCAAGAAGCAGGGGAAGCAGCAAGGGCCGAAATTCAAGCAGCAGGTCAAGAAGCCGGGGAAGAAGCAAGGACCCAAGTTCAAGCAGCAGAAATCCAAGATTGAGCAGCAGGTCAAGAAACAGGTCAAGCAGCAAGGACCCGAGTTCAAGCAGCAGGTCAAGCAGAAATTTAAAAAGTCCAGAAAGCACTGGGACAAGCAGCAAAGATGGAGCAGCAGTTGAGTGAGTGGCAAGGTGTGTACTAAGGATTGAAAACTGAGCATCAGCAGGGCAACCTGCAAGATCTAGTCCCCTTGACAAAGAGGCCAAGAGAAAATGATAAGCTGCTCTGGTGAAGTGTGTAGGATGCCTTGATGACAAGGATTTATTTTTTTTAAATGCAGCACCATGAATAAAAAATGAGCACAAGGCTCCACCTTTCACTGATGGTTGTCGAGATGCTGAAGGCTCAGCAAACCTATCACTTACCTTTTTTACCGTCTATGAAGCATTCTTAAATTGTTTTGTAATGTAATGCGTTTTTGTCAATAAATCTCTATGTTAGCAGCACTGTGTTGGGGGGTTTGCAGGGCTTAAATATAATAACCACCGGTGGGGTTAACCAGACCCTCTATCTGGCACTTGCAACCCTCACCAGGTCACACACATGGCCCTCATCGGCCCTGCTTCACACACCCCTTAAGTGTTTTCGTCTGGTTTTCTTTTCCCTAGTACAATTTATTCTTTGTAAAATACATTTTCTAACAAATACAGTACAAATACTAACAGTCCCCCAGAAGGGAATGCAGCCATTGTGATGAAAAAGGTTCCCCAATCCTGCCTTAGACAACCACTCTGACTTTACTCTAAGGTAACTACTGTAGGCAGCTCTAGGGGAGCAACTGCACATTCACTCCATTCAAGTCTAAGTTGGGTGGTCACCCATCTTCTACTGGGACTGGCTCAGGTGCCTCAGGGTCCTGGTGTTCACCTTCTTTTTTCAGATGATCTTTATTGAAATTTTTAGTTACATACTGTACATACACATACATTATATTTCACATTTGTTCTTGCTCTCCCGAGCTGACTTCCCTCCTTCCTCCTTCTGGCTTTTTTGTGTCCTCTTTTGACTTTCCGCATTGTCTTTGTCCATTTTCCACAAGATTGTTCTTCTTCATTTTTTCTATTAAATGTCCATAAACAAATAGATCTTTCTATATATACAAATTCTTGCTGTCTGTCTATATTCATTTACAAATATTGTTCAATAATAATCCTAATATACATTTTTAATTCATTTTGATATTATTATCCAGTATTTTCCCATTATGAGATATTATTTTAATTCTACTGGTTTCCCTATTTCACATCATCTTCTCTATATATACTCTGGCTTCTCCTCAGATCGTATAAATCTTTTGCCTCTTATCTGGTGTTCACTTTAATTGGTTCACAAGAAGTTATTAGTACTCTGGCGCCAACCCATTTAGAGGTGATCTGGCCCTTGGGAATCTTCACAGGCCACACAAATGGCCACACAAATCCCTGGTCCTACTTCACCTTCTTAGCTGGTTTTAGTTCATTTGTTCATTGCCTGGTTGGAATGTGTCACTGAACTATACTGATACCTCTTTGTAGCCTGGATGGAGAGAGATACTCCTGGCTTTTATAAGACTTGTATGATTGCAGCCTATTGTGCAAATATAAGAGTTGCATCAATTGTTCTACCCACCACAGGCATGTGGACCCTAGAAGATTGCCCACTAGGCCCTCAAGCTAAAAAATAATAATGTTCTCCCCTGTCTTAAATCCCTATTATGTCACAATGTGCTCAGGGGTAGGTTTCATCTGTGCTTTTTCTTAGCAGGGGTGGGGGACACACAGAAATAACCATGATGTGCTGGTTTGGCTCAACCATAGTGTTCTGTGACCCATGGAAATAATGCACAAGAAGTCAATTCAGTTCATAAATAGTGGTAAAATTGACAGATGATCCAAAAGTCCTTGAAGCCATTTTTCAATCAGGTGTAGTTTGTGCAATTCATGTATAGCTTATTAAACTTAAAGATCTCTTGGTGTTTGGGATCTTAGTTCTGTTCCTCTGCATGAAATTTAAATTGTAGCCCATTTTGTTTGAGGATAGATAATACTGCCATAGTACTAGGGTACCAGAGTCTGCTAGAGAATGGTAGAAATTAATAAACAGTAGTATTAAGATGCTGTTTAGGATATGAAGGGAAAATACAAGCTGCAGAATTGTGCCAGGCAAGAAATTCCTGGATTAGTTTATGCAAAATGGCCTGGCTAAATGCACAGACATAAAGGAACAATGGAGACGCAAGTACCAAGTCATTAAGAGTCATTAGCAATGTAAAAGCCACCGCCACAAGCAGTGAAAAGAGACAGAAGAATTGGCAGGTTGCCAAGATGATGGGGGGTGATGTCAAAGGAAAACTTGTCCCTTTTGAAATCTAAAGGTGTTCTGGGAACAAAATGGAGGAAGTAGGCAGAACTCCATGCAGTGCTGGTTGGAGGAGGTTGCGCTGAGAGACCAGAAACCAGGACTGAGTGCTACTCTCAGCACAACCTTGAAAGGAGCAATGAGAGACACTTTTGAAGCATAATGTTCTGCACCCCCTCCATGGAATATGTGTAACATAAACCATATTTCTTAAAGACACTAGCCTCTGCTAGTGCCTTTCACCACCATCCAGTTGGGAGAGATCCTTCTGATTTGCTTATAACCCTGATTAATTTGGCACCATCCACAAAACTGGCCAACTCACTGTTCACTGCTAACTCCAGGACATTTATGAATAAGTGAAAAAGCAGCAGTCCCACTATAGATTCTTAGAGATCCCAATCTCATGGAAGTCTATACACAACTGACTCGGGCTGAAGGTTGGCCTGGAATCTGACACTGCTGGGCTCTGGAATCTTGTCATGTAATAAGAACAGCTCTGCAGTAAGGAGAGCTGAATCTGTAAATTTTGGGTTTTCTCAGTATGCAGTTTTCCCAACTTTAAGTGTAAACGTTTGGGTTTGAAGAAAAGCATCACAAAAATCAGAAAAGGGTGGATTTCAAAGGACATCTGTGTTTCATCTCACTTATTGGTTGAGAAAGTACAAGTTAAGCAAACAGCCCAACTGTTCAGCACCAGATAGAGGGCTATAAATATGTGTAAATTAGGAATACCTCTAGAGCTATACAGGACATTCAAGGCTGACTGGTTTCTGTAAACTAACCTGAGAGCTTCAAGTGCAGGTAATAACTGTTGTACAGTGGTACCTCTGGTTATGAACTTAATTCGTTCCAGAGGTCCATTCTTAACCTGAAACCGTTCATAATCTGAGGTACCACTTTAGCTAATGGGGCCTCCTGCCACCGCTGTGCCACTGGCGTGCAATTTCTGTTCTCATCCTGAGGTAAAGTTCTTAACCCGAGGTACTACTTCCGCATTAGCGGAGTCTGTAACCCGAAGTGTTTGTAACCTGAGGTGTTTGTAACCCGAGGTACCACTGTAATTACAAATTCTTAGCAGCCCCAGCAGCCACCATATTCAATGGCCAGAGATTATGGGAGCTGTTGTCCAACAATATCTAGAGGACCACAGGTTCCTGAATCCCTAATAAACCTTCTTCATACTCCTGCTTCTCTTTGGAAGGCTCCAGATGAACATTTTGATGCAAGGTTTATTGGAGGCTAATGGTTTTATTTATTTATTATTTAATCAATTAATTATTTTATTTATGGCATTTATATCCCACCTTCTTCCCCATGGGCATCAAAGTGGCATAAATGGTTCTTTCCCTCCTCATTTAATCCCCACAGCAACCATATGAGGCAAATTAGGCTGAGAGGCAAGTATTAACCCAAAGTCACCCAGTGAGCTTCATAGCTGAGTTGGAATTTCAATCCTGGTCTGACACTCTAACCACTACACCACACTGAGGAAAAAGCATGGCAGGAGAGACTAGGTTTGGGCTATCAGTGGATTAGCACCACCCATCCATTATTTTAAAGCTTCTATTGCTATCCAGAAGAACTACAACTTTGAAAATGAAAGCTGAGATTAATAGGGTGGTAAATTCTGTGCCAGACTATCAGATTCCATCCAATGGGGGGTGTGGGTGTAGGATGCATGCAGAGGACTCTGTGGTGGGCTGAATTCCATTTGAATTCACAAGGACCAAGCCGCAGTGTTCAGTTTGACTGCTCCATTGAGAAATGAATGTATTGGCTTGATCTGCTTCATTGCTAATTTCAGGTACACAGCAAAAGTGGGGGCGCCAACATGGAATCATCACGTGCGCATTTTGACTGCCAAATTTGCACTGACCATAAGACTGCTGGAACCTGTTTGCCCACTGCTCTGATGGAATGCAATTCCCTCTATAACACGCACCCGACCATAACACGCACATAGTTTTTAGAGGAGGAAAATCCGTAGGCATGCCACCCGTAGGCATTCCCTCCATAACACGCACAGACATTTCCCCTTACTTTTTAGGAGAAAAAAAATGAGTGTTATGGTGCAAAAAATACGGTAAGTCCAAGCAGGCAGCAGAAGCATCCATGACTGGAGAGAACCCAGGGTGCTCCCAAGGTTCTTTTGTTGGTTCTTTGTGTTGTTCTTTGGAACGTTGCTTTAAAACACTGCTAACTGCCACTGTCAGGGAGGAAACATACCATCTCTTAGGTGCACAGACTGCATTCAGTTCTGTTTCACAAAGATGGGACTGATTTCCTTTATCAATTGCTTTTTCCCTTTGGATTGCTACTTGTACACTACTCTAGTCATGGCTCTGTTCATCAGCCTCTTCCAAATGATCCTATGTGGCTCCTTTGTGTGGTGCAAGAGAGTTGGCCAAGCATGGAGAAGCATCTTGTCCTTTTCAGTGGAACCTGAAATCACTGAGAATCCCCACTTTTTGGAGCAACAGCTGGGCAGTTGGTTCCTCTCTGAGACCGGCACATCGATGGTGAGTTTCAGTGATGCCTTTGTTCATGTCTGAAGTTGACTCACATTGGGTTTTTTCCAGTTTCCAACAGCAATATTTACTTCCTCATTTATTGAAGAGATCTCCTACCCATCCTTCAGCAGAAACCTTCCCAAGGCAGGTCACAGCCATATAGCACCAAAATCCAAAATAAAACAATAATGTGAGAATACAGACAAGTTGACTCACCCCCACCACATTTGCTTTTCTCAACTTACAACAGCAATATGTACTTACAAATTTATTTAAGAGATTTCCTATTTTTCCTTCAGCACAAAGGTTCCCAGAGCAGGTCACAGCCATATAATCAAATAATATCAAAAACCAAAATAAAACAATTATATGACAATACAGATGATCTCACAGAAATCACACACATCTTAACTGGCAAAAGGCAAGGCTGAGAGAATGACAGAAACTACTTAATGAGCATTCATGGGGATGGCGTTCCATGTTTTAGAGGCCTTCGGTGTAAGAAAGCACCAGTGTAATGCCATGATCATAATGAAAATGGCATTTTAAAGGGCCATTTGAGTCGTGCATGGATACAAACTTCCATACTGAATGAACTTCCAGGGAGTCAAAAATGACCTGACAGTATTGCATGCTTTGGCCACCAGGAGACAGGAATGCAGGAAGCAGCCTTATACAGATCCAGACTGTTGGTCCATCCAGTTTAGTACTGTCAAAGCAGACCAGTGGCAGCTCTTCAGGGAATCAGACTGGGATTTTCCCCAGTCCTATTTAGAGATACCAGGGATGGAACTTGGAACATGCCTCATTCTGCCTGGTGGCATAGTACCCTGTTTAGTAAGGTGGTATTTCCAATTGGTTGTTCTTCCCTTTGAATAACTTTGCTGCCTCTTCTCTTCCTGGAAGGAACATGTGGAACACAGAAGCCATCTCCAAGCAGCTGTTGGAAAACAAGAAGGTAAGCCCTTCAGGCAGGAACCAGTTCATCCCGGTGATTTATTATTATTTTTAAGAGCCAAGCTCAATGCTGACATTTGACCATTCACATGGTCTTTCATAGCATCCATGAAAGTGTATATACACACACACTTGTTTGTTGGTTGGGTTTATTTAATAAGATAAGTGCAAGATAATAAAACCCAGATTCAAAATCTTTTAAAAAACAAAAGAAAATGTATTCAAAACTTAAAATTATAGGAGGAGAGAGAATACAAACAGGAGAACTAGCAGAGGAGCATCTCACAAAAATACTTAGAGTTGAGTTGAGTTGAGTTAGTCAATGCAATGCAATCTAGAAGTTGGCTTACAATGCCCATATAACCCCTGACCATTGGACATGCTTGCTAGGGCTGATGGGCACTGCAGTCCAACTACATGTGGAAGGCCACAGATTCACTGCTGTTCTGAAATAAAATCAGTGCCTCTTATGCCCACAAATTGGTATATATGTATTCTAACACGTCTAATAAATATATAAATATGTCATGAGGTCTGACAGGGAAGTGTCAGGTCCCCACAGGTCAATAAGAGGCTGGATGCTTGGACTTCCAGCACCACCCAACTCAACCCTTCCCCACTGTCCCACCACCAGGACCCGGGCTCTAAGTCCTTGTCTTCCCTGTCTTCCCTGGCAGGCTCCTCATCTGGCCAGTTCCTGACAAAATATGAGAGTCAATGGGCTCCATACCAACCTGGAGGTGGAGAAAAGCTCACCAGTGCCTTCATTTGGCTTACAGGTACCAACCACCAGGACAGAGAACCACAAAATGGAGGCAGTCTCTGTGCCTCCATCCGCAGATTGCTATGTGACAATACAGCCTGTGCCTTATGTGACAGGGCAGCCACGGAGGCTGAGGAAGTGCTGCGTGTCCATGGATTAAGCCCTGGGTTTCAAAGAGATGACATCATTTCCCCATGGAGCAACAGTGAACCTGACCCAAACTGTCACCATCCAGAATTGGGCCCAGAAACAGCAACTTCATCCAGGAAGGAGCAAGTTCTTCCCAAATGCAAGGGGAAGAAGGAAAATCCACTCCATTCTACTCAGCAAGCTGTTTCCATTTTCAGGGAGTATGACATGAGTCCCAGCCATCTCAACAACCATTCCATGTTCACTATGAATGGACGTTATGACAGCTCTGATAACAGAAGCTGGGAAATGAGGGACCACTTCTACTCCTCTTCTAGCACATCTTCTGTGCTGTCTTTCAATAGCCGGGCAGATCACAGCCCCTCTATTGAACTGCCTGAGTTATCCAATTTCAGCAAGAAGAACCACATTCCTTTGCAGCATAGGGGAAATGAAGCATCCTCTTCATGTAAGAAGGATAACTACCAGGGCATGAGATTCCACCCTGAAGCAGCAAGACATTTCCCCACTTTCTTACCTGTGGTCTCACAAGCAAATATCAAGTCTCCTAGGGTTGAATTCGCTACCGCAGACACTCCCTTTATGGCTAAGGCTCCAAGAACCTTGGAGCAGCATTTGGCCATGAAAAGAGTTCAACACAAACTGGGTCTTCCATCCGTTGTCCTCAGGTCATTCAGGGCGTTTTTGCCTCTTGGTATGGATTCCACTTTCCTGCGCCCCACAAAGAGGGAGGCTACTTTATTGATGAAGCCTCGGCTTCTTCCTTCCATGAGTGTGGCAAAGAGCAGGACACTGGAGCAACACATGCAAAAGATGATTTGCATGCGGCGTTGTGGGATGCCAAGGCAAGTCAAAGAGGCCCTCAAGCACATGAAGCTGGCATCTCACCTCACCACAGATACAGGATCGTCTGCAAACAGGAAAAAAGACCGAGGCGTCGTCGTCAAGGGTGAGAGAGAAGGGAAGGTTCACTGGCATGTTCTACACTTGGAATCCACAACCAGGGAAACAGCCCTCAAATCTCCCCCTCCTTCCAAAGCAAACCCCCAGACTACAACTGGTAAGAAGTCATTTAAGGCCAGACACAAGCTAATAGAGAATTCCCAGATAATAATTGTTCCAGAGGAGAGGAAAGCCCCCTTGCCCAAGCTGACCCTACCTCACAGCAGTTACCCTCAGCGACTCAGCAGGCCAAGGCCAAGTCTCCAGGGGAAGGCAGATTGTGTGGATATGAATGTTAAGTATAAAGGCATTCAATTCCTATGGGGCCCCCCTACACTGTACATTCAACCCCTGAGCAATATAATACCCAATGCTCCCGAGTTGCTAGCTCCCCCATCTTGGTCGCATCACGCCACTGAGTTTGTCCACACAAGGACACCTTTTCTTCCTGCCAATGAGGAGCAGTGTTTGGAATCCCATGTCATCAGAAAGAGGGCTCAACACCCGTGGGGTCAGCCCATAGTGACACAAGAGTCTTTGCAAAAGTTCCACCTGCCTACAGCACCCCATGCTTCCTCCAAATTGTACTCGGGAGGGGAAGTGAGGGTATCCCCTAGGAGCTCCTTGCCTTTTGCCACCTTGGAGACCAAAAGGCACCTGGAGGGCCACATCAAGGGTAAGGTCATAGAGCAGGCGTGGGGCGTCCCCAAGCGAGTCATGGAGTCCCTCCACCACTCCACTCCACTGACAAAGGAGTGCAAAGGCAGTCAGGAGATGTCTGCATCCCACAAGGGGAAAAGGATTATAGGGAGCCGTCCATTGGGGAAAGCACCAAATTTCTCTGGGATGCCAAAGCCACAGTGCAACCAGCATCAAGTGCTGAAAAGACCCGTGGACCAAGAGACTCTTGAAATCTCACTGGAGCTTGTTGACCCCATGTTTCATTTGCCTCAGTCAGCTGGCCACCAAGTCAAGGAACATGACCTTCCTAAAGTTGCCCCACTTGGTTTGAAAGCCCAGCAGCCTCAATCCCATGAGGTTCCCTTCAAAGAGCAAGACATCACCGTTCATATCAAACTCAACATTGCAAGCAAAGGTTTGGCTCACAGGCAAGGATTGTCCACACTCTACAGAAAACCTTTATCCTATCTGTACAAGGAGGACACCCGTCAGGTGCCCTTTTCCACCTTGCCCAGAAAGGATACCATATTTGACTTCACCTCAGCAGAGATCCCATTCATTGAGCAGAGGACTCGGGAGGATCTGGAATGGCACGTGAGAAAAAAGAGGTTGCAGCATGCTTGGGGGTTGCCAAGCCTTGTCCAGAGTTCTCTCCATTCTGTTTTCCCAGTTGTCCCCCAATCACAGCAGCACCGGACATTGCAGCACATGGAGGTGAATGTTCTTCTGGATGAGCTTTCCTTCTTCAGTGATGCCATCATCCAAGAACTAGAGCAGAATCTGCAGAAAAGAATTACACTTCACCGATGGCGCTTACCCCAAAGGGTCCTTGAGTCCCTCAGGCTGCTTTCCCCAGAGATTGTGGCTGTTGCAGGGAAACAGGATGGAACTAGGATAGGGAGGAGGACAATGACAAGTCAGCCTTTGGTGTACCCCACACTTCAGTCTGAAGCAACAGAGAATAAGATACTCCACTTGGATGAAAAATGTCTGGACGTTTCCCCAACATTGGCCAGACATGCTTGGCAATGCACGCCAACTTCATTGAGTCAGTTTCTCCCCAAGACCCTCCATAGTCATGGGCTTCTGGAGCCACACAACGACATCCAGCCATCTGATTGGACAGAAGGCATGGACCAGGTTGAGTCGGCCATGCAACATGACCATTTGCTGTCTCTCTGGGGCATGAAGGGTCTGGGTGGAACAAGGCACATGTCACCACTGCAGCCTTCCATTCCTAGAACAGCAACCACCTTCATGTTTTCAGAAGCAAAGACACCATTCCTCTTGGAGCAAGAAAGGCAAGCCTTAGAACTCCACATTAGAAAAAAGAAGCTACAGCATGAATGGGGCTTGCCTAGTCTTATTCAGAAATCCTTGCATGGCTTCAAGTCACAGGCTCCCCCACTGCCCAGTCTCCAAAGGGCTGAAGCTCATGTCTACATTCTACTACAGAAACCATCATTCCTTCCCCAAAGCACCTACAGTCAGCTGGAATTCCACATTCAAAGGATGATGCTACAGCGACAATGGAAGCTGCCTAAGAGGATTCTGGAATCTATCAAGCTTTTCCGCCCTGTGTTTGGGACAGGTCCCTTGGAACCACAAATTGCAGAGTACCAAAATAAAAGCTGTGACTCTCTGGGCAGATTCTCCTCTCCCATCCCAGTAGCCAGAGAAGAGCTGGCAGAGGCAAGGCAGGCGACGTTTGTGGGTGAGAACATCTTCACACATGGACCCAAGGCTTACAGGGCACAGCAAATGGTCAGCCCACACCAGGATACAGAGGCAGGAGAAGTCCCTGAAGGAGCTTTTTCTGAATCATCAGCTGCCTCTACAGATCACCATAGCCTCAGGAGAAAGTCTACAGAAACTGGTATCCAGCCCATGGGAAGCTTCAAGGTCACACCTGACGACCCTTTCCAGAAGTTTGCCCCTCTTTACAGCCAAGTGAAGCCCAGAAGCTCGTTTCTGCCCTTGGTGGAGGGTGAAGCAGTGGATAAGGGGGAGCTGAACATCAGGCAGGAGTATCCAGAGCATTTACCTAGCCAACAGAGTGAAATCTTGAATACGATATATGCAGACTCTGCAGCCTGGCCACACATGGATGAATGTTTCACAGGAACAGACTCAATGAATGTTTCCCTGGATGGAAGTGAGGCTAAAGAGAAACCAGAAATTAATGTCTACAAGGAGCATTCGGTGGCAATGGCATCGGTGGATGACAAAATGATTGACCATGCAGCCTCTCAAGATGAGGCTCAGGACCAACTAGAATCCTATACCAAACATAGGAAAATCTGTCACCGTTGGGGCTTATCACAAGTTGTGCAGAAATCCATGAGAGCATTTTGCCCACCTCCTCCTAAGTCCCTTCCTCCTATTTGTCCACAGGTCACCAAGGAAATCATTAGTATGGATCCAGACAGTGAAAAAGAAGAAAGTGCCACTGGTGATAATCTCTTTGTGGAAGATGAAAAGGTTCTCTATTGGGAAGAGCAACAGGCCGTAGAGCAAGTTGACGTTAGTGCCAAGACAACACAGAGAGACAAGAAAACGAGCACCAATGGTGGAATCCCACAGGAAATTGAGAATGGAGTTCCTACTGAGATAAGCCTATACTCCTCAAAGGACACCACTGGTGAGAGACCACAAATGTCAGCAGAAGATTCTGTGATAAATGAGCCGCTAGAAGTCATGAAGGAAGTTAATAACAGCCCACAGGCCACAGATGCCCTGAACATTTTGGGACCTGAGGCTGCAGATAATACTTATTTGGAGATTCAGCAGGGCACAGAGGAAGCAAATTATACGGGGGAGACCCCACAAAGAGTTGAGGAACTGGTATTTAATACAAAGAGCCCACACATAGTTAAAGAAGAACTATCTACCAGTGAAAGCTCACAAGCCACAGAAGAAGCAAGGTTCATCGGACTGGAAGCCACAGAAGATGCTGCTAGTGAGATACCACAAGCTGCAGACACTGTATCTGGTGAGAGAAGTCTGCATAACACAGAGGAAGAGAACCTCACTTATGAGAACACACAAGTAGCCACTAGCCCAGAGAGCTCAAAAGAGGATGAAGAAGTGGCCATTGCTATTGGGAGTCTAGAAGCCACTGAAGATACAAGAGCTACTGAACAACAGGCTAGTCAGATTTCACAGGTCACAGGGGAGGAGGTGACCATTGCTGGTGAAAGCCCACAGGATCTGGAGAGTGAGTGTGTGACTTCTAGGAGCTCACAAGCATCAGAGGAAATGGATGTCTCTCCTGAGATCCAAATTGATGTTGCAGAGGATGGAGAGGCCCCACAAGCAGAAGAGGAAATTATTTATGAGATTCCCTTGGTCACAACTACAGGAAGCTCCCAAGAAGATGATGAAATTGGCCTGAAATTGGATGATGAAAATCCTCAGAATAGAGAGAAAGCAGGCATAGTTCCTGGGAGCCCACCAACACCAGAGGAGAAAGCAGTTGCTGGTGAAAGCCGAGAGGCCACAGATGAAAGGGACAAGAGCTCAGAGATTGCAGAAAAGCAGAGCACTCAGACAGCGTGCCCATCATCCAAAGAGGAAGTAACTGCAGAAAGGGAAAGTCCCCAAGCAGAAGAGGGTGTGCCTGGTGAGCACCCGCCAGTCACAGCTACAGAGAGTCCACAGGGAGAAGAAGGCATTAGAGTTGCCAATGAGAGGTCTCACGTGGTAGTTCCTGAGGCTGAAGAGGCTGGGTGTGCTAGGGAGCCATTTCAAGACACTAAGCAACATGGGGAAGCCCACTCCAGAAGGCAGGCTGCGACCTTCAGGTGGGGCTTTCTGAAACGAATCCAAGAATTCCCACAGGCATTCTTGCTTCATCTGCAGCCCAGATACCACAGGGGCTATAAACTGACAGGAGGACTTGGAGACCAATCCCAAGCCAAAACGAAATCAGGCCTGCGGAAGAAGCCACCAGTCTTCCGGACTGAACTGCGGCTCCAGGTAGAGCGTGGCGGGAAAATCAGTATTTGTGGGGCCACGAAGAAGCCCCTTCCTTTATTTTCTCCAAAAGCCCATCCCACTATGGTGATCCCAGAGGGGGGAGGCAAAGGAGGCAGCCAGGAGATGAAACCTGGGAAGTGCCTGGGCAGACCTTCCTATCTTAAAGGAAGGGCATTGAGGCACAAGGCGGTACTGAAATCCACTCTGCATGTACATATGCAGAAGATGGCACCAGAACAGGACTCGGAGATTCCTCTTGAGCCAGAGAAGCATGAACAGAAAGTTCTGTTCCCTGGTGCCACGCTGCTCAGCGATTACAATGCAAGCCCTAGATCCAGCCAAGTTCCTGAATCCCGGGGGCTCAGGTCTCTAGACAAACACAAAGAGCCAATTCCATGTACTTGCATTGAAAGATTTATTGGGGATAAATGCAGCATTTCGTGGCAGCTCGAATCCAGCCTCCAGGGGATGGTACAGAACAACCAACATCCAGTAGGACCGAGGAAACCTCAGCCTCTAGATATCTCACATGCTACTGCTTCGCCCTGTGTGTGTCAAACTGCAGTTCTTCAAATAGACGCCAAATTTCCATGTGTAGTGGGTGCAGAACAAAAGTGTCAGCAGCAACAGGGGGTCCCAACAGGTGCAACGACCTTCCAATGTGGGACTGTAGTAAATTATGGAACTCAGGGGGATTTGCCTTCTGTGGAGGGCAAAATGGATACTGATTGCCCCAAGCAGGAAGTCTCAGGGGACAATCTCATTAAGCCTTCTGAAGTAGCAAGAGATCACTTGCTCAAGACCCACATTGCCCAGAGAGCCTTGGGGTCCTTCATACTTCCTTGCCTTGTCATCTCCTCACACACTGCCTATGAAGACATGGTGGCTGAACTGGTCAAGAAGGCATCCAAAGAACGTCAGGAGAGACTCAGCAGCCAGTTACACAGGAGGAGGGTCAGTTTGGGGATGCCCAAAGAGGAAAGCCAAGGGCTGCCCTTACAGACCCAGGGACATAGAGCTAGTGCAAGGGGGCAGCAAAAGACACCTGCAGTGGCATATACTCAAGAACCAAGGAGCAGGCGGGCCAGCAAATACTCCTATGATGTATGTTCAGGCATGGCACCTGTCCCATCTCTCAACACCAATAATAGCTCTCGGGTTCTGCAGGACCAGGAAGACATCCAGTCTGCTGAAGAAAGTAGAAGTGCTTCAAGTGAGAGCTCTGAAGTTTCAGGAGAATCCGAGGCTTCTGGAGACTCATGTGGATCTTCTTTGGATGCAGACAGTGAATTGCCAGACCCTCCTTCGGATTGGATTCACTTGGAAACCAAAGGTGAGGGTGTAGAAAGAGAGTCTGGGAGCATCTCCATCTTGGTCCCTAAGGATGCTTCTCAGGTGCGGCCAGAGACCCCCTACAAGCAATGCTACCCGCAAATAGAAGGCCACTCCCAGTTCAGGAACGCATGTGAGTGGCAGAAAGCAGGAGACTGGGACAGCGACAACGTCCAAGTTGAAGAAGACAGTAGAGATCAGAAGGTGGGACAGAGGCCTAAAGATAGATCTTGCCTGAGGTCTGGAGCCATCTTGAGACCCAAGGAAAGGTGTGCCTCTTCCAGTTCCCACAAGGATTCTGACAAGAGGATGTCTATTATTGGCTCAGTCCTGGAGAGGATATTACACCTAAAGTATGGAATGCACATTTGGTTGCAAAGCCATGGCATAAAGAAAGCTGCCTGGAGAGAAAAGAAGAGGCAAGGATTCACCACTGCCAATTGCCCTGAGAAAGAGGACATGTTAAAAGGGGCCGAAGAGTTCAGAGATGCTGAACCTGCTATGGAAGGAGGTGCTGTGCGCTAGACAGGTGGGTGTACACATATTCTGTAGCTCAAACTGATGAAGAGGCCCACAGACCAGAACCCATCTTCCAGAAACATGGTTCATTTCTGGCAGAAAGAAAGAGGATCCCATTACAGCCCTGGTATTTCAAGAAGCATCTTCCAGATGATATTTGAAGCCCTCCAGAGCACACCATAATGGAAAGAAGAGTATCAGGTCAGAAGAGAATTTGCCAGGGTTGGAACAGGTATGTGGAAATTCCAGCCCATGCGCCTAATTAGGCCAAGCATGTGCACATGCCATATCAGGTGTGGGGCAGGTACTGACATGTCCCCACATCTGCTTCCACAACCCTCATTTGCAGTTGGATTCCCTCCCAACCCACAACCTACAAGAAGGTCCTTTTGAAGGTCCGGGGAATTTCAGGGCTCGCCAAACCCTGGTGAATAGTTTGGGTTTTGTTTTGTTTTTTATTTAAGTGTTTTCCCAAGGTTTAAAACATATATGTTTTAATTACCAGCAGCTGCACCCCTCCAAGGTTTCCCAATTTATCCTTATTCTGCTGCATAGCATTCTTGATTTGTTTTGTTTTTAATGAGCTGTAGGGGGGGCTTCTTCTGTAAGGAATAATGTTGGTCGCTTTTGTTGCTTTAATAAACCTCCATTTTGTTAACATGGGGTGCCTTGGCTAGAATTCTTGGGAATGGTCCTGTAGTGGTAGCTCAACCTTCTCCAAACAGATGCCCTTCAGTTATTTGGACTACATGTTTGTGCTGCCTGAAGATGATGAGAAATAGAGTCCAAGCCAGATAGCGGACACGAGGCTGTCCTCCAAGGTAGCCATTTGCGTGGCAAGTTCCCGCCTCCCCCCAGGAAGAAATAAAGACACAGGACACCAAGTATTAAGGTTAATGGGCAAAATAGGCCACAACTTTATTGATTACAGGAATGAGCGGTATTGGCTTAGGCATTGGTCCTACCAACTAGCCGGCTTCAGCCCGATTGCATGAAGATCGGCAAGGGTTAACACCAGCAGGGGAGTCCTGCTGAGGCACGTCAACTAGGAGCTCCCCCGCGGTCACCGCCCGGGGGCGTGCCTTAGGCCCACACCTCCATAGGCTTCGGACAGGGCAACGCCCCCCCCCCGAGTCCTTTATCAGACTACCCTTTGCTGTGGGGGAAGGCAATGGCGCTTCCTGCCCCGGCACATACTTCTTAACCCTCCCTTACCAATGCCTAACCGCCAATGCCTAACCACAATGAGTTGTGACGGGTTGCTACAAGGTAGGCGAAAAACCAATTGGATAAAGCCAATTGCCAAACTGGAAAATTCCTACCAGGCCCCTTGCACCAACCAACCGAAGTCCGTAGCAATGTCAAGGAGCCTACCTAAAGGAAGGGAGGGTGGGAAACAAAATCAGCTGGCTGGCGTGGCGCAAAGAGGGGGATCCTCGGCCACGCCGGCCCTAAATACGGCCGGCCACGCCCCCCTGCCAGCCAATTGGCTGGCTGGGTGGATGACATGGCCGAGGATTCCTCTGATCTCGCGGGGGCTGGGAATAGCCCCCACACACGTGGGGTGGGCGTGAAGCCCACAACCCCACCTCCTCCCAAGCTCAGAAGTGGCTTTTCCCAACTGACTTTCATCCTACCTATCCATTTTCCTAAATTCAGGCATACTTTTTATCTATGCCAATGTTTCCCAACCTTGGTTCTCCAGCTGGTTTTGGACCACAGTTCCCATCATCCCTGACCATTTGTCCTGCTAGCTAGGGATGGTGGGAGTTGTAGTCCAAAAAACAGCTGGAGACCCAAGTTTGGGGAACCCTGATCTTTGCATATAGATATAGATATAACTATAAATATCCCCAATGGTAGAAGCACATAGATACAGAAAAAACATATTTTCAGCATTTTGTTTTCTTTTTTGACTCCAAACAACAAATGGGAATGAAATGTACTGACACCCCCAAAAAAGTTGTGTTCTGCTTGAGGAAGATCCCGGGTTCAAGTCCCAGCATCTCTAGGTAGAACTCGGAAAGGACTGCTATCTGAAAGTCTGGAGAGCCAGCTGCTGGTGTTTAGGGTAGACAATACTAAGCTAGATGCACCAGTAGAACCATTCAGCTTTAAGTACCTGCCTTTGTGTCTTGGACTTAAGCTGAATAAAGACATCTCTGCCTTGACCCATCCCTTCCTCTTGCTCTCAGTCGCTCAGTAGATATCACTGGCAAAGATCCAGAGCAGGGAGGTTTTTGTAAGTGTCTGTATCATTGTGGGAACTACGCACAGTGATTACCCTCCAAACCAATACCACCGTCTGCCACTGAAAGCCCTGTGTTTCGCTTTTGAGCTCAAGGAGGTGTCTCACATTGACAGAACATTTTGAACACAACTTGAAAAAGAGCTTCTGCAAAACAAAGAAAAAAACTTTTTATCTAAAATGCACAATCTCTTATTAGACTGGGAAACAAAAGACGAGCTTGTCAAAGCCTCTTTGACACACTGGGCAATAGATACAGGACATAATACAGATTTTAATCTCTGGGGGAAACTTTGGGAAAGTGATTTGAAGATGACAGCATGTTATTCCTCGAAGGAGAACTACTTGAAAATGATTTGCAGATGGCATTTAACTCCGAGTAGGCTTGCTAAGAGGGACGTGGGTGGCGCTGTGGGTTAAATCACAGAGCCTAGGACTTGCCGATCAGAAGGTCGGCGGTTTGAATCCCCGCGACGGGTGAGCTCCCGTTGCTGGGTCCCTGCTCCTGCCAACCTAGCATTTCGAAAGCACGTCCAAGTGCAAGTAGATAAATAGGTACCGCTCCGGTGGGAAGGTAAACAGTGTTTCCGTGCGCTGCTCTGGTTCGCCAGAAGCGGCTTAGTCATGCTAGCCACATGACCCGGAAACTGTACGCCGGCTCCCTCAGCCAATAAAGCGGGATGAGCACCGCAACCCCAGAGTCGGCCACGACTGGACCTAATGGTCAGGGGTCCCTTTACCCCTTACCTTTTAGGCTTGCTAAGATGTATAAGACAGAATCAGACAAGTGCTGGAGATGCAATGAGATTGAGGGAATGTTCTTTCACATGTGGTGGACCTGTAAAAGGGTAAAAGAGTTTTGGGAAATAATTCACAATGATTTGGGGGGGGGGTTAAAAGTACCTTTCCAAAAACACCAGAGTCCTTTTTGTTGGGGGTAGTTCAGAGTGAGATTCCCAGGTGTCAAAAAAGGTTATTTATGCATGCTACTACTGCTCCCCATGTTTCGTTAGCCCAAAAATGAAAAACGGGCGAGGTCCCAACTAAAGAATAATGGCAACTTAAGCTGACGTAATATGTGCAGATATTGTATTTTTCGCCCTATAGGATGCACCGTCCCATAAGGCGCACCTAGTTTTTTTGGGGGGGGAAATAAAGGGGGGAATTATTCCCCCCCCCAGGCTTCCCCCAACCCCAGCCCCCAGAACAGGCAACTCTCCGCAAGGCGCGAGAACCCAGCGTAGGGCTCCCGCGCCTTGCGGAGAGCTGCGCGAAGCCTGGAGAGCGAGAGGGGTCGGTGCGCTTCAGTGTAAGCCTGCATTCGCCCCATAGGACGCACACACATTTCCCCTTCATTTTTGGAGGGGGAAAAGTGCGTCCTATGGGGCGAAAAATACGGTAAGTTTTGATGGATGTAATAATGGGATACTGAATGGTTTAGTTTATGTAAAATATGCAGGGTTTTATGATATGCAAAATGAAGTATAGAAAGAGAAGAAAGGAAGTCATTGATATTTAGGGCTGTTTAAATGAGTATTTTAAATTGTAAAACAGAAAATTCCTCACAATTATTTAGGGAAAGCTACAGCTGTTTAAAGTGGCATGATATAGCTTTAAATATATAGTGCAGATGGGGCCTAAGATATAAGGTATCACTGGGCCACCTTTAAAAAGGGAATGCAATGTTGGATGAGAACAGACTAGGAAAATGTGATTAACAAAAAAACAATAACAAAAAACAAAGCCTTGAGAGCTGGGGAAAGAGATGTGACAGTGATATATCATATCTGACAATACCTGGAGATTAGATTCATTTGAGAGAGAGAGAGAGAGAGAGAGAGAGAGAGAGAGAGAGAGAGAGAGAGAGTGTCTGCACAATTCCGTAAAAACCTGAAAGGGTTTTGAGTTCACTGTAGACAAGAGTTTCTGATTTCCCCGAGAAGCTTGATCCCATTATCCAGTGCAGTGAATGACTGCATTTTATTTCTTTCAGGCCTGAACAAAGTACTGCCCTTCTTGTTATGTGCCAGCAGGTGGCAGCATTTCAAAACAAAAGCATAGTTTATGGCTCTGTATTTCCACAAAGGTCCAGGTAGATTGTGAGAATAGATTTGCCCTATTCCCACAGCTGCTTGGAAGCTATGCAAAAGTCCTTGTAGAAGCTCCTATCCATGTCAGCCTGTCCCAAGGCCACCAAGCAGATGACTGCCAACCACAGAAGTCAGCTCTAATGGAGCTTTCATCACATATGCACCAACTCATTTACCTGAGACTGCTCTGCTTTCTCACGCTTCTTCCTGGTATATCACTGTCCCAGTCCTGCCTAAGGTGACCTGGGTGATTCCTCGTAAATGGAGATGTGTGCGCAGAAGTGAACCTTGGCTTCCCTTCCTTTCTTGGAATGTGTTTGCTTCTTTTATTCATAATGCAGAATCATAGAATTGCACAGTTGGAAGGGACCCTGAGGAGCATCTTGTCCAACTCCCTACAGGTAAAGGACCCCTGGAGAGTTAAGTCCAGTCAAAGGCATCTATGGGGTTGTGGTGCTCATCTCACTTTCAGGCCAAGGGAGCCGGCGTTTGTCCACAGACAACTTTCCAAATCATGTGGTCAGCATGACTAAACTGCTTCTGGTGCAATGGGACACCGTGAGGGAAGCCAGAGCACATGGAAACGCCATTTACCTTCCCGCCAAAGTGGTACCTATTTGTCTACTTGCACTGGTGTGCTTTCAAAATGCTAGGTTGGCAGGAGCAGGGACAGAGCAACGGGTGCTCACCCCGCCGCAGGGATTTGAACTTCTGACCTTCTGATCGGCAAGCCCAAGAGGCTCAGTGGTTTAGACCACAGCACCACCCACGCCCAATGCAGGGATATGCAGCTGTCCTCATATGGGGATCAAACCTGCAACCTTGGCGTTATCAGCACCACTCTTTAACCAACTGAGCTATCCAGTAACATTGAAATTTTAAAGTTGCATTTTTATATATATATTTTAAGTAAGAGGGTGGGCGGGGGGAGGAGGTCTGGGGTGGCATCATGGGAAAGGAGTAAGCGGGCTCTGCCAAGGCAAAGGGTAGGGTAGGTTCAGAGACAAAAGGCAGATATCAGCTGGACAGTGCCAGGAGTCTCCTGAAGTCTGGTACCAGCCCTGATTGTAGCCAACCATGTCACGCAC
This sequence comes from Podarcis erhardii, assembly GCF_964252035.2. NCBI lineage: Eukaryota > Metazoa > Chordata > Lepidosauria > Squamata > Lacertidae > Podarcis > Podarcis erhardii. The sequence goes on along the minus strand of NC_138502.1, from coordinate 5,836,516 downwards.
CCCAACATTACTCAGATGAAAATAAGGACATTTCTCAATGCTCCACAACTAACCCTCCTCAAGCCCACATTCCACTCCTGCCCCCCAGAGAGAATTTCATTTCCCCCTCCCCCCCCCCTCTTTTGATAATTTTATTTCTTTGGTTTTTTCAAATCCTGATTTTATTTTATTATTTCGTAGATTTACAAAAAGAAAAACACACACCAATCAATGAATTTTGAGCTCTGAGGAGTCTGCCTGCCTCCTCCTACTCAGCTGCCCTACAACTGAGGGGGAGGCGGCAGGCGGACCGTTTGGGGAAGTGTAGAGCCTGTGGGCGCCCAAGCCACTGTGTCACTCCCAGGAGAGATGCGTGGCCCGGGCGCACTGCAGGCCCCATGGTGAGCGCCGCCCAAGATTTTGTCATACCCCTCAGTGATGACACCCCAGGTGGGCTGTCCCCCATTGCACCCCCCTTCCTCCGTCCCTGCATGCAGGCACAAAACTTTTTGTTTTAAAAAAAAATTATTTATAAAATTTTCAAATTTAACAATAAATAATAAAGGGGGAAAAAACATTATCTTTGAATTATACATCCAAATCTAATCTTTCCACTTTCAGACTTCCTTCAGTCTATCTGGAAATTTTCATGTTTTCACAATTATTCACATTTCTTGCATCTATATTGTTTTGTGTTTTTTTAACCAAATTAATCATAACAATTATTATAAAACAACATTTCTTTCCATTATTATCCCAGAGCTTCTTAAAAACCTACAAACGTTAATTGACCTTCACATATATTCTTAATATACTGTGTAAATTTATCCCAGTCCTCGGTAAATCTCTGGTCTCGCCGGTTCCGAATTCTGCCCGTTAGCTTGTCTAATTCTGTGTATTTTATTTTTTTTAAAGGCTCCTTGCACTCCGCTCTGCTTCCCCTTTCTTCCTGCCCAGGGCAGCCTTGTCCTCTGCCTGTCCCTCTTCGTCTGCTCTCCAGAAACCACTCCAAGCTGCCCAAGGGAGAAGGCCAGCAGCAGTAGCCATGGAGAGGCAACAGGATGGTCCTTTGCTGCCATCACCACTCGGGACATCACCCTGGGGTCAAATCAGAAACCAGGATGGCTTTTGTAATTCCAGGCAGGATTGTCCCTGGAAAATGGGGACAATTAGAAGGCATGTCGTATCAACAGGAACAGAGTGTGCACCCCATGCTTACACTTAGTATATCCCACAAGCTCATTGGACGGTAGGTTTTTGTCAAGGCATCAGTGACTGTGCATGGGGTGGGAGCCACAGTGCTACGCACCCATACGAAAACCAAGATGGGAAATCTGCAGATTTGCACAGTGGGCTGGGCCAAAGTTTAGAGGTCTCAACGCAGAGTGAATTGGTTGATGAACTTCCATCTGTCTTTGTGTTGGGTTCTGATTGCCCTTTCTGGTGCAGCCACCTGTTTTCCCCTCCTTCTCCCTGTAAATCTTAAATCAACTGTTGGCTTCAAGTCTGTGTTGCTTTTGTTTCCTCCCACTTAATCGGGGAACCTCGTCAATGTCACCAAGGTTGTATGGTCAGACAGGAGGAGCTGGAGGAAATAATGCACAAAGTGATTGTTGGAGTGAATAGTGTAAAAGATACAGAGACCCTTTCCTCTCTCTAGATGAGAGCACACACTCATTTGCATTCTCCTGGTATTCTGTCTATCTGTCTGTCCATCTCTCTGAGACATCTAGACATTGTTAAAGTACATTGTAAAAGATGCAGTACTTCTCAGCCACCAGGAGTTGATGTCCAACATCTGAATTAATACTGACAGGTGACACTGATGGTATGCATTTGATATATCTAGTTCAATAAAATCACCTGTCATTAGCTTCAGAACACTTCCTGGTTCAGGTACCATGGTTCCATAACATCCCCTCAATTTGAAATGTTGAGTGCCCCGTTTATTCTTAGCTTTTTACTATGCTGAGTGTTAGGAGACCCCCATTCCCCTCACGGAGGTAAAATTGCCAGCATTCCATGGGGAAAGGGATGGATGTCAAACCACTCTAGGAATTTTAGCTCTGTGAGGAAAGAGGTGTCTCCAGACTACTCTCAGCATCTTTAATAAACTACAATTCCCAGGATTCTTTGGGGCAAACTGTGACTGTTTAAAATTGCATGACCCAGCTTTGAATCTACATTGCAGACAATGCCTTAGGTACCTTCATGGGGATGGTGGACATGATTTTCACCGCTCGACAGCTTCAAGAAAAATGCAGACAGCAAAATGAACCCCTGTATATGAGAGCTCGAACACAGAGGGCACTTAGTGGCACCCATAGAGGAGGTGATGATGATGATGATGGCTGAGGAAGTGGGAGAGACGGGCGGGGTGGGGGTTTTTTTGGAGATTGACTCATTATCCAAGAGGCTGGGTTTTATAGCCTCTCTCTGTAAGGTTTGAAATAAAAAAGGACTGTAAGAAATTTTTCCTTGTCTTTATACTTTCCTGGGCAACCATCTGGGAGCCGCTGACAGAATCTTGACACCACTGTGGAAGGACGTGTGGATCCAGAATTGGCCTCCACAGTTACTTACAGACTCGCAGTTGAGATCATGTTCATGGAAGAAGATCTTACTCAGCTACGAGTGATCGTCAAAGAAGTATAGTGCAGACAATCCCTTAGAGATAAGGGGCCACTAGGTTACAGTTAGAAGGGAGTTGTCATATGGGATGGAGGAGAACAAACTAGGATGATGTGGCAAACAAAATGAATTTTTGATCATTTGATTTTGAACTTTTCTGTTCTCCTCCCAGAATGCCTGGCTCTGAAAAAGGACACCTTTGGCCCTTTCCCGGAGCCCAGGTGCCAAGGTACGAACAATATTTAGAGAAAGAGAGAGGATGGGGGGAGCGGGTTCTGCCAATGCAAACAGAAAGATGGGGGTGCGTTTGTCTCTAGTGGTTGGCTATCGACTGGACCATCCATATCACCAGGAACAGAGTGTCGGTTCCACACTCCCACAAGCCCATAGGATGGGATGTTTTTGTCAAGGGTTCAGTCATAGTGGATGGAGTAACAACCACAGTGCTAATCACCCATACAGAAACCCATTTAGAAGTCAAGATAGGAAAACCACAGATCTGCACTTTTGACTAGGGCAAAAGTCTCAGTTCAAACTGAACTGGGTGATGAATTTCCATCTGTCTTTCTGTTACGTCTCTGATTCTCCCTTTGGGTGTTGGCAGCCCCAGTTGGCCACCTGTGTTTCTCCCTTTCTTTCTCTTCCATTGAATCCAAATTTAACTCTCAGCAGGAAGCCTGTGTTTCATTCTGTTTCCTCTCACTAGAAACTCACCCCCACTTTCACTTGAATTTTGATTGTGTTGTGTACCAACTAATCCCCCCGGTTCAAGAGCATTTCTTGTTGCTCCGTGGCTGTGCCTTACAGAAATCTGATCATATCCACTGAATCGAGGCTTGGTTAAGAAAAGTATCTCTCTGAATTTTCCACACATCTGATAAGATCTAATTCAGCCTATTGTGATCACTGTACTGCAAAATAGTTATTCCCAAAAGAACTTTTCTTCTTCTTTTTTCCTTTTGGGAATTATAGTGACAGAACTACCTAAATTGTATAGAAATTGTATAGAAATTGTATAGAAATTGTATAGAAATTGTATAGAAATTGTATAGAAAGAAGCAGAAGTCCCAGGAAAGGAAGAATGGATACAAAAACTTATGGAATATGCAGAAATGGTGAAACTCACCGGACGAATTTGCAGCTGGAGTCAGTCTGGGCCCTGCCCACCCAGGCCAGGTGGGAAAATGGCATGCAAGACAGAGAGCAGGTCAAAACTCACAGTCAAAATTCACATGTGTATACACAACACAGCATATACACAGTGGGACTGATTTTTTCTTTCATATGTCAAAAGTTGGAGGGTATGGACAACCATCACAAAAAAGACAGTGCTTGTCATAGTGTACTGAATCATGTGCATGCCAGTCACTGAATATATTTGCAAAAGGTTCTGTAAGAAAGCTCAGATGCAAGGAAATTAATCGAGTCTTGGGTGGAATCTAGACATATATAAAAACCGCTCAAAAATGCTTTTTAAAAAGCTTTTTTAAAAAATACATTGAATTTTCCATAAGGCTCACCATCACCATAGTCACATTGTATATTGCACTTAAAACACACTTAAAACATTTTATTTGCAGCTGTATGGCTGGAACCTTGCTCTCTGTAGACCCCACCCCTGAGTTCTTTCCTGCACAACAAAATGAGGGGTGGAGAATCATTTTGTTTCCTCCATCCCTGACCCCAAACCTTGTTGGCCTATTTTTATCCAATTTAGGACAGTGCTAAAAAAAAATGCATATTCAATTCCTTTTTCTTTGGGATAGATTTTTTTTAAAAAAAATTATTAAAGTACACACAAATGCACAAATGTTGAAGAAGCTAAACTCACGCATTTTCTTTACACTTTGAAGCATTATGCATGTTGCTGGCAATATACAAACATGGTGGTGATGAATGATCAGTAATTTTGGAAGAAGCCTTTGTAAAGTGAGCCTATAATGACCATTTGTTTCCCTCTTGTCTTGCCTCTGCCTCCAACACACAAGCTTGTTACAATTTGTCATTTCTACTGAGCAGAAAAGGAAACGGAGTGTTGACTCTGGTGTCTGTCTTAAGCCTGCTTGAGGCATAAATCTATGCAAATAAATACTCCACACAATTCTAATGTTTTGACATTTCTTCCATACCACCCAAGACAACGAATTCCTTTATTTGGATTCTTACTCACGGTGAGTGTGTAAGGTCTGTGTTACACATCATCTAGGTCTTACTGAGACTCTCCTTAATTCTGATCCTCCCTCTTTTCCCACCTAGGTGCCTTGTCTGATATCCAACTTGTCCAGTTCGGATCTGGGACAGTGTCTCCCAGAGAAAACCTCAGCCTGACCTGTACGGTCACTAAATTCTCTCCTTTGGGTCCTTATTTGCACTGGGTCCAGAAATATTTTTGAAAAGGGCTGGAATGGAAGGGAGCAGTAAACTGAACTAGGTCCAGATGGCACACAAACTATGCCTCGTTTCTACAAGAACAAATCACCATCTCTGCAGATACACCCACCAATTCATTCTCCTTGCAGCTGAAGTCCTTGACAGCTGCAGACACTGCGACATATTTTAGGTAAAGGACCCCTGGACCTCTCAACAACTTTTGTGTCTGGATTTTCACCTTTTGAAACATGGCACCCCTATTTTAGCCTGCCCTTCTTCTTAAATAGAGGACAGGACTGAACTGGTTTCCCTTTATGGAAATTGGTCAGACATACCCTTCCTGTTTAAATAGCAGTGTCCTGTGGTACTCTGTGACCTGAAAGGGCCTCATACAATCTGTACAAAAGACAGAGGAGTGAGTGATTAAAAAGAAATATGAGATCCTTTTGGCTCATTCTTCTGAGCATCTCACCTGGTGGGTATTTATCGCTGCTGTAAAATACACAAAGCTTATTTCAACCAAAAGAGCATTTATTTCAGAACTCTGCAATTCCTGTCCCTTTTCTGCAGGTATCTTATCCAGTACACAACTGACCCAATCTGGTACAGGACAAGTGAAGCCTGGAGACACAGTCAAACTGATTTGCTCTGTCTCGGGTGTCCAAGTCGGTGGTTATTACTGGGGCTGGATCCGACATCCTCCAGGAAAAAGGATGGAATGGTTGGGTCACATTCGGAGCACTGCATCTGGAGGAACTTCGTACTACAGTCCAGCTTTCAGCAGCCAAGCCAGCATCTCCAGGGACACATCCAGAAATGAAGTGTATCTCCAGCTGAGCTCCCTGACATCTGCAGACACAGCAATGTATTATTGTGGAAGGGCGCCACAGTTAAACAAAGCAATGGAGCATCCATTCAAAAACACATTCCACCATCAATGCCTCTACAGACACCATTAGACCCCTGTTTTGACCAGAGCTCTGGCTAGTCTGTTCATACAGCATTCTTGCAGCATTCTTGGAGGGAAGATTTATTGCTCAGGGAATCCCACGGAAGCTATTGAAAACTTGCTTATGTGCATTGCACAGCCCCAGATCTCATTGCCCCATTAATGGTGGATGAGGCCAAAATCTCATCTCACTGAGCATTCTCACTGGGCATTCATCTCACTGAGCATTATATTGAATGAGGCCAATAGTCCATCTAGTTCAGTATATTCCACACTGGCTGGCAGCTGCTCTCCTATCTGTCAGACAAAAGAATTTGGGGGGAAAGTATCCGCTATCCCTCTTGGACTTTGACCAGGATGCCTTTCCCCCCTGTAATTGAGCTCGGCCATTCCTAAGTGGTGACTGTGTCACTGTTGGCGTTGCTGACGTGGAGCCTGGCCTGGCGTCAGCAACAATAGAGAGAAGCCTGAAGGATAAATAAGAGCTATAGCTCAGTGGCAGGGGAAGTGGTTTGCATGCATGCAAAAGGTCCCTGGCATCTTCAATCAGGCTGGGAAAGATTCCTTCCTGACACCCAGTATAGAGAGTAGACATCTAGATAGATCAATGGTCTGACTTGGGATGGGGCAGCTTCAGGATGAATTCTTGGCACTTGACCTTCCAGTTTGGCAACCCCAGCAGAAGTGCTTCCTTTTATCATATTCACTTCCTAAATGCAGCACCCACTGGCCTTCATGCAAATCTCCAAAGGAAGCTTTTCTGGTTTAAATAGCATTGTCTGATTTTTCACCCTCATTCTCTTTTGTTTTGTACAGAAGAGAGGAAGAGGAGCAAACGAGAAGCAGAGATGAAATCTATTATGTTGGTTATTCTTGATCTCTTGGCTGTTTCACCAGGTGAGGATTTATGCATCAGATCTTCTTTTCTTTAAGAAATTGAACTAATTAAAAAGTGCATACCAGATTTAACTTTATATTTCTGCCCCTTTCTACAGGTGTCTTATCCAGTATACAGCTGACTCAGTCCAGCCCAGCTGAGCTTAAGCCCGGAGAGTCCCTCCAGCTGACCTGCACTGTCTCTGGTGTCCAAGTCAGTGGTTATTATTGGAGTTGGAACCGGCAGCCTCCAGGGAAAAGAATGGAATGGTTGGGTTTCATTCAGCACTCAATAAATGGAGGAAATGCCTATTACAACCCAACTTTCAGCAGCCGAGCCAGCATCTCCAGGGACACCTCCAGAAATAAAGTCTACCTCCAGCTGAGCTCCCTGACAGTTGCAGACACTGCAACGTACTTTTGTGCAAAAGCATCACAGTTTGGCAAAGTGGTGGAGCACCCCAGCAAAAACCACACTCTCTCTTGAATGTCTACAGGGACACAGCCAGCTCTCCGTTTCGACCAGAACTCCAAATAATGGAAGATTGGATGGAAGATTATTGTTGACAAACACAAGCAAAATACCCACCACCATGGCAGGGAGGGAGAATGAGTTAACAGTATTTTTTTCCAGGTCCGTGCAGGGCTTGTCTGAGGCCCATAGCAGGAGTCTTGTTAGAGGAAAGTTATATACTCAAATCAAAAAGCAGCTGGTCCCTGGAGGCTGACCCCTCTGAAGAAGGGATGTGGGTGGTGCTGTGGTCTAAACCACTTGGGCTTGCTGATCAGAAGGTCGACGGTTCAAATCCCCATGACGGGGTGAGCTCCCATTTCTCTGTCCCAGCTACTGACAACCTAGCAGTTCGAAAGAACGCCAGTGCAAGTAGATAAACAGGTACTGCTGCGGTGGGAAGATAAACAGTGTTTCCGTGCGCTCTGGCTTCCCTCATGATTTTCCATTGCATCAGAAGCAGTTTAGTCATGCTGGTCACATGACCTGGAAACACCGGCTCCCTTGGCCTGATAGGGAGATGAGCACTGCAACCCCATACTCACCTTTGACTGGACTTAACGGTCCTGGGCTCCTTTACTTTTTACCTTTACCTTATTCTTCTGAGGTCTGGGGCAAGTGTACTCGGCTGTACCTCTTTTCTGCAGGGGCCAACTTATTTTGTCTCATAACATTCTACGTAAGCTATTGAACATTTTCCTTAGCATGGCACCGCCATCTACAGAGCCCCACCCCAGGATCCATTCATTACTCATTTTCAATGCACATTCATGCAGGCATATAGACACTAAAATCGGCATACCAGCCAACTGTCCCCCTTTGAGTGGGACATCCCAAATCTACAGAAGTCAGCCCAGCTTCTGTTTTAAATCCTGGATGTTCCTCGTCCAACACCACAGCGAGGCCTCCTCCTCCTCAGCTAAGCCCAACACCCTTACCCACTACTCTCTTTCATACACATGTACACCCCTGACGTTTATGCTGTTGCTGACTCCCGGAGAGCACACACACACCCATACTTTGGGGCAGACACAAGAACTTTTTACAGAAAACAAGAAGGAAATCCAGGCTTCTAGCACAACTGCCACTGGGCATCAATGTGCCCCCTCTCACATATGGAGCAAAAGGCAGCAACAAGGACAGAATATCCTGTCTTTGGGCATTCAATGTGAATATGGAAATTTGCTATTCTGACAATGAGACGCATTACTCTGTAATTTTCCTTTCTTCAATATTTTATATTTCTCCAAACACACTGGTACCTGCTTTGATTCCTTTTAAAAAGGAGACAGACATATTTTCAAGTACATCACTGTACACTTCTTATGTATGGAGTATCCTAAAATATGAAATGACAGCTACCTTATTTTTGGGGAAGACCGTTTGTCTGTGTCAATAGAATATTCAATGTGCAGCCTTAGCAACTGTAACCTTCTTTAAACCTCTCTGCTTCTTAAATACAGGACTGGACTAGACTGAGTTCTCTTTATGCAAATCTGCCAAGCAGGATGGCTCTGTTTAAATAGTCTTCTCCAATGGTGAGACATTGGCCGGTTGAGTCACTTACATTCTGTATAAAAAAAAAACAGAGGAGTGAATAACGAAAAAGAAAAACATGCAATCTTTGCTAATTTTCCTCATTGTCCTAAGTGTCTCACCTGGTGAGTATTTATGCTAGCTGTAAAAACAAGAATCTGGAACCCAACCCAGAAGGAATCCATGTTAGAGTTCCAATATTTGCCCTCTTTTTGCAGGTATCTCCTCCAGTCCTCAGCTGACCCAATCTGGCCCTGGAATCGTGAAGCCAGGCAAGTCCTTCAAACTGACCTGTTCGGTCTCTGGTGCCCAAGTTAGTGGTTATTACTGGGGCTGGATCCGAGAAACTCTAGGGAAAGATCTGGAATGGATGGGTAACATTCGGCCCACATCAGGTGGAGGAAGCAGCTACTACAATTCAGCTTTCAGCAGCCGAAGCACCATCTCCAGGGACACCAACAAAAACGAAGTCTATCTTCAGATGAATTCCCTAACGGCTGCAGACACAGCAGTATATTATTGTGCAGGAGACACAGCAAAGCAAGACAATGAATCATCCATGCAAAAAACCAATAATACACTAGCATTAGAGCAAGGAATGAGGGTGGGTGGAGGGAAGATCTATTGCTCAGAAAATCCCATGGAAGCTATTGAAAACTTGCTCATGTGCATTGCACAGCCCCAGATCTCATTGCCCCATTAATGGTGGATGAGGCCAAAATCTCATCTCACTGAGCTTTATGTTGAATCCGGCCAATAGTCCGTCAAGTTCAGTATAGTCTACACTGGCTGGCAGCTGCTCTCCTATCAGTCAGACAAAAGAATTTGTGACAAAAGTGTCCCCTATTCCTCTTGGACTTTGACCAGGATGCCTTCTCCCCCTGTATTTGAACTCAGCCATTCCTAAATGGTGGCTATGTTGGTGTTGCTGACATGAGCAACAATAGAGAGAATGCTGAAGGGTCAATAAGAGCTACAGCTCAGTGGCAGAGCATGTGATTTGCATGCAAAAGGTCCCAGGCTCAATCACTGGCATCTTCAATCAGGCTGGGAAAGTTTCCTTCCTGACACCCAGTATAGAGAGTAGACATCTAGATAGATCCATGGTCTGAATTGGGATGGGGCAGCTTCAGGTTGAACTCTCAGTGCTTCAGCAGGAGTGCTTCCTTTTATCTTATTCACTTCCTAAATGCAGCACCCAATGGCCTTCATGCAAATCTCCAAAGGAAGCTTTTCTGGTTTAAATAGCATTGTCTGATTTTTCACCCTCAGTCTCTTTTGTTTTGTGCAGAACAGAGGAGGCAGAGGAGCCAGTGAGGAGGAGAGATGAAATCTATTGTGCTGCTTATTCTTGGTCTCTCGGCTGTTCCACCAGGTGAGGATTTTCAGCTTGGAATATTCCTCTGGCAGCCTTGGCAAGCGTGTCTCCTTTAGTTCTTCTGCTTTTTAAATTCAGGGTTGTTCCTCTTTAAATAGCATTCTCCAATGGTGCTCTATGGGCTGCGTTGTATTCATTCTGTATGAAAAGCAGAGGAGCAAGGGATTAAAAACAAAGATGAATTTTTTGCTCATAACCCATAGCATCTCACCTGGTGGGAATTTATTCCTGCTCTAAAAGCAAAAATGCTTAACCCGCATCAATAAGAACGCAGATTATAAATTTTATTTTCTGACACACACCCCCGGCAGGTATCTGCTCCAGCCCACAGCTGACCCTGTCTGGCCCAGGAGCGGTGAAGACAAGAGAGTCCTTTAAACTGACCTGCAGGGTCTCAGGTGTTGAAGTCAGTCTCTCGTACTGGGGCTGGATGCGACAACCTCTAGGGAAAGGTCTGGAATGGTTGGGAAACATTCAGAGAGAAAGAGATGGAGGACGAACTTACTGCAATTCAGCTTTCAGCAGCCGAATCAGCATCTCTAGGGACACCTCCAGAAATGAAGTGTATCTTCAGATGAATTCCCCAACGGCGGCAGACACAGCGGTGTATTTTTGCGCAAGAGACCACAGAGAACCAAACCAATGAAACATCCATGCAGAAACTTAGTAATATATCCAGTACCAGTGCAGGCATTGAGGGTGGGTGGAGGGAAGATTGATTGCCAGATAGAATCCCATGAAAGCCATCAAAAACTTTCCTATTTGCATTTTACTGTCCTAGGTTTCATTACCCAGTTTTCCTGGGTCAGGCCGAAGGTCCACCTAGCTGAGAATTCTCACAGTGCCTAACCAGATGTCTGTGAGAAGCTTGCAAGAAGTCCAACAGTGCTCCTTCCCCAGCTGAGATTGCTGGCCACTGGCATTCAAAACATTGTTGCTGTTGCATTTATTATCTAGGCTTAATGAGTATGGCCCGTGTCAGGTTACAACAGTTTAAAATTCAGAATTAAAAGCAGTTGAGCAGACTCTGTAATCGCAAGCACAAGTTTCAGGTGTGAAGGGCCAGGTAATAATGTCAGTGTACTAGAAGAAGCAAAGATTACCAGTGTGAAGCAATGATTCTTCAACATCAACTTCATTGGACTGGTCATGTTGTTCAGACAATGGGTGATATAATGCAAGGGAGATCGGGGGTAGAGGGTGCGGAGAGAAATTGCCCAATATCAGGCAAGGGTCCAAATAATTTGGGATAATTGCAGAAGGGAGAAGAGGTTGGAGGACATCCCTTCCCTAAACTTTCTTAACTGATGTCTTAGGATGCAGTCCTATGAACCCAACTCAGAGAGAATCCACAGAGTGGTACTAATTTCTCTCGCTTTGTTCAGGTGTCTTCTGCAGTGTGTATCTGACCCAGTCTGGCCTGGGAGCAGTGAAGCCTGGACAGCCTCTCCAGCTGACCTGCTCTGTCTCTGGTGCTGAAGTGAGTGGCTGGTACTGGGGCTGGAACCGACAGACTCCAGGGAAAAGTCTGGAGTGGTTGGGCGGCATTCAGAGTGTGGCCGCGGGAGGAAACGGATACTACAGTTCCAGGTTTAGCTCCCGAATCAGTATCACCAGGGACGCCTCCAAAAACGAATTCTATCTTCTGTTGAGATCCCTCACAGCTGCAGACAACGCTGTGTATTACTGTGCAAGGGACAGAGCAGCACTCTGGGGAAAGGCAATGGAGTATCCAGACAAAAACTGTGCAGAGTCATTCGGCCTCCTACACAGATTCAATATTTTATGCTCGATTGCTCACCGTAAAACATTCCTGCTCCACTCTTCTTCAAATCCAGATCAAAACAATTTTGGGAAGGGCAGTAGCTCAGGGGCAGAGCATGTGCTTTGCAGGCAGAAACATCCCAGATTCACTCCCAGGCATCTCCAGGCAGGGCTGGGAAGGAATTCCTGCCTAAAACCTTGGAGAGCTACTGCCAGCCAGGGCTTAGCCACACATACCCCACACATTCCAAGCACAGGTCCACACTTTAAAGCTATATTTTTTGAACCAAATGAAAACCCATTCTTTAAAGCAGGTACACAACAAAAAGCAATGTGGGGTTCCCAGGGTTTGCCATTTGCTCTGACTCAGGGGTAAAGAGCAGGTTTTCACAGGGAAAGCTCTGGAGGGGGGGGAGAGAGAGAGCGCATATGGCAATGGTGCTAGGTTGCCCCCAGGGTTTAGGAGACCGCACGTATTGCATGCGTCTGACATCATGCGTATCTCACGTGATATCACACACATCTCCCAGCACTGGGCTGGCCAGTGCAGCCTTCCACTAGGCAATGCTGGTTCTCGCAGTGTTGGCAGATGCTGGGTAGGCCAGTGCAACCTTCCGCCAGGTGCTCCAATCCCTGCAGCATCTCCTAACACCAAACACACTGGTGCAGCCTTCTGCTAGGCCCCGCTGCTCCCCAGGAGATGAGGTGCAGGCCGGCATAATCTTGTGCCAGGTGTGTCTGTCCCTGTGGTGTCTTCCAACACTGTGCAGCCCAAAGTACAGGCCCTGCCTGGAAAGCACAGAGGAAAGGTAAGTGTGGAGAAGCCATCAGAACAAACAGGACAAAACTATATGGATCATTAGTCTGAGGATGCTATTTGACCGTGAAACACTGCCACTTGGAGTTCTCTCTGCAAGAGCATCCCGTTTTTATCCCCTCTGCTTCTTAACTCAATGCCACATATGCAAATTTCTCAGCCAGGCCCCTTCTATTTAAACAGCATCACCTGAAGTTACTCCATGGCCTGACTGTGTCTCTTTCATTCTGTACAAAGAGAAGAGACACAGACAGATGGACGGACAGACAGACATGAGATCCCTATTGGTTTTTCTCATTCTCCTAGGCATCTTCCCTGGTGAGGATTTTTGTTTAGTGGGTAACTGATAATGTTGATCCCAACACAAAGGGATAATGACACAATTTGTTTTCTTTTTTTGCAGGTATCTTCTCAAGTCCACAGATAACTGAGTCTGGTCCAGGACTGCTGAAGCCCGGAGGGTCCTTCAAACTGACTTGCTCTGTCTCTGGTGTTCGAGTCAGTGATCATTACTGGGACTGGTGCCGGCAGGCTCCAGGAAAAGGGCTGGAGTGGATAGGGTTCATCCGGGATGAAGCAAATGGAGGAACAACTCAGCTCAATCCAGCACTCAGTAGTCGAACCAGCATCTCCAGGGAGACCTCCAGAAACGAAGTGTATCTCCAGCTGAGCTCCCTGACAGCTGCAGACACTGCAATGTATTACTGTGCAAGAGACACAGTGAACCAAAGCAATGAAGCATCCATGCAAAAATCACCCTACAACTCTGCCATGTGCACTGGCACTGCCAGCTTGCAAAAATAAAATCTAATTTCAGCAGATCCATCAGAGTTACACAAATCTGAACTAGACGGACAACCACGAGGATAAATTTCTTATAAAAGAATGGGGGGGATTGTTTAGGAGACCATTGTAAGCAGATGGAAACAAGAGCAGGATTCGGACTCACTTGTAGTGTAAAAAAAATAATTATGTACAATATGGTTTGATATAAAATTTGGACTATGGATGAAAATGCAGTTGAATATGTTTAAAATAAAACCCCATGTAGGAGGTGGGGGGAAGTCTCCAGATCCAGAGAATCCCTTTATATGGATTTGTTTTTTACAGTCTGTGTCCATTTATATTTTGTATCTCGAAAACCAATAAAAATAATTTCATTTTAAAAAAGGAAAGAGGAAGGTAATTTCCTTTGTTCTTAAAATAAAAGCATCCATAGAATCATTAAACTGTAGAGTTGGAAGGGGCCTCAAGGGTCATCTAGTCCAACCCGCTGCAACGCAAAAAAAACTTATCCATGAAAGATGGTCCTCCATCTTCTGCTTAAATACCTCCAAGGAAGGAGAGTCCACAATCTCTCATGGGAGTCCATTCCACTGCTGAACAACTCTCCCTGTTGTGTAGTCATAATCTCCTTTCTTGTAACTTGAATCCATCGGTTCAGGTACAACCCTCTGGAGCAGGAGAAAACAAGCTTGCTCCTTCCCTCATGTGACAGCCCTTTAGATATAGAAAGGTGACTATTATATCTCCTCTCAGTCTCCTCTTTACCAGGCTAAACAGACCCAATCCCCTCAAGCTCATCAGGCTTGGTTTCCAGACCCTTTATCATCTTTATCATCTTGGTTGCCCTCCTCAGGGAGGAAAATACAATATACCATGGATGAATGCTGGAAGAGGATCTGAAGTGGAAGGCAATATTTGGGGAGAGTCCCTTCCCCACGATTTGCTCCAAGTCATCCCTGCATATGGGTGTCCTCTAATTCCCTTTGCTTCTTAAATTCAGGGCCAGAAGAGAATGAACACCCTGTATGGTAATCACCCCACTAGGCTCTTTCTGAATGATGTTCCTGGCTTTATTAGCATTTAGGGAACCCACCTATCAAAATGTGTTCATGTGTGTGGTCTTTTCTTCATTATGCAAATTCTCTCAAGTTCAAATAGCAGCATCCTCCTTCTTTCCGTGTCCCTGTAGCTCAAGAGAAAAGCTGCCTCTGTTCCAGTACTTTTCTTATTCTGATTAATATTTTCCTCTTCCCAGGATAAAAAATGGCAACCCCCTTTCTCCCCTTCTTCCTCGTGGCCCTGTTCCCAGGTAGGCTATCCCCTTTCACATACTTTGAAGTGAAATACACTGGATTTTAGGCAGGAATCTTAAGAGTACAAAACAACCCTTTCCAGGTGTTTAGGATTAACTGAGCAAGCCAAGCCCTAACTCTGCTTCTCCTTTTCTTCTCCCTGTTCCTTCAAACCCTGCAGGTGTTTTCTCCCAGGTCATGCTAAAGCAATCTGGGCCAGAGACCTTGAGGCCAGGAGAAACACTTGAGCTGACCTGTACGGTCACTGGTGTCTCCGTCACAAGCAGCTACCGGTGGGACTGGGTACGGATGAGACCTGGGAAAGGGATTGAATGCATGGGGTATTGGGTTGGGACCACAATGTATGCTGCATCTTTACGCAACCGAGTCACCATCTCTGTGGATCATTCCCAAACCAAGTACTTTCTCAGATTGAGCTCTGTGACCGCTGCAGACAAC
Source organism: Podarcis erhardii (assembly GCF_964252035.2). Taxonomy (NCBI): domain Eukaryota; kingdom Metazoa; phylum Chordata; class Lepidosauria; order Squamata; family Lacertidae; genus Podarcis; species Podarcis erhardii. The sequence goes on along the minus strand of NC_138502.1, from coordinate 5,821,168 downwards.
GCTGTGTATTACTGTGCGAGATACACAGTAGGAGGAACTGAAGCAGAGGCTGGCACAAAAAGGGGGAAGTGGTTAGAAAATAGAAACCCACTTCAAGAACCTTGAGGTGATATGTAACTCAATGGGGTTTGTCTAGAATTGCACTAACAAGCTGCTCTTCAGAATTCAGGGTGGGATGTTTCTCTCTTTTTAGCATCCGGCCTGTTAGTCCATAACAACAGCAGCAGTGCAATCAAATGCTGGGACAACCAAAGGAGTTCGATTGTTATTACTGATCATCTGAGACTGGCCCTCAGCCAAATCCCCCTTGTCCAAAAGGTGGCAGCAGATTCACCCACCACCCCATGTTCCTTCCTACATAAAACCACAGCCTCTTAAATCACCAGACTTGCAACCACCTGCAAAGTCCCACAAGAGTGTTCAACACAAAGAGCCCCAAAGCTAAAAGAGCAGCTGGATTTCAGATCTTGCATGTAACCTCTCTCACAGAAGAACTGAAGTTCTTTATTGGGTGAGGGGGGGGGGAGAGAGATCATAGAATCATAGAATCATAGAGTTGGAAGAGATCACAAGGGCCATCGAGTCCAACCCCCTGCCAAGCAGGAAACACCATCAGAGCACTCCTGACATATGGTCGTCAAGCCTCTGCTTAAAGACCTCCAAAGAAGGAGACTCCACCACGCTCCTTGGCAGCAAATTCCACTGTCGAACAGCTTCACTGTCAGGAATGTTTAGGTGGAATCTTTTTTCTTGTAGTTTGGATCCATTGCTCCGTGTCCGCTTCTCTGGAGCAGCCGAAAATAAGCTTTCTCCCTCCTCTATGTGACATCCTTTTATATATTTGAACATGGCTATCATATCACCCCTTAACCTCCTCTTCTCCAGGCTAAACAAGCCCAGCTCCCTTAGCCGTTCCTCATAAGGCATCGTTTCCAGGCCTTTGACCATTTTGGTTGCCCTCCTCTGGACACGTTCCAGTTTGTCAGTGTCCTTCTTGAACTGTGGTGCCCAGAACTGGACACAGTACTCCAGGTGAGGTCTGACCAGAGCATAATACAGTGGCACTATTACTTCCCTTGATCTAGATGCTATACTCCTATTGATGCAGCCCAGAATTGCATTGGCTTTTTTAGCTGCCGCGTCACACTGTTGGCTCATGTCAAGTTTGTGGTCAACCAAGACTCCTAGATCCTTTTCACATGTACTGCTCTCAAGCCAGGTGTCATAAATTGGTTCATTTGACCTTTATTTTTTTCATGGCTGAGCCATCCTTTATGCATAACTATTCTCCACAGATAATTCTGAGGATGAGTAATCCCTCTTAGCTGAGCATGATAGCCACATCATTCTTTTTGTGTGTGATATAGCCCAATACACACATTTCCCTAGTTTAATACATTTCACAAATAAATGTATTCTTATGCACACTTTACCCTCTCCTCCTCCCCATTCTAGGGATCTGCATTTTTGCCTCCTTCCAGAGGCCATAGCAAATCACAAGCAAAGAGCATCAGCAAAAAGACCAGTTGCTTGGACTTTATGTGGCAGGACCACCTGGTGCCTTCTCCTTCAACCCCTGGAGGGTGATTCTATCATTTCTGTATGGTTCCATCCCACTCCTTGGGGTACGATATTCTATTGAAATGAGTTATATATTTGAATTTCTTCCTCCCAACACTCTTATAGCAACATGGGAAAGAACAGATGCTAAAACCGTCTGACTCCAAATGATGCTCCTGGTTTATGGCCTTTCAGAGAGCCTATTTACCAATGTGTGCATTTCTCTGATTGTTTTACATTATGCAAATTTGCTCACTACTCCTAAATTCAAATAGTTTCCTCCTGAGTCTTTCATCTTCACTGCAGCTCAGAAGAAGAGCTGACTTAGTTCCAGTGATTTTTTTAAACGACCTTTTATTATTTTTTCACTTCTTAGGATAAAAATGGCATTGCTCTATGTCCCCCTTTTCCTCCTCATGCTGCTCCCAGGTAGGTATCTCCCCAAATGCTCAATGTCCCTTACACCCAGGATTATAGTCCTGAATCTTAATTGTATAATGTTAACATGATCTGTGTACTTTGGATTAATGGAGCCATGGTGTGGCTGCTTACGAAGTAGCTTTTCAAGCCTGGAGGGGGGGCCCTGCCTAACTCTGGTTTTCCTTGCTTCTCCCAATCCCTTCAGGTGTTTTCTCCCAGGTCACATTGAAGGAATCTGGACAAGGAACAGTGAGACCAGGAGAGACCCTTGAGCTGACATGTATGGTCACTGGGCGCTCTGTGACAAGCAGCTACTATTGGAACTGGGTACGACAGAGCCCTGGGAAAGGGCTTGAATGGATGGGATATTGGACTGGGAGCACAGGCTATGCACCATCTCTCCGTGACCGAATCACCATCTCTGTGGATTCTTCTCAAACCAAGTATTTTCTGAGACTGAGCTCTGTGACAGCTGCAGACACAGCCATGTATTACTGTGCAACTGGCACAGTGGGACAGACTGAAGCAGAGGCCTGTACAAAAAGGAGGAAGTGGTTAGAAAATAGAAAGCAATGTACTATAGATGCTCGGTTCTGCTTAAAAGAAAGCACAAAATTTTGGAATCGCTGAAACTGTGCTCCTTCCTCTCCACTCTCAACTTCTCAGGTTGACACAAACTGCTGCAAGCAAGGAGAAATGCATTAATAAAATAGAAAGGGGATAAGGGGGGAGATTTTCATGCTGTAGATTTCCATGTGTTCAACCACAAAATCAGCTGCTATGATCATGATGACACTAAGCTCCACGGGAGCCATTGATGGGAGCAGTCCTTTTTTTCTGAGGGGATGCAGGGGTATGCATACCCCTAAATATTTTGTAAATCTAAGTTTGGCCACATTGATGGGCACACTTTCAATATGAGTAGGAAACTAACAGGATGCCTAAACATATTTTTTTAAAAAATAAAAGCACTGGATGGGTTCATGAGACATGTGGTAATGTTGGAAGATATATGATATGATATTTATGTTGTATGTTTACATAGACATCCACTCAGTGTGCTCATCTCAACACAAGAAGTAATGCTGACACCTATAGGCTTTTAAATGGTCTCCGGCCTTTACTTTGTGGGGCGTTTTTTACATTATGCAAATTTTCTCACTGCCTCCCAAATTCAAATAACAGGCTCCTTGGTAATTTAGCTTCACTGCAGCTGAGGAGAAAGGCTGCCTCCATTCCAGCATTATTGTTTTTCATTCCTATTATTACTTTTCTCCTCTCAGGATAAAATAAAATAAAATGATGATGCTCTTGGTCCCCCTCTTCTTCTTGGCCCTGCTCCCAGGTAAGTATCTCCTAAAACATTCTCCAACCCTTCCACATCTTATCAAATGAACTATTCTGAATATTAGATAGGATACTTAATGGTATAAAAATTCACATTACCCATGTGTTTTGGATTAAATGAGCAATGATAAAACTGCAAGAAATAGCCATAAAGTTCTTGCTGGGCCTACTGCCTAACTCTGGTTTTGCTTTTCTTTCCCTCCCTGAAAATCCCTTCAGGTGTTTTCTCCCAGGTCACATTGAAGGAATCTGAACCAGGAACAGTGAGACCAGGAGAGACTCTTGACCTGACATGTACGGTCACTGGGCGCTCTGTGACAAGCAGCTATTGGTGGCACTGGGTACGACAGAGCCCTGGGAAAGGGCTCGAATGGATGGGAGGGTGGACTGCAAGATCGTACTACGCTGCATCATTCCAAAACCGAATCACCATCTCTGTGGATTCTTCCCAAACCAAGTACTTTCTGAGGCTGAGCTCTGTGACAGCTGCAGACACAGCCATGTATTACTGTGCAACAGGCACAGTGGGACAGATTGAAGCAGAGGCCTGTACAAAAAGGAGGAAGTGTTTCCTTCTGATACTTCTTGAGTAACACTTTGCTGAGAAAAACAGATCCTGCTTCATCCCAGACAAAATATGTACATTCTCCCTTAACATGGCCTTGAACATTGCTGTCTGACATCTGGCCAGATGATGGCCTAGCCATGCAAACTGTTAGCCATCACTGCCTCTTGAGGGAGTGAATTCAGTGTTGCTATCAAACGACGGAATGGTGACAGCCCACACTTGTGATTCAGTACGGGGGTCTCCAAGAGGAGCGGGGGAAAAACAGAAGATCTGCAATGAAGTCACACCCTCCAACATTTCCCAGATGGAGACATCTTATTCTACACCAGGAAACTTCTCCCTGACACTTGGTGACTTTTTCATTCAAAATGGGCTTTGCATGGCCGCTTCACTGCTTTGAATAAACATTCACAAACTTTTTATTGATAATAATCAGCTAAATAGTTTGAGGATCTCAAACTGCAGAAATCAGCATTCACAGAGAAATCAAAGGATGGTACTGAGGGAAGTCGAGGGGTGGGGTGGGTGGGTTTTGTGTGGGAGGGTGGAAAATGGGGGGGGAATAAGGATGATGTGTTTCTGGATAATATGTTTTGTTTTAATTTTGAATTTTAAAAAAATTTAAAAAAGGAAACCTCCCTGACACTTGGTGACTTTTTCATTCAAAATGGGCTTTGCATGGCCACTTCACCATTCCCTTCATTTGGTCCAGGGATTTTATTTTCCATCTAAGCAGGACTCTTTTTTTGCACCTACATAAACATACCACATTTAATTGTTCTCCGAAACATGGAGGGGAGGAAGAAAGGAAAAGCGGGACACTCTGGGATCAAATCAGAAACCAGGATGGCACCTGTAATTTCGGGACTGTTCCTGGAAAACCCGGACACTTGGAGGATAGGATGAGGTGCTACAGTCAGTCATTCTCCTTTCAGGACTTGGGAGCCCTCTCCTGGGGAGAAATAAATTTCTAACTCGCACACTAACATACATACTAGATGCAAGCCTCACAGCTCCATGTTTTGGTTCTTTTTTATTATTATTATTTTACAAACGTCCACACTTCTGCTTATCTAAAGAATCTCCCAAGTACATACAGGCCAATACCTTATTTTTGGATTGCCCTATTTCTCCTTCAGGATGACAGGGCTCACCGCCGCCTGAGTTTGCTACTATAGAGAATGATAAATAAAGACACTTCTCCCTTTCATCAGAGCAAACTCAGTTCCAGGTATTACCACTCCAAAGAATCCTACATCATACAGGAGATGTGCTGCTTCAGCCATATATATTTTTCCTTTACCCTTAGAGTCTACTCCTTTCAGATAGGTTAATAAGTTACTTTGAATTAAATGGCATATTAATTTGCTGACAATTTTGTCGACCATTTTACATCAGTAAGTGTCAATCCGTAGTAGTTAAAGGGACTGTTTTACAGGAAGCAACTATGAGATCTGAGAGTTTCAGACTTTTGCTTAACTTCAGTGTGTGGTTTTCTAAATGTCTACGTTGTTTTTATGCTGCTTTAGTTCTATCAGAGTTTGATGACTTTTTATGTATTATCTTTGATATAAGTTTTTAGCTTTTTGCATTTTATTTGCTGTGTTTTGTTCTGTGGAAGCTGCTTTGAGTTTTTAGCTTTTTGTATTTTATTTTATTTGTTTTGTTTTGTTTTGTTTTGTTTTGTTTTGTTTTGTTTTGTTTTGTTTTGTTTTGTTTTGTTTTGTTTTGTTTTGTTTTGTTTTGTTTGTTTTGTGGAAGCTGCTTTGAGTCCCAGTCTGGGGGAAAGGAAGGATATAAATATCACTACTAATACTACTACTTTATGGTTTATTCATCTGGCAACCTTGTCAAGTGCTCCTCCTTTTAGCTTCTGATCCTTAAATGCAGAACAGAATTGGATGGACTTCCCATTATGCAAATATGCCAAGTACACCCTTCCTTTTTAAAGAGTGCCATTCAATGGTGCTTGATGATCTGACTGAGACTCATACACCCTGTTTCTAATAAACAAAGGACTGAGTGATTAAGGGGAGGGGGAATATGAGATCTTTGTCCATTTTGCTCATTCTCCTAAGCATCTCACCTGGTGAGCATTTATGCTTAGTGTAAAAACAAAAATATTGAATTCAACCCAAAGTGAGGTCATATGAGAAGTCTAACATCTGCCCTTTCTGTTTTGCAGGCATCCTTTCCAGTCCACAGCTAATTGAGTCTGGCCCAGGAGTGGTGAAGCCAGGCGAGTCCTTCAAACTGACCTGCACTATCTCTGGTTTCCAAGTCAGTGATTATAACTGGGTCTGGAACCGACAGCCTCCAGGGAAAGGCCTGGAGTTTATTGGTGCTATTCGGAGCTCTGCAGCTGGAGGAACCACCTATTATAACCCAGCATTCAGTAGTCGGATTTCTGTCACCAGGGACGCCTCCAGAAATGAAGTGTACCTTCAGCTGAATTCCCCGACAGCTGCAGACACCGCTGTGTATTTTTGTGCACGAGACACAGTGAAGTAAAGCAATGAAGCGTCCATCTATAAACCTAAACAATATATCCCATCACTATGGCAGGCAAAGAGGGTTGATGGAGAACACATTCATTGTCCCATAGAGTCCCACAAAAGCCATTGAAAACTTGCTTATTCCCATAGCATAGTCTCAGCTTTCATTACTCAGGTATGGTTCAAATTCGCATACAGGGAGAGAAGAGGAAATGGCTATTATGAGAGAAGTGTTGCGCTCAGCATCATTCTCCAACCAGAAATTGTGAGTCCTTATACTGTCTGGGGTGGGAAGGCAGTTCTTTGACCAACACACAGGCTGATAAACTGCTTTGCATCACTGGTACCAGTGAACCACTGTGCAGAGTAAAGGGCTTCCATAACTGGTTGCATAAGTGATGGAACCTCTAAGTGTGTGCTACTCAGAGAGAGGGAATCATTAAGGCTGAGTTGGGAGGGAAAAGGTGCTCTCCCAGCTGGGTACCAGCTCAATCCAGTACCTCTGAACTTCCCAGCTCCAATGGGCTATCAATTCCCTTAGTTATTGGGACTGTGTTTGGGTTCCAACAAAGGATGCCATACCTATGTTGTCTCTCTCCCTCTTCCCAAATACAGGAACACATTTACCTTGAAATGCTTTGAAGTCTTGCCTTCTTGGTTTTTGGAGGCAATTATACCAGAGTCCCATTAAGGCAGGGGTGGGGAACCTCAGACCCAGGAGCTAAATGTGGCCCTCCATGCCTCTCTAGGTGGCCCTCAGGACTCACTCCAGCTACTCCCCTCACCATTCTCTCTTCCAACCCTTCTTGAGTAGAAAAAGGGAAATACAAAATTGAGCCTCGCAAGGCTCATTTAGAAACCTGATAGGCTTGTGCTTACTGTGAAAGTGGAAGAAAAAATGTGATTACTCTGAACAATTGGATCCTTTTATTCAGCTCAAAGTATTGTGCATCCAGTTATAGACCAGTAAGTGGCAGCATTTCATATGAACAGAGGGCTCTGTCCTGCAGATAGGGATGAGGCAGAAGTGTGCTTCAGTTTGTATTTTGATACAAATCAACATTATTTGCAGTTCTTGAAACAGGATGCAATCTGAGACACAGCAACCCTTTGAAATTTGCATTTCTTAGAATTTTGCATTGCAGTTCTCCAATTTTTAAAAAAGGGCATGGAACTCCATATATCTAGAAAACGTGTGTATGAAATGCAAATGTTGATAAAGATGACATACAGCAATGCATTATGTCAGGGAGATTTCACGCAAAACATGCACATGAATTTTTGTAAACACACACAAACACACGTATATCAGACTGATGCAGAAATGAGGAAAATGGAACTTGAGTTTGGAACAAATGAGTAATGGAGGTGACTGAATCTGGCAGATTTACCCTCCTGTTACCGATGGCAAGGTCTGCTTTGAAATTGTGAGGACTTTCTGCTTATCCTCTTCAAACTATCATCACCATTACAACCCTTTTAAAATTAAATTAAATTAAAAACAGTTAAAACCAATTACAATCACAATCGCAGGCATAAGGTGGGCCCTGAAAACCCTCGTCTCTGGTGTCAAAGGCCGGAGAAAATAGGTCCATCTTCAACATTTGCCAAAAGCTAAATGGTGAAGAAGGCAGAAGCACGTCTATTGGGAGGGAATTCCATAACTTAGGGGGTGCCATAGAGACTTCTTTCTCCAGGGAAGTGAGGGACCCCTTTGCTGATAGTCCTATATCCTGTTTTCACAATGGCCAACAATATGCCTATGGAAAGCCCACAAACAGGATTTGAGCACAACACCACACACACACACACACACACACACCACTTCTGATTTCCAGGAACTAGTGTTGAGAGGCATACCACCTCTTGGACTGTGAGCACCTTGATTTGGGCTCAGAAGCAAACAGGCAGTCATCTTCCCAAGCATATCGCTATATTATACGCCTTCTGTGCAAAGCAACCAAGCAGTCTCCTCCAGAGGGGCAATTCCAAAGAGGCAGCCCAGTATTGTTGTATTTTGGGCACTAGGCTGAAACATTCTTATTTGTACAGCTGTTTCAGAAACTGCCTTTCCATTTCCATCTGCTTCTTGTTAAGGATGTTTTGCACATTGTTTTATTAATTGGATTTTGTATTTTAATGATGGTCAAATGGCCCTGCAATCAATAAACTGTTTTAACCCACCAACAAGTATACATTTTCCCACACCTTCAGAACCTCCATATCACACCCACAGCCCGATAATTTTAAACCCCAGCTTTAAAATTGTGTTGTTGCCATCTAAGGAGCAAAGCCTCCTTTTATCCTCCTTGTTTCATACACTCTGCTCACTTTAAACAAATCTGTCGGGCGGGTTCCTCCTCTTTAAATACAGCCCTTCAGCCTTGCTCCACAGCCTTCCATTCATTCAGAGAGAGAGAGGAGTGAGTAAGTGAGTGAGTGAGTGAGTGAGTAGAGAAAGAAATGAGGTCTCTGATGTTTCTTCTCCTTTTACTGAGTATCTGCCCAGGTGAGGATTTTATACTGGACCAATTACGCATTGGACAAAATTGGGTCCAAACACTTGGAGCCTAAGATGAACTAACTTCAGGACAATTCATGGTGACATTAAGTTTCTTTCGCCAACAAAAAATAAGCCATCCCTAGAGTATTGGGGATGGGAGGATGGACAATGGGTGATATAATGCAAGGGATTGGGGAGGGGGAGAAATTTCCCAATATCAGGCAAGGGTCCAAATAATTTGGGATAAATCCCCCATCTTTCAGCAGACCGCAGAGCCTAGTCCAATGTTGAGCAAAAGGCTTCCCTTTCAATGATGCATTTAAGAGATAAAGAAGGGAGAAGAGGTTGGAAGGCATTATTAACTGATGTCTTAGGATGCAATCCTATGAAGCCAACTCAGAGAGCCTCCACGGAGTGGAACTAATTTCTCTCGCTTTGTTCAGGTGTCTTCTGCAGTGTGTATCTGACCCAGTTTGGCCTGGGAGCAGTGAAGCCTGGACAGCCTCTCCAGCTGACCTGTGCTGTCTCTGGTGCTGAAGTGAGTGGCTGGTACTGGGGCTGGAACCGAAAGACTCCAGGGAAAAGTCTGGAGTGGTTGGGCGGCATTCAGAGTGTGGCTGTGGGAGGAAACGGATACTACAGTTCCAAGTTTAGCTCCCGAATCAGTATCACCAGGGACGCCTCCAAAAATGAATTCTATCTTCTGTTGAGATCTCTCACAGCTGCAGACAACGCTGTGTATTACTGTGCAAGGGACAGAGCAGCACTCTGAGGCAAGGCAATGGAGTATCCAGACACAAACTGCCTCCTACACAGATTCAATATTTTATGCTCGATTACTCACCGTAAAACATTCCTGCTCCACTCTTCTTTAAATGCAGAACAAAACTATTTTGGGAAGGGCAGTAGCTCAGGGGCAGAGCATGTGCTTTGCAGGCAGAAACATCCCAGATTCACTCCCAGGCATCTCCAGGTATGGCTGGGAAGGAACTCCTGCCTAAAACCTTGGAGAGCTACTGCCAGCCAGGGCTTAGCATCACATACCCCACACTTTCCAAGCACAGGTCCACACTTTAAAGCTATCTTTATTGAACCAAATGAAAACCCATTCTTTAAAGAAGGTACACAACAAAAAGCAATGTGGGTTTTCCAGGGTTTGTCATTTGCTCTGACTCAGGGGTAAAGAGCAAGTTTTCACAGGGAGAGCTCTGTAGCAGAGAGCTATTTTTTGCATGGCTGACCCATCTTTTATGCATAACTACTCTCCACTGAATATTCAGAGGATGAGTTATCCCTCTAGCTGAGCTACATGACAGCCACATCTTTATTTTTGTATGTGATATTGCCCAATACACACATTTCCCTAGTTTAACACATTTCACAAATAAATGTTTTTTTATGAGCACTTTACTCTCTCCCCCTCCCCATTCTAGGGATCTGCATATTTGCCTCCTTCCAGAGGCCATAGCAGATCAAAGCAAAAAGCATCAGCGAAAGGTCCTCTCCCCAGTTACAAACCTTGGACCGTGCTGCCAGCCAGTCTAAGTTACACTAAGTTAGATGGACTTACTAGGCAATTTAACTAGGATCCTAAAAGAACTAGGAGGCTTCCTTTATTCAAAAAAGAACCTGCTTAAGTGAGGAAAGTACGGCATGAAAGAAAGGTGGAAGAGCAATTCAGTAAAAGGCAGTATTTGGGGAAATTCCATTCCGGCAACTGAGTCTCCTTTTGTCCTCTTTGCTTCTTAAATGCAGGACCTGACACGACAGAACGCCCTCTAGGCAAATCACTCCACCAACCTCCTTCTGTTTAAATAGCATTGTCCAGTGTGTCTCCATGGCCTGGCTGAGTCCCATTCACTCCTCACTAAAGCTAAAGGGGAAAGAGTGAGACAAGAGAGAGAGAGATGACTTTCATGTTGCTCTTCCTCATTGTCCTAAGCATCTCCCCTGGTGAGGATTTATTCTTTAGAATAAAAACAAAAATGTTGAGCCCAATGCTGAGAGATTCCCAATTATGACACAATTTCTGCATTCTTTTATAGGCATCCGCTCCACTCCACAGATAATCGAGTCTGGTCCAGGACTGGTGAAACCTGGGGAGTCCTTCAAACTGACCTGCAGAGTTTCTGGGGTTCAGTTTGATAATTATTTCTGGCACTGGATCCGGCAGCCTCCAGGGAAAGGGCTGGAATGGATAGCAATTATTCGCAACACTGCAAATGGAGGAACCACTGATATCAATTCAGCACTGAGAAGTCGAGCCCGCATCTCCAGGGACATCTCCAGAAACGAAGTGTATCTCCAGCTGAGCTCCCCAACTGCTGCAGACACAGCAATGTATTACTGTGCAAGAGACACAGTGAACCAAAGCAAGGAAGCATCCCTGCAAGATCTACCCTCGGACTCAACCCCTTGCACAGGAACTGATAGATCCTTGTCACCAACAGACATCCATTGAATGAATGCAGCTAAATTTGTGCTGATAATCTGCACCCCATTTGAGGGCAAAATGGTGAGGGTAATGTTCAGCCACGTTCTTTGGCCAGCAGAAATTCTGAGAAATGTTGAGGGTACGCTGTGCTCAGATTGGCTTAGGTTGCCTTTTGTCTTTAACTGCATTAAGCAGTTGGTCCCTTACCTTTCCCACCCCAATCTGGCCACAGTTATCCATGCAGGCTTGACTACTGTAATACTGCCCTTGAAACTGTCCCAGAAAGTCCAGCGGGTGCAGAATGCTGCAGCAAGGCTCTTCGCAGGGTCCCTGCCATGGGAGCATATTCACCCAGTGCTTTACCAGCTGCACTGGCTCCCGGTGGAGTATCGGGTCAGGTTTAAGGAGCTGCTTTTGACCTTTAAAGCCCTGTGTGGCTTAGGGCCATCGTATTTATGGGACTGCCTCTCCTGGTATGCCCCGCAGAGGACCTTAAGGTCCATGAATAATCATAGTTTAGAGGTCTGGGGCCCTAAGGAAGTCAGATTATCCTTCACCAGGGGCAGGGCCTTCTCAGTGATGGCTCCGACCTGGTGGAATGCTCTGTCCCATGAGACCAGGGCCCTGCAGGATTTAACTTCTTTCCACAGGGCCTGTAAGACATAGCTGTTCTGCATGGCTTCCAATTTGAACTTAGCCTGATCTTTTATTCCCCTTCCTTCCCTCCCCCTCACCTTTTTATGAAGATTACCCACTCTAGGATCCCACAGCTAATTCTCCCCTGGTCTCCTCGCTGGCCCAAACAGGATTAACTTAGCCAGCTAGCCCTGGTGATCAACTAATGTTTATTGGATGGATTTTCCCCCAAACTGATTTTTGAATTCTGAATTTATTGTTATTCATGTTTTATACTGTATTTTATGCTGTTTTTTGTTGCATCAATTAAGTGTTTTAAATTTGTTGTTAGCTGCCCTTGTTATGTACTGAAGTTCTCACCCTGAGCCAGCAGGGGGATACTGTAGATAGTTATGCAAATGAAGGATCAAAAGTGACGTTCAGTGATTGGATAGTTTTAGAAAGTTGTTACAGTAACGTGGTACTGGAGCTCTGTATAAGCAGGCTGACTGAGCCCTTCAGTTCAGTTCTGTTTCAGCTTACAAGTAAAGAGCTGCATTGGAAGAATCGCTGTGTCGTCTGATATGTTCACCCACAACTTAACAGCCCTGACCCCAGTTTTCTGACTGGGAAGGGTAGGGTATAAATAAAAATTTATTATTATGGAGTCAGCTCCCACTTTAAATGTTATTAAAAGTGATTGACTCTCACTTCTTATTATGATGACAGTGTCACCTATGCTTATTAAAACACATGAAATAAATCACTTTTAAGAACTCTCTGACCAGCCCTCAGCTATAGTCTCCTTGTCTAGCCAGTGGCAGCAGAGACAATCCTTTCCAAAGCAAACAACAATCTCTCAAATCGCCAGACTGACAACCACCTGCAAAGTCTCACAAAAGAGGTTCTTGGAGGCAAGGAGCCTCAAAGCTACGAGCTCCCTGGCCTTACATGTAATGACTTCCACATAAGGACTGCAGCTCTTTATTGGAAGGAGGGACAAAATGTATCTGCACGCTTGTCCCCTTCTAGAGGCCAACATAGCCTACAGCCCATCACGATCAAAGGGCATCTAGAAACAATCCCATTGCTAAGGCTTTGTGGATGTTGCAGCACAGTTTCATCTGTGCTCTCCTCCCCTCCTCGATGGGTGTCTTGTGACATTTTGCACTCTTCCATCCTTTTCCACGTAGTGATATATTACACAACCTTCAAGTGTCCCAGGACATCCCAGAATAATAGAAGCCATCTCGGCTCCTGATTGTCCCAGAATGTCCCATTTCCCCCCTCCAGCCCCACCGAGCTTGGGGGAAAGGGTGAGCCAGCACTTGTGCTTACAGTGGTGTCGCACTCTCGTGCAAGCCAAGTAGCTCGCACTGTAGCACCATACCAAAATACACGCACCCCAATTTTCATCAGTGTAATGTTGGAGGATATATGATATGTTATTTATGTTGTATGTTTACATAGACATCCACTCAATGTGCTCCTCTCAACACAAGAAGTAATACTGACACCTATAGGCTCTAAATGGTGCTCTGGCCTTTATTATGCGGGGGGTGTTTTACATTATGCAAATTTTCTCACTGCCTCCCAAATTCAAATAACAGGCTTCTTGGTAATTTAGTTTCATTGCAGCTGAGGAGAAAGGCTGCCTCCATTCCAGCATTATTGTTTTTCATTCCTATTATTACTTTTCTCCTCTCAGGAGAAAATAAAATAACAATGATGCTGCCCTTGGTCCCCCTCTTCCTCTTGGCCCTGCTCCCAGGTAAGTATCTCCTAAAACATTCTCCAACCCTTCCACATCTTATCAAATGAACTATCCTGAATATTAGATAGGATACTTAATAGTATAACCAATTCCATGACCCATGTGTTTTGGATTAAACGAGCAATGATAAAAATGTGCAAGAAATAGCCTTAAAGTTCTGGCTGTGTCTACTGCCTAACTCTGGTTTTCCTTTTCTTCCCCTCCCCCAAAATCCCATCAGGTGTTTTCTCCCAGGTCACACTGAAAGAATCTGAACCAGGAACAGTGAGACCAGGAGAGACCCTTGAGCTGACCTGTACGGTCACTGGGCACTCTGTGACAAGCAGCGACTGGTGGCACTGGGTACGACAGAGCCCTGGGAGAGGGCTCGAATGGATGGGAGCATGGACTGGGAGCACATACTATGCACCATCTCTCCGCAGCCGAATCACCATCTCTGTGGATTCTTCCCAAACCAAGTACTTTCTGAGGCTGAGCTCTGTGACAGCTGCAGACACAGCCATGTATTACTGTGCAACAGGCACAGTGGGACAGACTGAAGCAGAGGCCTGTACAAAAAGGAGGATGTGGTTAGAAAATAGAAAGCAATGTACTATAGCTGCTCGGTTCTGCTTAAAAGAAACCACATCATTTTGAAATCACTGAAGCTGTGCCCCTTTTTCTCCACTCTCCACATCCCACGTTGACACACATTGCGGCGAGGAAGGAGAATTGCATTAAGAAAAGAGAAGCAGGATAAAGGGGGAGGTTCTCATGCTGTAGAACTCCATGCGTTCAATCACAAAATCAGCCGCTAAGATCATGGAGATGCTAAGCTCCATGAGAGCCATTGATGAGTGCATGAGACACAACTCAAGGCTTGGGGGGGGGGCTGCCTTTTTAGACAGTGATAACAGCCTGCAGCACAAAATGCAAACCCAGTGAAAGTGGGCGAAAGAGTGATTAAGCGAGACCATTTTCATTCAGTCCAGAAACCCAGAAAGCGTCGATTGATTGATTCAGAAATATCTACTTGATGGAGCAAAGGGCTGTGGCTGACTGGTAGAGCTTAGTGCACAGAAAGTCCCACATTCAATCCCTGGGAGAGATTGCAGTTTGCAACCCTGGAGAGCTCCTGCCAGTCAGTGTAGACAACACTGAACTAGATGGATAGTGGTCTTACTAGGCATACAGAGGTTTCCTATGCTCCTAAAAGAATGTCCTTAGGTAGGATAAATACAGTGCACCATGAATGAAAGCTGGAAGAGCAATTAAGATAGAAGACAATTTTTTTGGGGGGGGGGGTCCTCTCCTCAGTTAGAAATCTTGGAGAGCTGCTGCCAGTCAGTGGAAGCAATACTAAGCTAGATGGATCCTCCTAAAAGAACTCGTAGGTGGCTTCCTATTTTCATAAAAGAACTTGCTTAAGAAGAATTGACGATGAAGAATTGATGCTTTTGAATTATGGTGCTGGAGGAGACTCTTGAGAGTCCCATGGACTGCAAGAAGATCAAACGTATCCATTCTTAAGGAAATCAGCCCTGAGTGCTCATTGGAAGGACAGATCATGAAGCTGAGGCTCCAAAACTTTGGCCACCTCATGAGAAGAGAAGACTCCCTGGAAAAGACCCTGATGTTGGGAAAGATGGAGGGCACAAGGAGAAGTGGACAAGAGAGGATGAGATGGTGGGACAGTGTTCTTGAAGCTACCAGCTTGAGTTTGACCAAACTGCGGGAGGCAGTGGAAGACAGGAGTGCCTGGCATGCTCTGGTCCAGGGGGTCATGAAGAGTCGGACACGACTAAACAACTACACAACAACAACAAGTGAAGAAAGTCTGCCATGAATGAATGGTGGAACAGCAATTCGATAAAAGGCAAAATTTGGGGGAGCCCCTACCCACCCACCAATCCATCGCTTGGAGTCATTCTTGCAACTGAGTCTCCTTTGCTCCTCTTTGCTTCTTAAATGCAGGACCAGACACGACAGAACGCCTTCTAGGCAAATCACCCCACCAGCCTCCTTCTGTTTAAATAGGATTGCCCAGTGTGACACCCTGGCTTGGCTGAGTCCCATTCACTCCTTACTAAATTTAAAGTAGAGAGAGTGAAGGAGAGAGAGAGGAAGGAAGGAAGGAAGGAAGGAAGGAAGGAAGGAAGGAAGGAAGGAAGGAGGGAGGGAGGGAGGGAGGGAGATATGAGTTTCATGTTGCTTTTCCTCATTGTCCTAAGCATCTCCCCTGGTGAGGATTTATCCATTGGAATAAAAACAAAAATGTTGAACCCAATGGAAAAAGATTCCTGATTATGACACAATTTCTGCATTCTTTTGCAGGTATCTGCTGCACTCCACAGATAATTGAGTCTGGTCCAGGACTGGTGAAACCTGGGGAGTCCTTCAAACTGACCTGCAGAGATTCTGGGGTTCAAATCATTGATTATTACTGGAACTGGATCCGGCAGCCTCCAGGGAAAGGGCTGGAATGGGTAGCATTCATTCGCAGCACTGCAAATGGAGGAACCACTGAGATCAATTCAGCACTGAGAAGTCGAGTCAGCATCTCCAGGGACATCTCCAGAAATGAAGTGTATCTCCAGCTGAGCTCCCTGACAGCTGCAGACACAGCAGTGTATTTTGCTGTGCGAGGCAAGAGACACAGTGAACCAAAGCAAGGAAGCATCCCTGCAAGATCCACCCTCAGACTCCACCTCTTGGCACAGGAACTGATAGATCCCTGTCACCAACAGACATCCATTGAATCCAGCTAAATTTGTGCTGAATATCTGCACCCCCTTTGAGGGCAAAATGCTTCAGCCACTTTCTTTGGGCAGCAGAAATTCTGAGAAGCGTTGAGGGTATGATGTGCTCGGATTGGCTTAGGTTTCTTTTTGACTTTTATGGAGTCAGCTCCCACTTTAAATGTTATTAAAAGTGATTGCTTCTCACATCTTAGGCTCAATTATGACGACAGTGTCACCCATGCTTAAATAGCTGTATGAAATAAATCACTTTTATGACCTCTCAGACCAGCCCTCAGCTATATTCTCCTTGTCTAGCAGGTGGCAGCAGAGACAATCCTTTCCAAAGCAAACAACAATCTCTCAAATCGCCAGACTGACAACCACCTGCAAAGTCTCACAAAAGAGGTTCTTGGAGGCAAGGAGCCTCAAAGCTACGAGCTCCCTGGCCTTACATGTAATGACTTCCACATAAGAACTGCAGCTCTTTATTCGAGGGGGGTGAATCTGCACACTAGTCCCTGGGACAAGCAGCTACAGGTGGCACTGGGTATGACAGGCCCCCGGGAAATGGCTCAAATGGATGGGAGAGTGGACTGCAAGCTCCTACTATGCTGCATCGCCATTTCTGTGGATTCTTCACAGACCAAGTCATTTCTGAGACTGAGCTCTGTGACAACTACAGACACAGCCATGCATTACTGTACAACAGTCAGACACATTGGGACAGAGTGAAGCAGAGGCCTGTAGAAAAAGGAGGGAGTGGTTAGAAAACAGTGACATGAAAGTGATATACTATGGATACCTGGTTCTGCTTAAAAGAAAAGCACCTCAGTTTAAACACAGCTATGCCATGTTCCATTCTCCCCACCCTTCCTCTCCCAGGTGTTTCCTCCCATCCCGGGTTAAACAGTCGGGGACAGAGAATGAGAACTGCCTAAGAAAAGCGGGGAAAACATTAACGGTGATATTCACGTCCATAGACTTCAATGCCTCAAGTAACAGAAATGGCAGCTCAAATCAATGAGGCATTTAGTTGATGGGTGCGGGAGACCCAGCTCTAAATCCCACCTCACATCTGGAGGAGACCCAGTATCAGTGGAGCATTGGAGAACAAAAAAATGACAGTAAAGGTCTTCAGTTAAAATCTGTAAGCGGTAATGTTCATCCATAGAGGGTTGTCATCCATAGACACTTGTGTCCTCAGTGCTGGTGCCGGGGATTATATATTTTGCCAAGTTAAAAATTCATTTCAAAACTTCTCATCGAGTTGAATGCTGCGTTAAACTGGCTCAGTACTGGAAATTGGTGAACATTATTTCTATTCTTAAACAGGTTGTGATTAAAGGGAGAGTATTGACTTTGAGTTACCCATTATCTTCCTTTTCACCCAACTGACTGATCATACCAAGTGATTCTGAGTTGCACTGTCATCCTTATTTATATTCAACTGCGTTTTAATCTCGAAGTCACAGATACATCCAAAAAAGTCACGCAGCTTTGTAACTGTGAACAAGACAAAGCACAGCAAAACCACCTTTAAAATTTGGATCATGCCAAAGGTCCATCTAGTTCAGCCTCTGACAGTGGCCAGCCAGAAGCCCTAATGGGAAGCCTGAAAGAACAACCCAAGTGCAAGGTCACTTGCCCCTCCTTGATATCCGATGTGAGCCAAACGATTTGAGAAGAAGAAAAACGTTTGATGGTTTGTGGGGGGTTGAGTTTACTGCAGCTGCAGTGGAAAGGGCTGGCACACTGCCATTTTTACTGTAATTATTGGTATGTTCTAAACAGATTTCATATACAGGCAATCTCCCGTTTACATGGGGGTTACGTTCCAAGGCATCGCATGCATCAGTGAAATCGTGTATCCTTGAAACACCATTGAAAAGGCACCATTGCAAACACCCCATTCCACCCCCGTCCTGCCCCATTCCGCCACTTTTTGTGGCATTTCCAGGTCACTTCTGCGTTCAGCTTGATGCACATGTGCATGGTAGCACACATATTGAATGTGTGCAAGGGGCCGCATGTTGCCTGTATGTACATAGTTTAAATCAGGCATCCCCAAACTCGGCCTGCCAGCTGTTTTAGGACTACAATTCCCATCATCCCTGATCACTGGTCCTGTTAGCTAGGGATGATGGGAGTTGTAGTTCCAAAACAGCTGGAGAGCCGAGTTTGGGGGTGCCTGGTTTAAATTGTATCAATGTTCAATTGTATTTTAAGGTTTGATTTCTTGATGTATTTAGTGGTTCTTGTTTGTAAGCTGCCTTGAGTATATATCATAATAATAAAAATAATAATGACAACAACTGCTATAGAGCCCTGCAGTGGGAAGAACCTCACTATTCTTACCTTTTTGCAGCAGCCATCCTGTCTGTCCACCCCCAAATATACTGGAATGATACTGCCTTAAGGGCATGGGAGGGTGAATGGCATCAAAAGGAGCCCTGTCACACAAGCCAGCAATGAAATACTGTGATAGAAGGACATTGGACTTACAAGGTATAAGGCTGCTTCCTATGCTCCTAAAAAGAACATCATTAGGGGTGCAAGGTACAATGCACTGTGAATGAAAGCTGCAATTAGGGTAGAAGGCAAAAACTGGGGAGTGTCTCCCCCAGCCCCATGACCCCTTGATTGGAGTCATTCCCGTAAGCATGTCTTATCTCATCCGCTCTGCTTCTTAAGTGCAGGACCAGATGCGACTGAACACCCTCTATGCAAATCACCTGACCAGGCCCTTTGTGCTTAAATACCACCATCCAGCATTGCTCCGTGACCTGGCTGAGTCCCTTTTTGTTTTGAAGAAAGAAAGAAAGAAAGAAAGAAAGAAAGAAAGAAAGAAAGAAAGAAAGAAAGAAAGAAAGAAAGATGAGTTTCCCACTGCTATTTTTCATTCTCCTGAGCTTCTCTCCTGGTGAGGATTTATCCTTTGTATAAAACCAAAATGTTGAGTAGAACACAAAGAGGTTCCCAATTATAACACAAGTTCTGCATTCTTTTGTAGGTATGTCTTCCACTCTACAGATAATCGAGTCTGGTCCAGGACTGGTGAAGCCCGGAGACTCCTTCAAGCTGACCTGTGCAGTTTCTGGGGTTCAAGTTGGTGATTATTATTGGAATTGGATCCAGCAGCCTCCAGGGAAGGGTCTGAAATGGATGGGGGAGATTGAGGACACAGAAGATGGTGCTGGCACCACATACAGCCCAACATTTGGAAGTCGAATCAGCATCACCAGGGACACCTCCAAAAATGAAGTATATCTTCAGTTGAGGTCCCTGGTAACTGCAGACACAGCAGTATACTACTGTGTGCGGCACAGTGAGCCAGAGCAATCAAGCATCTGCACAAAAACCGCAGTCATTCTCAACACCTGCTCAGGAACTACTGGCTATATGTCTCCAATAGATGGAGTTAACTGTCAAGTTGATTAAAGCATTTGTCTTTGTGTAAATACCAGCAAAATGGCTTCATGATAGCACGCAATGAAGTCAAATTCCATTGAAGTCATTGAAGACACACCTCTAATCTAGATGAAGAACTATGAAGTCATGTTCCATCAGATGATTTGATAGGTCCGCTCACCTGATTTGGTGGACAGCATTGCGGCTGGGTCCTGAGCCCCGGGCCCTCCCGGTGATCTGGCCCAGGGATGGAGACTGATGCCTTCCCCACCGCTGCTTGTCCACACTGTCAGTGCTGGGCAGGGCCCCGCTCAAGGGATGCCCCCTGGTGACCAGTCAGCACTGATGGGCCACAGGGAATTTAAACCATGGTGTGGTGGGGAGTTTGTCCTCTCACACCCTTCACCAGATCTCCCATCCCTTGCCTCTTCTTCTGCTTTGCTGCGCTACGACTTTGCTATGGGCTAATTTTGGTCATCATATTTTTGGGATTTTTTTCCACTTGGCAGATTGACTCCAGCCATTTGGTTTTTGCCTACCTTGAAGCTATGGTCAAAAGTTTGTGAGGTTAGCTTTTGTTTGGATGGAGAGGAGGGTGTAGCCTCCGCCTGCCCTTCCGCATTAAGGGTATCCTGTTAAAGGAACTCGGGGGCATGGATTCTGTCCGATACAGCCCTCCAGATGTTTCTGGATTCCAGTTCCAATCAGCACCAGCCAGCATGGCTAGGAAATGATGGGAACTGAAATCCACCAACATCTGCCTGGGGTAAAGAGTGTGTCATGGCTATAGGAACTACCACAATGATCAGGCATCCCCAAACTCAGGACTACAACTCCCATCATCCCTAGCTAACAGGACCAGTGGTCAGGGATGATGGGAATTGTAGTCCCAAAACATCTGGAGGGCTGAGTTTGGGGATGCCTGACAATGACACTATTCAAGCCTAAAACTCCATTATTCATCCAGTAGACCAAGGATAATTGCATTCATTGATTTATCAAACCCACCAATGCTGGGTTGTTGTTTTGTAACAATGACATTTATAAGAAACATTTAAAATTAGAAAGTGTCCAGATGAAAAATACCAGAAGAGATCCCATTGCATCAGAAGGGATCTCATTACCTTCCCTAGGTTGATGCTGGGGACAAAATATAGAGCGCTGAGGAACAATGCTGTGTACCAGAGAGTAACAACATGTACAGTCCCACGTTCATAGATTGCATACTGAGATCACATACTTAAATAAATTCACATTGTATTAATCTGTCTATATTCTTTTGTGAGAAGAAACATCCCATATCCACTCCAAATTTCTGATGAGTGCTCCATCAATATTTGGAGTGGAGGCTTACATGGTATCCCTCATGATTTCAATTTCACAGTCAATGTTGTTGTTTTTTTGTAGAGGAATACATCACTGTGGATCCTGGGAGTAGCATTGTAACATGCACCCTAGTAAAATCATCCATGCTCACAAAGAAAAGACACCAAAGGAGAAGGAACGGTAGCAGTTCACATGGGACTGGGCTAGATGACCCTTGGGGTCCCTTCCAGCTCCACAGTTCTATGATTCTATGACATTATAACATGCTGATTGTACATCTGCAAAGCAACTGCTTATCTGGAATGAAGGTGGGCCAAGCAAATGTTTTTTTTCCTCTCCCGCTTCTTAAATACACACATGAATATTTTTATTTAGCTACATGATTTTCCACATCTGGAGGGTCATATATTGTACTGAGAGAGAGAGAGAATGAACATTGCTGTCCAACTCTTGGATGTAATTTGAATAAGCATATTTACATCCGATATAGGTACTTATCCCTAACACAGATCTTAGAGAATCAGTCGGGAGTTGAGGGAGCAATAGTTCAGCTCATACAGAAAAATCAGTGAGGGTCAGGAAGGAAGCAGGACAGTAAGAACAACTCAGCTCACCTGCTGATGGTTCTGAAGTTCTCCAGGGGCAAATTAGTGTGGTTCTCTCTCAATCCAAAACCGTTTCAATCCAGGCGATTCATCAAAAAACACCAAGGTGCAGATGCCAAATTGTCTATTAAAAACAAAACAACAAAACAAAACAGTGATCTTCAAAATCAGGAGGAATTCTAGTATATTCAGATGATCAGCAATCCAAATACACTCCTATATAACTTTCTGTTCATCTACTTATCCATCTTGACTTGAGTTCCTCTTGACTCTGCAGTATTCTCTTCGCTCTCTGCATCCGAATTTATTCTCACACAGGAAGCCCATATGATTCCTGTTTCCGCCCATACTATTAAAGGAGGAAGCTGGTAAAGGCCCATGAGGATGATAGGGCAGATGGGATGAGACCAATTAAATAATTACCAGAATAACTATTTAGTAGATGGAGCAACAAGGAGACACTTTCACCCGATGTGTTCTTGAAAATCAGCTCAGTTGGGCCTTGCCAAACAAAAGGAGGCCGAATGACCAGGGAGAGCTGGAATTTATCCTGGCCCTGGGTGTGGAGCCAAGTGCCACCAATGGGCAGTTGTTTCTACGCCCAGATACACACCCTCACAGACCCACCATGATTGGATATGGCAGGCATATGATCCAGCCTGCCATTTTCTGGTTTACAGGTGAGACCCCAGGGCCCGCCCACAATGCTGCCCACTGAAGAAGGCTTGCCAAATAGAAATATGGAGGGGGGAATTCAATTTGTTTCAGGTGGAAAAGGAACCATGAGGTGACTTTCCTCTTTGTATGATTAGAGCAACAGAATTTAGGAGCAGCATCTGAACTATCTGGGAGAACTCGACTTCTGTCTATCAGTTTTCACCATCTGCCTTTAGGTCATTTTACTTTGTTAGCTACATATAAATCTTTGTTATAAAGGGAGGAGGACTCAGTTCACACCAAACGCAAATTTGCCAATTTTGCATAATACTACTTGTTTCCTCTGTGGTGCAAAGCTACCGTGGGCCCTCAGACTCTGTTCTGTTGGGATATACCATTCTTCCTGTGAAAGCCACCACCATAGTTTGGCTAGCAACTTGGCCTTTGTCATGATAATTTAAAAATGACACAGGAGTATTGCTAAATCCTTACTGCAAAATTCTACACATGCCTTGAAGTGAAGACAATTCAAAGCCCAGCTTAATCATAAGCTATACAAATGAATGCATGCTTATTCTCTCAGTATGCATAATGAACTTCCGTACTGCACTTCCGTACTGCAGAATTTGCAAAATAATCCGTATTTCCTTATTACAGAATTTGCCATTTTTCTGGTGAACAGGAAGGTGTACAATCTCATAAGTAAAATGTACAAGGGGCTCAAATAAGAAGAAGAAGAAGAAGAAGAAGAAGAGGAGGAGGAGTTTGGATTTGATATCCCGCTTTATCACTAACCTAAGGAGTCTCAAAGTGGCTAACAACCTCCTTTCCCTTCCTCCCCCAAGCACTCTGTGAGGTGAGTGAGGCTGAGTGACTTCAAAGAAGTGTGACTGACCCAAGGTCACCCAGCAGCTGCATGTGGAGGAGCGGGGAATCAAACCCGGTTCACCAGATTACGAGTCCGCCGCTCTTAATCACTACACCACACTGGCTCACTTAAGTATAGTACATGCAAGACTCAATCCTATTGGTGTTTTGTGAGGGGTGTTTATTATTTTTATTAAACTTCATGAAATATATACTTACAGCATATATGTTAATTACAAAAAAACCAAACCCTTATACTGACAATGCTTCCCTTCCCCTCATCCTCCCTCCAGAACAGCCAAGCTCAAAGCATATCTGGGGCATATCTAAGACACATGACTTCCCTCAAAGAATCCTGGGAACTGTAGTTTGCTGAATATTGTAGCTACTACAGTCCAATGAGCCTTTGGGGGAAGTGGTATGTTTTAAATTAGTATTGCATGCGCAGTGGATGTGGATCAGCCCTTTGTGAGGTTGAGAGGAGCTGTCCAGCAGTTGAAGAACAGAAGAGATGAAGGAGGCCATTCTAAGGCCCAGCAAACTGTAGAGTCGGGTTGGTTGAGTGATGGTAGACAACTAGGCCCAGGGCTTCCTTGGTCTTGCCTGCAGAGGAGCCATCATCAGAAAGAAGAGCACAGTAAACACTACAATGTCTACGTCCAAGAAGAAGAAGAAGAAGAAGAAGAAGAGTTTGGATTTGATATCCCGCCTTTCACTCCCCTTCAGGAGTCTCAAAGCGGCTAACATTCTCCTTTCCCTTCCTCCCCCACAACAAACACTCTGTGAGGTGAGTGGGGCTGAGAGACTTCAAAGAAGTGTGACTGGCCCAAGGTCACCCAGCAGCTGCATGTGGAGGAGCGGAGACGTGAACCTGGTTCACCAGATTACGAGTCTACCGCTCTTAACCACTACACCACACTGGCTCCCAAGTCCAAGTCTGTGTGTTGACTTTCTTATTCACATGCAAAACTCTTCTGCAACAGAAAGTATTTAATTTATGTAGTCACCTCTTTCTGAAAGAGCAACCAGGGAAGACCAGCTCTTTCCCGCCTAGGGTCAGATGCGGAGACTTCTTTGTTTAACCCAGTTATCGCTCATTGTGATGTTGCTAAGGAAAGGGAAAAGAAGCAGCTATTGTTAGTCACAGTGAATAGGATTCTTTGCTCTTTTGCTTGTCCAGTAGATGGCAGCCATGCCCCATAAAAATCTGTGCCAACAGTGTGCCAAACCGCATGACCACATTGCCACAATATTGTGATACACCTTATTATAGAAAGTTAGTAAATCTTGAAATGCTCTTCTTCAAATGTGTGAGTGTTCACTCCTTTCCATTTGGCAAACAAAACATGTTCCTTTTGGGAACATGATATTGTCCTACTTCACATATGGGCACGGTTTTGGACTAATTCTACTCAGAAGTAAACCCTATTGAATTCAGTGGGTCTTGCTCCCAGGTAAGTGGGGTTAGGAGTGCAGTCAATGTCAACTGAACATAGGACCCAGTGAAAACAATGGGGCAATTTACTAATAACTTAAGTCCTGTTGATTTCAGTAAGAAGGCCCCAAAAGACAGTGGTGTTTGTGTGTGTGTGTGTGTGTGTGTGTGTGTGTGTGTGTGTGTGTCAGGGTGAATTTTCAACCTTTTAAAAAATAAGGTATTATATGGGTTTTTGTTGAACTACATATCACAGTGGGGGACACATGGTGTCAAGCTATTGTACCAATATATCCCATGATAGCTCTGGACTATCCTCAGAAGGTGAACCAATACATCCAAAGCTTTCTGGGAAAGCTGCATAGGAAAATGAAGAGTTCTAGATCCCCACAACCTCCTCTACATACAAGTGCAGCAATGCATATCTACAGCACCCAGATCACTGTCTCAAAAAAATTCGGAGAGAAATGGAAGTTATCATCAAGGCTCCATTTACATGCCTATGCAAAAACTCCATTCACTACATCTGAGCAAGAAGTTAGAAGGTTCAGCATGAAGCAAACTGGTGCTGTTCTGCCTCCCCAGGAACAGCGGGTGGGAGGAGACCAGAAATGTCTCCTATTCACTGAGAGCTTGCTGTGGAGGCAGCATTGGACAGTGGCTGATGACGAGGAGGCAGATCCGGCAGCCAAAGGAGTGTGCTGCTGCTGAGACTGTGACAGGTAATGTGCTCCTTGGAGGCCGTATCTGTGGATCCTGCTGCCTGAGGCGGTCACCTAACCCTGCCACATGGGCATGCTGGCCCTGTTGATGGGAGCTAGTGTCCAACCTCATCTGGGAGGCCACAGATTCTGTATCCCTGTCCTAAAGTCAACCACATCCACAACCTATCTATATGGAAAAGCAGTATACAAACTTAAAAGGATTAATAACAATGATGAATAAGATAAACATTGCTGTTAATTTTAACTTGAGGGTGTTGAATGACATGATATAATTGCTCACTCATTCACTGAGGAGGCAAAACATTCACGCCAACTTTACAGACGCTTTTATACAGGGAAATATCAGGGTGTTATTATAGTTATGGGAGCTATGACAAGAAAATACAGCATGCTCAAACTCCATCCATCTCCCAGAAGGCATGCATTCATGGGAGAACTTGAGTCTTGAAAACCCATTGGTGCTGGTTTTCTACAATGGCACCTGAACATGTTCTTGAGTCCTTCAGATTTTGCCAAGCCATGTATCATGGTGCATATTATGGCAACTACCACAGTGATTCATGCTCTGTCAAAAACTGCTGTGCAAATCAAATCAAGTTACATCCAAATCCTACCTTCTACATGAAACAATCATTTTTCTGCAGGACAGATTTAAGTGGGAAAGAGTTGTGGCATTTTTTTAAAAAAGACTGTTTTTCTAGCAAGCCAATCAAAAATCTAGACAGGCTGTTTTTTCACTTCCTCCAACTAAAACATAATATTCCTTCCACGTGTGCAAGGAACTGATCTTTCAGTGTGACAGCACCTACTGTACACTTTTGAACTCCCTGTCTACTGAAATTAGGCAGGTGCCTTCACTTACCAAACGTTTTTTGGTTAAGCTAGTTTACCCAATCATGTAAAGTGAGCACACATTTGTTTTTAACCATTGGCTCATTTGAGAGGAAGGGCAGGGCAGGCCATGCATAAATACATACATACATACATACATACATACTAGCATGGCATTTTGTATTAGAAGGTGTATTTTTAAAACTGCTGATTTTGACTTCTGATCTTACCAGCACTTTCAATATATTATATATTATGTAAACTGCTCTGAGGTTTTGATGATTAACTGGTATATACATTCTGTTAAATAAATAAAATAAAATTCTCAAGCACTGTCCCCTGAAATCTGTATTCCCTCTCCCCTGCCCCCGGCACACACCCTAATACACTATCCATTGCCTCAGGCCACCAGCAGTTCAGGGCTGAAGCTCAGGTGGATGCCAAAACCAGGGAAAGTAACTATCCAAAACTGAACAATGCAAAGATGGCAGCTAACAGGCCCAAATACATAGCCAGTGGACTAGTTTCAGCTGGTCGGCCACCAGTTGGTCAACAATGCTCTAGGCAGATCCTTCATGAGAACACTGCATGAGAAACAGGTGGTCCCTTCAATATCCAATCTTGCCATGGGTTTTTGCACAGCTCTGCAGCATGGTGTAGTGGCAGCTACTGGACTGGCAGCTACCACTGTGAAAAGAACCCTATCAAAAAGCTTGCAAGTACAGTTTTAACCAGCAGAAAGTGGCATAAAAGAGTAGAAGAGTTTCGATTTGATATCCTGCTTTATCACTACCATAAGGAGTCTCAAAGCGGCTAACATTCTCCTTTCCCTCCCTCCCTCTCAACAAACACTCTGTGAGGCTGAGAGACTTCAGAGAAGTGTGACTGGCCCAAGGTCACCCAGCAGCTGCATGTGGAGGAGAGGAGACGCAAACCCAGTTCACCACTACACCACACTGGCTCACATACCACTAAAACTGCAGCAATCTGAAATGTGGCAATTGCTGCCTGCCCCCCCCCCTAAAAAAATCAGCTGCAAATGGTTTCAAGTTTCACATCAGATGTTCAGTTGCAAGAATAAAATCAATTTCTCAAGCACTCTCCTCTGAAAACTGTATTTCCCATCCCCCCTTACACACTATCCATTGCCTCAAACAATCTTGGGCAATCCCTAGAAGATGCCAAAAGCAGGGCAAGGAGTAGGAGTGTCTCCACCCCCATCGTTCTGCCCGAACACTGAGGTCCAGCACTGAGGGCCTTCTGGTGGTTTCCTCACTGAGAGAAGTGAGGTTAAAGGGAACCAGGCAGAGGGTCTTCTCGGTAGTGGCACCCACCCTGTGGAACTCCCTCCCATCAGATGTCAAGGAAATAAACAGCTATCTGACTTTTTGAAGACATCTGAAGGCAGCCCTGTTTAGGGAAGTTTTTTATGTTTGAAGTTTTACTCTGTTCTGTTGGGAGCCGCCCAGAGTGGCTGGGGAAACACAACCAGATGGACAGAGTATAAATAATAAAATTATTATCTTTTTTTAAAAAAATATGATTAGTAAAAATCCAAAATCAGGCAACCAAAGGATAGCAGCGGACAGGCCCTAGTACATGACCTGTGGACTGTTTCAAGCTGGTTGACCACCACTTGGGCTGGAATT
Source organism: Podarcis erhardii (assembly GCF_964252035.2). NCBI lineage: Eukaryota > Metazoa > Chordata > Lepidosauria > Squamata > Lacertidae > Podarcis > Podarcis erhardii. The sequence continues at coordinate 5,793,229 of NC_138502.1, read as the reverse complement.
ATCCACCAAAATCCTTCATGAGATCATTGCATGAGAAGCAAGTGGCGCCTCCCCTAATCATTCCTTCTACAGGATTTTGTACAGCTCTGTAACACCATGTACCTATGGAGTAGCAGCTCCCACAGTGAAATGAAGTCTATCAAAAAGCTTGTAAGAGCAATATTAAACAGAAAAATGTCACATGGCTAAAACAGTAGCAATCTGAAATGTGGTAATTCCACCTCTGCCCCCCCATTTCAGTCACAAATCATTGCAAGTTTCACATCAAATGTTGACTCTGAATGCTATTTCAGGTTTTATACACAATACCTTTAAATCTTCATATGCCAGGTGCAATGCATATACACACTGATTTTTACAAACCCCCTAAGGCAGAGGTGCAAAGCCTGTGGCCTTCCAGAGGCATTAGACTACAACTCCTATCATCCCTGACTTTTGGCCATGCTGGCTGGGATGAATTGGAGCCGGAGTCCAGCAACATTTGGAGGATCAAAGATTCCCTATCCCTGTCCTAAAGCCAACCGTATCCACGGTAGTGAATGTTGGCAAATGTGAGGACAAATGCTTTGTGAAGAAATGTGAATTAAGAGGATTTGCTTGAACATCTCCCACCGTGCAAGTTGGGCAGTGGCCACCTTAGATGCTCCTTGACAGATCAAAGAGAGCCCCGAAGTTTCTCCTACTCTAGGCAATGAGATTTCCATTTGTTTTGAGCTCTCAGTTTATTTATATCTTGAAGGTTATCTAAACCTGCAGGGTTGCTGTTTTAAACTTGCGGATTAGGCTGACATAGCTGAAAGTCCTTCCTCATTACTTCTCAGACAGAACCGGTCGGCGAACCTGTTACAATGGTTTTGGTATAGGGAAATATCATAGTGCTAACTATAGTTATGGGAGCTATGACAGTAACATAAACCACGTCCAAATGCCTTCTGTCCAACCAGTCAACCATCTCCTAGAAGACCTACATTCATGGAAGAACTGGAGTCATGAAAGCACTTTGTTGCTGGTTTTCTACAATGGAAAACGAAGGATAAATTTGAAAGTGTTGTCGAATCTTTCAGATTTTTGTCAAGCCTTGTATCATGGTGTATTATTATAGCAGGGGCTACCACAGTGATGGGTGCCCCATCAAAAACCTGCTCTATCAACCAACAACTGGATGAAATGTGATTGTGGCTAGATCCCTTTGCAAACATGAAGTCATACTTTTTCCATGTGGGACAGAGTTAGTTAGAAAAGAGACTTGGCAAATTGTGGTGGTGGTTGTTTTAAGTGCTACGTGTTCCCTGATACATCATTCAAAAATCTATGGTGACTATTTTTAAGCACTGCGATATTTTTTGTTTCTGGTGGCAGCTCACTGCGCTGAGCTAAAGCCCACTCTGGAAGTTCTCCCAAGTTTGGTGTCTTTGAGGGGGTGGAATGGCATGGAACTTGCTTTCAGCAAGAGGTGACTCAGAAGGCCGACTGTATACCCAGAGACGCCCAGAGCGGTCCCCATGGCCAGAATCGTAAACAAACATACTGGGAAGGAAATAACTTTAAATTAGTGGGACTCAGATGAGAATGAGTTGTGTGGAAGCCTTCAATACCTCAGAGCTTCCACTTCCTCACTCTCTCTTACTTCACCATTCTCCCTCTCTGTTTCTCTCTCTTATACACACAAGAAACTGAGGGGAATTCACACAACCATGCCCAAGGTCACATGTTCATCAGTTTGTTTGTTTGTTTGTTTAATTAATCAGTGCCGGTTTTCTAAAATGTAATTTGAAGTATTTGGAAACTATGGAATGTGACCAGATGAAAAACATGGAGTAAGAATGTTCAAAGGAAACCATGCCAACTGCTACCAACCATCTAAGGTAAAAGAGATTCCATTGGCCTTAAATGATCACTTTGGAACAAGCTACTCCCTGGAAATTTCTTTTCTATCACCCCATTTAAAAATGACAACAACTTTTGCTTAGGGAGCCATGAGCAAAAGCCTGAGTGGATGGACGATCTCAATGAGCATTACTGTGGGATCCTCTAGATTTTGCCAAGCCATGTAGCACTGTGTGGGTAGCTGGCCCTACACAATGAGAGGTCTCCTGTCAAAAACCTCCTCAGATTATGTACAGACAACTGTTTCAAATGGCTGCTCCTGCTAAATCATTTATTCTGTTCCATACATGGATTGCTACTTCTCTTTGGACCCTGATTAGGGGTAAAGGACCCTTATAGTTCATTAAAACTATGGTTTTTTTAAATCTAATATGTCAAGGAAATATATACTAGGGAGCAATCCTATGCTAGCATACTAGGGATGAACTCAGTACTCTTGTGTAAGGTAAGGTAAAGATAAAGAACCCCTGGACAGTTAAGACTATGGGGTGAAGCACTCATCTTGCTTCAGGCCAAGGGAGTTGGCATTTGTCCACAGACAGACTTCTGGGACATGTGGCCAGCGTGACTAAACTACAAAGCTGGCTGTATTTACATAGGTCCCATTGGGATTAATGTGAAAAGTTAGCAGTGATTTAACGCTCATTAATTTCAGTGGGAAATCTGAGTGCAACTAACTTCCTAGTGAGAAGCCAACTCTACGGGCTTGCACCTCTTCCAAGAGGAATGTTGTTTTATTTTATGGGTATTTACTATTATGGTGATTATTATAAACACACACACACATAATATAGGTTCATTTTTGCAATAGACATAGTCACCTAGGTAAATACAATTTATGGGTAGCAAATATGCAAATAGAGATTTGGTAATTAAAAAGAAAAAAGAAAAGAAGGGGTAATTGTTCACCTTTTTCTTTCCATGCTCAACCTTCCCAACTCAGGATGAGAGAGCTATTTGCTTAAGACACAGTTTTAGTCACATGCTGAAAAGTTAGATAACATGCTGAAAAGTTTCATAAATACCAAGTCAGATCATTGTTCCTTCTAGCTCATTGCTGTATGCAAAGACCAGCAGCAGTTCTCTAGGGATTCAGTGTCTCCAGGCTCCACCTGGAGATGCTGGGGACTGAACCTGAGACCTTCTGAATGCAAAGTGAAGACTGTCACTGAGCTACAGCCCTGCCCCAGAAAGAACTCCAATCTGAACAGGCTCTGTTTTTTCTGAGCTTACAGAGCACGGTGTAACAGACTGGGACAGCACATCAATAAATCACATTCCAGAAGTAGCAAGCACTTTGTGAACTTTTTAAGGGGGGACCTGGCATATCTTTTCAAGCTTATCAAGAGTATGCCATCAATTTCTTCAACATTTCATCTCAGGCAAATGGAATTTCCGTGGACCTTTGTAAGTCACTGTCCCTTAAGAAACCTTTTCTTAGAGCAATCTATGATACCCTGCCTATACTTTCCCACCACACACACACTCCATTTTTCTGTATGGGAGTGAATCACTGTGATAGATACGGGGGTAGCGGCACAGTGATTAAAGCCCTTACAAAATCTTCTGTGTTCAGAATGAAAGGATACCACTGAGATAAACAGCGCTGGATGCATTGTTCCCTAACACATCAATCATGCATGTTGAATCAAAATTACAAAGGCAAATGCCTCTCTCTCGTTCAACATAAGCTTAAGAATGAACTCATATGTGTGTGAGTTCTTAAACATACTCTTCAACCTCTTCTATATATCTGATTTTTTCCTCCACACACAGTACTCAAAGGATGAGATTAGATAGATGATAGATGATAGATGATAGATATAGATATAGATATAGATAGATGATAGATAGATAGATAGATAGATAGATAGATAGATAGATAGATAGATGATAGATAGATAGATGATAGATAGATAGATAGATAGATAGATAGATAGATAGATAGATGATAGATAGATAGATAGATAGATAGATAGATAGATAGATAGATGATAGATAGATGATAGATAGATAGATAGATAGATAGATAGATAGATAGATAGATGATAGATAGATAGATGATAGATAGATAGATAGATAGATAGATAGATAGATAGATAGATGATAGATAGATAGATGATAGATAGATAGATAGATAGATAGATAGATAGATAGATAGATAGATAGATAGATAGATAGATATAGATGATAGATAGATAGATGATAGATAGATAGATCTGTCCAAATCTTGTCTATGAATTGCACTAATAGTTATGCTTCCCATCTCAGGTTTCAAAGGAAGTTGAAAGATCTTCAGGGTACCTCAAATGGAAACATCAGAGTCAAAAGGAGGACAGTAAAGGAACCTCACCTTACTATGTCCTGGTGATGTTCAAGCAGATGCTATTGGCTTCTTGTCTCACACAGCAAAAGAGCTTTATAATTTTTGAATATATTGATATATTGTAAAAAAATTATCAAGATGCGGAGCTACATCGAGCTTCCATTTTGAAAAAGTCAACTGTAAAAAAGTTGCAGCATATGCGTGAAATTAGCCTCTCTCCTCAGCAACACAAAAACATGATCACTCCTGTGCTTCTGTGTAGCCACCTACTACTCAGTTTCAACATACAAATATATTCATGCACAAATGTATGATTTTAAAAAGAAACTCCATATGGTTCCCTATATATCTTGGGATGAATCGCTCTCTTCCCATCTATCTTGTGTCCAGCTGATAATTCTTCACCTCGAAATTTGTCACATTTACCGTGACTGCTGTTTACATCTCTGCATATCCAAAGCCAACTTTGCCACTGAAGTCACTAGCAAACAAAACTGGCATGTCTCTAACAGTACCGCAAATTAATCTTAGACAGGAAGCCGATTCTGTTTCTGTTTCCTCACACAGTTTGAGCAGGAAGTTGGCAAAGACCTTAAAGGTGGTTAAGCAGATTAATGAGATGAATGAAATTAAGATCTCGAGTCAATTTATACACCAATTTTTGAGGTAGAAAAGTCACTGCTTGATGACCTTCCCCATAATTGTTGGGTGATGAAGAAACAGTGAACTTGGTCTACATGGAACACCACCAGAAACACCAAAATTCTACTTCTTGGGGGAAGGCCATATGCTACCTTCATACAGAATATATTTACACTCAACAGAACTAGATATATTTCCATGGTAGAGTTTGTGATTGGTGGTTGCAGAATTCCATACATTCTCCCTTCCGCATCCATATACAAAAGGATGGTTTTCTGTCTTGAGTGCTGGTAAGCATTTTAGTACTGGCACAAACCATTGTGTGGGGATATGGCTACCACAGTGTTACTTCTCAATACAAAAACTCCTTATGGAGACACACACAGGTATGGGCGATGCTATCTTTTGGTACAGGCAGGTCCTTTCTCAAACTGGTACATGAACCTCTGGCCCCTTGACATCTACCACAGGTTCCCACAAAATCACTCCTAAGAAAGCAACATGGACATAGCCTTCTGTTATGCTTCCACATCATCCTCAGCCTCCCATTGGTCACATTGCTGATTGACAGGGGAGCATGGATATCGCTTAATGTTACTATTGCTGGGTCTCACAAGTTCCCTATGCACTCCAGGGGTGAGTCAGCTCTGCACATCTGGCAGGGCCCAGCTAAGATAGAGATGCCTTACTACCATACCATAACACAGCAGGAGAGGGACTCTTCAGGTGTGCTGCTCCTCAAGACTGGCCTCAGCACCAGTTTACCAGTTACTGGAAACCACAGAAGGGGAGAGTGCTGTTGTGCTCAAAGCCTGCTTGCAGACTCCCCAAAGGCATCTGGGGAGAACAGGATGCTGGAGCAGATGGACCATTGGGCTGATCCAGCAGGCTATTCTTATGTTCTTAGTACAGGTTGTTGGGCCTACAAAGTCCCTTGTATACAGGACTCATATGGACTCATTTTCACTGGTTCAGGCAGCATCACACCATAAAACAGTTCAAAGAAACTCATTTCCATTCAATCATACTGTGTTGATCACAGCTGAGGTTGGACTTGAATCCAAAATACCATATGAAAACCTACCCATCAAACAACATTGACTGACAATACAGTGTATATATACTGTATGCTCTGGGAAGATGTCAAAGTCTCCAGAGGACACTTTCTCTTCCTTGAGTATTTGTTTAAAAACAACAACAAGCAGCACATACCCTATTCATCTCCTATCAGACAGACTTCTCAGATCATTAAGATACCCTGTCCAGATGGCAAATGAGGTTTTTAAAAATCATTTTGTGGCTTGCCATTTGCCACCCTGGACTACTTTGTGAGGAAGGGCGGGAATATAAATTTAAGAATAAATTAATATTCAGCTGGGAGAGGGACCATGGTATTGTTGAACAAAAACATGGTGTATTGGCCCTGGGCAATCCTGAAAAGAAAGCAGTCATCTTAGCTGATGGGCAACATTCAAACTTTGCAAGGGAGCCTGCAATGACACCGAACAGACTGGGGAAAGCTACTCTGTGCACCATTAGAGCTGTGCATATCTGTAGGACAGGGACCCTCATCACTTATTTGCAGGAAGCAACTCCCATAAGCTGAGAGCAAAGGAAGTTTTTGTCAAGACTCTCCTCACTGTGGTTTGGGGCTGGGGCACAGTGATACAATCCCGTACAAATAGTCTTTGGAGACAATGAGAGGGAACCAACAGATTTATTATGCTGGCTGCATATGAGCCAATAGTTAGCCAATAGTTAGCAGTGATGGCCCAAGATATTCTGTCCTCTGCCACTAGAGTCTTCCTTCACTCTAGTTCCTTTCCTCCAAGGAGCTCAAGGGGGTGGGCATGATTCTTCAGCCATTTCCATTCTATCCTCACAACAACCCTGTGAAGTAGAATCCTCTAATTGTAGAGTTGGAAGGGACCCCGTGGATCATCTAGCCCAACCCCTTGCAATGAAGGAATATGCAGTTGTCCCATATGGGGATCAGCACCATACTCTAGCCAACTGAGCCATCCAGGTAGGTTAGGCTTTGAGATAGCAACTGACCTAAGGTCACCCAGTAAGTGTCATGGCTGATTGGAGACTCAAATCATGGTAACCAGAATACTTTAACAGGTGTATATAAGTGCCCAAGGAATTGCATAGCTCTTCTGAGCTTTAACCATTCTCTTCTAAGATACATAAAACTTAAATCTTTGGCATTCAGTAAGAGTCTGCTTCAAAGAGAAAATGGTATATGTGTGCATTGTTTTTATTTATTAGCCACAATTATAAATGTTCCAGCAGCACAATGAAGTGACCACAGAGCAGTTTTCAGCACATAATTCAAAACAAGACAAAGGTAGAGTAAATAAATCACTGACCACCAAATCCAAATGATGGCCTCAACACCACAAAGGAGCAAAAACAGGTGTAACAGATACAGGAAGCTGCTCTCTTCTACATCCAACAATTATTTCAGAAACATAATGGGATGATGGTTCATGGTGGTGTTTCAGGAGGTTATCAGCTTTGTTCCTATGTGGGGGGGGGGGGACTACCATTCACCTACCAGAATGGATGGCTTTTAACTACAGATGGGCTGGAAAGACAACCGGGGTAATAGCCATGTTATATATTTCTTAACAGAAAAGCCATGTTATATCTTTCAAAACAGACCCACAAACATCTCCCCTACTAAACCTTAAAAGTTCCAGTTGATTGGGAACCCCTGTTTAAGTCTATAAACTGAAAGTTAGATAAACCTTTGATCATTTTTTGAGCTTGATATAATAACAAAGAGAGAGAAGACCAAATCAAAGACATTTATGCACTTAGATTTGTATTCTTCTCTTGCACAATAAAAAAAAAGAATGCTTATGTACTCATTTACTTGGGTTGTTGTTGTTTTGCTAAAGCTCTAATTGAGGAGGAAAATAATCTGATCATGACTGAAGTTTGCGCACAGGAATGTAGCACGGTGCAACAATATGGAGGCTACCACAGTAACAAACCCTGTGCCAAAAACTCTGTCCAATCAACCATCCTGTAGACCTTTGTCCATGGAGAACAACATTCTCCATGTAGTTGGATTCAATGACCCTTGGGGTCCCTTCCAACTCTACAATTCATAGATTTATCTACCCGAACTGAACTCAAAGAATATATGTGGATCAGTTAAATCTGGTCAGAATAGAGATGTATAAAGGCAGCCTGCACTCAGTCCACCATGAGACACCTTGGCTGAAATAGGTTAACACTGGAGTCATGGTCCCACATCCAAACTTTACAATCCCATCTGTGATCAAAGAAACCTGGTGCCTCGGGACAAATGTCAGAGTGGATGACATGTCTCAGCACTTGTAGCTGAGCAGTGTTTTTGAGTTCTCCAGATTTTGTCAAGTCATGTATCACGGTGCATACTATAGTAGCTGGAGCTCCCACAGTGATGAATGCTCTATCCAAAACCTGCTTTTCAGTCATTCATAATTAGGTGCAAAGAGAGTCTGCAGGGGGGTGGGATAATGACCTTTTTCTGGTATGTGCTATCACGTTCCTAGTTGTGTATGTGTGTATGTGTGCTTCTGCACATGCACAGAAATATCTTGCCCCGCCCCCCCATTTCAGCAGCAGTTCCTTGCATGGCACTAATGGCCATTTCTGAGCCTCCCCCAAGTTTGGTGACAGCTTTCCAGGTGACACAGAGAAGGGTCTAAATAAATATGGAACAGAAGGCCAACTGAACACATACAGAGAGATTCCTGGGATAATTTTGCAATCTTAAAAGATGAACCAACAAAAAGAAGCCACAATGAATGAAAGGGGCTTGGAAAAGCACTAGATATTCAGAAGCTACCACATATATCAGATTTCCCACCAAACTATCATATCTCTCCCCACCTCCACATCCCCAAAAGCAAATAGGCAGTGGAAAAGACACCACGGGAGTTTCAGGAGTAATTTTGGATTTTGGATTTAAGATTTTGGATTTAAGTGGGATTACATGTAAAATGCACACACCCTGAAATCATGCAGGAGGCAACTCTCTGCCAAAATCAAAATCTAGGCAATATGACCAGGGACATCTATGGTAGCCTCAAAATGTCATCTATATTAATAAGATTTTGTCCCAATGGAAGTGTTGGTTTGAGCCTGTATCACTGTGCTCTCACTGTTATACCAGCATTGCATGATAACTATGAATCCATAATGCTTATAACAGAAAGAGCTCACACTGGATCTCACAAAATATGCCTAGCCAACAACAGTATGGAAATCCATGGTCTCTCACATTCTTCTTCCCATACCCAGCCCTTGCAGGTCAGAATGGGAGAGATACTAAATCAAAGACACAGTTTAAAACAAATAGAGGTCAATGTTTGGATGTCCAATGAACTGGAGAAAAAGAAGCCACCAAATTATTTTGAGATTGAGGCAGTACCCCCTTACAAAATATTACGTGTTCAGAAAATGACTCTGATGAAGCAGAGGATAAGAAACGACCACACAGTGTATCCAGCTAACATCAGTCGTGAATGTATGAAACATTTTTTTATTTGAAGGGAAAATGTGTGGAGCAAATGCTTCTCTTCTCCCATCTCGTACTGTGCAGATCTGTCCAATGACTCAAGGCATGCAGTGGTAAAGAGTTTGAGACAGATAGGCAAACACAGTGATTATGGTCAAGTCCACAAAGAAAGAGCAATAGAATATTAATGGAAATGTGAAGTCACCATTGTCTTATACATAAAAGATTAAGTAGAGCTTTGCTGGATCTTCTCTCCGTAGTTCACCAGAAGCCTCTGCCCACAAACAGGACCCGAGTGCAGCTGTCTCCCCAAGTCCTTAATCCTCCCCTTCTAAGCTTTCTATCACAGAATTTTTGTACAGGAACCTATCACTGTGGCTACTGGGAAATCAAACACCCTTTCAAAAATCTCCCACATTCAGAAATAAAGAACAGAAATGATGAAGGATAACATCACACATGTGATATTCCCAGTGTAATGGGACTAACTCATGAATATGTGGAGCAATTTTTTGTCTGGAACTAAAACAGTCTAAGCAAATGTTTCTTGGAACTTCTTAAACATCAACACAATCAAGTAGAAGACAGAGAGATAGAGTCAACCTAACTGTATCTTGACCATAATTTAGAAGAATATATGCTTCCCATTTACATATTCCCATCATGAAACTTAGAAGGACATTAGGAGTGTGTTAGGACTAAAGAAGCAACAGCACAACTCACTCTGAAAATGCAGTGATGGTCAGTTAGGCAACAGCAGCAATTCACTCACACAGCCATGAAGGCATGTACAGTTTTTGTACACTATCTCTCAGACTAACCTACCTCGCAGGATTGTTGTGAGGATAAAATGGATGAACAGCCTTGGGTACCACCCTGAGCTCCTTGGCAGAAGGACAGGATACAAATGAAATTGATTGATCAAATGATATTCTTGGGCTCTACCAAAGCAAAAGAATTTTCTTTTTTTAATCCAACCATGTCACCATTTTAAGAAGCCACTAAGGTACAGATCCACCACACAGAGTTCCCATTTTGATAAATAGCTGATGCCACGGTAGAACAAGTTCAAGCTTAAAGTGCATTATTTCATCTTTTTCTGCCTCTCAAGTACACACATATGTACCACTCCTGTACCTTATTCTGTCAGGCCATCTACAGCTCAGTCTCCTGTTCAGTATGACTCCTCACATAACACAGCACTGAGCCCTCTCTTCCTCACGCACTCTTTCGCCCTGTTCATTCTTCATCTTTCAATGTGTCGGCTCTGCCTTGACTGTCACACACCTCTCTAGATATGAGTAGTAAGCTTGCCACCAAAGAAGCCTGCAGAGAAGGCAAAGGGGAATGAAACTGCCATTGTTCCCGCCCTCAGCATCCAAAATTAATTTTGGACAGGAAACCTGTTCTATTTCTCTTTCCTCCCAACCGTTGAAGCAGGAAGCTGGCAAACACTTTGAGGTCACTTGAGGGGATGAGATAAAGGGACTAAAGAATGAAAGGAGCATATGTAGGGCAGAGCAACAAGGAAAATCTTGTTTCTCAAAGGTGAACTTTATTGATACCAGAACTGGCAGAATGCAGCAGGGGTGTTTTGGGGGGTAGGCAATTATGAGGGTCATTTTGGTGGGGAAATGACCATAAGATGAGTTTCCCCACAGTGTTCCTTTATAAAAGCATCTGAGTCAAGGAAGCTAGTCTTCTAGGCCCAGAATATGAGATGACTTGGAAATCTAGACTGCAATAACTATTGCAGTGAAGGTCCTGTGTGAGTGTCTGGAGGCAGTTAGAGGATGGATGGCGGCTAACAGATTGAGGTTGAATCCTGACAAGACAGAAGTACTGTTTTTGGGGGACAGGAGGTGGGCAGGTGTGGAGGATTCCCTGGTCCTGAATGGGGTAACTGTGCCCCTGAAGGACCAGGTGCGCAGCCTGGGAGTCATTTTGGACTCACGGCTGTCCATGGAGGCACAGGTCAAATCTGTGTCCAGGGCAGCTGTTTACCAGCTCCATCTGGTACGTAGGCTGAGATAGGGATAGGGTACGTAGGCTGAGATAGGGATCTGCCTGTGGACTGTCTCGCCAGAGTGGTGCATGCTCTGATTATCTCCCGCTTGGACTACTGCAATGCACTCTACGTGGGGCTACCTTTGAAGGTGACTCGGAAACTACAACTAATCCAGAATGCGGCAGCTAGACTGGTGACTGGGGGTGGCCGCCGAGACCATATAACACCGGTCTTGAAAGACCCACATCGGCTCCCGTTACGTTTCCGAGCACAATTCAAAGTATTGGTGCTGACCTTTAAAGCCCTAAACGGCCTTGGTCCAGTATACCTGAAGGAGCGTCTCCACCCCCATCATTCTGCCCGGACGCTGAGGTCCAGCGCCGAGGGCCTTCTGGAGGTTCCCTCATTGCGAGAAGCAAAGCTACAGGGAACCAGGCAGAGGGCCTTCTCGGTAGTGGCGCCCGCCCTGTGGAACGCCCTTCCAGCAGATGTCAAAGCGATAAACAACTACCTGACATTCAGAAGACATCTTCAGGCAGCCCTGTTCAGGGAAGTTTTTAACGTGTGATATTTAACTGTATTTTTGGTTTCTATGGAAGCCGCCCAGATAGGCGGGGTATAAATAATAAATTATTATTATTATTATTATTATTATTATTATTATTATTATTATTATTGAATTTTCTATCTACATTTCAGGTGCCACTATTAACAGCTTTTTAGATACTGGGCTCTGTACTCTCCATTCCGAGAGAGAGAGAGAGAGAGAGAGAGAGAGAGAGAGAGAGAGAGAGTGCTAGCTCACAAAATGTACTTTGTGCAAATTTAACAATTTTGCATAATCCATTTGGTTTCTGCTACTCATGCGGAGCAGCAGGAAGTATTCTGGATATTTAAATCTAATTCAAAGCTTTCTCCATGAGCAAATGCAACTTCACCCACTACCAGGGATAGTCAACCTGCAAGACTCCAGCTCCCATCACTCCTAAGTACTGGCCATGCTAGCTGGGGATGATGGGAGTTGCAGTCCAACAATAACTGGAGGGCATCCCATTGGCTATCCCTGACCTACACAGCCATAAGGGCTAGAAACTTGCCCTTTAAAAAAATGAAGTCAGTGTCTAGGATTCTCAGAGCACTGCATCAAAAATTGCAAATCCAAGATCTGCAATGGAAACATGAATGGAAAACCGCTCTGCTTATTGTGTAAGCCAGAGGAAGAGCTTGTAAATGAATGGATGCAAAGATGAAGAAGAAGAAGAAGAAAAGAAGAAGAAGATCCTTCAGCTGCAGAATTTGTCATTTGTGGTTGCAACGTTTCAGGTTCCCTCCTCCAACAACCAGTGTGCCCGGTGTTGATAAAGGTTTTTGCAGCAGCAAAAGTCATTGTGGATACTATAGCAGCCACAGTGTTACATTCCAATACAAAAACTATTTGCAGGGATATGAGCAAAGAAGGTGTTCTCCCTTGGCACAACCAGCTTCTCCTTTTCTGGATTGGCATACAAAATTCAGCTCTTTGTTGCCATCGCTCTGCATAATTCCTTCAAATTAAGACCACCGGAAGTTGCTTCAGCCAAACCTTTCATCCATCTCACTCTATTGTTGACACATCGGCAGCGGTTTTCCAGGGTTTCATGCGGGAATCTCTCTCAGCCATACCTGCAGATGAGGCAGATGTGTGTGTGAACATGGGACATTTGCATGAAACCGAGCTCTAACATTAAGCTACAGTCCCACTCCATTGAGCTTCACATAATCATTCCTGGAAAGGGAACAGACAACTCACTGTAGCGAAACTTAAGGGGATAAAAAGATCAATTTCATGTAGTAGCCTTTCTTGCTAACAGAGAGCTCTGCTTTATATATTTGTGAATTCAAACTGGGATTCACAAAATGTTTAGGTATGCGTAATCCTGCCCCCCAAAAGCACTGCATATAAGAAGGAAATCAACAGCAACATCCATAAAAGCATCCATAAATACTTATCAGCTAAAAGGGGGTGCAGAATCATGTTCTAAAATCCTGCTTAATCCAAGGTTTTTAAAAGACACCTGAAGGGACAGAGGACTGGTTCCTGCTGAACTTTTACAGGCAAGGACTTCCACAGGGCAGGTCCTGCCACACTAAAAGTTCAGTCCTTAGCGAAGGCCACCCAAACCTCAGGGTCATGGGAAACCATCACAGCTCACAAAGGAACAGGCGGGAGCTCTGGTGAGCTCTGGCTGAAAAGAAGTCCTGGAAGTCTCATAGACAAGTAAGATTGTCTTCCATGAACACGGTCTTAACAGCTCTGTGGGCACCACCACCCATATCTCCTGGTTCTCCTGAAAGCAAGCACATCCCTGCACTTTCGATCCTGCCTTTCAAGAGACAGGAGCCCAAAATGTGTGTTTTGATAAACCTGGGAGGATGATATTCTGTGAAATTCCATACCCTAACCACAAAACAAACCCCCACTCCAGCTGAAGGGGAAGCAGGTTGCAACATAAGTCATGCTGGAGGATTTAGCACAGCGCTGCAGCACTGTGCCCAGCTGGGCTGGCGACACAGTGAAATGAAGCCTATCAAAAACCTGGGACCACTATGTTTGTGCTTCTGTTTAAGTGCAACTCAGGCAGGCAGGAAAAAATATTGGCCTATTGTTGAAACTGCAGCAATCTGAAATTAGGGGGAGTGGGCAGGATCAAATTTTAGTTCTGAATTGTACTGGGAGGGATCGTTTTTTAAAATCAAATCTTTAACCAGATTTTCTTGCAAAAACCATTATTTATTTATTCTAATTATATTTATTTATTTATTTATTTATTTATTTATTTATTTATACCCTGCCCAACTGGCTGGGTTTCCCCAGCCACTCTGGGCGGCACACAACAGAATATTAAAAATATGATAAAACATAAAACATTAAAAACTTCCTTAAATAGGGCTGCCTTCAGATGTCATCTAAAGTCAGATAGTTGCTTATTTCTTTGACATCTGATGGGAGGGTGTTCCACAGTTTTTGTTCAGTTATTGTGCATTACAAAATACCCCTAAAACACAAGTAGATGGAACCTTTGGCCTTCCAACTGTTGCTTGAATCCAACTCCCATCAGCCCCTGAAAGCATGGCCAATGGCCGGGGATGATGGGAGCTGCAGTTCAGCAAGGTCTGGAGGGTCAAAGGTTTCCCACACCTATCCAAAAAACCAACATTATCCATTATCAGCACTTTAAAAAGCAACTGCATTACTGTTACTAAAACGTGAACTTTTGAAAGTAGAGGAGTTTAAAAGAATGCATTTGTAGATTATTTTTGCCCACCACCATTAATTTGGCTGTGGCCTTGTAAACTTTAAAGGTAAAGGGACCCCTGACCATTAGGTCCAGTCGTGACTGACTCTGGGGTTGCGGCGCTCATCTCGCTTTATTGGCCAAGGGAGCCGGCATACAGCTTCTGGGTCATGTGGCCAGCATGACTAAGCTGCTTCTGGCAAACCAGAGCAGCGCACGGAAATGCTGTTTACCTTCCCGCCGGAGTGGTACCTATTTATGTACTTGCACTTTGACGTGCTTTCAAACTGCTAGGTTGGCAGGAGCAGGGACCGAGCAATGGGAGCTCACCCCGTCACGGGGATTCGAACTGCCAACCTTCTGATCGGCAAGTCCTAGGCTCTGTGGTTTAACCCACAGCGCCACCCGTCTCCCTTGTAAACTTTAAGATGGATCAAAAAGATATGTCAAGCTGAGATTGTAAACAAGTTGATAATTTGTCTGGAAAAAACTTTTAACGATGTAAATGGGAGCGGGAGACGTGAGGGAGTCCAAAGAAGTGATGAAATTATGTTTGTGACAGAAGTAAGACTGTTTATTATTTGTGCATTGATATTTAAAAACTTTAATAAATATTTATTAAAAAAAAACAAAAAGATATGTCAAGCTTCTCCACTAGCCAAGGCCTGGGAATTCCAGGTTGAATGTCTCTATTTACTAGCAGCTCTACAAATTTCAGTACCAAGGCCATGCATGCTGCATGGCCCCCACGACTACTGGCACCCACGTTTGCGGAGTCAAACTGACACTCCTGACAGGAATATACCACAATATTTCTATGGGAGCTACGATAGCAACATAAAGAATGTCATAAACTCCAACCAAACAGCTAACTGTCCATTCACTGCAGACTTTTACCCAAGAATAGTATTTGTATATTTATCTGTCTTATCAGTATCAGTGCCCTACAGGAGCTGGTTTCATTCCAGGGCCATCCAACTTCCGGGTTGGCGCCATCGCCGAATGGCGGACTCCCTCCGAGCTCCGGAGGGAGCCTGCTCGGCAGGGGCTGGGTTCTACCGCGCCGGCGACGCGGGGACCCTCAAAAACCATGGGCGCTGAAACCCATGGGCATGGTGACTCGGCGGGCACCGTTTGCGCCCCCCCGACCACGCGAAGGAGCCTTTTTAAAGGCTACGGAGCGGGTGACGGGGGGGTGGTGCTGTGAGTCCTCCGCTTCCCCTGCCGAGTGAAGCCGCATGCCATTTGGCGGCAGACCAACTCTGCATTATAAAGATGTCTGCAAACATGACATGGCTGGCAACATCAATCCCTTGCAGACAACCCCAGTGCTTGGAGACAAACAGTCAGGTCATGCATCCATAGCAGTGACCAGAGGAAGAATGGCTTCTGGGAGGAGAGCAGACAGAATAAATGCTATGGTGCATCTGCCCCAGCTGCAACAAAACCTGTCTCTCCCATATCAGTCTCAGCCTTCCAACAGCGTGACTTCACTCCCAAAGGCGCACTCCTCCCAAGACAGACGGATGCTAACCACAACCACAAGTGCTGGTTCTCTATAATAGAATTTGTAGGACATACTTGAAAATATAAAAAGTGGTCTGATGGGAAACTGGAAATAGGGGCATTCAAAGGAAAACTATCGGACTGCCACCAACCACCCAAGCACAAATAAGCCCCTTTGGCTTTTGTAGACTCAAACTGGAATAATCAGTTCTATACAAACCTTTTACCAGAGGATATCAAGTACCTTATTTTCATGGGCCATGGAATACTTATTTCTGAGCAATATTCGTCAACACTTCATTTTTTGTCAAACCACAGACAAATTTCAGAGCAGGTATCCCAAACACTATGCTCTCCCCATTCCATCCTGCTTTTAGCCTGCCTCTAACCCCAGGCTTTTTTAGTTCTTGGGAGAGCCATTTACTTGCATTTTTCTCCCTGTAGCCTTCAGAGAGACTGAAACAGGCAACTCCCTTCAAAATGGTGATTTGCAACTCAATACCTTCATCACTTGATCTAAGGTTACAACACTCACATGTTAGCTACCAAAGAACAACGACAAGTTAGTTCATCATTAACTCAGCAGGACCCTCAGAGTCCTTTAGAAAACCAACAACATTGTGGGAAAACCTCCAATGTTAGGAATACACATTTACCCATTTTCCATTTTAAACACATGCACTCTTCTTTTCTGTGTCATTTGAACCATTATACTTAACCACTTGAAGGATAGACCTGAAATAATGCAGCATTGCAGGAGGGAAAACATTGCTGATGAATGTTCTTCACTCTGCCCACAACCACCTGAGCCAGAAGATGGTCCCATTAACTTCATTAGGATAAGTGGTTTTATGACCACATTTAAGAATCCCATCTAAGAAAAAGCAACTATTTTATGTCACAGGCAAAAGTCAGAATGGATTACCACTCTTATTGCTCCTGAATCCTGCAGATTTTTGTCACGCCTTTTACCATGGTGTGTATAACTGGGGCTCCACAGTGATGGATACTGTAGCAAAAACCTGCTCAGCCAACCAACAGTGAAGCAAAAGCTAAGTTTTTTGTATATAAATATACGAATATGAATTGAATTGTTCCCCTTCAGTGGGCCACATTCAAGTGGCAAAGACATGTTGCAGTCTTTTAAAAAATATGCTTTTCTCTAAACAAAAATATATTTATGTTGATTTTAGGCATGCAAACATGCAAACACTAGGATATATCACTTTTTTGCTTCCACCAGCAGCCCCTTACACTCGCTCAAAGATCATTCCTAACATCTCCACATGTTTGTAGGGTGGCTTCCTCCACTGCATGTGAATTACTTCAAAAGGAAGGGATTCAGATGACACACAAATTCCATGTCCACTTTTTAGGCTCTCAACTGAGAATAGAAAATGTCTTTACACCGACAGTACCATGGGCAAAAGTTAGAGTGGGCGAACTAACTAAATACGTATTTCTGAGCAATATTCGTCAACGCTTCATTTTTTGTCAAACCATGTATCAAGGTGGATATGATTAGAGGCAGTGGTTATTATCACAGTGACTAATGCCCTATCAGAAACCTGCACAGATTATTAAAGAGGAAATGGATCCAGTTGTGCTGCTGTTGCTAAATTTACTTCTTATATTGTGTACATGATTTTTATTGTGCCATGTTCAGGTGCAAAAGATCTCTGCAATGGAGAAGCAGTTGTTGGAACTCCCAACACATATTTTTTTGCTACTAAATATCTAGTTTACAAGTAGAAATCACCAGGGTTAAGGCATAAATAGTGCGGGTTAAAATTTGAGGTTAGATTTAGGATTAAGGGTTAAATTAATTTTAGGATTTGAGGGCAATTATACATAAAATCAGTAAAGCCTGAGAGCTGCAGGAGGTAATTTTCTGTCAAAATCAGAGCATTATTATCAGATACATCTGGTTCTTTTAACAAGTCAGATTTTTCTCCAGTGGTTTTGGTTTGGGCATGTATCACTGTGGTCTTCTAGCATTCCTTGACAGTGACAAACTCACTCATTTGCACTGGAGAGTCTCCTCTAAGTTCCAGGGCCAGCCAAAACAATGGAAAACTTTAATAGTTTCATTTCATTTCGTTCAGATTATACACCTCTTTCCCAAAATGGACTGTGCCTAGGATAAATCACACAAAAATCACATTATTATCAAATTTTATTTCTTTAACTAACATATCTCTATACTACTTTTCAAGAACCATATTCTTATCAAATAAAATAGGAGGGGGAGAGGAATATGTTACAAAACATATTTTTTTTAATCAAGGCAGATGTAATCAGGAGAGAAACCATCATAAACCATATATTTAAAGAAGAAGCAGATAACCTGTGGCTTTCATGATGTTGCTGGACTACAACTCCCATCATCACTGACCATCATCCCTGACCACATGCTGGCTGTGGCTGAAGAGAGTTGGAATCAAACAACATCTGACAGGTTACAGGTTCTCCGCTCCTGACCTAAATAGAGGTTCTGTGGTTTCCCTCCTGATCTTGCTTTATTTAAGAAAACTGACAACTCCCCTTCTGTCCTGTCCCTCCCTGCACCAGAAAGAACCCAAGTCTGAGCAAGCTTTTAAGGTTTTGTGAGGGCACAGACCACTGTGGGACAATTGTATATATCTGCAAAAAATGCAGCAACTCTACAGCCACAGTTGACATAGTGAGGCTGTAGTGATGGCTCTATGTTCTGCTGTGAGCACTAGGAGGAAACGTAATGTACCATTTCAAAACTGACCTAAAGCACGCCATCCATTTCTTCAGACAATAAAATATTCACGGAAATGTGAAACCACAGTTCCCTCCAAACCAGTGTTCTTCATGGAGCATGGTCCTCGATGCTTTCCCACTCGTTTCCTATCACACAGTTTTTGTATGGGAACACGTCACAGTGGCAACTGGGACGGCACTGTGATAAACATCCTTACAAAAATCCCCCATGTTCAGAAAGGAAGGATGCCTGTGAAATATGGGTAGACCAACAGACCACAAGGCCAACAGACCACAAGGCATCTCCACTTTGACAAAGCTAAGGCATCAATCTGGAACGAATAAATCTTAGTCTGAACTATAATAACCCAAGCATCTGCTACTCTCTGTCTTCTTAAACACAAACGTAAGAATGACGTCCAGTTTTTTTTTACATATATCTCCAGAACTTTCCACATAAAGCAATCTGGGACTCGTGTAATGGAGAAAGAGGCAGAAAATGTTTCCCAAGTCTTGTCCATTATTTAAATACATCCTTAAACTTTCCCAGCACATTAAGAACATAGGCAAATAGCTCACACAGAATAGGATCAAATAGGCAAAAAAAACCCAGAGGCATCTCACCTGCTGGTAGATCTGACGTTCTTCAGGGGAAACACATATCAGTCTCTCTTCTTAGCAGCATGTGCACATTATTATTCTCTATTTTCCACTCAAGCACACACACCCTCTCTCACACACACAAGCACACAACACAAATACCAAGTCTACCTCTATTATCCACTCATAAATATCTAGTGCTCTGTTTGACTGCCAACGTTACTCAGCACCAAACTTTCTCTTCCTTAATTTCCTCACTGCCTTGTCATTCTTTGTCTTTAAAAGATGTCAAGTCTGCCTGGATTTTTGTATGCAGCTCTAAATGCATGAAGCATGGTTCGCCACAAAAAATAAAACTGCCACCTCTCTTTCCCTCCGCACTTCCCCCCTTCAGCATCCAAAATTAATTCTTAGTCAGGAAGTCTGTTTTCATTCTCTTTCCTCCCACCATTGAAGCAGGAAGCTGACAAAGACCCAGAGTTTACTTGAGTAGAGAAGTTGAAGGAAGTAAAGAATGGAATTTGAGGGAAGGGGCAAAGAGATAGGGAGGCCTTTTGTTTGTTTAATGAAGATATAATAATAATAATAATAATAATAATAATAATAATAATAATAATTTATTATTTGTACCCCGCCCATCTGGCTGGGTTTCCCCAGCCACTCTGGGCGGCTTCCATAAAAACCAAAAATACACTAAAATATCACAGATTAAAAACTTCCCTGAACAGGGCTGCCTTAAGATGTCTTCTGAATGTCAGGTAGTTGTTTATCACTTTGACATCTGATGGGAGGGCGTTCCACAGGGCAGGCGCCACTACTGAGAAGGCCCTCTTCCTGGTTCCCTGTAGCTTTGCTTCTCGCAATGAGTGTCTGGGCAGAACGATGGGGGTGGAGACGCTCCTTCAGGTATACTGGGCCAAGGCCACTTTCCAAGATAACTCACCCTCCCAAGGACTGTTAAAGATTCTCAGTAAAGCAAAAAATTAGATGAGACAAAAATCACTAAAACTATAAAATGACAGTAGTGAATAAATAAAGCAGATGCAAAAAAAGCAGATAAAAGCATATATTCCAGCCTTCTTCCCAAAGGAGTCCAGGGAGGCAAAGACACAAACAATAAAAGAGATTAAGACATCTAAACACAATTCCAGCACGGATGCAGACTGGGAAAGGTGTCTACTTAAAAGGCTTATTTAAAGAAGGCTTCAGTAGGTACCTAAAAGCACTGGCGGACGAAGGCGGAGGCAGGGGGAGCGATCCGTCCCAGGTGCCATCCCGGGGGGGGGCATTGTGGCTGCCCCCCCCCCCAGGATGCTCGGCACTCGCTGCACATACCCCAACGCGCCCCCGTAGGTGGCATGCCACACCCCCTGGGATGCGCACCAGCCACACCCCCGGATATACACTGCTCCCGGTGCTGGAGCAGGTAGCTTTGCCACTGCCTAAAAGACAACAGAGATTGCAACTGACTTAATAGGAGGAATCCCAACAGGTCCCATTCCAATCCTGATAAGATGCTATCTGCAGGAGGCCCTCACTTGTAGAGAGTGGTGATAGATCAAGTATATATGGGGTGAGACAATATGTTAAGTATTATTGACACTGAAATGGTTATGTGTACAGTGGTACCTCTGGTTACGAACTTAATTCGTTCTGGAGGTCTGCTCTTAACCTGAAACCATTCTTAACCTGAGGTACAACTTTAGCTAATGGGACCTCCCGCTGCCACCGAGCCACTGGCGCGCGATTTCTGTTCTCATCCTGAGGTAAAGTTCTTAACCCAAGGTACTACTTCCAGGTTAGCGGAGTCTGTAACCCAAAGTGTTTGTTTGTAACCTGAGGTACCACTGTATTGCTGAAAGGGTTTAACTGGAAGATTCCATTGAAGCTATGGAAAAACAATAAGAGCTCTCTGAGCTCTTAGATGCATTGATAATTGCTGTTATTCTCTGCTAGTTAATACATGAGTATCCTAATTTACTGGTATTTATCCAAATTATACTCTTTCATAAATGTTATATCAAGCCTGCAAACATTTTAATATATTTACAGTGGTCTTTTAAATAGTCTGTAAATTTCTTCCATTCCTGGTCAAACTTTTTCTCATCTTGATCTCTGATCTTCACAGTCATCTTTGCCATTTCAGCATAGTCCATCATCTTAGTAATCCATTCTTCTTTTGTTGCTACCTTCTCCTCCTTCCACTTCTGGGCAAACAACATTCTTGTGGCTGTTGTCACATACATAAATAATATTTTTAAGTCCTTTGGTATTTCATCCTGTTAATCTGAGTAAAAAGGCTTCTGGTTTAAGTGAGCTAGAAGATGTATGGTCATGCTGTCGCTCCAGCTATCTCAGCTGGAGCACAACTACTGAAGAAGTAGTTGCCTAGACAGCTAATTAGCAGGAGTGGTATGTATATCACCTGCACCTTAGGAGTTGGTGTAACTAAGTGTTTTGCCAACAAAGAACTAAATTTCCATTCCCTTGTCCTCATTGGGCTGGGTGTGCTTGAGACACCTCACCATCTAGAGCGTAAGTGGGGTACATGTGACCCTCCAAAATGCCATCATATCGCCAAACAGGGAACCTGTGGAAGCCAACAGGATGTCTCTTTATGGAGGCTTGGAAGGAGTTGTCCCATCAACATGCCAAAGACATACAAGCAAAAGGCACTCCTGTTCTTCCCTACATTAATAAATCCTGGTTTCCTGGCTGTCCATTGGGCATGATAATTCCAGGTATGCTCTGCTAGGTTCGATCAAAGGCCCATCTAGCCAAGCATTCTGTGCATGTCAGTGGCCTATCAGATGTCTACTCAGACTCTGTGATCATCATCTGAGGCCCTTCTTCATGTGCTCCCTCTGTGGGAGGTCCGAGGGTGGCAACACAAGAACGGGCCTTTTCAGTGCTTCTCCCCTGGGAGGCTCACCTGGCACCATCATTACATATCCCTAGGAGCCAGGCAAAAGCATTTCTTTTTCATCAGGCCTTTGGCTTTTCATTATCTATGGTCTTTTTGCATGGATAGTATGTTTTAATCTAGTTTATATATATATATATATATATAAAAGGTAGAATTGTCTTTTAGATTTTTTTTGATGCTAGTTTTAATTGCTCAGAATACTGTAAGTTGCTTTGGGTTGCCGTGGCAAAAAGGGAACCAATAAATCTAATCGGTAATAAACATGTCTCCAAGGAGTCCATCGTATTTAGTCTACTGTACCATCAAAGCACTTTACCATTTCATTTTTCCTTCTATGTGGATCAGACCATAAAAGACGGAACTGGAGAAGCTCCTATGCAGAGATAACACACACCTATGCTTCTGGCATTGGCTTGGATCACTGTACACACTACAATACTGTACATTAAAAGCTTACAACCTGTAGGCTATGCCTGCACACTGTGTGATGCAATCATTTGCTGTGGCCTCCTATGGACTCAATAAACCTTCATGTTTTGCTAATGGATCACCTGGACTTCATTCAAACCAAGATAAAACATGGGGGAATGGGAAACCACCTACAGTTTTATGAATCACATATTTCTATGTAGATTATAGTAATGGATGCTACCCTTTATGAAAAACAGCAGGAGAAAAAAAGGAAGATCAAATGAAAGGAGTCACCCAACGCTTAGCAAAGCTCTTACAAAGAACATTTTGACATTTTTTCTAAAAGCCATGATTGAGCATCTGGAAATCTATACATGGGCACAGACAGATCTCCTAAATCAACATGCATATTTATCTGCCTGCCAGTTTATCCTGTTAAGAAAGCAAAAAAGGTAAAGGTAAAGGACACCTGGATGGTTAAGTCTAGTCAAAAGCGACTGTGGAGTTGAGGCATGCATCTCGCTTTCAGGCTAAGGGAGCTGGCATTTGTCCACAGACAGCTTTCTGCCTTGACCCATTGCTTCAACTTAGGGTCTTCATGGATATTACAGGCTGTGGTCCAGAGCAGAAGGGGAGTTTTTAGTCAGAGTTTGTATCATTGTGAGCCCCGGGCAGCACAGTGATTTCTACTCATACAAATACCAAGAGTAAACCACAATATGTTATCTAGAAAATGCATAGTTGGATGCAGCGTGACCATGCATCTTCTAGCTCACTTAAACCCTGCCACCTGATGTGGTGTGATTGTTAGTGCTAAAAGAATAAATTATGCTAAATGGCTACATTTGCATCATTGCATTTAGTTCAGGGTTTTTTTCCTGGTAAAAAGAAACAAGCCAGTGTATAAAGTAGTTAAGAAGAATAGTTGAAATGAGGGTGGCAAAAAATGAGAGGCTTGATTAGGGTTTCTGCTTTTGCTAGTTACAATGTTTTGGTCACATGAAAGCTCAGGGGAATGTTACTTGGTAGTCGTTCTTCCACCTCAAAAATGGCTGGATGACTTGTTTCGGAGTCCCATTCTGAAAACTTTCTTTTTAGCTAATTTCAAGAAAGCAGAGCGGACGTTCTCCCTTTCTGTTGCCCCATCCCCCAACATTCATTACATATTATTTTTCCTTCATCTCGTCTCCAAAATCAACCTCAGGGTCTTTTCTGGCTTCCTGTTTCAAATGTGGGAGGAAGCAGAAACAGACTTCCTGTTTAGGATTAATTTTAGACCTTGAGAAAGGGGATGGGGGATAAAGAAATGGCTTTTTAATTCCCTAGTGCCTTCTCTGTGAGTTTCTTTGGTGGCAAAGTGAGCTTCATATATCCAGAGATGCTATGACTATCAAGGTAGAAAGGGCATATGTAGAGGTAAATAATGATAAGACAGAGAAAGAAGGGAGCAAGGAAAAGACTCATGTTGCATTAGGTGGCAAGTTGTGTTATATAGATTTTGGAGGAAAGGTATACAGTGGTACCTCGAGTTACAAATGCCTCAGGTTACAAACACTTCAGGTTACCAACTCCGCTAACCTGGAAGAGTTACCTTGAGTTGAGAACTTTGCCCCAGGATGAGAACCAAAATCATGTGTCGGTGGTGCAGCGTCAGCAAGAGCGAAAGCCAGCCTCTAGTTAAGAACAGTTTCAGGTTAAGAACGGACCTCCAGAACAAATTAAATTTGTAACTAGAGGTACCACTGTATAGAGAAATGATGGATAGGTGCTGAGTAGATATAAAGGATGTATGTTTACATGTGATTTATGTCATTGAGAGGAAAGAGAGGGCATATTTTTAAGGGTGTGCTTGAAAGCAGGTCATTTTTTAAAATGGCTGCACTGGCATTCTGTTTCTGAGAGCCCTTACTGAGAGCAACTTAATGGATAGAGCAATGGGGATTGTCTTGGGAAACTCTGGGTTCAGGCCCCTGCTAACCCACTTCACAGAGTTGTTGTGATGATAAAATGAGGGATCGTCTTCCATTTTCCTTGTTGGAAGTGGGATACCAACATGATCAGTAAATGCATTGTTGCATTTCAGAAGGCCCAGGGAGAGGGCAATCATCAGACACGGATCAACATCCTCACTCCTAAAATCCCATTACAGCTAGTTCTGAACTTTACCCATGCACTGTCCTTAATACACTTTCAACTGTAAGGGTTAGAAGCATGTCATTGTTGTTGTCGTTGGTGGGTTGGTTGTTTTATCTAAGGTTCGCAAGATGATAAAAATTTGAGCCCACTGATAAAATCTCCACCCGTGTAGGATTGTGGATGATGAAGTGACTGACTTATTTTATAAGCCAAGTGAAGAGACCCGTGTAAAGAATAGAAATATTTTCCATCACATGCTGTGTTTATTTCCATGGCAGAATTCATCACTTAGGGCTGAAATATTACAAACACATCCAAAACAATGATACTCTGCCTCACTCAGCAATAAAAGATTTAGTTCTAGTACGGACCATTGTGGGAGAATATAGTGGGCCACAGTGCTACATCTCAGTACAAAAACTGCTTGCTGGGATGTGTGCAAGGGCAAAGAGGGTGTTCTCTGGTACCAAAAGCTCCTCCCTCAAATGGGCAGGCTGAAGTCTGGGTTTTTAGTGCCATCATCCTGAAATCCATCATAGAGAACCAAAAGACAATCCCCAGAAATGAATAAAAATACACATAAATCATTATGATGCAACTCTGTCACTAAATTGCAGCCTTCTCTTCCTTTGCTCCTTTGGAAAGGGCAGTATGCTGAGTGCCAAACTTTATGGCAGCCGCCCTATTCACACCAGCAGCTTATTAAAATATTTGCTCCATTTAAAGGTAATGTGTAGGAAAGCCATATGCTTTACAGGGCAGTTTTTATTTAAAAGGTTGCTCAGCCTGAGTCTGTTTTGAAGGTAAAGATCCATAAGCTGGGACATCAGAGGCCTTGAAGTTACCCATCTAAATTCAGCACCCGGACAGCTGATGGCACACATATGAGAATAGCTACAGTTTCCCCCCAAAACAGGTTTTTGCTCTGCTGTGGCTCACAGTGAGACACCAGCTGAAGGGCACCATGATGAGGGAATATAGGAAAACATTGCTTGTGAGCAACGAAAAATCTTCAGAGAGCAAACAGTTATTACGAGTCATGGCTGGTGGACTGCACTCATGCTTTACAAAGAAGACTGCAGCGAAACTGAGCATATTAGTTTGGAATGACTGAGCCGGTGCGTCCTGAGAGCTGGCTAAGTATTAGTGTCCACAAGCATCGCATTCAAGAATGCACTAGGAAAACAATGGTTTTTGTCAAGGCTTGGCTCATTGTGGATGGGGCACAGTGGTGCATTCCCCTACGAAAACCTCTTTGGACATAAAGAGAGGAAGCTTCTAGATTCACTCTGTTAAGTGCATCTGTACTGCGACAAAGAACGATGCCTATTGCTGTTTGTCTTCAGGGTAATGCAGATGATCAAAAGAGCAGAAGAACTGCTGGATCAAGCAAAGATCCAACCATACCTGCATGCTGTTTACATCACCAGCTGAGCAGATGAACTCTGGAAGCTCAGAGGCAGGGTGAGAGGAGGGGAGGGGCGTGGGTAGCGCTGTGGTCTAAACCACTGAGCCTCTTGGGCTTGCCAATCAGAAGGTCAGCAGTTCGAATCCCCGCAACGGGTTGAGCTCCCGTTGCTCTATCCCAGCTCCTGCCAACCTAGCAGTTTGAAAGCATGCCAGTGCAAGTAGATAAATAGGTACCACTGCAGTGGGAAGGTAAACAGCGTTTCCGTGCATTCTGGCTTCCATCACGGTTTTCCATTGTGCCAGAAGCAGTTTAGTCATGCTGGCCACATGACCCGGAAAGTTGTTTGTGGACAAACGCCAGCTCCCTCGGCCTGAAAGCGAGATGAGTGCCACAACCCCATAGTCGCCTTAGACTGGACTTAACCGCCCAGAGGTCCTTTACCTTTACCTTGGATCTGGGACTCAAATGAGTGCTGCCTGTGAACAAGTTCCATTTAGCTACCTTTAACATGGGGCCTCTCTGGATGAGTAGTGGCTTTTTCTAATAAATAATTCAATTAAAATGCCAATAAGCAAAGAAATGCCTCAACAAATCAGGGTACCCAGCTACCTTGTCTACCTAAGGCCACATTCACACCATACATTTCAAGTACTATGATACCACTTTAAACTGTCATGTCTTCTTCCAAAGAATCCCAAAGAATAGGAGTTCCATATTCCCCCTCTGCAATTATAGTTCCCAGAGTGATTTAACAACCAATCCCTCTTCACATGGAACTCTTGGAATTATAGCTCTGTGAGGGAAATAGGGGTCTTCGAACAATTATCAGCATCCTTAACAAACGTCAGCTCCCAGAATTCATTGGGGGAAGTCAGGTCTTTTTTTTCAGCCGGAGCTTACCAGAACTCTCCAGAATCCAGTTCCAGCACCTCTCAGGTGGGCCCATTGCCATTATAAAGAACAATGAGGCGTTGATTGTGAGTTCCGGCGCCTCTTTTTCTAGAAGAATAGCACTATGACTATTTAAAGTAGTTTTATATTGTTTTAAATGTGTGTTGTGATTGTGACAGTATTGCCAATCACCATATACGTAGCATGGCAAAAGGACGATTGACCAAAGACCTCTGGTCCAATGCCTCTCCTCAACTGGGTGGTTTCTGAGGAGTTTCAGATTTCTCAAACATTGGGGTCAGAAATTTAAAATCTGAAAAATATATAATAAAAAATGTAAAAGGGGGGCATTATTATAGCAACACAAAAGCACTTTTTTACCATATTGCTTGAAGGATGTAGTAACACTTTTATTAGCGCAATTTATATGTGATGCAATAAGCCAATTATCAATGTAATTTGTATGTACTTTTGAACCACCTCTCAGAATAATGCATGTATTGGGATTCAGGTGCAAATACGAATCTCCCAACTCAACACAAAACTATCAAAACTGGGCTGTTATCTAACAAAAAGGAGAAATCATTACCTTCCTATCAGAAAGGAACAGAACAAATTATCTGTGGCGAGGAGAGGGCATATCGGAGCCTTCTTTTTTAAAAAATAAATACAAAGGAAGCATGATAGATTCTAGATAAAGTCTGTGGTCTGGCTCTTTTAAGCTGTATCAGACTATGCCCAGATGTTTCTTAAAGATGTTGGTTTTTTTTAAAAAAGTTGGTGGTTAATGGCAGGAAACTTTTTGCTGTACCATGCAATGGTGTTCTCTTCTGCTTTCTAAAGTAACTCCGCAATGATCATTTATTGATCGATCAAAGGTGGTCTCATTGAGCCTCTCCTTTACAGAGTTATGATCTGTGCTACCACAGTTATTGGCTCAGTGATACCTGCAGCTCTCATGTCCCCCCACCTGGATCCTTATTTATCTGCCAACTTCACACACACACAATCATTTCCCCTTTCTCTCTGCCACACTTTCCAAGAATTTCTTAGAGATTATTACCTAGAATCTTTGCAAAATGCCATTTCAATGCAAACAAGCCGTGTTTTTGACAAACTGCTGTATTAAGGAAATGCCGTTTGCTACATCAGCTAACAGGTAAATCAATCTACATATAATTCTCTAACCACTGGTGCCAAGTACATTGTTAATTATATTTATCGACTCAAATCAGACTATCATGATAAAGACTGCCAAGATATTTTGACTAGCCGAGGAAGTCAGCTAACTAGGATTGGAGGGCTGGGGGAACTGGAGGCATGAAGGGAGTCAATTTGTGTTTATAAAAAGAGGGAAATTTTTGGTGTCCAAATGTGTCTGAAACAGGTGGCCAAAGTTTTCATTTTCAGAGCAAATGGCAGCTTGGGGAGGAGGGCATTTTCCTCAGAAAAAGAGTAGGGCTGCCAGAGAGAGGAGGAAAAACCATGGGAAGATCCGATCATGGATCTCCTGTTAGATTTAGCTGATGTGCAAGCTACAGAAAATTGTAGTAGCTGGTTAATCATCACTCTCCGGTCTCTTGAGCACCCACCCACAGCTTTTCCTCAGCTTCATGAAGGTTGCTCTAGAAAAGTATTTTAAGAGTTCCAAAGTACTCTGGTCAGCAATCTGAAAGGCTGGGCATCCTTACAACAGGCATCGGTTTGCCAAGATGCACTATGTACAGTAGAATGCAATCCTGTGCACTTCTACTCAGAAGTAAGTCAGCAAGGCTTATTCTTGGCATGGTGTATTGCAGCCTTGTTTTGGAGCTTTAAAGGTCCATCAAGATAATGCACATTATCTACTCAAAATAGCTCTGCCTTCATGGTGAGCTTCACCCACAAATTCAAACTAAGAAAACAGTATTTGCAGACATCCTGTTAGGAGTGATACAACTGTGCTACTATGATGCTTTTGATTACTGGGGACAAGGGACTGCAGTCACCGTTACTTCTGGTAAGACAAAAATCTTCCTTTTACTCTTTGCAACTTCACAGATTAACATAGGCTGCTTTTTTTGCACACATAGACACAAAATTAGCCGCAGCATCACAGAATGGGATGTACTGTAGCAACTTCCTAGTTCCTAAATTAGTGCTTATTTGCTGCTTTCATTGTTGCTATTGTTATGTGTTGGTGGAATATGGCTTAGATGCCACAGAACCCATATCCAGACAAGGGGCATTGATAAATAACTGTCAGAAAAATTACCGCCTGTTCCTCATGTGTTGGGACACAGCTAGATCTGACCAGGGTCTTGAAGAAGAAGCAGCCACTTGCACTAGTGGGTGCATATTTGCACGTATTCCCGAGGGGAGAGATTTACTGTGTGACTGGGGTGCTTTTGACAGCTGGGGACCAGGCACCCTGGTAACCGTCACATCAGGTAAGCCACTGCACATCAGTTCCACAGAATGTCTTGTTATTTTTTGAGAAGGCTTTGTATGAGTTTTCAGTTGCATGAATTTCATTGCAATTATTGCTGACTGCCCCTGGCTTTGAAATGGCATGCTTTTAAGACACTAAACAAAGGTTGAAATGTTATTCACTCGTATAGTTCTTAAGAACTAGGTTGTTTTCCCAGGTTAGGGGTGTTCATATTGATCATCAGCTTAACTTTCTGTGTTTCATTGTAATAGAGAGAAGCTCAAACAGTCAAATACAGCCCAGGTTAATATTAAAAATTTGGACTTCTTTAAATAGAAAAGGGAGGAAAGATCCAAGGCATTTTGGAATAATCAATGCTATGCCAATTATTAGGAAAAGGCTTCATAGTGTTCTCCACTTCTGCCATATATAGACTGAGATCGTAGTTTATGAGTAATAAATGCTGCATTAAAGTGAGAGGCTGGAGTTAAGCACATTGCCCAATATATTGGTGAGGCCAATAGACATTGCAATGCTCTAGAAGGCTTTAAAATATCCCACCCAGCTGGAAAATCTTTCAGTGAATTCATTCCTGAAATTTCCTACTTGGTGGCAGTCTTCCTGAAGTTTTGGGAAGCACTCTGCAGACAATTTTCAGGCCAAATTACTTCCATCTATAATGAAATAAAATATAAAAATTAAAGAGAGATTGTTGCGAAGGTATGTCGGTTCCTAAGTGGTTTTTGTAGAGAGGAAGTACAAAACAACCCTAATGTGCTATCCGTTTGATTATTGGGGCCAAGGAACCATGGTGATCGTTACATCAGGTAAAAAGCTTTTCCTACTCTTACTCACTTATTTTGTAACCTTTTTTTTTCATTATCTCAGTATATCTGTGTCATATGAAATGCAATTGTTTTGAGACAGTGACAACTAAGGGCTTCTTCCAATGTTCCTTTGTGCAGAACTTCACCAAGACTTACACCTCAAAATTTGTTCAGACATTGCTTAAAATGTATGTCTGTTTCACTGCTGAGACATCTGTTTGGCTAACCATCTCTAAGAGATTTCTTTGAATACTTTTCTCACCAGTGAACTGCACAAACATCTGACCATTTGTAAATGCCTAAGTCTCAGTTAATGCTCAGTTAATTCTGAAAAAAACAAGTGGCGGGTCAGAGGACTTTTTATGTTGTCTAATATTTTTTGTGATTGTGAAAAACATTGCTGGTCTTCTACGTGGTTTAGTTTGAAATTGACCATAGGAAAGGTTGAAAACAGATCTAGAAAATTGTTTTGAAGCCAAAATGTGTGGGTGGGGCATTTCTTCATTAGACCAAAATAGTGTTGCTAAAAGGTCCAAGCAGAATGAAGTTTCTGTGCCAAGTTGCTAGTTAGAACGATCTGTGTGCAACTGGTACTTTGATGTCTGGGGACCTGGAACGCAGCTGATTGTCACTTCAGGTAATATTTTTGTTATCTCTCAAATGTTTGAGGCAGATCACTGCCTCAGCAGATCACTTTCTGTCTGTTCTCTTAAATTCTGGAGAAATAGGTCGCCGTCAACCCCAATTACTGTCTAAGGTTCATAAGAAACAGGAGTCAATTGTTTCATTTGTTTTCTTTTGAGACCTACAATGCTAAATGCTTTTTTTAAAAAAAAGGAATAGAATTCTTTGTGAGATTCCATAGATAAATGCTTCAGTTCACAACCTATTCAATGCAAGCTAGAGTATCTGATTCTTGTCAGCAGGGCTGTGGCAGAATAGTTTGGAGTCTGGATTACAGTCTATCCTGGGCAAAATGTGAGAATTTCCATTTATTTATTAGGCGTGCCAATGAATTAAATTATTATAAGCATGTATAATTAATAGTTTTTTTATTGAAAAGATGGAAGCTTAAGCCTCACATCTAAACATTCTTCCCTGTGGGTAAATACTCCAAAAGTCATTAGGATTTGTTCGCAAATCAGTATGTTGAGGGCTGCAACCACTGAGTGTGGGAATACATTTAATCTTGAAAGCCCTCTAATTCCCTGTATAAACCGGGTGGGTCAACTTCTTGTGCATCTTAAGAAAGAGCTCTAACCAGTGTGATGGCTTGAGATACTGGGGAACAGGGACCCAAGTCATTGTCACTACAGGTAAGAACAAAAAGCCCTTGTTATTTCTGTCTTTAGAAAAGCTGCTTGGAATTTTTTTATTCTTCCATTACCAGGGTTGGTTCGTTCTTCTGTTGCTGTTTTATGGGTTCTCTAAGCTATAGGGAAAATATGTCTCATTCCCGTGGAAAGTCTCGCTTATCTAGTGCCACAGCTTAATTCTATCTACAGTGCAAGCAAAAGTATTTAATCGTGATCTTTTTTTGAGTGCACTCAAGAAGAAATGAAATATAAGCATGACCGCTGTCTTAGCTTGATGAAAAACTCCTGTATATTGTTAGTACGCTGATCAGGCTGAACTTGGACTACTTAGTGGATAGCTCATATTCAATGAAAATTTTAGTTATTTTGACACCTGGGGCCAAGGAACCCTCGTCACGGTCTCAGCAGGTAAAGGGGGGAATATACTTTAGCAATTTCTATTTAGGATTTTGCACACCTCTCAGTGGAGAATTAAGTGCTGTGTTACTATGCTTACTTCACTCACTGGGGCCAAGGGACCCTAGTGACCGTCACTTCAGGTAAATCATACATATTCTTTCTTATTTCAATCTGTTTGATTGCAATGTTCATTCTTTAAAAGTTAAGGTTGTCCCCAAAGCCATAGATCCTTGTACTGGGTTATGCTTTGGATGAAACCTAACTATATTTGTTTAGCTGTAACTAAAAATGTTCCATAGGTCCCAGGAATACAAGATTTTTTAAAAAAATAATTCATAGTCCCATTATACTAAGCATTCAGTGGTGTATTTCAGTACAAACTTGACAAATATTTAAATGAGCCGATAAATCTAGATACATAGATGTCTGGAGAGAATGTCAAATACTATTCCATTTAAAGTCTTGGCAACAGGAAAGTATTGTTTAGTTTTTGTTCGCACAACACTGGCAAGTTAATCAATGTGATTACTATGCTGCCTTTGATTATTGGGGTCCAGGGACCATGGTGATGGTATCTCCAGGTAAGGATTTTCTATTCCATGTTTCCCTTTGATTTAAGTAGTTATTATACAGTATTTTACAATAAGATCTTTACTGGGTTTAAAAAAAAAAATGTCCTAAATGCAAGGTGGAGTAGTAGGTGTTTTCTGTCTCTTTATGGCAAGAGAAAATTCAGTTTCAATTAAAACAGAAGGGAAATATAGTTTTGTAAATAAATATAATATATAATGGGAAGACAACATAGGAGATGTGACCTCTGGCATCTTGAGCTTTGAGACCAGTAGGTTTTTAGTCACTCAAGGCAGGAATTAGGATCACTGTGACTACTATGCTTTTGACATATGGGGACAAGGCACCCTGGTTACAGTGAGCAGTGGTAAGTTAAATTCAATGTTTTCCTTCTGTCTAGTTGTGTGTGATTTTTCTATCTTTTTTCCAAAGTGACTGTTGGGTATAAAAACAGCCTGGTACCTCAAACTGACTGCCTTTCTCAACCTAGTTATGCCGGAATAATCTCTTTAAACCAAAATAGATATCTTAATTATGCATCAGTCCAGCTCATAACCCAAACTAAGTTAATAACAAAACAGGGGCTTCAGAGAAATGCCTTCTAAAACTTAGAAATGTATATGTTTAAATTCCACAACCTTTTCTTTAAAACATCTTATGCCGGTTGGGTAACTACGGTTGGGTAACTACGGTTTCGCAAAACAAAAACAACAGAGAGTTCTCTGCAGGCTTAGAAATGAAAATTCACGGTGGCAAAAGCCACAAAGTCTAAAAAAGCTTTTGCGACTACAAAGCTTTCCTCTCTTTACAGTGCCGAGAAGCTCTTTGTTGTTTTTCTTAAAGTATTCAGTTGTCTTGAACAATCCAGATTTAATTATGTTCTGCATCTTAAGCCAATTAAAAGCCCCCATATTTATATTGAGTGTGCATTAAAACTATCATTTAAGGGATAGTTTTGCGGATTGCAAAGGACAGAAGCATTCCATATTAGGTTTTTGTGCATGGGATAGAAAGAGTTGGGGCACTGTGACTACTTCGACCACTGGGGTCCAGGGACCATGGTCTATGTCACTTCAGGTATGATTTTAATTCATTTTCTCACCTGTATTCTTTAAATGCAGAGTTTGTTCCTATTTTTTAAGTGATGTCTTTGAAATGTTAGTCATTCCCGTTCTTTATGTTTTTGAAACTCAAGTGTTCCTGTTGTGGGGCATGTTCTGAGAATTGAGGGAGTCTTACAGGACTCCAGGGAAGTCCAATTCAGTTTAATGAGACCGTTCCAGAGAAATAAGAATGTCTGGTCAAGTTCTGGAACGGATAGACCCTTGGTCCGGTCTGGAAAGATAATTCTTCTTTTCTTATATAAGCTGCTATCTCAAACTTGCTTACTTGGAAAATATACCTTTCATTTAAATGTGTGGAATTTACTTCCAATATGTGTGTTTAGGATTGAGATTTAAAGTAGGTTTAGACATTTTTTTCCTACCCATGTTCTGAAAAATCTTATACCGCTAAGTAAATCTTACAGGCTTGTCCTATGCATGTTTACTTGGATGTAAGTGCCACAGAATTCTATGTGTCTTACTACCAAGTAAGCGTACATAGAGGTGCATACCCATTTGGAGTAACTGAGTAGACAAGATTATTCAGCAATTCAAAAACAGTCGATCGATCAATGAAAGTTTTTGCAGCCTCTCCCCATAAACATATTCCAATGTGACAACTGGTTTGATCACTGGGGACCAGGCACCTTCGTCACTGTTACAACAGGTAAAAATATTTATTTCTCTCGTGTACTTCTTTGCAATGATCTTCCTTGTAAATACTGATTGCCTAAGGCAACTTTCTTTGGATTTACTGAGGTCTATTTCAGTGAGAATTTAATACTTTGTCTTCCATATAGCTTGTAAACCAAAGACCAAAATTACTCTGCTACAGTCTTTTCTCCATCCCTACAATTATATTTTTACGCTTTCACTGAAAATGTTTTACTATGTTCGCTACACAATTGCTATAGTCTAGAAAGGTTGCACTTGCAAAAAGACTGGGGTAACATAGGGGAATATATGAGAAGAAATTTTGTTAGAATCAGAATCTGTTAGACTCCTTCTAAGAGATTACCGAAGAACTAAGCTGAGGGGACAGTTTGTTAAATACAGTATCTCCAGACAATTGTGTTAGTGTGTATACTATGAACTCGACTACTGGGGACCTGGGACCTTTGTCACCGTTAGTTCAGGTAAATCAATATTTTTTTCTAATTCAGAACTAATTTCATTCATAACTGAGCAGATGGTATTTCTCTTTGGGTTGCTTGGTTTTGTCAATCTCCAGTGCATTTTGAAAGCCTTAAAGGAACTTAAAATCTGCAATTATATGTGTCATATAGATTTAAGATGGGGGGGGGGAATATTTGTGCCTTGGTAGTGTCTAATTCTATTCCTTAGTGGATCAAACGTTTAAATGGACAAATAGAACTGCATTCTTATAACAAATGCATAATTTATAAATCTGTCTATCCACTCTTTCTCAGTAGTTCCCTCCCATTTGTTTATTCTTTAATTTGTTCATTTTTTCTATCTACCCTTCAGTCGGTCAGGATTCATCCCATCTTATTACTCTCTGTCTACCTATCTTTCAATCAAGCATAATACTAGGTTGCAGTTATAGACAAAGTCTTGTGACACTTTAAAGAGTAAGTGTCGCAGAATGAATTTCAGAGGGAAAATCCTACTTTGCCAGATCAATAAAGTCCTTGTGTGCATCAGGTGAAGTAGTTTCTCTCCTAAAATTCACTTCACAACAAACTTAAGACATCTTTAATATGCCACTGTTATTTCTTTATCTGCATCCCTTTATTCTCTCTAAATTAAACTGTTACCAACCTGTGGGTTCTGCTTAGCTTTCCTCAGTGCGGGCAAGGTACTTTTAACATGCTTAGAGACTTACTAGTTGTTTGTTTGTTTGTTTAACTAATTCTGAGGCTGAATTCTGCAATTGAATTTATGTTTCTTTGGCTCCCGGCTCAGATTAAGCCTTTGAGCGAATTGCATTTTACTCCTGATGCTCATGCACTGTGAAATTAATGGGAGTGCTAATTAATATGCATCAGAATCTAAAATAATTAGCACAATCAAGAAAAGATTTTGAAGGGTTGGATCTATTCTTTTCTTTTTTTGTGAAAAGAAAATGGCCGATTACTAAAGAGGAACGTTGCGGGGGGGGGGGGACAGATTAAGACAACAGGTGGCCAAAGATTCGTTTCTCTGTTTTGATTTATTTTAAGACCTTGCGTTCCATTTCATGGAGCTTCTAGCACCCACAGTGGTTTCACATGGTGGAAAATAGCCCTGAATGTTTCGAAAACAACAGAATAACACCTGTCTTTGAAAGATCTCTGTTTTCCCCACAAAAAATAACCCAGATTTAGCATTTTTTGGTTTAAAGAAAAAAAGATGAATGTCTGTTCTGTAAGCAATTGGTTCTGGACTCCAGAAGTTTGTGAATCTTTTTCATGTAGAAATCATACATTTAAATGGTAAGGAAAAAATACTTTATTCCTCTTTTTTCAACATTTTATTTGATTATTATTATTTTACTACAATTTAGAATATGTTAATTATTATTTTTATCTACTTTGAACAAATTTAACATTTATTAACAATTTACATGAAAATATATTGGGATATTTTAATAGTGTTCTCTTCTGTTGCTTACTTTTGTGAAATAATGAGACACAGATTTTAAGAGTGAATGAATTTGTGGCAGGAAATTATAATTTATTGTTGGTTTTTGTTTGGTTTTTCTGAGTAACTTTTATGGGTTTTTCTGTTTTAAATGGATTTGTTTTGTCCTATGCTGTCAGGGTTTTAAGATAGTTTATCTCTGTAGAGTATATTTCTGCTTTTGATTGAAACTTCCACATCTCTTTGTAGTAGTTTTAATTTGATTGATTGATTCAGATAAGTGATAGACTTAACTGGAATTTTGGACAACAAATGGAATTATTTTTTAATTATCCGAGTTTATATCAAGCTAACTCAGGAAAGCTTACAGTAACAAACCACTGCTAGACTATTAATTTACTTAACAGTGAATAATCATGTAGGGATTTTCCCACATCTTTAACTGGCATGATTTCTAAATTTGTAATATGAGGATCAATACAAGGTTTTACTGGGGTGTATTTAACAGTAGTTTTCCCAGCTGATTGGGATGTTCAGCATCCCATGCTCAGTGAGGTGGTATCCAGCCTTTTACCCAATGTACTACTAGTTCTGGAGAGCCTGGGTGGTCAACTGGACCCGCCCAGCATCCCCAAAGCTTGGAAAAAAGCAAGCCTTATTCTTCATCATTTTGGGAGCCTAGGATGGAGCATCCTTGATTACTGATGCTCAGAAGGGACTGAGAGGCATGTCTTCCATGCCTCTAGCAGGTTTAGATCTAGATCTACAGGACCAATAGCCAGAGCAGGGAGAACAACTCTGAACATCTCTGAAGGCCAGTGCTCAACGGTGGTGGGGAGAGCCGATGGGCTTCCTGCTCAGTTGAGCCTTTGAGAGTAATGGGGGAAAGCAGGTGGCCACCCCAAGCTTTTCTGATGCCTGCTGTTCAGTCAGCAGGCATCAAACCTTTCAGATCCATAGCGGCCCTAGCTGGGGCAGGGCAGCAAGGAGTATCTCTTTGAGGCTCAGTACCTAGCTAGGGAAGAGTTTCAGACTCAGATGCGGCTTTGGGAGTGATGGAGGGGATTGCTCCGGAGATCCCTTAGCTACTCCAAGTTGGTATGCTGAGCTGGAATGTATGCAAGCCTTTCAGATCTCTAGCAGCTATAGCCGGAGGTTGAGGGGCAACCTGAACCTCACTGAAGCCAAGAGCTCAGCCAGGCAAAGCTGGAGGGCTCTCTGCTGAGCTGTGGCTTTGGTAGCAAGGCAAGGGGGGGTGTTATGGCACCCTCCTAGCTTCTCCAAAGCCCATCACTGAACTGGGAAGCTCACGAGCCTCACAGAGCTCCAACAGTTTTGATCCCTATAGTAGCTTCAGCTAGTGTAGGGAGGGCAACCTAAACCCCAGAACTTAGCTAGGGAAGAGCTGTGACCAGCGGCAGCTTGGAACACATCGGGGAAGGCACCAGGAGCCCCCTAGTTTCTCTGATGACCACCGAGCGGTGGTCTACAGCTAGGAGCTACGAAATGTCTTCAGACCTATAGCAGCTACAGCTGGGGCAGGGAGGGCAACCTAGCTAGTGCCCTTAGCCAGGCACCAGCTGGATGGCTCGGTGCTCAGCTGTGTCTCTGAGAACACTGCAGCAGCCCCCTAGCTTATCTGAAGCCCACCGAGCGAGTAGGAGCTAGGAAGCCTTTTCAGAGCTATAGCAGCTAAAGCTAGGGCTGGGACAGCAGCCTTGAGCCCAGTGCACAACCAGGGAAGAGCTGGACAGTACCTCTGAGAATGGTGGGAACGTTCCAGCAAAACCCCTAGCTTATCTGAGCTCAGCTCAGCTTAGCTAGGAGCTAGAAATTGTTTTCAGAGCCATGGCAGCTACAGCTAGGGCAGGGAGGGCAACCTAAAGCCCACTGCTTAGCCAGGGAAGGGCGGGATAGTTCTGTGCAGAGCTGTAGCTCTTCAGAATGATGGGAAAGGTTCCAGCAGCTCCCTAGCTTCTCTGAGGAGCTTGGAATCTTTCAGGGCTATAGCAGCTACTGCTGGGGCAGAGAGGGCTACCGAATGATGGGAAAGGTTCCAGCAGCTCCCTAGCTTCTCTGAGGAGCTTGGAATCTTTCAGGGCTATAGCAGCTACTGCTGGGGCAGAGAGGGCTACCGAAAGCCCACTGCTTAGCCAGGGCAGGGCTGGGTGTCTCAGTACTTTGCTGTTGCTCTGGAGAATGATAGGGAAGGTTCCAGCAGCTCCCTCGGTCTTCCACAGCTCAGCTAGGAACTAGGGAACCTTTTCAGAGCTATAGCAGCTAATGTTAGGGCTGGGACAGCAGCCTTGAACCCAGTGCACAGCCAGGGAAGAGCTGGACAGTACCTCTGAGAATGATGGGAACGTTCCAGCAAAAACGCTAGCTTCTCTGAAGCCCACCACTCGGCTAGGAGCTAGAAAATGTTTTCAGAGCTACGGTAGCTGCAGTTGAGGCTGGGAGGGCAACCTAAAGCCCACTGTTTAGCCAGGGAAGGGCACAATAGCTCTGTGCTGAGCTGTAGCACTTGAGAATGATAGGAAAGGTTCCAACAGCTCCCTAGCTTCTCTGAAGCCCCAGTTTAGCTAGGAGCTAGGAACCTTTCCGGGCTATAGAAGCTACTGCTGGGGCAGAGAGGGCAACTGAAAGCCCACTGCTTAGCCAGGGCAGGGCTGGATGTCTCAGTACTGTGCTGTTGCTCTTGAGAGAATGGTAGGGAAGGCTCCAGCAGCTCCCTCAGTCATCCTCAGCTCAGCTAGGAACTGGGGAACCTTTTCAGAGCTATAGCAGCTAAAGCTTGGGCTGGGACAGC
Organism: Podarcis erhardii; assembly: GCF_964252035.2. NCBI lineage: Eukaryota > Metazoa > Chordata > Lepidosauria > Squamata > Lacertidae > Podarcis > Podarcis erhardii. The sequence continues at coordinate 5,753,947 of NC_138502.1, read as the reverse complement.
AGCCTTGAGCCCAGTGCACGGCCAGGGAAGCGGTGGACAGCACCTCTGAGAATGGTGGGAATGTTCCAGCAAAACCCCTAACTTATCTGAAGCGCACCGCTCAGCTAGGAGCTAGAAAATGTTTTCAGAGCTATGACAGCTACAGCTAGGGCAGGGAGGGCAACCTAAAGCCCACTGCTTAGCCAGGGAAAGGCGGGATAGCTCTGTGCAGAGCTGTAGCTCTTCAGAATGATGGGAAAGGTTCCAGCAGCTCCCTAGCTTCTCTGAGGAGCTTGGAATCTTTCAGGGCTATAGCAGCTACTGCTGGGGCAGAGAGGGCTACCGAAAGCCCACTGCTTAGCCAGGGCAGGGCTGGGTGTCTCAGTACTTTGCTGTTGCTCTGGAAAATGATAGGGAAGGTTCCAGCAGCTCCCTCGGTCTTCCACAGCTCAGCTAGGAACTAGGGAACCTTTTCAGAGCTATAGCAGCTAATGTTAGCTCCCTAGCTTCTCTGAGGAGCTTGGAATCTTTCAGGGCTATAGCAGCTACTGCTGGGGCAGAGAGGGCTACCGAAAGCCCACTGCTTAGCCAGGGCAGGGCTGGGTGTCTCAGTACTTTGCTGTTGCTCTGGAAAATGATAGGGAAGGTTCCAGCAGCTCCCTCGGTCTTCCACAGCTCAGCTAGGAACTAGGGAACCTTTTCAGAGCTATAGCAGCTAATGTTAGCTCCCTAGCTTCTCTGAGGAGCTTGGAATCTTTCAGGGCTATAGCAGCTACTGCTGGGGCAGAGAGGGCTACCGAAAGCCCACTGCTTAGCCAGGGCAGGGCTGGGTGTCTCAGTACTGTGCTGTTGCTCTGGAGAATGATAGGGAAGGTTCCAGCAGCTCCCTCGGTCACCCACAGCTCAGCTAGGAACTAGGGAACCTTTTCAGAGCTATAGCAGCTAAAGCTTGGGCTGGGACAGCAGCCTTGAGCCCAGTGCACAGCTAGGAAAGAGCTGGGCAGCTCGGTGCTGAGCTGCAGCTCCGAGAATGCTGGGAACATTCCAGCTACCACCCTAGCTTATCTGAAGCACACCGCTCAGCTAGGAGCTGGTTAATATCTTCAGAGCTATAGCAGCTACATCTGTGGCAGGGAGGGCAACCTGAAGCCCAGCACTCGGTTGAGGAACAGCTCAATGGCTCTGTGCTCAGCTACGGCTTCCAAAATGGCAGGGAAAGCACCGGCAGTCGCTTAGCTTATCTGAAGCCGACTGCTTGGCTAGGAGCTAGGAAATCTTTTCGGAGCTGTAGCAGCTACAGCTGAGGCTAGAAGGGCAAACTAAAGCCCAGTACTCAGTCACGGAAGAGCTGGATGGCTTGGTGTTCAACTGTGTCTCTGGGAATGGTGGGCAAAGCAGCAGCAGCCGCACCCACCTAGTTTTCTGAAGCCCACTGCCCAGCTAGGAGCTAGGAAATTTTAACGGAGCTACAGCAGCAACAACTGGGGCCACCACATAGCCAGGGTTGGGCTGGGTGGCTCAGGACTCTGCTGGGACTCTTGAGAATGATAGGGAAGGTTCCAGCAGCTCCCTAGGCCATCCAAAGTTATAGTTGGGTTGGGGATGTAACTGGAGTCTCTCTGTAGCCCAGTGCTTTGCTGGGTAAGAGCTGGGCAGTTTCGCCCCTCAGCTTCGGAAATGATGGGGGAAGCTCCTGGTAGCCCACTAACGTCTCTGAAGCCTAAGACTCATCTGAGATGAATGTAAGCCTCTCCTGCCTCCGGCAGCTGTAGCTAAGCTGGAGGAGCAGCCAGATTCTCTCTATAGCCAAATGCTTAGCTAGGAGAAAGCTCCATTGTTCCCCATAGATTTCTGGGCTTGGGAACTATGTGGGAACCTCTCAAGACCCACTGGCTTGCATTGAAGCCCAGCACTGAGCTGGGATCCATGCAAACCGTGTCTCAAATCCATTTCAGTTTTAGACTGATGGCAGCTGAACCTAGGGCAGGGAGACCAGCCAGCCAAAACCTGAAGCCCAATGTTCTGCTGAGAAAGAGCTGGATGGCTCCCATCTTGGCTGCAGCTTTCAGAATGATCGTGGCAGGGGATCTGGCAACCGCCTAGCTCCCTTGACTGCTCCTCTGGGGGACTTGCAAACTTTTCAGATCAATGGCAGCCAGAGATGATGACCAAGGAGCAAACCAGGGTCTCTCTGAAGCCGAGCACTGAGCTGAGAGAGAGCTGTGTGTTTTCCTGCTGACATACAGCTTTGGAAATAGTGTTAAAAAGCCCCTAGCTTTTTCTTATGCAAGCTTTTCCCATCCACAGCAGCAATAGCAAGGGCAGAGGGAAAAGTGAGAGTCTCTCTGAAGCCGAGGGCTCAGCTGGGGAACAGCTTGGAGGGCTTGCTGCTCAGCTCTGGCTCTGAGAATGATGGGGGAAGCTTTCAGAAGCCCCTTAGGTTGTTGGAAAGAGAACTACCGGTACATGCAAGCCATGATCTATAGCAGTTCTAGCTGAGTTGGAGGAGTACCCAGAGTCTTTCTGAAGCTGAGTGCTCAGCTGAGGAAAAACTGGGTTGCTGATGGGCAAAACTCCAGCTTCTCTGAAGCTCACCACTCAGCCCTGAGATAAGAAATATTTCCAGTGCTATAGCAGCTGGAGTTGGGACAGAGAGGCAGCTGGGCTCTCTCTGGAGCCCAGGGCTTAGCTAGGCAAGAGCTGAGTGGGTTCGCCTTCATTTCTGGCTTCTGTGATGGGGGCAATTCTTGGCATCCCCCAATTTTGTGGAAGCCCAGCATTGAGCTGTGATACAGGCAAGGTTCTCAGATTTCCAGCAGCTATAGCTATAGTGCAGGAAGCACCCAGGATCTCTCTGATGCCTACTGTTCAGCTCTCTCTGTTCAGCTACAGCGAGGGCTCTGTGTTCAAAATGATGCGGAAAGCACCAGCAGCCCCCTTGCTTCTCCAAAGCCCACCTCTCACCTAGGAGGTGAGTTTTTCAGAGCTATATAAGAGGGTTGGAGATGCAACAGGGATTTCTACGAAGCTTGATTCTCAGCTAGGAGCCTTGCAAACCTCCAAGATCAGCACTGGCTTGGGGAGGGCTGGCTCCTTCACCCTGTCCTCCCCAAGTGCATATACTCAGCTGAAAGAATTGCATGGTTCCCTGTTGAGAGCTGTGTGGCACAAGCTTTGAGAAGGCTGGAAAAAGCAACTGTGTCCCCAGCCTAGCCACCCTGAAGCTTAACACTTAACTGGGAGGCAGAAAGCTTGCTAACTCAGAAGCAGATTTGAGACAAGCTGAGGAGAGCAAATAATTTCTCCCAGCTGTTTTAAGAGCCTCATCCACGAGCCCATGGAAAGAGCCGTAGCTCAAGGGATGGCCCAAATCCTGGAGAGCTGCTGCCAGGCAATGCGGACAGTACTGTGCTAGATGGACCCAATGGTCTGACTCAGTATAATTCAGCCTCCTATGTTCAATAGGGGCTGGGAACTTCAGTTTAGTCCAGGTTTTAGAAAGGCTTTGAGGTAAGCAATTTGTCTCCACCTCGCCCACCTCTGCCTGCCTCCCTAAAACCTGGCACTCCATTTGAAGGTATTCAATCCACACAGCTCAGCCCTGTCTTTGAGAAACATGGAAGGAGCCGCTCAGCCTCATCCCCAAGTGATTGCAAGCATCAGGAGCCAGGTGGGGGACATTTGAGAGGCATATCTCAGCACCATTTGTGGGGAGGTTAGTGGCTCAGCCAGCTTCCTCCTGGCTCTCCCATGCCCAGCTCTGGGTAGGAAGGCATGCAAGTCTCCCCATTCTATACTGCTTAGGATGGCTGGTGGGGAAGGGAAAGGTGCCTCATTTCCAGTGTCCACAAACCTGCAAATCTCCAGCCCAACATAGATTTTGCAACTCCTTTGGCTTGCCTAGTGCAAGACTAGCTGAAAAATTATAAGCTTCATAATGTGCAATCAAGACAGCTACTGAACCAGGCATGGATGACCCATGTTGCATCCTGAGCAGCTTCAGACTTGAGATTGCATTAGATACAGTTATTGTATTGGAATGGAGTTCAGGTCTCTCTCATTCAGCATAGCTGTACTCGATTGTATATCACTTGTTTCGTTTGGGCACAGTTGCCGCCATTTCAACGGACCGGAGTAGCTGCACCCTTAACAGCAATCTGATACGCTGACATCCCTGCTGTGACAAAGGTCACCTGCTGATTTCCGCGCATCAAGTTGCTGCTAAAGGCACAGGAGAAGAGCAGAGCAGTTTTCCTGGTCAGTTGGCAACCATAACTATGCATGTGTTTTTGGTCTCACAGATTCTAGTTGGCGAATGGAGAAGCAGGTCAGGGTGCCTATGGCTGCTGCTCTGCCCTTCGTTGGTGCAGAGGAAAAAGCGACGACGACCCATCTGAAATAGTTCCAAGTTTAGCCGGGGAATAATCACTATTTAACCATTGCTTTGTGCTTTATATGGGGGGTGCTCATTGGTGTCAGAAATATTAACCTGCAGCACAGTGCAGATTCCCTTTGATGGTTTAAAAGGGGTCAAGGGCTTACTGCATTAGATATAGCTAAGGAGGTTCACGGTGTCAATAAGTGTAGTACAATGAAAGATGTCAGATTTCTGTTGAATTAGCTTTCTTTGAAGTGATTGGGTTTCCTTTTACAAAAATCATTTTGATTCTTTTGCTGGTTATGCTGTTCTGGTATGGAAGGGTACTGTAGAACATAGCAGTGTTGAACGGTAATCAGAATATGAAATGGCTCGTGATTTTGCAAGAAAGTCTGTGTGCTCCTCGAAATCTCAAAATCTTCATTCCATTTTACCGCGCCTGACATTGCCCACTTTTTTAAAAATGTGACTGTTTCAGAGGGTGCAGCTGACTCTCTAGAAGTGTTGTAATGAAGCAAATACTGTACAACAGAATAAGCCAGATGTGAACTCCACAGAAAGCAAAATGAACAGCCTCACAATGTTTCTACTCCAGTTGCATTCTTCTCGCTGCCAGCTCATTTCTGCTTAGATTTTATATGCTCACTTTTATATGCACTTATACGGCCTATTATATTCAGTGGGACTTACCTTTGAGTAGACAAGGATAGGGGTGTGCTTTATGGTTGTTATAAAAATGGTTCCTAGCATGGACCTCTGGATAATGGACATAATGAAACAGCTTTTCTGGTGGTTCTTGCTCCTTCACTGAGAGTAAATAGCCTTTCTGATGGTTATTACAGAGAAGCATGACCAACATTTCTTTTCAGAGCTTTGGCCAGTGGTTATTCATCAGTGATGAAAGGGGAATATTAGGCAGTGTGTTTCTCCAGCTGATGCTATTCAGTAACAATGCTGTACATATTTATACACTTTCGCCAAGTGCTGTATGTTCATTAACTGTGCAATTCTTACAACAATATTGTTTCTGAAGTGGTCCAGAGAGATGAGGCTAAGGTCATGTATGTCTGGACTGACTAGACTCCCAAGTACATAGCTCAGGTTCTTAAACACCCTACACTAGCTATAAGTTATGGCTGAGAACTAGGAGAAAGGGAATTCTACTTACAAAGAGAAGGAGGGAGAAGACTGGGTATATTTCATGCAGAATGGGGTTAAACACAAATACATCCAAAATGTTGATTTTGTGTTGAAAATCACCTCAACAATACAACCATCCATCCAATAACACACATATACTCATGTTTGATACCCTTGTCTCTCTTTCCCAACAATGCAACGGTTCGCTTCCTTTCAGTTAGTTAACCCCAGCTGAACTTTTAACACCTTCCAAAAACCCTCCATCCTTCTGCTTTTCTTCTCCCTCAGTTCCCTCAGCTGCCCCATCTCTTTTCCCTCTCATTGCTTCTCCTGGGAGCGAGGGCAGTGAAAAGGTCACCATCGGGTGCTTGGCCAAGAATTTCCTTCCTGACTCGGTCACTTTCTCCTGGAACAATAAGAACAATGTCAGCGACAGTACAATCACGTCCAAGAAGTTTCCTTCAGTACTCGGCTCCAGTGGGACTTACACCGCAAGTTCCCAGGCACTTGTCCCATCTGCTGATTGGACAAATTATGATCCATTTTACTGCAAGGCTGACCACCCTTCTGGAAATGCAGTGATACGAGTGATCCGTGGCTGCGGTAAGTGAATGTATTTGTCTCGTCTTGTTCAACATATCCAACACAGGCCGTCTTCAAAAGATTAGACACAAGTAGTCAGAGGCTGTCTATTGTGGCACATACTTTCAGAGGTGCTGATATGTTTCTAAAAGAGGAGATCAAAGCTGCATCCTCTGTCCTAGCTGAGTAGGATATGCCTCACTTGTAGCATGGGAAATGTGCTCTGCACATGCCCAGCAGTGCACATTCCTTCCATTTGCTCCAGTGCTGTGATGTGACTCTGAAGGCTCAGCCCAGCTTAGCCTTGACTCAAATGAAGCCCTGCTTCCCATTGAGTCAAAAGAATGCAAACATGTTTCTCCAGTATGCATCACAATACAGCTAGAAGACAATCATGTGAACATGTATTCCTAAATACAGCTGAATATACACGTATATGTAACTCCAGTCCTTACACATTTACATTTTTTCTGTTGAGAGGGTTATACCCACCTGCCATAATTCATTCTTTCTTGCAATTCCCCCTCTTTCTCGAGTAGAAACACCAATCGAACCTCCAAAACCTGAGATGTCTGTACGTGCACCACCCATTCAAGCCTTTTTCGGCAGTTACCTGAATGCCACCATCACCTGCAGCGTAGTTAACCTTCCCTCCAGCAAGTACACACTTCAGTGGCTGAAGAAGGAACAGGTGCTTGACTCTGGCTTCACCACCACCCAGCCAATCCGAGAGGGCAGTGGTTACAGCATAAAGAGTGAACTCATAGTCACCAAGAGAGACTGGCTCAGTGACATCACCTTCTCTTGTGTGGTGAATGGCAAGGACTTCAATGACACACTCAAGATCAACAAGAACTCTTTTTGTCAAGGTGAGCTTCACTGTTCTTTTATGAGAAATCTGACCATTCAGAATAAGAATAATCTATCTCCAGTCCCAGTTCCACTGCTCAATGCAACCCTATTTAAAAAAACCAAAAAACCTGTATCCTTCAGCATACACCCAGAATGATTAGGAGGGGAGAGAAACAATAATTTCAATGTTGGGTGAGATCTCAGTTCATCCATATTCTGATATCAATGTATGAAATATTCTCCTCTATGCTAAAGACCCATGTTGATATTGTTCTACAAATGTAATATCTCCTAGCTCAAATTTGCTATTTAAAAGGGTCGTGCCATAATTCTGAAAGCCCTATCCTGTAGCTTTTCTCAAAAGATTCTCAGCTTTGGTGGGTCCCCAAAGTAATGAAGTCCATCTTGTGGAACACACAAGAGCTCATTTCTACAAGTTCTTTCCTGCAGAACATAGTACACAGGTAGTGAGAGGAAATTCCCAGTTGATCTTAGGGTCAAGCCACACATTATATATAGCCAGTATTCAGCAAAGGTTAAGAGAATTTGATTTGGGCATGAGAAAGGAGACTTTGAAGTAAGTTGGGTGTTTAAAGCATTGATTGCCAACAGTGTATGGAACACTGGTGTGTTCTGTTGTCTTAATTACTGTGGAACTAAACCTTGTTCTCACTTATCTCATGTCATTCTTCAGGTGACATTTCTTGTAACGAGGATGTCCGTGTGGAAGCAATCCCACCATCCTTCGCTGACATCTTCCAGACCAAGTTAGCCAAGCTGACCTGCAGAATTTCAAACGTACCCCTTGAACAGGATCTTTCGGCACTGAATGTTACCTGGACAAAAGAATCTGACCAAACACTACTGAAGACCGAACTTGGAAAGCCAGAAGATCAGGCTAACGGGCTTGCTTACATTGATGCTACAGCAACCGTGTGTGCCACAGAGTGGGACAGCGGTGAAACGTTCACGTGCAAAGTTAATTTCCCAGGCTTACTTCCTGAACCTATCGACAAAACTTTGAAAAAGTTTAATGGTAGGTACCTCTTTTACTTCATCCCATGGAAAGATTACACATTAGCGTTGTTTGTTTTCACAGATCCCTAGATCTGTCAGGCTCCTCATCCGCCCTCAGAATAGTTGCCACCTGAAGAGAAATTTGGTAGAAAGTCAGCGGCCTTCAAAAAAACTCCTTCAGCATATTCAATGATGCCCTTACTTCAGTAGCTGCTGGAGCCTATGAGCTCCTATTAGGGTATCCCAGTGGACACTTTCCTTATTTATTATTTTGACAGCTGCTTTTGGAACTCTTACCGTTATGAACCATTGAACTAGGCCAACCTGAGTGACTACGACTTGATGAAGGCCACGTAGCGAACTTCAGTCCACACTCCTCTGCTGTCAGATGGAACCTGTATTCTCACCTTGCTCTAGTGCAAGGTGCCCTACTCTAGTATCAGCAGTGTCAATCTTCTCAGCATTGCCTCCTATACTTTAGGGAGAACCATGTGATCCAACTGTTCAGTAAAAACTAGGTCCATTTCTGGTCCATAAACGACTGTTGCATCAAAACTAGGACTTGATCCATTTTGCTGCCTCGCCAATCTGACTTGCCCAGTTCCCTTTTTGAAAGGCTTCACTCTGGTTCTTAAAGTGCCCTGTCTCTCTCAAAACAGCCAAGCCTATATATCCAAGAGGCCAAAGGTTAAGTCAGATCTCATGAAACAAAAGGAATTGTGGGTAAAAATGATAAGGAATGCACATTTGATTGTCTTTTCATTCATTTTCTTCTTTTTTCACCTTCCAGATGGCCCCCAATCTAGCCCAGCCGTCTATGTCCTTCCCCCTACCTCAGAAGAACTAGCTCTGCGAGAAACAGCCACCCTCACTTGCCTAGTGAAAAATTTCTCCCCCAACGATATCTTTCTGCGGTGGCTCCACAATGATCAGCCAGTGAATTCTGCAGATTTCTATGTCAGTGAACCCAAAGAAGAGCCCAAGACACAAGGAAAGTTCTTCGCCTATAGCATGCTGTACATCAGTGAAAGTGACTGGAGTCATGGAGACCATTACACTTGTGTCGTGGGACATGAGGCGCTGCCCATGAACAGCACTCAGAAGACCGTGGACAAGAACACGGGTAAACCAACTGTTGTCAACGTCTCCTTAGTGCTCTCCGATACGGCCACAACTTGCAACTAATAGTTTCTCTCCATGCTCCCATTACCACCAGAATCTGTTTCCTCCTTGTGTCTCTTCCTGCTTCATTATTGATTCTTCAGTTGAAAATTGGGGTTTGATTCTAAGGAAAGATGTGTCTCAAATGTTAAAATGTTAACTGACCACATCTTTTGGAAGAAATAAATAGTTTGCAATAAAGAATTGATTTTTTTTCAAACAATGAAAGAAAACCTGGCTTCTTGTGGGAAATGTTGATATGACCGTTAATATTAACCTTCAGTTGCGCAAGCATGGAATGAGACACCTAACTCCCATTTGAATACAATGGGAAATAAAGCTTCTCTGGAAATTCCACCCACAGCAACCCTTTTAGCTATTATGTGGATGCTGTAAGCATGAGACTGTCAGAAGTTGAATGAAATGTGAGAGTTTGCACTGCAAGTACTGACTTATTGCAATCGTACTTCCCCTCCCAAACCCCTGCCACTGACTGCCTTGATCTTTGATCTCCTAGCTCTTTATTCCATCTCTTCATCTCCCTATTAAAATACACATCCCAACGACTCCTTCTAAATTGTTCTATCCCTACATCTGGGGTGGAAAATAGCAGGTTAAGAAAGTTAGGTGCCACCTATTCTTATATCTAATGACATCGATTTTCCAGCTCCAACATTGTGTAATTTAGAGTCATTCTCAACTCAGCCTCCCCCTGGCATCTTAAAAACAGAAGGAAAACACTCTGTACATGCAGGGGTTGCCCTGTACAACTTTTTTTTAAAAAAATGATATGAGCAAGGGGATGCATCATTCACTGGGTGTTCACAAGCAACCACCTATATCCACACTTGATACTTGGTGAAGAAGTCACTAAGAGTGATTTCAGAGAGCATTTGAAACACACACGCGCAAGGTATTTGATGAGATCAGTCATTTTAATATTGACATACTGGTGCAAAATATATGAATATCTGAGGCTACACATATAATGCACAACATGTTGTTGACTTAAGTTCACTCAGTCTGCGGAAGCTGATTCAGTTTATCTTGATTTTTGACTGAGAATTTAAAACAAAAGGCTGAAGGCAATAGCAAAACGTGTACATATAAATAATCATGTGACTGGGTGATAGCAAGGCATCGCTTCCATTTGGGTTCCCCACAGTACAAGTTTATCAAGTAGCAAATAGCCAATACCTTACATCAATGATGATAATGATCGCAACCACCACCACCAAGGTAGTCTCCCACATGTCAGTGGATGACATTGAGGGGTTCTTCTGAAGACACTCGGGTGCATATCTAGCAACAAAGTTCCATAGTTAATCTATGACTTTAGAAACAGAGCATTAAATAAAAAGTTCATAAATCACTTAATTCATCAAGACTCTTGCTAATGAAAGAATCTCGAGCTCTTGTGACATAAGTAGTAATCTCATCCATTACTACAAAGTAGTAACATTTTTGTAATCATTAGTTTTTGAGGGTGAAAGCTACGTTGAAACTGTTAACACAGATACACATCTGTGGACTACATTCTCTTTGGCCAGTTCAAATCTTCTGCCACCAATATGGAGAGCAGCAATCACTTACAGGATCAAATAAACGATGGGAGGCACACAGAAGTGTTGCTTCTCTTGAATCTCTGCATCCTATTCTAAAAGCATCCCTCCAATACTGATGGCCATTGGGCGGCCATTACACCTCAGTTAGATTAAGGACCCTGGAAGCATCCTCTGCCATTGATTTTTGGCTAGTGGGAGCTAGGGGGAGAATGAGGACAGAAACAAGTTCCCCATTTGAAGGAATAAGTCATCCTTACACTATATATTCTTCCTTCTCTCTCAAACCCACGGGGAGGAAGGCTTGGCTATGACAACCACATCTTCAGTTGCCTCATTCATGTTCCATTAAATGAAGACCAACAGGCACCAGGATGCAGAAGTCCCCCTTTACCATCCATACTGTTTCCCATTCCTTCCTAGCAATGGCAAGCTGTGGAATAAGGTTGAGCCAAAATTCCATTCTTGAGCCATTCCACAGCAAGGTGGAAGGTCTTCCACCTTTTGTATTGTTGAGTTGCAACCCAGTTACCACATTGGGGAGGTTCAATGAATGGGTTATATTTATACTCAATTTCCTTTCGTATTTCGTATAAGTAGTCACCACTCTCCAATTTTATTTTATTTTATTTTATTTTATTTTATTTTATTTTATTTTATTTTATTTTATTTTATTTTATTTTATTTTATTTTATTTTATTTTATTTTATTTTATTTTATTTTTACCAACAACCAAAACACAAACAGTGAAAACAAACAGTGAAACCCCCCAGGCAGCTGATACACTGAATATACATAATCAATGATAACATATTCAAATCAGCTATATTTACAATTTTATTTAACTTAACACTCCTCCCTCCACAAGGTTTATTTAACTTTTAACATTTTAATTGCCCCAAGTTGTTCAAACCTGCCCAAATAATTCAATATCTTCTCAAACCAATCCTCCTCCTTCTCACTGACCTTAAACCCTTTCATTTTATGCATCTTCACAGTTAGATATTCTAAGATTATAATATTTTTCTATTTTTCCCTCCATTGGTTCACCCCTAGCCCTTCTGCATTATTCCAATCACTCGCTATAACCTGTCTAGCTGCAATTACCATCAATTTTACCCATTTACATTCCTCTTTTGTTTCTAACTTGGTGCTACTGAGACTAATAAGAACGATTAATTTAGATATTTCCACCTTCCTATCCACAATTCCCGATATTTCTATACCAATCTGTTTCCAGAATTCATTAACTACAATCCCACCACATATCTGTACGTTCCCATCACTCCACATTTCCTCCAACAATTGTTACTTCCAGATTTTGTAATATGATATAACCCTACAGGTGTGTAATAACATTTTTACCACCTCTCTCCAATTAACCAAGATTTAGATGACATATAATCAACCACTGTTTGCATTACATATGTTTGTAACCAGGGGTGAATCCAAAGGAAATCCATAAAATGAAATGATCTTGGCTCTCTCTCTCTCTCTCTCTCTCTCTCTCTCTCTCTCACACACACACACACACACACACACACACACACACACGTGGACATTCATGTGTGAATACACATAAAATATGACAAGCTGGTATGGTGGGATGATAGAGTGCTATACTTTAAGCCCAGAAGATCTAAGTTTAGTCCTCAGCCCCAATCTCATTGGGCATCTTTGGACAAACCACTTTATCTCACATCATAACTGACCCAGAGTTGTGATAATAAATGAGATACTAATTGTAAAGTCCTTTGTAGGCTTAGAACTGCTACATGAAATGCTAAAATACTGCTGCCAGGGTGGGGCCTCAGTCTAAGCTGTGTGTGTGCCTGGAAGGTGAAAAATAAAATAAAATTCTAAACTAACTCACAATAATTGTAGAAAACAATCATCTAATGAGTGACACATAAAAGTAATGAATGAGACATAAACTCCCGCATAGGGATATCCCCAAAATGAGATATCTTCTCTTCCCTTCATTGCAGAGTGGATTTCGCAAAATCAATTCCAAAAATTAGATTGCATCATATTATGGCTCTGTAATAAATAGCTGTATTGTAACAGGCGGTTTTTTGCAAGTTGGAATGCAGTCCTTCCAAGGACTTCACAAAAACATCAGGACAAGGTGGAAAGTTATTATCAAATTCATGAGGGCTTAACAGGGTTAGTTTGTGACAGCTCATTCCCCATTCATTAAGTAGGTATTTCTATGCAGATATCATTTTAAAAAAAATAGATGGCTCCAAGAAGCATGAATTCAATTCTTTGGGCAGGAGCTCACTTTAGTTGCTTTGCCATTTTGCCCCCCATAGCAGCATGCAATCACCTGCAACCTTCATTCCTATGAATTTACATAGATAGATATGTAGGTAGATCTTTAATTTGCACCCCTCATTCATACCACAAGTGCAGAATTCTGGTGTGCCTGAGGCACCACTAAGCAATGCTTGAAAATCACTACCTAAAAGCAGAACTTTGCTGCCTCCCAAATCATCTCTTTCCCATTCCCCCCCCCCCCACCAAGGTCCTCAGCCCTCACCTTGTTTGTGCAACATTCTCTTGCTCTCTGTGTCATTTAGCTGCAATAAGAAATCACCATCCAGAAAGTGCTGACCTCCGTGTATTGTCCAAAGTTTACCTAGATGGGATCGTGGACGTCGACGATGAGGAGTTCCAAAACATCTCATCCATCCTTTCCACTTTCATCATCCTTTTTCTCGTGAGCCTGTTCTACAGTGCCACTGTGACTGTCATAAAGGTAAAAAACAAATGGAAGGCAGTGTACTAAAGTGAAACAGGTGATAGCCATTCTCTTATACTAAGTGGAACTGGGAGGGCAAGAGGGCCAGCGGGCTTCACAAGAGCAGGCCAGAACAAGCTCCAAGGACAGGCGCCATTTTGTGAAACCATTCGGCAAGTCAAACTTCAGTCAGTAGCTGGTGCTCACTTGTTCTCTACTTTGTTGCCTGTCCACTTCCCTCTCCGTTCTCTTCCACCATGGCTTCTCTCCCAACCTTCATTCCTCAGCTGCTCTTCTCCACTACATCTCAGCTTCTTCCCCATCTCCCCCACTCCCACTATTGCTCTTTCCTCTCACCCTTTATTTCATGAACCCAGCATTCTCTGACATCATTGGGGTTGGGGGTAGTCCACATTACACAGGATGAGAGGCTGCAAAAGGGGAGGTCCTTGCATGATGCACTTCTTCAGTAGCAAAATTAGTTCTTCTTTCCCAATTCCAGGTGAAATAGCAGCGTGAAGGGTCTTCTGGCAACGGACAGTGACTTCTCTATTCACCAGCAACATAATAAAGGACTTGATGTCTTCGTCCACTTTTGGAGAAGAAGGAAGGATGCAAGCCTTTCCGTCTTGCTTTGCATCATGACCTCAGGATACTCATTGGCTTGAACTAGATTTAGACCCACTGTTTACATTTTAGAGCTATGGTGCAATTTTGCTTCACTTTTCTGAGTGTATATGTGTGTTTTCCAGCATCTCTTGGTAGTCATGTTTTATTTCAGCTATAGTTGTATACCTGGTCGAAAGCCTTAATGTGAATATTGCACTTTTAACTTTCAACAGACAAGGAATCATTGCACAATATGTACCGACTAGAATGTTTCTCATTTATATCATGATTGCTATGTAATACTGCAATAAAGATATATTCTTCACTGACACAGCATCTTGCTTGTAAATTATTACTGTTGCTGTAGTTGCTACCTATAATTATGATCAAAACAAAATAAAAAAATTCCTTCCAGTAGCACCTTAAAGACCAACTGAGTTAGTTCTAGGTATGAGCTTTCGTGTGCATGCACACTTCTTCAGATACACTGAAACAGAAGTCACCGGACCTTTCTATATAGTGAGAAGGTGGGGAGGGGTATTACTCAGAAGGGTGGTGGGAATGGGTGATTGGCAGATAGCTGCGATGAGCCTGTTGACGACTCTTAACGACTGCAATAGGTCTAACAGGAAAAAGCAAGGGGTGAGAAGGTGAAAAATGGCTTTGTCAGCAAAAATCTGACTTTCGGGAATTCACTCAAAAATGCTGCCAAACGCTTGCAAATGCTCCCCTGAAAGGTTTTTTACATGACAGCTTTTTACATGACAAAGCCATTTTTCACCTTCTCACCCCTTGCTTTTTCCTGTTAGACCTATTGCAGTCGTTAAGAGTCGTCAACAGGCTCATCGCAGCTATCTGCCAATCACCCATTCCCACCACCCTTCTGAGTAATACCCCTCCCCACCTTCTCACTATATAGAAAGGTCCGGTGACTTCTGTTTCAGTGTATCTGAAGAAGTGTGCATGCACACGAAAGCTCATACCAAGAACTAACTCAGTTGGTCTTTAAGGTGCTACTGGAAGGAATTTTTTTATTTTGTTTTGACCATGGCAGACCAACACGGCTACCTATCTGTAACTATAATTATGATGTAATTGTGACTGAATCCCAAGACACTATTTCAACCAGAGGCAGTAAGGGACAGTTTATTGATGAAATTATTTTGAAAGAGCTAACTAGATTTCAAGACGGCAGGTGTGCTTCCCGCATTAGATATTGGAAGGTTGTTAGTGCTTACTTTAGAGGGAGACTCCTTAGTCACTACGAAACTATGTTTAGGGTGGAAAGCAATAGAATGTGAAGATGCTGTTGAAAGGCAAATGAAATGAGAAATGGTAGACCTTGCAGGGCGGGAAGCCAAAGGACCATTTTGTCATCTTAGCCACTCTTGGGGAAGGCTTTCTTTTTTGATTTGGTGAGGGTTCCACTTTGAATAGAGGAGCCATGAAAGTGAAGTTGTAGGTCTGTACGGTGGGCCTGTCAGTCATGGGCTGACAAGTTATGTTGACCCAGTCTCCATCTTGTAGTACATAAGAAGACAATTCCTAGAGGTGGTTAGAAGAGTTTGGATTTGATATCCCGCTTTATCACTACCCGAAGGAGTCTCAAAGTGGCTAACAATCTCCTTTCCCTTCCTCTCCCACAACAAACACTCTGTGAGGTAAGTGGGGCTGAGAAACTTCAAACTATAGCTCATTATATAGCCAGTGTGGTGTAGTGGTTAAGAGTGGTAGACTTGTAATCTGGTGAACCGGGTTTGCGTCTCCGATCCTCCACATGCAGCTGTTGGGTGACCTTGGGCTAGTCACACTTCTTTAAAGTCTCCCAGCCCCACTCACCTCACAGAGTGTTTGTTGTGGGGGAGGAAGGGAAAGGAGAATGTTAGCCGCTTTGAGACTCCTTTGGGTAGTGATGAAGCGGGATATCAAATCCAAGCTCTTCTTCTTCTTCCACACCTGCGCCAGCAAGATGTCCTAAGAAGAACAATTAGATTCATCTCGCCCACTCTCTTTCCTCTTTCCTTCCTTCCTTTCCTCTGTCTCTTCCTTCCTCCCTCTGGCTCCAACATTGTCTCTTTCCTGTTTACCTTTGATCACTGCCCAGCTGACCACAAACACCTCTCAGCTAAGCAAAGCGAGCCTCTGCCTCCCTCTTTCTCCCTCCACCCCGCTTCCTTCTCTCACAAGACCCAGGTAAAGCAAAAGAGCGGGGCAGGGAGAGAGAAGGAACTTTGAAAAACATCTAGTAGTACTCATGTGGTCAAAACCAGCCCCTGCCACAGAACCTTCCTTTCGTCAAGGGCAAAGGGGAGAGGGAATGGGCACACCAAGAAAGGAGGTGTAGATTAGAAGGGTGGGCAATATTTGAACAGCTCCATTAAAACACGTATGCAGGAAAACCCCAACAACTCAGCCAGACCCTGGGGAAATGAGTGGGGCAGAGGAGGGGGGGACAGCATGAGAAATCTGGAGTCAAACGGGTGGAAGAGTTACTTTTGGAGGGCAGCCATTACTTTTTTAAAAAAATTGTTTAGGGGTACTCTTGTTTTCCTACTCATATTGAAATACTGCCCCTCAATGAGGCCAAACTTAGATTCACAAAATGTTTAGGGGTATGCGTACCAAGTCTGTAAAGCTGGATTGTGGGGCCTTGAAACAGCTGCTATGGGTTTGTGCACTCCTCTTGAATTGCATGGCCTTCCCTTTAGGAAAAGGGATTTTTGCCACATAAAGCATGTGACATCTGTGGGACACAGGGATGTGTCCAGTTTTCTTCCTGCCAAAATTCAGTCCACAGTCAACTCTATAAATAATCTTAATTATTTATTTAAATAGTAGCTTTGATGTGGGCTTCCTAAAATCTGTGGGGCTCCTCAGAGACTCATCAGAGGGGTTGCAATCAGAAGATCAATAATAGTGTGCATATTCTCCTTAAATGCAGTTTATCTGGAATGGGTAGAAGCAGAGAACTAGTGTGTGTTTTCTGGAGTACAGGTGGGTGGATATTAAGCTTGTGGGATCTACCTTATTATCACTAGGACCCTGAGATGCACTAACCAGTGCATGATGCAAAAGATACAGAATTAAAGAACTCTGAGCCAAGGAACTGCTTTTGTATATAAGAACTCAACAGAGCTTGTAGTTCTTTCGCACAAAAATCTACTTTCGGGTTTCTATACGTGTTATTTCCTTCAACAATATAATTTGTATTTTGTTGCTGCTATTCTTATGCAATTGGGAGTCAGAAATCTTTGCCATTCTGCTGCAAGTTGCTCACTGATCTGCCGGTAGATCAAGATTTAGGGTACCTTCTGCCCCCTTCCGTTCTAGGGTACACTCTCAATTCATGCAGGGCAGTAGAATGAGCCAACAGACTCTAAGAGACAGAGCAGAATGGCCTGTGAGTATTAGAAATACAATACAATACAATACAGAGCAGAATGGCCTGTGAGTATTAGAAACACAACCCTAAATCCTGGGCCCATTTAATCATGATTTTGGGTACAATATAGATCTGAAAGAGTGGGAAAATTTATGGAAAGTAAATTGGAAATTCATGGCATGTTACATATTGAGGGGAAACTTTCA
Organism: Podarcis erhardii; assembly: GCF_964252035.2. NCBI lineage: Eukaryota > Metazoa > Chordata > Lepidosauria > Squamata > Lacertidae > Podarcis > Podarcis erhardii. The sequence continues at coordinate 5,736,336 of NC_138502.1, read as the reverse complement.
AAAAATGCAGTACTGATGATACCTGACTCCATGGAAGCTCTCCAAAATGTATGAAAAATGTATCTAGTACTTGTTGGAGATGTAAAGAAGGAATCGGTACAATCTTCCATATGCGGTGGCTATGTAAAAAAATTAAAATCTTCTGGGATGATATCTACAGTGGTACCTCGGGTTACATACGCTTCAGGTTACAGATTCTGCTAACCCAGAAATAGTGCTTCAGGTTAAGAACTTTGCTTCAGGATGAGAACAGAAATTGGGCTCCGGCAGCACGGTGGCAGTGGGAGGCCCCATTAGCTAAAGTGGTGCTTCAGGTTAAGAACAGTTTCAGGTTAAGAATGGACCTCTGGAAGAATCAAGTACTTAACCCGAGGTACCACTGTATATAGAACTCAAAAACCACTCAGGGTTTCATTTATAAAAAAAACAACCCAGAAGCCTTTTAAATTGGAATTACAGGACCAGCCATTCCTAGGAATGTAAGAGAAATATTTTTATATGCCACTGACGCTGCGATAATTCTTATAGCGACTAATTGTAAAAGTGATAAAATCCCTTCCAGGTCAGAATGGTTACAGAAATAAGTTGAATATGCAGAGCTAGCTAAATTAACCGAAAATATGAAAGACAATTCAAAACAAGTATTTATTGCAAAATGGGACATTTTCAAAGTTTATCTTAAGAACAATTGTGGTAGTATGAACTCGGCCGCTGCCTTTGAATAACATCTGTAGCTGTATTAAGAAACAAGGACACAGGAGAAATAATACTTTATTGTAAAATGATCGGACAGGTTTATGCAACAAGTTAGTGAATATGAAATTAAGTGTGGGGGGGACAGGAAGTTAAAGAAGATTTATTGTCAAAATATATGAGTTTATTTTATTTTTGTTAATTTTGTATCTTTGTAACAAATGATGTAAATGTATAGCTTTTTTGTGTTCTCTTGGTGCCTAAGGATAATAATATTTTTTAAAAAAAGGAAATACAACCCTAAGTCCTATATTGGAAATGTCTTGTAGTCTTCAACACACTGGAGTTCTGTAGCATTAGGGCATGGCTTTCTGGTAAACTGAGGCAGATATAATTTCTGGAGGATCATAGATTAATCCCATTTCTGTTATGAACTGAGTGGGAAGAGGAGCAATGAAGCAATGAAGCTTTTGATGTGCTGCTTGCTACATGGATTGTTGTTCCACCAGGTAATATTTTGTGTGACCTCTGTAATGCTTAGCTGAAAATCCAGTTAAATCAAGCCGTGTGCTGTGGTTCTGGACAAAAGGAAATATAGTGATATAGGTGAGGATTGAGGAGGATTACGAGGATGGAAGCGGCATCACATGATGACTGAGAAACGTTGTCTAAATGGGGCAAAATAAGATTTGTTGCTAGTATCAGGAATGCTGTCAGCGGCTCATAGCTGGTTGCCCAAGAAAGTATAAAGACAAGGAAAAGTTTCTTACTGTCCTTTTCTATTTCAATCTTTATAGAGAGAGGCTATAGAACCCAGCCTCTTGGATAATGGCGTTGTCCCATGTGAAACTCCACCCCAAACCCCCATCTCTCCCACTTCCTCATTCATCACTTCAACAGGTGCTACTATGTGCCCTCTGTCTTTGAGTTCTTTGCTCTCCTACTTTTAAGGCCCGCCGGTTTCTGGGAGATGGAGGGTGTGGAATGCTTTCTAATGACAACATGTCAGCCAGGTGTTGCTCTGACTCTGACTGCTTGTCCTCTCCCATGTTTTCCCAACTTTCCCCCTCATCTGCCTCTGAGCTGTGACCTCCTGCAAACCCTTGTTGTAAATCTATACTGTCTTCCTCTTCCTCCTCCCTGGAAGGGTCAGGATGGGAAGGCAATCTCCACCATTCCTCCTCTTCTCAGTCCCTGACAGCTAGACTGCTTTGAAAACTAAGAATGTGAAAACTTCTCTATGACTACTAGGAACATTAGGGGGGAAAACCCTATTGGAGACTGTGGGATTTGTAAAAGCTTCTGTAGTGTAAACATAGATTTATTTCTGTCTTTTCGTATTCCCCATTACCTTCCCTCTCTTTTTGCTTTCCTATAGATACAAATGAAACTCCTTTGGTGTTCCCCCTGATGCCTTGCTGTGATTCCGACGAAAACAAGGCAGATGTAACCTTCGCCTGCCTCCTTGCTGCAAATATGATAAATTTTGCAACTATTGAGTGGCAACCCAGCAACAGTCAAGCAAAAGCATTCCCAGCAACACACAAAAAAATAGGCAATAGATTTTACAGTGCCAGTCAGCTGACAGTCCATTCGGAAGAACTTAAAACAAAATCTTATCAGTGCCTTGTGAACCAGAAGCCAGAAAACAGGGTACCGCCATCAGCAACCATCCACTACAATGGTAAGATGTGGGATGGCAGCGGCGGGTGGGGGGCAAAAGCAGATTGTGGGATCTTAAAAAATGCCACACACAAACAAAGTCAGCTATTCTTTTGGGCCAGTTGTACCCATGTTTTTTTTTTAATTCACTTCAGCATTTTTTTAAAAAAACAAAACAAAACTGGCCACCATGATCAAAAAAGTCATAATTTTTAAAATCTGAATCTAATACAGATTATAAAACAAAGTTGGAAATGTGAAGTCAACAAAATCTGAAAGCTGCAAAAATAGAATGCACTAATTAGGGAAGGCATGGGAGAAACAGCTTCAACATACACTGAAAGCATAACAGCGTTAGGGCTTCTGTCATTGCGTGTTGAGGTCCCCAAGACACCCCCCAATAAAACACAATTGACATATAATTTTAGTTTAAGGTTTTTGGCATAATTTTGGCCACAACTTTATTAAAATTACAAGTGATATGAGTGGCTGCTTAGGCATTGGTTGTGAATATCTGACCCCACACGAAGACAGACTGACATTCGTATGCCCACAAAGTCAGAAAGGGGAAAAACATTTTGGGGAGAGAGACGGGACTGGGAACCATGCCTCACCTCTCCCCAAATGCTCCCAGGGGCTCTTGCATGGCCCTAGCCCCTTGACAGGGGTTCAAACAAAAGCATGGCAAACCCCCGGGTTCCTTTAATGGAAAACCCCTGCAGCAGGAGCACTTTGGGGGGGGGGCAGGCACAGCCAATCCATACCCCTCCACCGACCAATTCCAAAACTAATGCCTAACCGCAACATTACAAGTTGTGACGATTTGCTACGCAGTAGGCAAAAGCCAAATGGCAAAAGCCAATCAGCCAAATGGACAAAATCCCTACCGGGCCCCTGCCCCAAAAGCACATGACCCCATGACAGGCATAGCAAGGTCAAACGAACAACCTGAAAACAGGGGGGGAGGGTGGGTGTTCCGATCCGCCCAGCGAAAAGAGGAAGCTCAGCGCTGCGCACAAGAGCTATGGCTGTCCATCATGAAATAGCAACATTTAAATCTCCCCAGCAACAGGCAGCACAAAGATAATGGTAGCCAAACTCTTTTTTGCCCAGCAACAGTGGGTGTCTTGCTAGTTCCCACCACAACATGTGCTCTTCATAAAGGAGAACACGCTTTTCCAAGAAAGAGCATTCCAGGGAACTGGTTCAACAAGGCTAAAAGCACATCCTTCAGTCACAACATGCTTTATCACATTCTGCCATGTTGGCAACCATGATGTGACAGAAAGCAACCGCCGTTAAGGTGACATTCCAGCCTCCCCAATACATTTCCAGTCAACTTTATAAAATGCTCATGTGAAGCATACAATTGGCATTATTAGCATGGGCATTTGAAAGATGAACCTGCCCCCTTTGAGAGCCGGAGGATGTTTGACATTAAATACAGGGATTATGGTTTTGTGCATCCTTTTTAAAAATGATATAAAAATCAGCTACTGGAGGCTCCAAGAAACAGGTAACCTCTTCCTCCTGGAATGTGATCCAATTGAAAATTGTGCCCCCTTCCTTCTCCAGCTGCTATTTGGCATGAATTGGAAGCTACCACTGATGTCAATCTTATGTTCCCTCCCATGCACAATAGCAGCTTCAGGATGGGGTGATTTTGTCAGGATCACAGTCTGGAGGGAAATGATTAATCTCCTCTCTGTGTACACACCACATGCAAATCCTATTAGTCCACTTTCCCATGCTCCAGCAGCTGCTATTTAATATTTTTAAAAAGATGCACACAATATGAAAGAATGCACTTAATGTCGCACATAGTTTCTCCCCAGATTTCCTCTTTTTCTTATGCTGTTTTTGAAAGGAAGGACACTTTTAAGATAGAAACCTAAACCCCAACTCTTGAGGTATGGAGGGCATTATGTGTTCTGATGTTGTTTTAAAGCACTGGTGAGAACCTGTGTTCCTCCAGAGGTTGCTGAATTCTTACCCCCATCATCCTGACCATTGGGCCAGACTGGTGCAGAGAGCAGTCAAACAGCATCTGTAGAACCACTTCTTCTCAACCCCTGTGTTATGTTTTACTTGTTAGCATTTTCATAGTTTGTTTTTCTATCTTGCCTCATCTTATATAGGTTTTCTGTAGGCTTTCTTATACGAATTAATCCAGCAAACATAACAAAAAATCTGCTCTCTGCTCTCAGATTGCACTCTACAAGCTCGAAAGCCAATCCAAGTTAACATCTTGACCCCCAGCTGCGGTGAGCAGGCCGCAGAGACCAGCCTAGACCTGGTATGCTTCCTCCGGAGCCTTGGCCCTGGGAGAGCCTATGTGGAATGGCTGAGGAATGGAGAAGTGGAGCAGGGCCGAGTGCAGGTGTCACTGGCAGCAGACCAAGGGAAAAGCAGTAGCTACTCCAGATTTGTCCAACGGAATATCACCAAAGAGAGCTGGGACAGAGGGGACATCTACACATGTAAAGTGGCTCGATCAGTTCGTAGCCCGGACATCATAATGTACAACACCAGCAAGTGCCAGGGTAAGAACTACCAGCTCTTAAGGATAAGGGAATGGTGGGTGGGTGGAGGTTATGCATTATTACCAGGGGCTTGCCAGGATGTATGCAACAGAGCTATGTTATAAACAGCTTAAGACCAGGTCACCTAAAAGGGAGAGATTTTATTTATTTATACATACATACATACATACATACATACATGCATGCATGCATGCATGCATACCCCGTCCATCTGGCACCAGCACTTTGAATTGTGCTCAGAAATGTACTGGGAGTTAATGCAGGTCTTTCAGGACTGGTGTTATATGGTCTCAGCGGCCATATTGGGGGGGAAAGGTGATGGATATAATTGGCAAAGTAGACAAAGAGAATACAGATAGTTTCTCTCTACAGTCAAATCAATCCCAATAAAATTATGCCTAGATTTTACAAATGAAAAAAGTAAAAATGGGGAAACATTGTTTTATCCACATTTTACCTCAAAAAAGGACATACATCCAATATTTGTATATGCAACAGCCCTTTCATATCTACTGATAAACAAGACCCTCTGTATTTAATGGAGTTCGTTTCCAAGTAACTATGGACAGCTAGTGTTCGTTCTCATTTTGGGTGGGTGTGTTTTTTGCACATTCAAGGATTTTAATGAATCTTTCCCAATCTCTGTATCTTACCCTCCTCTCCAGCCTGCTATGCTTCACTGCTAAAACCTACTGTCTCCATCATCAAGCCATCCTATAGAGACGTGGTTGAAGGGACAGCCAATGTTACTTGTGTTGTGGTTGGTTTTGGCCTTGAAAACATTGAAGTTACTTGGGATGTGGATGGCAAGCCCAGTACTATGGGTCAGAAGACCATGAGGGGAAAGGATGCCAGTGGAGCACAGGAGATTATAAACACCCACACGATATCTTTGGAACAATGGAGAAAGGGTACCAGATTCACCTGCAAAGTGGCTGGAGGTTGCTATGAAGAAGTCATCAAACAATTAACAATCAAGGGAGAGACACGTAAGTATGGATGTCTAGGTCTGGCTGCTAGAAGTAAACTCAGCTATCAAGTTCTCCTTCTGCTCTGATTACAAACGTTCTACATTATTACCTTTAAGGGCCAGTAATTGGCTGTGATTCTTCTTGGTGTTTGTGGCCTAACCACATAGTTCTGGTGCCTGCAGTGAGAAATCAGTGAGGCACCCACCTAATAATAATAATAATAATAATAATAATAATAATAATAATTTATTTCTTATACCTTGCCCATCTGACTTGGGTTACCTCAGACACTCTGGGTGGCTTCCAACACAATACAGAGGTGAATGGAAACAAAAAACAAACAAACAATGCATGAAACATTAAAAGCTTCCCGGAACAAGACCTTCAGATGCCTACGAAAAATCATATAGTTATTTAACATCTGATGGGAGGGTGTTCCACAGGGCAGGCCTGATTCCTGCCTGGTTCCCTGTAATTATAGTTACCTGCCTGGTTCCCTGTAATTATAGTTCTAGCAATGAGGGAACCACCAGAAGGTCCTCAAACCTGGACCTCAGTGTCTGGGCTGAATGATGGGGTGGAGACAATTGCAGTTCAAAAGCATACCAGTGCAAGTAGATAAATAGGTACTGTACCACTGAGATGGGAAGGTAAATGGCGTTTCCATGCACTCTGGCTTCCGTCATGGTGTTCCGTTGCGCCAGAAGCGGTTTAGTCATGCTGGCCACATGACCCAGAAAGCTGTCTATGGACAAATACCAGCTCCCTCGGCCTGAAAAGCGAGATGAGCATCGTTCCTCATAGTCAAATTCAACTGGACTTAACCATCCAGGGGGTCATTTACCTTTACTCCTTCAGGTATACAGGACCAAAGCCATTTAGGACTTTAAAGTTCAACACCAACTCTTTGAATTGTGCTCAGAAACACACTGGGAGCCAATGCAGATCTTTTAGAACCAGTGTTATATGGTCCCAGTGGCCACTCTCAGTCACCAGTCTAGGAGCTGCATTGTGGATTGTTTTAATTGGTTTATGAGTCTCTCTCACATACACAAACCATGTGTGTGTGTGTGTGTGTGTGTGTGTGTGAGAGAGAGAGAGAGAGAGAGAGAGAGAGAGAGAGAGAGAGAGATTGTCCTGAGCAAGTCTGCTAGCACAAATCTAGGCACTTCATTAATAATGATAGTCTCCGTCTTTTGAATTCAGAAACCATGAAGCCCTCCATCACCGTTTCCAAAGCCAACTTTGACGTCTCGCTCCAGAGTACCGTGGCCCTGATTCTTGTCTGCAATGTGAATGGGTTTTCCCCAGAGGAAATTAGCATCTCATGGAAGAAGGACAACAATATCCTGAATGAAACACTGTATGACAACGGACCAGTGACACCAGCTGGGAAGGGGTACACCACTTACAGCATCCTTAAAATTGGCAGAGACGAAGCAGGGGGGAAGGGCGGCAGCTACAGCTGTGTGGTCCATCATTCCTCATCCAACCAGCCACTCACTAAGAGTGAAAAGGTACCCATTGGTAAGTGAATCTCCCAAGGTGGGTGCTGAGGTTGCAAAGATCAGTCAGGCTCTTGGTATGAATGATAACCTTCTAAAACTTTCCTCTCTAGAGAAGGTTGCATTTTTTAGTAGGAAACATCATTCTTGGGGGGGGGGGGGGACGACACACATGGTCATAGCTAGGAGATAGATGCACCAAAGCTAAGAAAGGCCTGTTCACAGGAAAAGGTCTTGTTCCTTTCCCTTATCTCTAAATATTGTAAGTTGCTATATTTGTTTAAAAAGCCCTAACAAGTGACCTGCTGGGAGCCTGAAGGGCCCTGCCCTGCTTCTATCCACCTGGCTTGGGATGGAGCCTGACAGGCTCCAAAAAGGAGTGCTACTGCTGCTGCTGCTGGAAGGGCTCTGTTTTTATTGTTTGGGGTTTTTTTTAAAAAAAATGCTTTTATTTTTTATCTATGTCGCTTTAAATTGTGATTGATATTAATGCTGTATTCTTAGTTTTAGATTTTGTGATTTATGTGGAAATTGCTTTCCATTTGGTTGTGTGCTTTTTGATGTGTTTTATTTATTGTTTATGACTTTTGTTATGTTGGTAATTGTGCAAACCTTGTCATGTTGTAAGCCGCCTTGAGCGTTGTTTTAACTATGGAAAGGCGGCATACAAATAAAATGATGAATGAATGAATGAATGAATGAATGAATGGAAAGTAGGGTATGGTACAAAGTTTGGGATTCGGTACAAGGGTTCTTCTGCCATTGCAGATTTCACACTGTACACTAATGCAACCAGTGTTACATCAGTGTTACACCAGTGCAACACTACAGTTGGGAGGTAGCCACCTATTCAGCAATACAGGAAGAAGCAACTGTGCCTTGATTCAGAGAAGAGTAGATGGAGAACACTGAAGACATGGGAAAGAGGAGAATCAACACTGAGCCACTGTATTCCCTTCAACAGGGCCAAGAGTGCTTGCATGCCCCTAATTTGCAGTGGTTGCAGCTACAAATAATAGAATCATTGATTAGAGTTGGAAGGGACCCTGAGGATCATTTAGTCCAACCCCTGCATGCAGGAATATGCAGCTGTCTCTTACAGGGATCAAACCTGCGACCTTTGTATTATTAGCACCACATTCTAACCAACTGAGCTATCTGAATATTTCTGTGAGGAGGGGGCAGTGGCGGAGGAAGCCTCTCTGACACCAGGGGCAGTGTGAACCGCCTATAAGGGCGGGGTGAACTGCCCATTGGGAGGGACGGGACGACGAGCGCAGCGCCCACCGGGAGGGACGGGATGGGGCGTGTGGCACCCATTCCCACCCCCTCTGTTTTTGCCCACCTGCCTGCTTCCCATCCTCTCCCCTGCCTGCCTGCCTGCCTGCCTCCTCCAGACGGGAGCACGGGGTAACGGCATGCTGCCCCCGTGACTCCCAACCCAGGGTGCGGGGCGATCACACCTGGGCGGAGGGCGCAATCGGCCCACATGGCCAGGTCAGGGGGCACACTCCACCACCGTGGCCAGGCCAGAAGGCACGATTCGGTGTGGCGGTCTGCGCCGGGGGGGGCAGAATCTGGCACGGTGGCGCAGCTGGGGGACACGATCCAGCCCAGGCAGGATTTTGTCACCCCTGTCAGGGATGGCACCTGGGGAGCCCCACCCCCACCTTGCTCTGCATCTGAGAGGGGGTGCGCGAGTAACAAGGACCAAAGCATAGACTAACAGTGGGATGGTAATCCACTTGGACCAGGGCAAAGGATCACATACCAAGAGTACACATTCACAGGATGCAACCTAATATACAATGAACTTGAAGTCAGGATGTAACTAAGCCTCGGTTAGGTATCTCCTGAAATCTCACTCATGGTGCAAAGCTTAACCCTAAAGCCCGTGCAGGTAGATGTGGTGTGCAGCACTCTCAGCAAAACCTCACAGCATATTTCCAGGCATATTCATTGTACAAATGTTTCTGGTGATGACTTGCATGTGCAAGACAGCTATCAAAAAAACACCACAGGCAGAGCATTCTTACCACCTCGCCTCACTTCTCTGCTTTTCAATGAGGAGAAGTTTACACATTCACCTGAGAAAAACTTGGCGCATCTGTGGATCAGAGTTCAGGCTTTGGTGAGTCTCTCCAAACTGTTGGTACCAGAGAGAATTGTCTTGTCCTCTGAACTCAGCACACAGGCAGGATAACTTTTAGGCGTAAGCAGTTGTGAAGACAATATATCCTCATTCAACACAACTCTTAACTTCATTGACCTAAGGACCTCTGCTCTGCACCTAGCATTGCTGGGTTCACCCAACTGATGCTTGACCCCCTGCCACACTTTCTGCGCATGCTCAAAATTCAGTTCTGTCAGCTTCCCCCACCTATCGCACAACAACACTTCTACCGCCTATGCCAGGAATTCACACAAGGTCCTGTTTGCTGTTCCACTTTGTTTCACTCATGAAGAATTTCTTCATTTCTTTCGCTTATGCTCCTGAGGACTTCCTTTTTCTTAATACAGGTAATTTGATGTCTTCCTAACCCACCCTGCAGTGCTACTCTTTCCCATTTTATGATGGCTACTTATAACAGAAGTTTCTTCACAGACCAGCTTCAAGCACCTACTGTAGAACTCCTGCAGTCAATAGACCAAGAAAATAAAACCATCACGCTGAAGTGCATCGCATCTAACTACAGACCCCCAAATGTGAGCATCGAGTGGAAGGCTGGTCCACAAAACAAGAAAGTAACATTTGTGGAACGAAAGATGGCGGACGGGACATACATTTCCAGCAACCAGTTGGAAATGCCCATCTCTCAATGGCAAGAAGTGGAGATCAACACATGCGAGGTGGTGCATGAGGCAACAAATACAAAGGTGGTCAGGAACATCTCAAGAAAAGGTAATGTTGAACAATAAACCACACAACAAATTGCCAGAATTTCTGGGCTGAATCCCTCAGTTAGACAATGAAAATTAAGCGTTGCCACTTACGTCAGGCCTAGTTAGCCACCCATTATCAGAGCAGCCAATGAGTTTTCTGGAGTTGGATAGAAATTAAGAGACAAAGTTCTTTTGCTTGGGACAGTAGGTCTGATGGCTGAACCATGGACAGAAGCAATAGTGAAAAAAATGAGATACAAAGCTGAATATGGGAGAGGCAAAGCAGGAAGAAAAAGAATATAGATAGGACATACTATTCCCAAACCACTGATGGTTTTATTCCAGCATCACTAGTGATATTTTGAAGAATCCAACGCTCACCACAGTCTTACAAAATAGATTTGCCTTTCCCTCTCTTTCTCTTCAGACTGGATTGTGCCAACAGCTCTCTCATTGACTCTCAGCACTGACCCACTCTGTCCCAGCACAGGACCAGGGAACAGTGGTAACATCACTTTAGTCTGCTCCATCTATGGCAACTCCCTAGAGAACATCCAAGTCATCTGGGAGGCCAGTGGGAAGGCTCAAGAGGCCCCCAAGCCTGCAAACCTGCTGAAGAATGCTGGCCAGTTTTATACCAGGAGCAACTTGGTTGTGCCCCTGAAGGAATGGAACATGCTACAGAAGTATACCTGCAAGGCAAGGCAACCTGATACAAGTAACATCCAGACAAGCAGCATCAGCAAGTGCACAGGTGATTTTCCAAGCCCACTGCAGAATCTCTCTCTCTCTCTCTCTCTCTCTCTCTCTCTCTCTCACATACACACACACACACACTCTTTCTCCCTCTTTTGCTCTCCTTAGTCCATTTCACTCCCCAGAGAGAAAATTCACGCATTTGCTCTACTGTCCTGCTCTCCTACATTTTCCCTGGTTCCTATCAGATCTAAGGCAAACAGATTGCCAGGCAATCAGGTGTCATCAGTAGACAATGCCATCCTGCACTACAATAGTGTGTTGGGAATAGAATGTATAAATCACATTTCTGAGGACTTGACTAATACAGTGGTGCCCCGCAAGACGAACGCCTCGCAAGACGGAAAACCCGCTAGACGAAAGGGTTTTCCGTTTTGGAGGCGCTTCGCAAAACGAATTTCCCTATGGGCTTGCTTTGCAAGACGAAAATGTCTTGCGAGTTCCTGCGGGGTTTTTTCCCTTTTTTCCCCCTTTTCCTAAGCCCTAAGCCGCTTATCAGCTGATCCACTAAAAGCCGCTAAACCGCTAATAGCGCTAATCCGCTAAGCTGTCAATGGGCTTGCTTCACAAGACGAAAAAACCGCTATACGAAGAGCCTCACGGAACGGATTAATTTCGTCTTGCGAGGCACCACTGTATAGGCCATCTGAAGGGGAAATGATTGGCTTCACCAGATACAGCTGCCATATTTCAAAAAGTGAAAATCAGAGACAAAAATTGTTGAAGGTTTTTTTTTAGTTTTGCCCAAAATTGTTGAGCATTTTTGCCGAAAACAACACTGTCAACATGGGACACTGCTTCCAACTGCAGTATTCTGGCTATGTCTGGGAAATTCCAGGCGTATGGCAACCCTACACCATGGGGAATTTGGTGCAGTTTCCAAATGTGTTGTTGAAAAAGTTGGGACCTCCCTTCACCCCTCAGCTCCTCTTCTCCTCACAGTGGCCCATTTCTCTCTATCTTCCTGCCAAGTGCTTTACTCTGACCATCATAAAAATCCATCTTTGTCTTTTGTTCCCCTCTAGCATGTAAAGGGAGTGTCCCACCTCCCAGTCTCTACCTCCTGAAGCCACCTCTTGAGAAACTACTAACCCAAAGTAAAGCTCTCTTTATTTGCCTTGTTGTGGGATACGAACTGGACCATGCCATGCTCACCTGGATGGTGAATGGCATAAACTACACCAAGAATACCGAAAAAGCAAACATCACAAGCCACACAAACCTCACCCAGAGCTTACAAAGCCAGTTGACCATCACCAGAGAGGCCTGGGATTCTGGAAATGCAATCCAGTGCCTAATTTCTCATCCCTGCTCATTCTTCCCAGACATGAAGCAGACCATCCAAAAAAACAAAGGTGAGAGAAGATATGGAAGAAATGTGTGATGAGTGAACAACTACTAGTTATGAAAATAGCATCTGATAACTCCAAAGGAAATAGTATTCTGCATACCAATGGATGGATAGAGGAAAATGTATGTGGTGCCTGTCCCTCATCACTCAACCATCAGAGACTAGGCCTCGAATTTATGAGAAAGTAATGGGGTTTCAGATGGACATAGATCTCATAGTTTAGCATGAAAATTAAATACAGTCTTCAATATATCAATACAGTGGTACCTTGGTTCTCAAACTTAATCCCTTCCGGAAGTCCGTTCAAAAACCAAAGCATTCAAAAACCAAGGTGCACTTTCCCATAGAAAGTAATGCAAAGAGGATTAATCCATTCCAGGCTTTCAAAAACAACCCCTAAAACAGCAATTTAACACGAATTTTACTATCTAATGAGACCATTGCTCCATAAAATGAAAGCAATAATCAATGTACTGTACAATAAAATAAATAAAACAGTATTGCAGATGATAAAAATTGAAATTATTTTTTTTCTTACCTGCACTGATGATAGTCATTGTTTGGATGGGGGGGGGGCTTTTATCCATTTCTGCAGTCACACTATCAATCAGTAGCTGAGCTGTGTTTCACACAGTCACAAAAACAAATTAACTGAAAAAGCCTCAAAAACAAAAACGTTAAATAAATAGCAAAAACAAAATCCCCAAATATATGCTCCAAATATCACTTCAGAACACTGCAATTACAATGGGGGGACTCAAATTAGCAGCGCAACAGCAAAACGGAAAGGGAAGACTTGAATTACAATGGGGGGTGCAAATTAGCAGCGGAACAGTAAAAACGGGAGCTCAGGACTCAAAATGGAGCACGTTCGGCTTCCGAAGCAAAGATCGCAAACCAGAACACCTATTTCCAGGTTTTCCGCATTCGATTTCCAAGTTGTCCATGAACTAAGTTGTTCGAAAACTGAGGTACCACTGTAGTGTGATTCACTATTCCCCACCACCAACAACATAGTGCTCTCTCTTCGTGTGTCATCTAATTGAATATCAACCTTGTCAGCATTTCTGTTTTCATCCCCTTCCATATAGATTCCAACCATGTTAAAGTTCCATCTTTCAACTTGGTCATTCTATCACCAAGACAATTCATACAACCTACATCCCAAGCTGTAGCTTGGTTGGCTTGTGAGGTCTCTGGATTCTCCCCAGCTGAAATATTCATCAGGTGGAAGAAGAATGACACAGACATTGATGTCTCTGAATATATCACAGGGCCTCCAACAGCCCAAGCTGGAAGCCCCACTTTTACCATCCAAAGCATTCTGAAAGTCCCAGCATCTGAGTGGAGAAGCAGAGCCCTCTATTCCTGCATTGTGGGGCATGAGTCCTTAACTCTTATGAAGAATGCCAGTGAGCATTTGTATGGTAAGTCTGGGTGCTGGAGAATGCTTCACTAGCCAATGAAAGAAGAAGGCTTAACCTTGCACAGAAGAAATTGTTGTGTGGGTCACTGCCACTAAAAAAGAGAGTTGAAGAATTGCTCAGCAGCAATTCTCACCACAATGAAGGTTAGTTCATACATGCATGAACTCAATGATCACAACTCAACATTCAGATGAACACTAAACTTCCTCCGTCGAAAAGCAGCACTTCTCTGCTGACTTCGGAGGTAAGATAGCTCTGTCTGTGGTGTTATGGCAGGAATGTGGTGTTTGCAGCAGTCATCAGGTGCTGAACATGTATGTTTGTGTTCATCACTTGGAAACAAGCCTCCATAAGTTGCTTCCACTGAAATCATTGGGAAGAGGAGCTTCACTTCTAAGGAAATGTGTGTACTTCTCAGTGTTCAAACTCAGTGTTCATTAACCAGGCACTTGAACTGACAGGGAACTCTGCTCTCTATCCGTGCATGTTCTGTTTTGCAACCAAAAGGTCAACCCTTTCATTTCAGATTTTCTGCAACCAGCTCCCCCGCAGGTGACAGCATTCCACACCTCGGAAGATGGGGGAAGCCAGAAACTTGTTTGCTTTGCTACCGACTTCTATCCCAAAAATATAGACATTGAATGGGCCACCAAAGGACACAGGCTCAGCTGCAGTACTAATTCCTCAGCTCTGGTCTCACTTGGTAATGGAAAGTTCCAGAAGACCTGCAGTTGGGTACTCAGCGGAGGAGAGTGGAGACAGCCAGAAATCTATACATGCACTGTGAATCACAGCTCAACCAACACCGTGATTAAGAAGGACTTGCATTATTCTGGTAAGTCATAATATACAGGTAAACTACATTGAAACCATAAGGAACCCAATCCTAATGGGAAACAGAGTGGCTCTGCAGAGTGCTTAGCCCTTACCACTAAGTAGCCACAATTATCATTATTCATACAAGCTCCTAAGATGTCATAGGGAATCGGAGGGCAGAAAGCAAGTTTAAGATACCACTTTTTTATCCTATGCCTTTAACAACTGCATACTAGCTAGAGATAAATGGAAAGAGCAGCAGTTTGCTCATAGTTGTGGCAATTGATGTGATGATCAATTGTGTGCACAAAATAGGGGGTAGTGATTGGTTGATTGGGGAATGAAGTAGATGTTTTAGGAATGTGGTAACCACATGCTCAGAGCACTTGACTATATTTCTGAATGTCAAGTCCCTGTTTCCACCCAAAGGTGGTAGAATCAGTTGAACATAATGCTGGGCCACATATTTCTCTCTCTCTCTCTCTCTCTCTCTCTCTTGAGCTGGTTTCACAAACACACACTTTGTCATTTCCACCTCAAACTGGAAGATTCTTCCATTTTCTATAGAACTAGTTATAGCATCCAAATCATAAACTTCTTTTGCTTAAGACTCATGGGCTAGTCCAACACAGGGTTCTCTTGTGGTTGGATTAGTCATTACAATATGACACCTTAAACCAACAAATAGGGTGATTTCTGAAGAGCACATCTCAAACCCGTTCAATCTGATGATTATTTGTTTTTGAAGGAATGGCCCCACTTCTTAACAAGACAGCTATCAAAATGCAGCCACCGCTCTTTGAAGATCTCTTTATAAACAAAAGTGCCGTTCTGACATGCATGATGCCCCTTGCAAATGCAACCATCAACTCAACAGTCAGTTGGACAATGGATGGAGAACCTGCCGACACAAAAGCTGTGACTACCACATTCTTGAATGAAACCAACAGCACTTCTTGGATCTACGGACAACTGCGCGTGAATCTGACTGAATGGAAAACCACTGTGAAGTTCACCTGTAGCATCCAAAATGGCCTAGGAGAAACCAAGCGACACTTTGAGCGAAAGAATGGTAAGGACTTACAAAAAGGGTGGGCAGGAGCATATGAGACACTGAGAGCAAAACAGAGTGATTCAGGAACACACCAAACTTACTGGAGATTGAGTCAAAGTATTAACCCATTTTGCTCAGTATGCTAATTCAGACTGCAGCCAACACAAAATAATATTAAGCTAACACAGCCATCCATCACCTACATTTAAAGCCACCTGAGCACAGGATTGAAGCTACTAATCTTAACAATTTGTATACGCAATGAAGTTTTACCTCTTTTATGCCAGTTTCATTTTCATGATTTCCACAAAGAATTATGGGTGTTGTACCTTTCAGAATGCTGAAAATACTATTAGAGAGCCACCCCAGTTGTAACAACAACAAATATAATTCCAATGGTTTTCTGGGGAAAGTGAAAGACTGATAAACAGGGTAAATTCCAAATATGTCCTTAGTAGTTTCTTCCAACATTTTCTGTTTCCCATTTTTTAACACAGGCACAATGAAGCCCCCAAAAGTCTACCTCCAGCAACAATCCTCCAATGATGACTTAAATGTAACCTTATTCTGCATGGTCAGAGACTTCTACCCAGGAGAGATCTTTGTGAAGTGGGAGGAAGAGAAAAAAGGAATGTCACTGAAGGGTTATGATGCTCATGGTCTGAAATGTGACCATGAAAAACAAAGATGTTCCTTAGTGAGCATACTTGAAGTCCCCACAAGCAAGTGGCTGACAGGAGTCTCGTACGCATGCCTTGTAGCACACGTCTCCTCTGAAAACATCACAATCAGAAGAACCAATTCCCTTTCCGGTAAAATACATCTTATCTGCACCTTACCACCAGATAAATTCACTTCATTGCGAAGACAATGCAATTTCCTTGACATCTTGATCTGGCCTGCTTACTGTCTTCACATCCCATTAGATGGGATGTCCATTCTGTTATATCACACAATGTTAATGTATCCTGCAGTTCTCTATTAAAGTAATAATCAATGAGGTGTTTCTTTCTTTCTTCTTCAGTTGCATCTTGTGCCCCGATCCAATAACCAGATATAGCTTTTGCACAAAATCCACACTGTATGCTGATCCTCTAAAGATGCCCTAGGAACACTGTTGGTCTTTGTGGGGTCTATATTCAACAAAGAGAAACCAACATGCCTTCAACGCACCCTTGTCTCTTATTTGTTTCATCGTATATTTACTGTTGTACTTTGTTCTTGCTTTTTTGAAGACTTTCTCCTCCATCTGTTCTCCAAGGAGTAACCATATCATCTCACCTCATCCTGCAGATTCCTGGGACTGTGCCATCATGGGTGCTGCTCTGTGCGATATCCGCAATGAAAACGAAGATGAGTACAGTGAACTCGAGGAGGCCAACAGCGTCTGGAACAAAGTTTCCACTTTCATGGTCCTCTTCACTGTTGCAATCTTCTATGGGGGACTTGTCACTTTCATCAAGGTAAAAAGGGAATGAGCTAGAGCAACGTTTCCCAAACTTGAGTCTCCAGCTCTTGTTGGACTACAACTCCCATCATCCCTAGCTAGCAGGACCAATGGTCAGGAATGATGAGAATTGTAGTCCAAAAACAGCTGGAGACTCAGGTTTGGGAAACCCTGGGCTAGAGTCAAACCTTGGAAGCACCACACAAATGTAGAAGGCACTGGCCAGTGTGGTGTAGTGGTTAAGAGCGGTAGTCTCGTAATCTGGGGAACTGGGTTCGCGTCTCCGCTCCTCCACATGCAGCTGCTGGGTGACCTTGGGCCACTCACACTTCTTTGAAGTCTCTCAGCCCCACTCACCTCACAGAGTGTTTGTTGTGGGGGAGGAAGGGAAAGGAGAATGTTAGCCACTTTGAGACTCCTTAAAGGGAGTGAAAGGTGGGATATCAAATCCAAACTCTACTTCTTCTTCTTCTTCTCACCCAACAATTAATTGTGGACACCATCTCTCACGGTCCTAAATCGTTTTGTGTGTGTACATTTGACAAATGTTATTAAGTGTGAGCAAGTGAGGACAAACTTGCATTTGCAGACCTGTGTTAATATGGATATGCACATCTACCTACTTGTTTGACTACTTAGTGCTGATAGAATGTCCTCTGCCTGTCACAAAATGGACATGAGATCAATTGGCTTCTAACTCGCTGTTCTCCAGCAACAGCAGAACCAATGTCCTAGGTGTCCTGTTCTCATCCCCAAATCATTCGGTTAAACATGCATGGATTGTTTAATCTTCTCCCCACCTCTTCTGTTTCCACAGGTGAAGTAACCTTCCTCCTTATCTCACGATGAAGAATATGCAGAATAAGACCCTGCTTTTTCTCTCCATTATCTAGTTCTCTCAGTCTTTTTCCATTATAATTTTTGTCTGCTACAATACAACAAAGCATTAATGTCAGAAAACATTAACTTCAGTGTTACTTTGTTTGCTTTGCCATCTTTTGCAATAATCGACACAGCCAACTTTGCTTCAAAAAGATGGTTAACAGGTCACTGAGGAAAGCGACCTCAACTTTACATGAACATTATATATCACAAATAGTAAATAACTTTCTGTATCAATATTGCAAGTGCAACAAACAGCAATTTTGCCAGTGCCGACAATATGGAGCTCAACAATCGTGAAAGAAATAAACAACGAAGAATAGCATATCAACCATCCATGAGTAATAAAATGAATGATTTTTCCTTCCAACTATAGCAACTGACAGGTTGCAGAAAACTGGATCTGAGCAGGAGCCATCTAAATTGGTGAAAAGCTCCAAAGCTATTTCGTTGCTCTACACTTTGTATTAATTTCCTCCAAATCCTGAGCCATTATTTCCGCAGCGGCAGTTTCTAGAAGCATTGCCATATTGATATGTTGCCAATTTGCAGCCCAGAGAGCAAGCGTTTAGTCTTAAGTGTACTGATAAAAGTAGAAGATGAGTAGCTGTTTTTGCTTTCCAAATTTAAGTCCTTTTGTCCACATTTTCCCCTTACTTGCAACAGAGGACTCCATTATTTGCCCTCCTATAGACAAACAGAAAAATGTGTACAAAATGACTGTGATCAAAAGGGGTCAGAACTGATACAACCAATAAAGGCCTCTTCCTTTATCACCATGTTTAAAGAGAGGAGCCTGATAAGCAAAGAGTTTTTCATGGGTGGCAGCAAGCACACGCCCTTTCCAAGGCTATTGATTTCTACTGGAGAGAGTTCTGGGCATGTTTAAATCTCCAGAAGTCAAATCAATGAAGATTAAAAGTTCTCCGCTTTTTATCATTCCCACTTGGCTTGCATAGTGCAAAATATCAGCCAAAGTTCCCCTGTGTTGTGTTGAATTACTTTTCATGGTTGCATTAGTTTCGTGTTTGAGAAGTGTTGAAACTTTATCCTGTCACATTTGCATTACATTGTCCTCTGCTCCTGGACCACAAAGCAGCAACAATTATAACTTGAGTTTTCCTAGGATCACAGTCCAGCTAAAAAAGAGATTTGTCGCTGCTGTTGATCAGCCATTTGGTGCTAATCAGCTGCTTAGCATGGTCATAGCTAACTGTATGAACCACTTTGCATTAGCAAACTGATTGGACAGATAATTAATAATAATAATCTGGCTCAAGTTTTCAGTGCTATTCAGCTGTTAAAGCTCACAGCACTAAATGGTTGCTTTCTTGAACTAGGATTGTTCAGCGGGCAGATGCTGTCTCTTATTAACCAAGGTGTATATCTGGTGCATATGTTATCAGAGTTGTCGTACACATCAGCCGTTTTTGACTGTAGTTTACTAAACTGCCAACACTGTGCAGCCATCACGTTATCAGACTACCACCCTCCCGTATTGTTTGCCATAATGTGTTACTATAATCTGTATAAAAGCAATGCATTGTATTGTATTCTATTGCACTGTACCAATTTGCATTGATTTATAGAATGAACCTAAGAATGCACAGTATAAACATTATACTATAACATCCTTGTGTTTGGTGCTGAGTTTGTCTATATTAATTTCTGTCCTCATATTGCTTCTGATTGTAATAATTTTGCCTTGTATGCTATTGCCCTCCATTGTATAAGTCTTCATTCAATTTAGACATATCAAAACTCAGCTGCTACATAAACTTCTATTAACCATCCATTGTTGTCGATTCTCAGTCTTCTTCAAAGCACTGGACACACCCATTGGGACACAAATGCCTCTTTTCAGGGATTCTCCTAAAACAGGGATGGGGGATCCTTTTCACGCTGATGGTCACATTCCATTCTGGGCAACCTTTCAAGGGCCACATGTTAGTGGCAGGCAGGGCCAGAGGCAAAAGAACAACAAATGAAAATGTTACCTATGTACAGTAGACTAGCTTCTAAGCATAGTCACACACCTGCCTTTATTCTCCATCTGAGCAACCAAGAGATCAAGGCACATTCAAGGTAGGCAAAAACAGTCCAGGAGAGTGCAAAGCAGTGAAGGGAGTGGCCTGGGGAGGAGGTGGTGCCTGGGAGGGAGGGTGGGGTAGGGAGAGTTCAGAGGGCCAAGCAGAAACGCTTGGAGGGCCACATTCAGAACCCAGGTCTGAAGCTTCCCAACTCCAGCCTAAAATGTGTCTACTGTGTGTAACTCACAATGGACTAGTGGTTAACTTTTAACATATCAGAGCTGCATGCCAATCCAATCTTTGAGTGGTGCAGGGGTTCATCTTTCCTTTAAGGAATGAGGAACAGTGGAGACTGTGGTATTTTTACAATATGTGGTTTAATAATAATAATAATAATAATAATAATAATAATAATAATAATAATAATAATAATAATTTTTTATTTGTACCCTGCCCATCAGATTGGGTTCCTCCAGCCACTTTGGGCAACTTCCAGCAAATATAAAAACATAATACAACCTTAAACCTTAAAAAAGCTTCGCTATACAGGGCTGCCTTCATATGTTTCCAAAATCTCCTTAACATCTGATGAGCATTCCACAGGGTGGGTGCTGCTACCAAGAAGGCCCTTACGCACATATACAACCTGGGCCTACAATGGAAGGGTACACAGCATTGGCACTTCAAGAGGGTCTCGCTTCTCCCAAACTACAACTGTAGATTCCAAAAAGAAACCAACCATTGCACTCTAAGCCTCTCTCCAACTTGCCGCTTTTACCAGACTGCAACCTTTTTACTCTACGTCACACCCCAGCCAACTGTAAATACTCTACCTCAGGGAAGTTCCCAACAAAAAAAATCAATATAAAAACCACAAAAGTCATCATAAAAATAAGAACAAAAACAAACACAGTTAAATGGGCATCACATGTCAATCAACCAAAGGCCTGGTTGAAGAGGAATGTTTTTGCCTGGTGCCAAAACGTGTATAATGAAGGCATCTCGTGTTGCAACCCTCCAAGCCTCTTTGTGGAGGAGGCACACAATTCAAGGCCTCAAAGGATGACCTCAGGGTCTGGTTAGGTTCATATGGAGAGAGGCAGTCCTTGAGGTATTGCGGCCCTGAGCCCTAGGCTTGTGCCTAGGGACCAAGTGAATCCACCTCATTTATCCTTCAGAGTACCACATACAGCCTTTTCCGAGGCTTATCCAGTTTTAGGCTCCTGTCCCTTTTTCCTTTTGGGTTGTAAAACCTTACAAGGTTTCACAAAGTTTAACTCAAAGCAGCACAAGATCAGGGTCATTGTGAGAAATGAAACATATGGTGAGATCCAGCGACCTAATGCTGCTTAGACTGCTGGTCTAGAATACATACATAAACATATATGTATATGAATATGATGTATATGTATATGTATATGTATATGTATATGTATATGTATATGTATATGTATATGTCTATGTCTATGTCTATGTCTATGTCTATGTCTATGTCTATGTCTATGTCTATGTCTATGTCTATGTATGGAGGGAGCTGGGGTCAGTAGAGGCGTCAGATGAAAAGTGGGAAGGACTCCTGCATACACAACAAGAGGACAGAATTGCAACAGATACAACCTGCATGAAATTTCCACAACTATCCTCTCTCCTACACAACCTTTAGTGGTTCAGGTGCCCTGCACTTTTTCTTGCCTGGCCACCCTATTCATGAGACATCTTTACAGGACCTTGCAGCTGCCTCAGGATACCAGGTACTGACACCAAGAGAAATCTACATGGTGTCTTCCAAATCTTGTTGGGCTACAATTCCCACCATCTCCTGGTCATTGGTGATGCTGTCTGGTGCTGATGGGAGTCAATGACATCTGGAGGGCTACCCTTGCTGTAGACATTGCTAACACTGGAGCGGCTTCAGGACTTGCCTCCAACCCTGGTTTACACTCTCATTACTGAGGATTGGGGGGTGAGGGGCAGTGGCTGGCTCTGTCAGTCTATACACTGTAGGCAAAGGCATGACATTCTGCCCCATCCCAGTTTGAGTTTCCTCTGGTAGATATGCTCAATTCATAGAGCGCGTGGCTCGTACAAAATCAGCAAAACATGGTTGTTGCTTTCTCAGGCGCTGAGAAACCCACCATTTGTTATCTGAAGTTGACTCAGAACACATCAATGTGAGTTTCTATTCAAAGCCCCACACATCATATCTGTCCATCCCCTTCTGACCACCAGCACTCGCATTTGGCTCAAAGGGGAAACACCAGTTCACCTCTGTTGGTGAAAACAGGTTGCATCTGTTCTCAGGATGACTCATCAAAATGTCAATGTGGGCCTTTCAGTCTTACCTATATTGCAATCAACAACAAACCATCAGGAGGGATATTCATGCCATGGTTTTCAGCCTCACTGCACTTCATCCACACATTCCTACCCTGAAAAACAATGTGCAATAGATTAGAACTGGAAGGAATCTATCGAACATAACATTAATCAAATGTGGGAGGGATATTTTAACTGCTTTCCAGAAAGAAAAATAGCAACCTCTCACCAGCACAATGACCATATAGTTAAGGTGCCATCCCCAGACCCCGTAAATTGTACATGTGTCTTTTCCCCCCCAAGCAGTACTCTTACGACTCAAATGGCAGCCCGAGACAGGAAAGTTCAGCAAATGGAGCTCCTTTCACCATTTTTTATCCATGCCAGGACAAGCTTCACCTGCTAAATTTCTGCATATCATGCAGCTATGAAAGAAGCCCTAATGCAGCTGAAATCTTGGAACTAGGCCTGGTCTCAGCTCCACCAGGATCATATATTATTTCTCTCACCGTGAATATGGCTATAGCAGCCTGCCCAGCACCACAATCTAGGAGGCAGGGCCCTATGCACACCTAGCAATCACACCTGCCAAAAGCCACCAAAAGTCTTAAGAGAGCTGAAGAAGACCTAATGTCCATACATACCAACTGTCCTTAGTTGCCAAGGGCTAACCCCAATTTCTGGTCACTCTCCCTGGAAAGTTGCTATACCTATTTGGTTCTCTGGGGAGTACGTTGAAGAGGCCATTTTGAAATACTGCGCACTAGAGTTTGGCAGGGCTGACAAAGGTCCATATAGTTAAAGCTATAGTTTTCCCAATAATGATGTATGGAAGTGAGAGCTGGACCATAAAGAAGGCTGATCGCCAAAGAATTGATGCTCTTGGAAAGGAAATCAGCCCTGAGTGCTCACTGGAAGGACAGATCCTGAAGCTGAGGCTCCAATACCTTGGCCACCTCATGAGAAGAGAAGACTCCCTGGAAAAAACCCTAAAGTTGGGAAAGATGGAGGGCACAAGGAGAAGGGGATGACAGAGGACAAGATGGTTGGACAATGTTCTCGAAGCTACCAACATGAGTTTAACCAAACTGCGGGAGGCAGTGGAAGACAGGAGTGCCTTGCGTGCTCTGATCCATGGGGTCATGAAGAGTCGGACACGACTAAACATCTAAACAACAACAACAGCAGCAGCAGCAACAACAACAACAACAACAACAACAGAGTTTGTCAAGTCTGTAGCAGTTCAGTGCTAAGAGCCAAACTTCATGTGGTGGGGGCAGCTACCCTGTGGTCACACAATATTGGTTGAAACCGTCATGGTTTCCCACTAAGATTCCTGTGGACTGTTGCTTATTAAGGGTGCAGAGAGTTGTTAGGAGACTCCCTGCTCCCGTCCCCCGTCCCCCCCTCAACAGTTGCAATTTGCAGAGTGGTTTAGCAATCAAACCCTCCTCCTGAGGAACTCTGGAATCTTTTCCCCATACCTCCCAAACCACAGTGAGAGATGAACAGCTAGGACAAAACTTGGCCAGTTGTTTTCTACATGCTCAGTGAAAGCGCAACCGTTGTCCTTCTCACCCAGAACAATTTCCCGCTCCTTGGAAATGGTAAGTTCTAGAGGGCAGAAGAGTAATGGGGCAGCGCCTCAGCCCGCATCAGAATGTAGAGGCTATGAAGACCACTTTGATTACTTCAATATTGTTTGGCATTGAGTTGTAGCCAAATGCAATTTATTTCACGAAGACTGAGTGGTCAGGTTCTAGTGAGTCTCAGCTTCCTTTCATATCTGGAGTCAGGCTCAATTGGATAGTCCTCCTGGAGTGGTTTGAGTCACTTACCCTAGCTACTGACACCTTACTGCGCTTACTCAGGATCAGGAGTGAGACCCTATCAACATATAGTTTCTCCGCTCAGAGATCTGCACTACTTCCCCATCTGCTGCCAGATCCAGATTCACGGTGTTAGTAGTCTTATATAAAGCCCTTAACAGCTTGGGACTAGTTTATTTGCAGGATCACTTTGCCCCACATATGCCCAATAACCATCTGAGTCTGGAGAAATGGCACTGTAGTTGGTGCCACATAACACTTGTTCCACAGCTGTAATAAATCTTTTAGTGTGGCAGCACCTACAGAAACCGGGAGGCTTCTCTAAATCAGGGACATCCCTGGAAAACAGGTACACTTGGAGGGTTTGACATTACACACACACTTCCAACTCTAAACTCTGGTTTTTGTCCTTGTCACTATGGCCCTCAACCCATTTGCTGTCTCACACAGAGCCCCCTCTCCTTTGCTTTCTTAATGGCCCATCACCCAGGTGATTGCCTCAACACAGTTAGATTGCCTGGCTTATATTTTATATTTTAACACTTGCTAAGATTATAGGTGCCTGGCACCCACAAACTCAAAACGATATAAATTGGCCTTCCACAAGGCGGTGAAGCACTTCCAAGAGTTTGTTCAAAATGAAGCTACTGTTGGTGTGAGCAACTTGGAGGAAATTGCCCCCTCCCAGTTCTATGAAACAAAAAATGGGCGGTATGTATTAGGTGGCACCGAAAGTGATATGGAAAGGGTCAATCACCAATAAATTCCAGACTTCTCAGGGTGAGGCCTAGTCCCACATTCAGTCCAAAATTATCTGCTATGGAATACAGACCCTCCAAGTGTCCCTATTTTCCAGGGACGTCCCTGATTCAGAGAAGCCATCTCAGTTTCTGATTTGATCCCAGAATGCCCCACTTTTCCTTAGGATGTCCCTATTTTCATTGGAGGGTAGGGAGTTATCTGACCCCTGAGCCGTCTGAAGACAATCCTGCATAGGGGATTTTAAGAAAAATGTTTTATTATCTTTTTATATATGTTGGAAGCTGCCCAAAGTGGCTGGGGCAACCCAGTAAGATGTGTGGGGTATAGATACTAAAATTATCATTATGGAATGGGATGTCCCTGTTTTCACTGGAGAAATGTTGGAGGGTATGGGAATAGTTGGTTTACCATTTATACTTATAAGGCTGTTGGCAGAAAGTAATAAATTATTATTTCTTTTTGAAATAAATAAATAAATATTAAGGGGCAATATCTCTCTCTTTGTGTGGAAGGGGGCTGTTTTGCCAGATTAACCCTAACTCTGGAAATTTGGTTAGTGAGAAACCCCAAAGTTTGAAAACAAGAAAACAAGGCAAGACAAATAAACTAGAAAAAGGGGAAGTTCTGCCTCGGCAACAGTTTCACGTGGCCACTTTTGGTTGCAAATTATAGCCCCCACCCCAGACATCACTCCACCACAACATGTTGTTTGTCTGTTTTCAGACCTTCATGTCAGCACCAAGGACATCTACCGTCACTTTCCTTTTTTGGAGACAGTTTCCAAGAACATTAGGAGAAAACACTGAAGACTTCATAGAACTAAGATGACTTTCCAGGAGAAATGGACCATGCAAGGTCAACCTTTGATACGGTGAGTGAAAGGGGCCTACTTCCAGGCTTTGGGAAGATAGAAACATAAGAAAAGACTCTTTCTAGGATCAGTCAACTATCATGGAAAGGATGTAGGTTGTAATAGGCTTGGGCATAAGTATTAGTATTTCCATTTGAATTTTGGTTTCTCATATTGATAGGCTTCCCAACTAATGCAGATTTTAACACTTGGTTACTGCCACCTCCCTGCTGACCATAAGAGAGACTTAAACATAAAAAAACTCCCCAATAGCCACCTTAGGCCCATGTACAGCTTGGAGCTGCTGCATGTGATCTTTGCAGCACGCTGGAAGGTAGGCTACCTGCAGCCCATCAGCCCAACACTTAGGCCAACTTTCCAGCTGACAGCTTAAGGGGGAGGAGTAGGGAGTAACCGGGCTGCCTACAAGATGCTCAGATGAGCAGCTTGCTTCTCTGGGATATTTAATGTGAAATGTCGATTGATTTCAATTCTCACAATTTGGTATATATTCCTGGTATCAGTAACCTTTCTCCTCACCCCTCTGCTTTGACATGCACAGCAATGGGGATGCCCCCAGGGAGCCGGCATTCTATGGGGAGATGTGCTAGGCCCCAACTGAATTATAGGTCTTGTGGCTGGAATACTGCACATCCTCCACCATTCCTAAACTGTGACAAGAAGGAAGCCTCCTTAGTCAGTAGCATCCCTTTGAGAGGCAACACTGCAGAACCTCAGCTGGGAGACGTGCAAGTCTTCTACATCCATTGCCCATTGAGGTATCTAGGGCCTCTAGGCAGGGCAAGAAAAGCTATTGGAGCCTCTCTTGACATCCAGTGCTCAGTTGGGGGTGGAGTATGCAAGAACTGGGTGGCACCCTGATCTTTTGCAACTTTGGAAATGTTAGGGAAAGCACCCAGCAACCCCCTAGCTTCTCTGAAACTCACCAATCAGCTAGAACAGCATCAAGCCTTTTAGATAGCAGCAATAATCAGGAGTGCTCAGCTAGGGAAAAGAGGAATTGTGCTCCTTCAGCTACAGCTTTGGAAATAATGGGAGGGGGGACTCCTAGAACCCACCTAGCTTCTCTGAAGCACACCACCTACTCGTGAGATACTAGCTCTTTCAGATCCATAGCAGCTATAGCTAGGCCAAGGAAGCAACAGGGCTGGGTGAATCTTCTCTGAGATGATGGAAGAGGTTCCCAGCATCCTCATAGCTTTTCTGTAGCTAACCTCTGAGCTGGGATAAATGCAAGCTACTTAGACTAGTGCAGAGGTAGAGGGAGCAGCCGGTGTCTTTCTGAAGCTCAGTGCTGAGCTCAGAAAGAGTGGGATGGCTTCTGCTCAGCTATGCCTTTGGGAACAATCATGGGGTAAGCTCCTAGGATCTCAGAAGCTCAGTGCTCAGCTGAGAAGCACGCAAGCCATTCAGAACTACAGCAGCTATACTTGAAGTAGGGGAGCAACTCTTTCCCATGGCCAGTGGTCAGCTGGGGGAAAGTTTGGCATCCTGCTGGGCTACAGATTTACAAAGGCTAGGAGTAACTTCTGGGAGCCTTCCACTCTCCTCCCTCTTTTTCTCCAAAGCTGGGATAAGGAAGCTTTCAAGTGCTGTGCTCCAACCAACACACCATTAGGAAGATTGAAGGCATGCTAGGGATCTCAACCTTCCTTAAAATCAAGCTCTCGGCTTGGAGAGCTGTGTGGCTCCGGGCTTCAGTAAAGACAGAGGTTGAAGAGAGAGCACCTGGACCTCCCTACAGCCTGTAACTTTACTGGCAGGTGTGCAGATCTGATGAGCTCAGTGGTAGCTTTCAGTAAACTTCTAAAGTAGCAACCAGCTTCTGCTCCTCCCCGCCATTAGTGTAAGCAGGAATATGTGCCGTCCTTTCCATTCAGCCCAGTGAAGAGCACCAGGCTCTCTTGTTTCTCTGAAGCAGTGTCCTTCACCCCTGGACCCCAGACAGCAACTCTCTGGGGTTTCAGCCCAGGAAAATATTCCAACCCTACCTTGAGGTTCTGTGAGTTAAACATGAGATTTCCTGTGTGCAGAGCAAATGTTCCATCACTGACCTGTGCTATCCCTGCTCTACCACTGAGCTACCCCTGTACCCCAATGTACAACTGTTGCTGGGTTTCTCAAGTGCTTTTCTGCTGAGCAACTTGCAAGCCCCCTGGCTAATTGGGAGTCCTGGGAGGGAACATTGGAAGATGCTTCACCACTATGGGCCTTCCTGAAAGGGTCTCTGTAGGTCTCTGAAAGCCAGGGCTCCCCTTGAAGACTGGTGTGATAGTGCTCCCTTTGGCAGCCCTTATACTAAAATTGGAACGATACGGGCGCAAGGATGGAAGACTGGTGTGATAGTCACACAACTACAGATCAGGTTCAGGAATGGTAGGGGCTTCGAATTAACTCTGCCAGCTAAGGAGCAGCTTTAGGAAAACCTAGGGGCAAGCCACTGCCTTTCCTTACCCTTGTGGAAGGCCAGCATAGAGCAGGTAGGTATGTCATAGAGTTGTAGAGCTGGAAAGGTCATCGAGTCATTTATATGCTTGCCTTATGTCCAGTTTCCAAGAGATCTCAGCTAGCCTCCCGAAACACTCCAGACTTCTCCATTTAGCTGAGAAGTATGAGAATGCTGATGAGCAACCAACACTCATTTAAAGGGTTTTAAGGTTCTATCTACCCTTGCTTTCTGCAAACCTCTGGGTGGTTGGGTTTGCACAACAGCACCAGAGCCTCTCATGTGAGTGTTATCTTTTGGTCTCAGCTGACTCCTTTCTGGGGTTGTAGACTCAGGTGTAAGTGATGCAGTTCTCAGAAAGCTGTGGAGATCTCTCTAGTGCAGTGATGGCCAAACTTGGCCCTCCAGCTGTTTTTGGACTACAACTCGCATCATCCCTAGCTAACAGGACCAGTGGTCAAGGATGATGGGAATTGTAGTCCCACAACAGCTGGAGGGCCAAGTTTGGCCATCACTGCTCTAGTGTTTCTGAAAGCAGCTGCTCAACACAGTGAGGGGCTTCATGGTGGGTTGCAACTTGCAGGTGTGTGAGGCACCCATAAAACTGCACTACTAGCATGCAAAGCCATAATAATAATAATAATAATAATACAGCTTGGGACTCTTAAATACTGTGTCCCAAGCTATTTAGGACTTTGCATGCTAGTAATGCAACTTTATGGATGCCTCACAAAGTAATGACCATTTGAGATCTATGATCAGCAGGGAGGGCCTGTTAGTAGCACTGCAGTGGGTGCTGCCTAGTTGGTACTGGCAGGGCCTTCTCGATGGTGGTTCCCTATTTGTAGAATGCCCTCCCTGGGGAAGTGCATCTGTTTCCCTCATTCAGGAGGGATTTAAAAATACTGCTTTTCATCCAGACATTTGATGGTTGAAAGACATTGCTCTTGGCAACCCTGAAATTATTAGCTCTGATGATTGCGCATATCTATTGTACACCATACATTTAAAGCATATGGCTTTCCCTCCCTCCACCTGCAAAACCCTGAGAAGTGTAGTTTACCGCTCACAGGACTACAGCTCTCAACTGGAATTGTAGTTCTGCTTGTGGTGAACAAAGGTTTCCAACATCATTTGAGGGAAGCCCTGTGCTTTAAATATATGGTGTTGCTGTGACTCATGTTTAAATGTTTTTATATGTTTTAATTAATTTATATCTTTTTGCTACTGTTGTTCCATTGGATGAAAGGGGTGAGGTAGAAATTTAAACCACTGAGCCTAGGTCTTGCCGATCAAAAGGTTGACGGTTCAAATCCCCGTGACGGGGTGAGCTCCCCTTGCTCGGTCCCTGCTCCTGCCAACCTAGCAGTTCAAAAGCACATCAAAGTGCAAGTAGATAAATAGGTACTGCTCCTGCGGGAAGGTAAACAGCGTTTCCGTGTGCTGCTCTGGTTCGCCAGAAGTGGCTTAGTCATGCTGGCCACATGACCCGGAAGCTGTACGCCGGCTCCCTCGGCCAATAAAGCAAGATGAGCGCCACAACCCCAGAGTCGGCCACGACTGGACCTAATGGTCAGGGGTCCCTTTACCTTTTTAAATGAATACTCACTAAGCAGTTCTCCAACTGACAACCCACCACAGAGAAATCTAATAGGGAGCAGGGCATCTTGGCAAGAGACACATAAGCCTTCAGCACCAATTCTGGAAAAGCTGTGAGGCATCTAAGCTCTCCTCACTCAGTACCCTTGTGGAATCAGCACTTAGCTAGGAGGTGAACCAGTCTCAAGTCCCTTCTTTGTGAAGGCTCCCGCAGAAGTGCTGTATATCTCTCTGTGTATATATGTGTTTTGAAGAGGAAGATATTCTTCTGTGACTACCAGAGTTCAAAGCCTTGTATTGTTATTCGTATGGCCACATTCACACTAGAGTGGTACCTCGGGTTAAGTACTTAATTCGTTCCAGAGATCTGTAATTAACCTGAAACTGTTCTTAACCTAAAGCACCACTTTAGCTAATGGGGCCTCCTGTTGCTGCCATGCCACCGGAGCACAATTTCTGTTCTCATCCTGAAGCAAAGTTCTTAACCTGAAGCAATATTTCTGGGTTAACGGAGTCTGTAACCTGAAGCATATGTAACCCAAGGTACCACTGAATACAGTTGAAGCGTTCCAATACCACTCTAAACAGTCATGGCTTCCCCCAAAGAATTCTGGGGGCTGTAGTTTGTCGTTAAGGGTGCTGAGAGTCAAAAGGAGGCCCCCATTCACCTCAAAGTGTTATCGCTGACAAAGTTCTCTTTCGAGAGGGGCTGGTTGTTAAACCACTCCAGAAATTATACTTCTGGGAGGGGGCTAGTGATCTCCCAACATCTCTCCGCACTATTGACAAACTACATCTCCCAGGTTTCTTTAGGCGAAGCCATGACTAGCATGGTGTAAGAATATGGTACATATTTCAAATAGCAATAGATGCTTAGTGATTGGTTGTGGGGTGTGGGGTGAGAGAGAGAATTTCTTTGAGAATTTGTTAGGGTTAGATAAATTTATTCTGATTGGGCTGGATGATAGCAGATGCTGATTGGCGGGAGGTTATAGAGTGGTGAATTAATTGTCAGTTAGGAAACATGAGGCATAGGCAAACTTGGCCCTCCAGATGTTTTTGGCCTACAACTCCCATGATCCCTAGCTAACAGGACCAGTGGTCAAGGATGATGGGAATTGTAGTCCCGAAACATCTGGAGGGCCGAGTTTGCCTATGCCTGGGAAAGATGTTGGGATGTGACAGCTGAGATGGGGGAAAGGGAGTTGAAGAGAGACACGTGAGGAAGAGACAAAAGTACAGCTGAGGCCTGAATATTCATACCCACTGTTTTATTAATGCCTGTCTGGTGAAGATCAGTAGAATGGATCCAATGGTTGACATGGGGCTTGTCCTGTGTCTAGAAATTATAAGTTCTACTTCTCCCATCCTTTCTGAGAATGGGTCCTATTGATTATACCTGCCACATCTCCCAAGAAAACTCGTTGTTCACCACAGAATCAGAACAATCCACAGAAAAACCAGTTGATGTTTGTTCTAATTCAGTGATAAACAACTGCCCCCCCCCCCCCGAGATAGTGAAAGGTCAAGTGGAAGTGTTGATGAAGAAGCCATCCTGTATAAAGGTCTTACCAAAATAAGGTTGAAGAAGTGGGGCTTTTTTTAATTGGCTAAACTGTCCAACCTGTCAGAAATGCAACCACAGAATCTTGGACGGTAAGAGGTAGAATGCACCCAAGGACCTGACCTGGATCTATGTATTTTATTTTATTTAACAAAAATTATATATTGCTTGATTGTAGGAAAACCTCAAAGCAGCTTATAATAAATATTAAAGTTATAAATAAAAGCAGTTAAAACAATTTTAAACACTGAGAGATAATCAAAGTAGCTCAGCTCAGATAACCAATCCCAGCTAAAAATGAAGCACCTTCCAAAAAAAACCCTTCTTTATAATTATTATTATTATTAATTATTATTATTATTTGTTTCCTCAGCTTGCCAATCTGCCCCGCATGTCTTTCCTCTCATTCCATCTTCTGGGAGTATCTCCAACAATGAAAGCATCACTATTGGCTGCTTGGCCCAGGATTTCCTGCCTGGCTCACTCACTTTCTCTTGGGATAATGATGAAGACGAGGCAATCGAGTTTACGGAATTTCCTTCTTTCTTCAACTCCCGTGGGACTTTCACTGCAAGCTCCAAGGCAGTTGTCCCTGCCGCAGCTTGGAAGCATTTTAATCCATTCTACTGCAAGGCTGCTCACTCTCTTGGAAACAGAACAGAAGAAATTGTCCGTCCGAGTAAGTGAATTTATTTGACTTGTTGTCTACAAAAAAACCCCAAGATTTTCCAGCAGCCAACAGCAGCTCAAACCAGGGGATTAGCATAAAGGAGGCAGAAAGTGCTAAGGAACTCTTAAAAAACCAAATGCTTGATTTCTGCATGGTCTTTTATGGGAAGTGGCCTCTTCTGATAAGGACCAGCTATATATCTTCCATTCAATAACTAACTAGGGTTCCCTTATGTCTGGATTTCCCTGCTGCAATAGCAGTATGTGTGTGTTCTTTTTTGCCCTTCCAAATATGGCAACCCTATAACTAGCTAGTTCCCAAAGGACCACATACCTGTCTGTATTCTTAACACACTGAATAATTACCTAAGTTCAGAACTAATGCTTTTCTGCATAGGGTGAAGATTAATTTATGTAAAAGAGGGAAAGTGTTTCAAATCCATTTGAAACCTGGCCCCTAATCCAAGATATAGGTGAATAGGATATGATTGCCTTGTAGCACGGGAAATGAACCAGTCATGTGCTCAACAATGCTCTTACACTGTCATTCATTCTGAGAGTGAGCCTTCACTCTGTGGGATGAACCCATTAAAATGGATAGGGAAATGCTCGTCTAGACACACAATCTTCTAGAAGTTACAGATAGGTAGCCGTGTTGGTCTGCCATAGTCAAAACAAAACAAATTCCTTCCAGTAGCACCTTAAAGACCAACTAAGTCAGTTCTTGGTATGAGCTTTCGTGTGCATGCACACTTCTTCAGATACCTTCTAGAAGACAGATATCTTCTAGAAGACAATCTCATGAGTCTTGTGAATGAGGATTCCTTGATAGACCTGGATCTGCAGTTCCCCTTGAGTTGCTGGATTCAACTGCAATAAATTAGTTTACCTTCTGCCACTTTCCTTCCTTCTGCAGTAGTGTGCCCAGACTCTCCACCTAACATTATCATCAGCGCACCACTCCTAAAGGATTTTGAGGGGTCCCCCTTGAATGCCACCATCACCTGCACTGCTATAAATCTGCACACTCAGAAGACCACAATCCAGTGGCTGAGGGATGGGAAAGTTATTGAATCTGATGAGCCCACCACCATACGGATCTCAAAGAGCAGCTACAGTGTGAGGAGTGAGCTAACAATCACCAAGAACGACTGGGACAATGGCAAGAAGTTCTCCTGCAAAGTGTCCAATGAGAGATTCAGTGGGATAAAGAACATCAGCAGACCCCTTATTTGTGGCGGTAAGTTATTATATTCCATGAGAGCACCGGAAAGCCGATTGAAACATTCAAGACAACAGGGGCATCTTTCATTTCTGTCATAAGGAAGAAGCACTCAGTATATATGGTTGCATTCTCAACACGGGAGAAATATTAGCTTTGGGCTAAAACTGAGGTAAGATTTCATGAAAATCTACATATGCCAAAACGCTCAACAAGAGGTGAAAATCCTCTAGAAAGCAGAATTATAATAGGTAAGCAGATTTTATGGCAAGGTCTGAAGGCACTTAAACACCATAGTCCAGCAATGTTATCCTTCAGCATATGCTAGGATACTGCTGAGATACATAGATCCAACCTTGGCTTCAGTGTTATGTGAGACCTCAGTCTATGTTATGGTACTCATAGTCCCCATACTTTCTGCTGATCCAGTTCTGACATTATTTCTAGTGGGGGAGGAATCGAGTTTCCTTGTGATTCTTAATATTCTTACAAATGAATGCCTTGTGCATTTGGGATTCTACCAAGAGCACAGTGTAGAATCACTGACTCTGGCAAATCAGTGGATCACCAAGGAAAGGAACTTGTGCGGCAACTAGGTCTTCCATCTACAAGCCCTCACACACAAACCCCTTGAATATGGCACTATCGTGGGAAAGGGAAATTCTCTATTCTGACTTGGACATAAGCAATGGAACTCTTTGAGGACATTGGATGATTGAATCAGATATACGTTGGGGTGTCATAAGTGTTGTCCTACTCTGGATCTCAATGCTCCTCTTCTTAGGTCTTTCCATCCCTGTCACGGTTGAGACCATCCAACCTTCCTATGCTGATATTTACCAGACCAAGTCAGCCAAGCTGACCTGCAGAATTTCCAACATACCCGATGAGCAAGACCTTAAGGAGCTGAACGTCACCTGGACAAGAGCATCCGATGACAAACCCCTGGACACTGCACTGGAAACGTACCACGATGAAGAAAACAGCGATCTGATATACGCAGATGCAGTAGCTACTGTGTGTGTAGACGAGTGGGAAAAAGGAGAAACTTTCAACTGCAAAATTATTCACCCAGATTTATTTCCTTCAATGGAAGTCAGGTCCCTGCACAAGCCTCAAGGTAGGTGCCTATTTTACATCAGCTAAAAAATAAAATAAAATTAAGCGACTGTCTTCACAATCATTTAACACACGCTATCCTAACATGGTGGTCTCCCCAGATGTTCTGGACTATATCTTCCAAAATCAGCAAATATGGGGCTTAGTGGCTGGGGCTGATGAGCTTTGTGGTCCAAAACATCTGGAGCACACCAGTTTGCGGAAGAGGGATTTAACACGCATCTGAATCTAAGCAATCGTTGTTGGAATTAATAAGCTATCCTTCCAATGCCTGCCCAGTGGACATGTACAGTATGGGCTTCTGTGTGCCTAAGGGGAACAAAAAGAAACATCAACTTAGCCCCCAGCATGCTGTCAAAAAATCCATATGACTTAATGGGTTATAAGATATATGAGGCTGCTCTTAGAGTAGATGAAGCCCCTACTCCAGGGGTCAGCAAGGTTTACCTCTCCTGGGCTGGTTCACTCCCACGTAGATTGCTCCGTGGGCCAGATCGCATCTGCGCAGACGCGATTTTCGGCATCTGCACATGCACAGACGTGTTTTTCAGTGAAGCGGAAATGAGTCCCTGCTCCATGCTGCACCGGCTTAGCACAGCACGCGGGGGCTCGCCAAGCGGACAGCTTGGTTTGGGGGCGGCTCATAGGCCATTTAAATAACCCCTGTGGGCCCCTTGTGGCCCATGGGCTGCAGGTTGCTGACTCCTGCCCTATTCTCAGCTCACCTTAGCAATGAAGAGATGAGTTTGTCCCCACTTACTTCATGGGACCATCTCTGTAAGCCATAGTCTCTCTGTCTCGCTTATGCTCTTCCACTCTTTTTATACACACAAAGCAGTGGACCATGCCACCACAGTCTTTAATAAAAATCCAGATTTAGAAAGCCATTGCATCAAATCTCTGATCTGGTCATCATTGGTCATTGTCCATTTCACCTCCTAGAAGGCTTCTACCAATCTTCTCACAGGTTTTTCTGACTCTCTCAAACCATACAAATGAGGTCATAGTTAAGAAAAGGAAAGGGGGGAAAGATGGTTAGCAATGTACTTAAAAAACAAAACCATGCATTTGATATTCTCTTCACACACACCCTCCTTTAACCTTCCAGATGTCAACCCTTCTGCTCCACATATATACATCCTTCCCCCTCCTACGGATCAGCTGGCTCTGCAGGAAACAGCCACCGTCACTTGTTTGGTGAAAGATTTCTCCCCTCCTGACTTCTTTGTCAAATGGCTCCGGAATGATGAGCCCGTGGATGCTTCCAAATACTTCACCAGCACAGCCACCCAGGAGTCCAAGGCACCCAAGCGGTATTATGCCTATAGCATGCTGAACGTCAACGCAGAAGAGTGGAATTCTGGAACTACTTACACTTGCATGGTAGGGCATGAGATGTTGCCCCTTCAGACATCTCAGAAGACCATAGACAAGAATACGGGTAAACCAACCATTGTCAACGTCTCCCTCGTGCTCTCCGACACCGCCAGCACTTGCCAATAACCATTCTTGTCAAGCCTCCTGCATATCTTTCACATCTCCCTAATTCTACCAGCATCTATTTTTCCTTTCTTGTGTCTCCATTTGTTTAATTATTGGCCTTTGGTTTGAAATAAAGAAAGTTTAATACATGGAGACAAATCTGGATTGTTGTTAGATAAAAAAATTAATTTTCAGGATACAAGCATTATGATGGAATATAAAGCTTCCACTCTCAGCATTTTCTCAGCTATGATCTGGAATTTTCAAGGGATGATAAAAGCATTAGACATTAGACACCCAGTTAGACACCCAGCCTTCCCTTGTGTATTGCATTGCAAGTATCAGATTTGTCAACCTCACCATACCTTTCCCTTGCTAGCTCTTTGGCCTTTACTCTTATAGCTTTGTCTACCATTACTTTCTCTTCTCCACAAACACAAACGTCACAGTAGTCTTTCTTCAAAATGATTAATTCCTCCATGTGGGGCGGAGAATATCTGTTTTAGGTTTAGGACCACACATTCATTATTTCAACCCTAAGGATATAATGGTGCTGACGTTGTTGTTTAATTTAGAGCGATCCAAGGATGTTTCAGTGTAAAATTCCCCTAAAGAACCAAAAGAAGCTGCTCAGGACCATGCAGAGAGTGTTTCATGACATGTCTTGTGTGTTGCTTTTAAAAGTGTGGTTGTAAAAGCAAATTAACATCTTTGCTGGCTCTTCAGAGGGAACCCTATGTCCAGACTTTGCAGGTGCTTTGAAAAAGGGGCTTAACACCAACACAAAAGCACCAATTTTGGCAACACTTTTTTAACTTAGTGGGGATTTTCCCTCCAGAAAAGTTAAAGGTAAATCCATTTTAAAGGAGGGATTAGGGTAGCATTTCAATGCTAATGACATCATGTGGAAGAAGCCAACAAATTGCACAGACAAAGAACAGCCTTCCCACTAGAACAGCTGGAAGTGCTCCTGTCTTTCTCACATAGCAATGACATTGCAAAAACATTTCCATAAGCACAAATATATATATATATAACACACTGATGCACAAATAAATATTTATAAATATCATGCATAGAAAGCAGTGATTTTCAGTTTCTGCAAGCACACATGGGTTTATCATTCTGCAACCCTGATCCATCTTATCTTTATTTTTGTATTGCATCTCAAAGCAAAGACTAAAGAAAGTAATAAAACGTGTGTGCATAAACAATCACAATTTAGGTGGACCTAGGACACTGGATGCTTCCATTTATGTTCACCACAGCACACATTTAACAAGTTCCAAATGCACAATATGATAATGGTGGCATTGATGCTATCAGAGAAGTTTCCCATGTGTCAGTGAATTGCATATTTGAGGTTTCTTTGCCAAAACTAGAGTATATATCTAAAAAAAGAATCATCACTTTGTCCGTGATCATCTAAAACTTGAAAAATGTAGCATTGCAATTTCCAAAATCACTTTGTCCATTGTGATGAAAAGATCTAGAGCTTCATTAACATAGGAAGTAATCTAAACCTCTACTAGTACAAAGTAAAGAAAAATGTGGTGGTTGCATTTGTTATGACTGACAATGGCTACTACCCACAATGGCTGTGCTCCACCTCTGCTATTGGAGGCAATATGTCTCTGAATACCAGTTGCACACCAATACTCTTTAATTCTCTCCCAAGGCACAGCAAGAGAGACATATAGGACAAAACTAAGCCAGTTGTTTCATTTCAGTTTGACAAAAGTGCAGGCATTGTCCTTCCCACTCAGAACCATTTGTTGGAAATGGTGGATGTAGACAGCAGAGGAGTAACTGAGAAGCATCTCAGTCCACAGCAGAATGTGGAGGCTATGGAGAACACCTTGATAACTTCAGTCATTGTTTCTTGGTAATGAGTTGCAACCCAATGCAATTTCTTTTGGGAACAGCCAGCAGATGGGTTCTATTGATGCTCAGCTTCCTTTCATATTTGGAGACAGGTTAAAGTGGATAGTTAGTGCTCCTGGAGTGGGAACTACCTTCTCCTGTAGCATGTGACTTGGGTAATTTGTTCTACTGACACCTTACTGCACTAAACCCACCATCTGCCTCTGTTAAAGAAAGGTTTAGATTGTGCACTTGTTTTGCTGAGGATAAAATCTGAAAGGAATCTACAGGGGGTAGGTGAGGCTAGTAACTGCACTCATGTTCACAAGATACAGCACACCAGTATAACGGAATGAGCTGAGTTCTGAATTTATAAATGTAAGTTCAACCTTTGCCTCAGTCACAAAGAATACTGTGGCTTTGGGCAAGCTACTTTATCTCTCATTCCATCTCATCTGCACTACTAGCAACAGTTGAGATACTCATTGGAAGGCAATTTGTAGGTTCATAAGTGTTGCACAGAATGCTAAAGCATTCAATCATTTCGGAAGGTGGAGAGCCATACTCTGCGGCAGACCATTGGTTGGAAAATTCCAAATGAAACCCATGTGTGATTCATAAGATAAACTCTCAAAAATGCACCTCAAGGCTGAGACATCTCTTCCCTCTGAAGAGTGCATTTTAACATTACTGTCTACTCACGGATCCTAAACACTGTAAAAAAAAAAATTAAACCAAAAACAGTATGATAGGCTCTGCTTGCAACTTATAATACAGTACAATATCCAATGCTGTCATGAACGACACAAAAATCATTCAGGCCGGGTGGTCAGTTATTGCAAAACTACTGAGGGCTCTATGTGGTTTAGAGAGCATCATTTGGAGCAAGGGCTCCTTGACTCCTTTCAGCAAGCAAGCTGTGCCATGCAGAACTCCTAAAAGTACTACAATTCCCTCAACATGAGCTCAGCTCATGTTGGATATAGGCCAAATCCGCGCCATGTTGCCAGCACAACCAAAGGCAGAGACACTAAAGTGTTTGCAATATCTGTGATTTTGCCCTTTGGTGCAGCATGTCACCATTCCATCCCTTCGCTAAATCAACTCCTCTTTCCCCTGCCTATCCCCGACTCCACATGCCACTTGGCGTTGTCAAGATTGGATTGTGCCCAGTCTAAAGAATTGTCTTGTTTCTCAGTGTGCCTCTTTCACATTCCTTTCCCAGTTCCCCACAAAAGTAACCTACTTTTCCCTTCTGTGTCACTTCGCTACACTGAGACCTCCCCATCTTTCTAAACTCCAGAAGAATCTGACCTGCATGTATTGTCCAAAGCTTACCTAGATGGGTTCATAGATGCTGACGACGATGAAGAGCTCGAAAGCCTGTCATCAATCCTTTCCACTTTCATCATTTTCTTCCTCGTGAGCCTTTTCTACAGTGTCACCGTGACTGTCATCAAGGTAAAATGCAAGAGGGGGTTCTGAAGCAAGAGGCCTTTGATCATGCTTTGCAACTGAGGATTAATAGTAACTCACTTATAGCTGGTAGGGTAAGAAACTACAATGGTTTTCAAGGGGGTGAGACCAAGCTAAGGTTCAAGAAAATATGATTCAGTGGTACCTCGGTTTAAGAACAATCTTGTTTATGAACGATTCAGTTTACAAACTCCGCAAAACTGGAAATAGTGTTCCAGTTTGCGAACTTTACTTCGGTCTACAAATGGAAACCAAACAGTGGAAGGGCACCGGCGGTGGGAGGCCTCATTAGAGAAAGCACACCTTGGTTTAAGAACAGATTTGGTTTAAGAACGGACTTCTGGAACGGATTAAGTTCGTAAACCAAGGTACCACTGTATTTTGCAAAGTGTTAGGGTTATATAAGTCAAAGGACTATTATTCTTAGACAAGTCATGTGTGTATATCATGTAAACATAGGACTATTTTTCAGAAATGTAAACTCTCCCCCTCATTGTGTGGATATTTTATTTCAGCAATTTCATATAGACCCTCTGCAGATCTAACCATCTAACTGTGAGTGACGTAGATGAGCCCTGCCAGTTCTGATTGCCCAATAAAAATATCTCCCCATGCTATTAGAATAGAGTTTTATTGCATCACTAAATGGCAGTGATGAATGGGACAGCAAGTTATGAAAGAGTGGAGGGCTGTACGGCCTTATTTTTGTCCAGGCAAACATTAATTATGGTTGTTTTCCAATTCCAGGTGAAATAACAAAGTGAAGGGTCATCTGAAGATGGGCAATAAGTTGCCTAACATAAAGGACTGTATATTCTTTCAGTTTCTTTCATCAGCAGCATAATCAAGGACTTAATGTTTCTCCTTTCGCTTTTGGGGAAAGGTTGACTGGACAGATGACATTTCTGTCTCGCTTTGTCTCATCATGTATCTGGGAGCAAGTCCTATCAAACTAAACGGGACTAACATATGACAAGACATGCATGGCCTTTTGCTGCCAGTGTTCCATTTGAACTGGACCTATTGGACTGGTTGTTTATCCTTCAAACATGTATGCTATAATTTTGCCTTCCTTCAGTGTGTGTGTGTGTGTGTGTGTGTGTGTGTGTGTGTTGTATTCAACTAAGTACTGCTTAAAGTAGACCTCATGAAATTAATTAAACTCAATTATCCCTTTTACCTCCAATGGGTCTACTCTGATTTAGGACTAGCATTGCATACCACTCATCGCTGTGACACTGTCGTGGTCATATTTCGTTTTAGCTATTGTTGCCTACCTAGTCAAAACCCCAAAAGAGGATATTGCAATTTCAACTCCGAATGCAGTAATAGATAGGTAGCCGTGTTGGTCTGCCATAGTCAAAACAAAATAAAAAAATTCCTTCCAGTAGCACCTTAAAGACCAACTAAGTTAGTTCAACTAAGTTAGTTCCTTCCAGTAGCACCTTAATGACCAACTAAGTTAGTTCCTGTAAGACCTATTGCAGTCGTTAAGAGTCGTCAACAGGCTCATCACAGCTATCTGCCTATTACCCATTCCCACCACCCTTCTGAGTAATACCCCTCCCCACCTTCTCACTATATAGAAGGGTCTGGTGACTTCTGTTTCAGTGTATCTGAAGAAGTGTGCATGCACACGAAAGCTCATACCAAGAACTGACTTAGTTGGTCTTTAAGGTGCTACTGGAAGGAATTTTTTTATTTTGTTCCGAATGCAGTAGACAGAGTATTGTACCACATATATCAAATAGAATGTTTGCCTTTATCCTGTTGTACATTAAGCTTACATTTCACATGAATTGTTATTCTAACTAATTTTCTAGTTTTAAGTGCATCCAGAGGCAAGAAAGGGTTCAGTTTATTCAAGAAACACCCTTTTTATAACTAAAATGCATTACACCACAGGTGAACATGGGTAGCTGACAGATGCCAGATACCTTTGTTGTTGTTAGAAAAGGTTAAGAGCGGATGCCATGCTTCTATAAAGTCATCTGAGTCTTAAGGAATGTTTGATACTTTAACATACTTAGCTAGTTTCTCCATCAGTGCTACTATCCGCATGTTCTGTCTCCACAGAGAGAGTTGAAGATGACCCAGGTTTTTCCATTTCTGCACAAATATGCTGCCAAGCCACCACAATAAGGAATGTAATTAGTTCTTTGTGTTGTAGGTCTTTCTCAATGCTCAATAAAGGTACTCATTGATGCCAACTGTGGTGTGCAATGCACAGTCTGTTGTGTTATGAGAATTATTTCTTTGAAAATATTCATCCAGAATGGTTGTTGTTTGCTTCAAGTCAACCACTTATCATATAAAGTCAGGGACTGATGGAGTGTACTGACTCCATCGCAGGGGAGAGGAAGCTGGGTCCACGTGACTGCCCTTTTGTGGAGTTAAATACCATCAAGACAGAATTTTGAGTGTGTTTTCTCTGATATTACTGGAGACAGACCTTAGTGGTGTTTTTAGCCCACGTATTACACCCATCTGCTTTCTCCATCTCTATTCACAAATCCAACTCCCAAACTTGCTTTGTTGAATCAATAAGACCTAATTAGAGATCACTGAGTATTTTGCAGATAACATCTTTTCTGGAGTCAGATTCGTGTTGAGAATCAAATTTCCTAATGTTGCTAAAGACATGGTTGCTTGTGGACTAATTGTTGGGTTCAAGATGAAGTGAAGTGCCTGGTACAAGTGCAGCCATTGTTAGAATTCCTGTTTCATGGTTGCAGTCATGGGATTGTTGCCTTTCACATGATGGTGTATGTTTTGACTCCACAAAGTGGGAAGTGACGGAGACAGGATGTTTGTGTTACTGTGTTCTGTGAAGTGGGACTATTGTCCTTTGTTTTTTCTTTGCTGTCTGATACTAGA
Organism: Podarcis erhardii; assembly: GCF_964252035.2. NCBI lineage: Eukaryota > Metazoa > Chordata > Lepidosauria > Squamata > Lacertidae > Podarcis > Podarcis erhardii. The sequence continues at coordinate 5,694,221 of NC_138502.1, read as the reverse complement.
GAGAGAGGGAGCCATGTTGCAGTGCTCCGTGTGTGTTTATATGCAAATAAAGTAGCCAAAATGCTGAGTTGCTGAGGTCTGTTACACAAGCTGCGAAGACTCTGCGGAGCCCTAAGTGTGTCGGTGTCTGTTGGCATTGGTGACTGTGATGTTCGGGCTGAAGAAAGCTAATGAAGCTCCCAAACGATCGACCAGGAGGGAGAGAACATGCCAGCTGGGCATGTGTCTCTGCCAGTGTCCTACTCGAATGTAGGACAAGCTCCTGACAGCCATCACATCTTTCTGTTCCCTAATTCATGTATAACTTATTCGCCTATCAGGTGCATGCCCCCATCATTAAAAAAAAACACCTCCCAGCCTGTACAACCCTGCATGTTTCCAAACATTATATATTAAACCTCTCTCCTCGGAGTGGGTTTGAAGATGGACTTCAGAACATTTTTGTGTACAATGGTGTACGACTGAGGATCTCAGCCTCAAATGTCTCCCTAAATATACAAATTGGATGAACAGCTTTTGCCACTTTTTGAACAAGTCTGGGGATAGATAAATGGAGATAAATGGAGAAACAAAAATAAAAACCTTGGGACAACCATTAATTTCAATGTGGAAGATGGCCAGTCCATGATAGATCTGTCTGCGTCCAAGTCTTTAAGTCTTTTCTAACATCTTTCAATAGTAGATTATACTTTAGCTTTTGAAAGTTAGGACGCATCCACACTCCTGCTTGTGCCATGCCTAGAAAACACATATTTGAGCTGTTTTCCCCTTCTGCCACTCCTTTTCAATGGCAATCCAGGAGGAACCCAATTCAGGGCCAGACTATATGCTATTACATTATCACATATTCCAGCTAATCAAAAGCACCTGAAGAGAGTGAAAAGGTGGGTCATAACTGGGTGGCCTTGGGAGAGTCACAAAGGCCAGACAGAGGCCTATATAACCACATTCACTCCCACTAGCACCAGCCATTACTCATTCCTGATTTACCTGGTGAGGAGCAATCCAGATTTACCATTTCTACACAGGTGGCGAATTTTCTCCACACCTGTTATTCCTCCCCCCCCCCCAAAAAAAATGAATAGGTTTGGCATGGAGAAAACATGTACTTGTTGTGTAGTTAGATGACCACATAGACAATGTTGCCTGTCTCTGTGTACATAGCATACTCTGCAACATGCCTTAGATGAAAATTTTCATCTGAGGAATGCTGGAGGGTATGTCGCACAGAGTCATTTTTAGGGGTTAGTGACAGAACTAAGACACTCTCTCTTCCTCCTTCCCCTGCCTCAGGAGGGCACAGAGTAGGGACGGGAGGCTCACCACGACTTCCCGGCTCCACTGTGCCAGCCCGTCACTTTGAAAGTACCAGTTCCATTGCTCTTTTCCTGCCCCATCGCCACATGCATTCGTGAAAACTGCAAACTAAAATTGTATTTTTCCTCCAATGGATTAGCGTGGAGCATAATTCAACAGCTCCCATTAACACTGATTGTGCTTGGACAGGAAATGTCACCACAAATGGTACTTCAGGGAAACATCCAATTAACATATCAAATCAAATCCAATAAAAATAAAAAACTAAAATAAAAAAGGTCCAATTGTCTTCCAAATTGTAATAATTTTGTTTTGACTTCCCACGGTCTGAATTTCGAAGCGCATTCAACATCAAAGTCCTGCCTCTCATCATCCTCAATGTTATTCATAATTCCATGTCCAATTTTCCCCCTCCACATTTTGACTCTGGTTCTACGAGCCTCATTCATGTCAGAAAACAGATACTTTTTTTTTCTATGGAGTGCAGATTTGTCCGTATATTGTACTCCTTCAGCTGTTTTTTATCGCACCGCTTCATTTAATTGCATCCAATTTCAAAGTTCTGTCCAGCTCTTTGAGAGTTGTTATTTTGGCAGCTCCCAGATCGTTAATCCTTCCCGTCCAGGTGTTATCAAAGAAACAGAGAGAAGTTTCCTTCTGTAACCTCCTTGTTGATTTATTCTTGAACAGACTGTTTGCAATGTAACCATATATCAGACAGTTAACAATTGGCCTTTGGAATCCTCCCAGTCCCCCCTCCGGGCCCTAGAGGGGGGCTGCCAGACATCCATTTAGCCCTCTCTCTCGCTCATAATAAAAAAAACATCTTTTTGCAAACAGCTGTATATGTAATATAGTTTCCAGTCTTTATAACCAACCATCAATTAGCTCCTGTTTCTCTTAGTCAGGGAAGTATTTCAGATATTCCATAAATACATGGCGGGTAGAAGCCATTTTGTCCTTTGTTCTTTGTTTTCGTCTTTAACAGACATTTCCGGTCTCAGAAGAAAAGCGGCTGCAAACAGATATATGAAAGTCCATCTGTGCTCACTTTTTGAAGAGCAATTTAAGTTCTTAATGAGTCTTGGCATGCATTACGGATTGTTGATGTTAGGGAGATAAGGATGTTTTTTACATACCAAGCCCCTCCACATTCCAAACGTCATGATGAAGTTCGATCTTTGAAGTTCGATCTTTTGCACCAGAGACTGTACATACTGCAGGTTTTTTCCCAGCTTCATCAATTCAGAGTGTGTCTGTTTGTTTTCCAAATCTTTATATTTTCCCAAACAGATGCGTCCAGCTATGGGGTGGCATCACAGGAGTGTCAGCCGTCCCTTGCTTCATGACCCAGTGCCCCTGCCGTGTGGCACATCAGCAATCTGGGGCAGACCACGGGTCATCAAGACAGTCCTCCCCTGCCCTGGGGAGGCTGCCAGGGCTAATTACCCCCATATCAGCCCTGAATTATTGGAACGGCTGAGGTCCGATTGTGTGGGATCTGCCATTTTCCACTGCCGGAAACAGGAAGTCTTTGATGGCACCCAAAATCAACTCCCTCCACATGAGGAGTAACTTTTTAAAAACTCCTCACAATGGTACAGGAGGTGATGTGCATCAAAGAGTTTGCTCAATTGGAAGTGATTTCTTCGTGTGAGCATCTTGATGCCAAAGCAACCTGGGGGAAATTGCACCCTCCCAGTTCCATCACATGAAAACTGGAAAGTGTTTGGCAGCCCTGTAAAGTGATATGGAATTAGATAACAAAAATAAATTCAAGGCCTCTAGGGGTAAGGCCTAGTCCCGCCTGAGGTATCTGCTTTCAGTATTTTTTATGCTCTGGAATAGTTGGTTTCTTTATCACATATACTTTGCCTAGACAACTCTTTGCAGCAAGTGATAATTCAGGATTTTATTCATTTCTTAAATAAATAATGTTAGAGGGTGGGGTGTGTGAATGTGGAGGGAGGCTGTTTTGCCAGATTTTCCCACCAACAAAATTTCTGAAGTTTGAAAACAAGCAAACAAGGCAAGACAAACTATAATAGGGAAAGAGGAAGTTCTCTCTGAGCCAACCTTCATGTGGGCATCTTGGGATTCCAATTATAGCCCGTACCCCAGACATCACTCAACCACAACAATGTACTGCATCTGTTTTAAAACCATCATGTTAGTCCCAAGGACATCACTAGCTACAATTTTCTTTTGGAGGGCAGTTTCTGTGAACATTAGGGAAAACTCTGAAGGCTTCATACAGCAGAGATGACTTTCCCAAAGAAACAGACCGTGGTGGCTTGAACCTGGCTGCCTCAACCATTTCATGGCAGCCTTTGATGGGGTAAGTCAAAGGGAACTTTTTTGTAATACAGTGGTACCTCGGGTTAATAACTTAATTCATTCTGCAGGTCCGTTGTTAACCTGAAACTGTTCTTAACCTGAAGCACCACTTTAGCTAATGGGGCCTCCTGCCGCCGCTGCGCCGCCGCTGCACGATTTCTGTTCTCATCCTGAAGCAAAGTCTTAACCCAAGGTACTATTTCTGGGTTAGGGGAGTCTGGAACCTGAAGCATATGTAACCTGAAGCATATGTAACCCAAGGTACCACTGTAGGCTTGAGCATAAATACTAGTATTTCCATTTGAGTTCTGATTTCTCGCATTGATTATTGCTTCCTGTTTTAAGGCTTACTTATTGCCACCTGCCTGCTGAGCATAAGAGAGGCTGGAGAGTAACTGGAGAAACAGTCTTCTGAGCTTGGCACTGCTGCAAGAAAAGCAGTTGGAACTTCTCTAGCATCCAGTTCTCAGCTGGGGGTGGAGAATCCAAGATCTGGGTGGCTCCCTGATCCTTTGCGGCTTTGGAAATGTTCAGGGAAGCACTTCGCAATCTTCTAGCTGCTCTGATAGTCACTGTTTGATGGAAACAGCACCAAACCTTTCAAACAGCAGCAGCATCTGTAGGAGAGCAATCAGAGGCTCTCTAAAGCCCAGTGCTCACCTAGGGAAAAGGTGGGCAGTGCCCTTGGCTGTGGCTTTGGAAATAATGGAGAACATCCTAAAATCCACCTAGCTTCTCTGAAGCATACAACCTTGCGATGCACCAAATCTTTTGGCTCCGTAGCAGCAGAGCTGGGTGGTTTTTTGCTGAGCAGGATGGGAAATTCTCCTGGCATCCGCATAGTTTCTCTGTAACTGGTTTCTGAGCTGGGATAAATGCAAGCTATTTAGACTATTGCAGATAGTGCAGAGGTTAAGCCCGTGTCTTTCTGAAGTTCATTGCTGAGCGCGGGAAGGCTTCAGCTCAGCCGTGCCTTTGGGAACAATCATGGGGTAAGCTCCTAGGATCTGCTAGGATCCCAGTGCTCAGCAGAGGGTCATGCAAGCCATTTGGATCTACAGCAGCTATACCTGAGCTATAACCTTGGGAAGTGTTGGGTCCACACTCAGCTGCAAATTTGCAGAGGCTAAGAACTACTACTGGGGTCATACCCTTCTCTTCTCCAAAGCTCTGTGCTAGGCTGGGATGAAAAAGCTTTCAAGCTAAGCATTGAGCTTCAGAGAAGGGCACCATCCAACTCATGGGCTGGTAGGAAGACTGTAGGAGACCTGGGGTATCCAGCCTCCTTGAAATCAAATACTCAGCTAGGAGAGCTGTGTGTCTCCTGGCTTCAGTAAAGGCAGAGAGGGCACCTGAACTACAGCCTGCAACGCTACTGGCAGGTACGCAATGGCTGAGCTCAGTAGTAACTTTCAGTAAATCTCTAAGGTAGCAACCAGCTTCTTTCCTTCACCACAGTTAATGGAAGCTCAGCTTTCAGCTGGAATATGTGCCGCCCTTTCCATTCAGCTTAGTGGAGAGCACTAGGTGCTCCTTACTCCTCTCCCCCCAAGCACTGCTTTTGGATAGGCCTTAAGCTAACTTTGCAAAAGCTGGGAAAGTGCAGAGGTTTTCCACACCTCCAGTCCCACCATACAGCTGGGATAGTCCCATGCAACTCGGGTTGCTGCAGGTAAAAAAACCTGTTCTTCCTGGATCTTGCCAGTGAAACTCAAGAGTGAGAGCCCAGCATTTATTAGTTTGCGCAAACTAACTGATTCAGCAGGATATTTCCCAAAATCTGAACACTGGGCATTGTCCAGTAAGACTTTTTATAGGATTTACACACAAAGATTACATACAGAGCCCCCAAACATCTGCAGAGGAGAGCTGGCAAAAAAACCATTGGATATCATTTTCCCCGCCTGCACCTCGGCGTGCCAACCCTTGGTAGGCCCTTTGTTGCTTACTAAAAAATGCTTGCATAGACAAAGTTCTGAAGCCTACATGCCTACTAAGAGGGAGTTGTAGCCTTAATTTAGTTAGCATAGCTGGTTCACTCCCAAATGCTGCCCTTATTCTATCTTTTGGTGTCTCCAGCAATGAAGCAGCAAATTCAGCTGTTTGTGTCTGCTGTGGACAAAAGGGAGCTTTTGTGAGCCAAGGGGTTTTAACAGAACCCCAGTGTCTCATTAAAGGGGCTCTTTTACAAAGACCCCCAAATTCCCCCCAATGCCTCAAGGTGAACTCCACCTGAGATTCCCCCAGCTCAGGAACCTATTGCTTTGCACAGAGAGCAATTCAGGGTGTCCTAGGGATACAGGAAGCAGCCTTATACTGAGTCAGACCACTTATCCATCTAGCTCAGTATTGCCTAAACTGACTGGCAAAGGCTTTCAGCCCAGAAGTGTATTCCAGTCCTATCCGGAGATTCTCTCGATTGAGTCTGGGATGCTTATCTGAGAGATATGAATGGCATCAGGAAGGCCAAGAGGAGCAGCTGGTCATGTCTCAGCCTCCCCAAAGCTTGGCACACTCAGCCAAGACACACAAGCCTTCAGCACCATCCCTGAAACGGTTGTGGGACATCTGAGCTCTGTAATTCACTCAGTAACCCCAGAGATTTAATGCTTAGCTAGGAGGTGAGCAAGCATCACAACCAAGTCCCTTCTTTGGGAAGGTTTCTGCTGGTCCTCTGGGGCCAAAGACAGCAGAGGGAACTGTGCACTGTTCTTCCAAGCATGTGGCTGCTAAGTGAGCAAGATACTTCTCACCAAAATAAATTGCAGTAGTACAGCATAAAAAGTGTTTTAAAATCCCTTCGTACATTGAATGGGAGAGTTTGGGGATGAAGAAAGTGTGCCTCCTGGGACACATCTCCAGACCTTTGTTTTATCCACACAATGTAAAGAAATATTGTCTATGTGTATATGTTTTGAAGGAAAATATATTCTGAGATCCCTGTGACTGTCAAAGCTCAAGGACTTGTATTATTGCTATGCTGCGAGCCTGTTTAGAAGTAGATACATGGGGACAGACTTTGAGAGAAGAGAGAATGTATTAGGGGCAGGGCTTTTTTTTTTTTTAGCTGGAACTCAGTTCTGGCACCTCTCAGGTGGGTGCCATTGCCATTCTAAGAGAACAAGTTCTGGCACCTCTTTTTCTAAAATAAAAATAGCACTGATTAGGGGTATTAGGTAAGCTCATTCTGATTGCTCTGGGCAATAGCAGACTCGTATTGGCTGCAGGTTATAAAGTGAGGAGTTAATTTTCGCAGTTGAGCTAGAGGGAAATGAGTTGAAAAGAAAGATGTGAGGAAAAGACCAGAGGAAAGCTGAGGCCTGAATATTAATACTTAACTGGTGCAGAAGGGAGCCAGGGGCTGAGTTTGTTTCAGAGGCTGTACTGTGCCAAGCTCTTACTAGATGAAGATTACAAAGCAACTGCATCTGCCTGCTGTGATTAGGAAGGGAGTCCAATGCCGGTTTTAAATGTGTGTGTTTTTATAACTGCAGAATGAGTGTAATAGTGCTGATTCTGTAGGTCAGGCGGGCACATGTGGCGTAAGGCAATCTTGCGAGTAAATAAACCCAAGGATTGTGGACATAGATGGCTGGGGTGGAGGTTTAGGGGATGTCAGCAACAGCATCGCTTGAGTCTTTATTCTGTTGAGGCATGGGCAGAGTGCAGTTAGCACACCAAGCGAAGTGTGCAATTGAACCCAGGACATTGTTTGCAGAAAAAAATGCGCCAGACAGTTCAGTAAGGTCAGCAACAGTGTATTTTACTGACAGCTAAAAGAACAACTATGTACAAGTATAAAGTGAGCCTGCCTCTGTCTGCCTCTCGGAATAGAGCAACCAAAGTCTTTCCAGGAAAAACACTTTCTGCCAGAGATCCAACCCAGGAATGTTACCTTCCAGCAAATCACACTACTTGTTACAAACACAAGGCTAGTTATACTCTCTCATGGGCTGAGTCCTTTGCGGCACAGGTTCCTTAAACTCATGACCTCAAGCTGTAGATGCAAGCATTTACACTTAATCAGCCATGACTTGGCTTTTCATCTGCAGGCATAAATTTACGAACTCCAACACTCCAACATAAAGCACCTTTAAGACCCCAGTGTAAGCATCAGTCTTCCCTGATGTACACAACATCTCCTTTCATAAGCCAACAACCTTGGCTAAAAGCTCATCCTGTAAAGAGTGAGGGTTCTCATCTCATGCCTAAATCCCCACTACCAGCTACTAGGAAGTTCTCAAATATTCTGAGTGAATAGGTGGCATTGGAAAATTGAAGAAGCACAAATACTTAAGCATGGTGAGGCTGAGGAAACTGGCTTTCCCATTGCACATGCACAATCCAGGGTGTTTTAGCCCAATAGAGACTTTACCTGTGTGTAGCTGGAAGGGTTTTCAAGAGGGTGATGGGTAGAATCAGAGGAGCACTTTGTCTACAAACCTTATCATTCTTTCTTTGAGCTTGAAGGGGGTCATAATTCTCTAAATAAAAAACATTCTGTGAATGTTCTTAGTCCTTGTAATGCTCTTTGGAGTGGGGGGCGGTTGCTATTTCATTCCTTTTTTCGTTTTTTGTTTGTTTATCACCTGAGTGAGATTTCTCTTTATAGCTGGGAGTGTCAACATGGTCTGTGGACACTTCAGTCTCACTGCCCTCCTGAATGGTCCACTAGAAAGAAAATAGAAAGATTATATACTCTTAATACACATTAAGAGTAGCCAGTGTGGTACCCTTCAGATGTTGTTAGGCCCCAGTTCTCATCATTCCCAGCCAACATGCCCAGTGGTGGGATTCATAATCTGGCAATATCTGACAGGTACCACATTTTTTGCCTTGTCCTACATGCCCAAAGTCATGAGAAACGCTTTGACATTCCTGTAAGGCACACCAAGCTTCCCCTACTCCGTGCCCCATATTCCATATTAACAATGAAGACCAAGAAGCAGTTGAGCAGTTGAGAACTAAAAACAGAAATACAGTTGTACCTTGGGTTACATATGCTTCAGGTTACATACGCTTCAGGTTACAGACTCTGCTAACCCAGAAATATTACCTCAGGTTAAGAACTTTGCTTCAGGATGAGAACAGAAATCGTGCTCCAGTGGTGCGGCAGCAGCAGGAGGCCCCATTAGCTAAAGTGGTGCTTCAGGTTAAGAACAGTTTCAGGTTAAGAACGGACCTCCCGAACGAATTAAGTACTTAACCTGAGGTACCACTGTAAGGTGATACCTCAGGACCCTGAAACATGCCTCTTGTAGTCAAAAAAACAGCATCAGAATAACTCATCTCATATGTTAATGTTTCTTTCTCTACAAAACAATAGTTCATTACCTTTCAGATAACCAATCTCAGCTGAAGATTTTACATCTTCCAAAAACACTCTATCCTTTTGTTTTTCTTCTCTCCCACAGATTCTCCAGGTGCCCCCACCATTTTCCCACTTATTCCGTCTTCTGAGTGCATTACAAATGATGGAAGAATCACCATCGGATGTTTGGCCAAGGGTTTCCTGTCTGACCCAGTCACTTTCTCCTGGAGCAATGCCACTGGCGAGACCTTCGAGATTAAGAAATTTCCTTCAATCCGGTCCAATGGGGCTCTCACTGTAAGCTCCCAGGCGGTCATTTCTGCTACTGCTTGGAGCAATTTCAATCCCTTCTATTGCACGGCTGCTCACTATGCAACAACCAAGACAGTACGAGTGGTTCGTCAGCGTAAGTGAATTTATTTGTCTTTTCTTTCTTTCTTTCAAAAAACAACATTACCCAGCAGCCAACAGCAACACAAACCAGGAGATTAGCATCAAGTATGTATCTTGCATCCAATTAACTACCTAGTTCCTAAAGTGCTATACAGTACATCATTTTATCTTCTTGACACAATGAACAGTTATGTAAGTCCAGTTCAGAACTAAGACATTCCTGCATTGGATGTTTGTTTATTTATTTCAAGGAGAGAAAGGAGAGGAGAGGATCTTGCCCTTGATTTAAGATGAGAAATAGTGTTTCTTTCCCCTTCCACTTGTCCCATGTCTAGAAAGCATGGGTCCGAGCAATTTTCCTTTTCCCAGACAAAAACCGCTCTTCACTGCTGAATTGGAGCAAATGTCAAACCAACGAAAACCTGACTGATGTTTCCTCCTATTCAGCAACAAAGACTGGGTTTTCCTGGGGGGCAAGCAGAAGTTTGTATGAGCCCTTGCATATGATTACCCTGTAGCATGGGAAATGAACTCTTTACCTTCTCTGTTTTTACTCTTAAATTTGTCCTGAGGCTGCACCCTGGCTCTGCGGGCTGAACCCAACTCACATTTGGTTTGCCTCAAATGAAGCCCTGCTCCAGTTGATTTAATGTGAACATGCTTCTCTAGAGTAGGCCAGGCACACAATCTGCTAGAAGACAATCTCATGAATTTGGTCTGCAGATCTCTCCACATAGGAATCCCTCCAGTTGTATATCTTACCCTTGGGTTGCTGGATTCATCTGCGATGAAACAGTTACTTTGCACTGTTTTCCTTCCTTCTCAAGCACTGAACCCAGCCACTCCACCTAACATTATCATCAGCGCACCACGCCTAATGGATTTTGTGGGGTCCCCCTTAAATGCCACCATCACCTGCAATGCTATTAATCTGCACACTGAGAAAACCACGCTCCAGTGGCTGACGGATGAAGCAGTTCTTGAATCGGATGGCCCCACTACCATTTCAACCTCAAAATGCAGTCACAGCCTGAGGAGTGAGCTAACAGTCACCAAGAGAGACTGGGACAACGGCAAGAAGTTTTCCTGCAACGTGTTCAACGAGAAATTCAATGGGATAAGGAACATCAGCAAACCCCTTATTTGTGGCAGTAAGTTGAAAATTCCATCCGGAAACTGGTTTGCCGTTCCAACGCAACAGGGGCAGATCTAATCTGGTCCTCAGGAAGAAGCACTCGATATATTTGGTCGCATTCTGGGAATATTTGTTGATTAACACAGCAGAGATTCTAGTTTATTCGCTAAAACTCATCTAGGATTTCATCAGAATCTATACATGTCTACAGGCTAAACCAGAGGTGGACTTGCTCTAGAATACTGAGTTATCTTACCTAAACAGATTCTAGGGCAAGATCTGAAGACACATACTGCAGAAACAGTATCCTTCAGCATATTCTAGGATACTGCTGGAGTAGATCCAACCTTGGTTTTAGTGTTATGTGAGATATTATGGTAGTCATTGCCCCCATTTTTTTTCTACTGAGCCAATGCTGACATTATTTTTATGGACAAAAAACAAACAAAACCTCCTTGTATTTTGTTTTTAATATTTCCCCTAATGAAGGCTTTTTGTATTTGGGTTTATACAAAGCACAGTGTAGAAACTCTAGATCTGGCGAATCAGTGGATCACTAAGGAAACACACTTGTGCAGCAGCTGGCAAGGACTCCTATCTACAAGACCTTCTCCAATCTATGTGGTGCACACAAAAGATGGGGAAATTCTCAATTTTAGTTGGCCATAAAAATAGAACTCTTGTGTACATTGGATGTTTGAATCAGATATATGTTGGAGATTAAGGGCAAACAGGTTTTGAGGTGACAATAGAAGTTAGTCTGGTGTGGAATTGAATGCTCTTCTTACTTCCTTTTAGATCTTCCTGTCCCTGTCAAGGTTGAGACCATCCAGCCTTCCTTTGCTGATATTTTCCAAACCAAGACAGCCATCCTGACCTGCAGAATTTCGAACATACCTAAGGACCAAGATCTTAAGGAGCTGAAAGTCACCTGGACACAAGCAGTTGATGACACGCCCCTAGAGACTATCCTTAAACCGTCCCAAGAACAAGAAAGCAGTGGGCTACTGTTCAAGGATGCAGTAGCTATGGTGCGTGCAGATGAGTGGAACAAAGGGGAAACTTTCAAATGCAAAATTATTCACCCAGCTTTATTTCCCTCAATGGAAGTCAGATCCCTGCGCAAGCCTCAAGGTAGGTGTCTATTTTACATCCTACAAAAATGGCTAATAACCCTCAATGTCACTTTTTTTAAGGACTTTGGCTTTACCAGACTTCAGAAGGCTCAGACTCGTTTTCTTCTGCCCTAACAATCATTAAGTATAGATTTTTCCCAACCTAGTGTCCTCCAGCTATTCTGGACTAAAATTTCTAATGGATATGAATATTTGGTTACATATATCGCCTATTTTTTAGATATATATTTATTTTTAGCATTCTTTTTTCCCCTTTTCTCTTTTTCTTTCTTCTATTTTGTTATCTTTATTTGTTATTTGTTTATATGGCATATATGTTTGTCAGCATATGAATAAACTGAAAAATTGTTAAAAAATAAAAATAAAATTTCTATCACCTTTGACTATTGGTCATGCAAACTAGGGCAGATATCTTTCATAGTCCAAAATATCAGGAGAGTAGCATTTTGGGAATCTCAGATTTGATACCTGAGTCTAAGGCTTTGGCAGACCTAAAGATGTCTCCATTTCAATTGCTTTAATTCCAGGTAGTACTTTTTTATCACACTTATTATTTTAATAGTTCCTCTTATTTCTCTGGGTGCCTAATGAGACAGACCAAACTGAGTTACAATGGTGATACTGAGACCAACCAGTGTGAACTTTAAGAAATTCAAATGTGGGTTTCCAACTTCCAAAGCAAAAATATTTCACCACTTAGTTTCTGTTCGCAAATTTCAGGTCACACTAATCTGCAGCATCGAAACTGTATTCATGGCCTTCAGTTTAGGGACAAGCTGTGCCCACGAAGACAAAGACAACCCACCAGCCATGTATTGTGTGGCATTTCATGTGCCTTTTACAGACAGGCAACCAAAACAGAACAACCATTTAGCTCCTAGTAGGCTATCAAAAATCCTTGGTATTGTCCATGTGGCTTAATGGGTCATAAATGATACAAGACTGCTCGTAGAGTAGATGAAGCTCCCATTCTAAGCCAACCTCAGCAATGAAGAGAAGATGTGTCTACATGTGCTTAGTGGGAACATGAACCATGTCATCACAGTCTTTAATAAAAATCCAGATTTAGAAAGCCATTGCATCTGGTCATCTTTGCTCAATGCCCAGGTCACCTGATATAAGACTTCTACCATTCATCTTATATGTCTTCATCTGACTCTCTCAAACCATACAAATGAGGTCATGGTTAAGAAAGGAAGGAAACAAGATACTTTTAAAACATTGCATTTGATATTCTCTTCATCCCCCCCTCCTTTAACCTTCCAGATGGCAACCCCTCTGCTCCACATATCTACATCCTTCCTCCTCCTTCGGATCAGCTGGCTCTGCAGGAAACAGCCACCGTCACTTGTTTGGTGAAAGATTTCTCCCCTTCTGACTTCTTTGTCAAATGGCTACGGAATGATGAGCCTGTGGATGCTTCCAAATACTTCACCAGCACAGCCACCCAGGAGTCCAAGGCACCCAAGCGGTATTATGCCTATAGCATGCTGAACGTCAACGCAGAAGAGTGGAATTCTGGAAATACTTACACTTGCATGGTGGGGCATGAGATGTTGCCCCTCCAGACGTCTCAGAAGACCATAGACAAGAATACGGGTAAACCAACCATTGTCAACGTCTCCCTCATGCTCTCCGACATAGCCAGCACTTGCCAATAGCTATTCTTGTCAAACCTCCTGCACATCTTTCTCAGCTTCCTAATTCTGCCAGCATCTGCTTTCCCTTCTTGTGTCTCCATTTGTTTAATTATTAGCCTTTTGTGGAGGAAAAGTGGGGTGATGTACCCTGAATGTTGTAGAATTAACTGGCCTCATCTCTTTGCAGTAAAACAATAGTTTGGAATAAAGAAAGTTTATCGAAACATAAGAAGATAATTCTGTCTTGTGGTTAGAAATGGTGATAAGGGGGTTAATGTTAATTCCCAGTCACACAAACATGAGATGAGGTCTCTACCCCCCTTTGAACTGGATGAGAAATGAAGCTTCTACCCACTCAAATATGATCTGGAATTCTCACATCGTGATAGAATCATTAGACACCCAATCTTCCATGACTCTGTTTGCAGGACTTACTCTTTCCAGAAATAACTTTGTCCATTAGGTCCATCACGATGGAAGAATCTAGAGCTTTATTAACAAGCAGGGCATATAAACATATAGCAATCAATCTATCAATCAATCAATCAATCAATCTTATGGTTGCTTTTGTTATCATTGACAATGGCTACTACCTACAATGGCTATGTTCCCCAGAGGTGCTGGGGAAACCCAGCCAAATCAGCAGGGTATTATTATTATTATTATTATCATTATTATTATTATTATTATTATCATCATCATCATCATCATCATCATTATCGTTATCATTATCATTCCACCTCCACTGTTGGAGACTATCTGCCTCTGAATACCGATTGCTGGCAACCACTGTTGCATTCAAGTCCTGCTCATGGACTTTCCAAATGTATCCAGTTGAGAACAGAATGCTAAATAGGTGTTCAACGAGAAATTCAATGGGATAAGGAACATCAACAAACCCCTTATTTGTGGCAGTAAGTTGAAAATTCCATCCGGAAACTGGTTTGCCGTTCCAACGCAACAGGGGCAGATCTAATCTTGTCCTCAGGAAGAAGCACTCGATATATTTGGTTGCATTCTGGGAATATTTGTTGATTAACACAGCAGAGATTCTAGTTTATTCGCTAAAACTCATCTAGGATTTCATCAGAATCTATACGTGTCTACAGGCTAAACCAGAGGTGGACTTGCTCTAGAATACTGAGTTATCTTACCTAAACAGATTCTAGGGCAAGATCTGAAGACACATACTGCAGAAACAGTATCCTTCAGCATGTTCTAGGATACTGCTGGAGTAGATCCAGCCTTGGTTTTAGTGTTACGTGAGATATTATGGTAGTTATTGCCCCCATTTTTTTCTACTGAGCCAATACTGACATTATTTTTATAGACAAAAAACAAACAAAGTCTCCTTGTATTTTGTTTTTAATATTTCCCCTAATGAAGGCTTTGTGTATTTGGGGTTTTACAAAGCACAGTGTAGAAACTCTAGATCTGGCGAATCAGTGGATCACTAAAGAAACACACTTGTGCAGCAGCTGGCAAGGACTCCCATCTACAAGACCTTTTCCAATCTATATGGTGCACACAAAGGATGGAGAAATTCTCAATTTTAGTTGGCCATAAAAATAGAACTGTTTTAATTGTCTGTTTTATCTGCGTGTCTTTTAGTTCTGACCCTCTTACAGTTGTTTTAACTGAATGTTTTTATTTGTTTTTAGTTTTTATCTGTTTTAATTATCAGTTTTGTTTTTTACCCACTTAATATTCTATTCTCTGACTGCTGGTCTATGACTGTAATAAACTGATTGATTGATTGAATCAGATATATGTTGGGGATTAAGAAAAAACAGGTTTTGAGGTGTCAATAGAAGTTGGTCTGCTGTGGAACTGAATGCTCTTCTTCTTTTTTAGATCTCCTTGTCCCTGTCAAGGTTGAGACCATCCAGCCTTCCTTTGTTGATATTTTCCAAACCAAGATGGCCAATCTGACCTGCAGAATTTCGAACATACCTGAGGAGCAAGATCTTAAGGAGCTGAAAGTCACCTGGACACGAGCAGATGATGACACACCCCTAGAGACTATCCTTAAACCGTCCCAAGAACAAGAAAGCAGTGGTCTGCTATTCAAGGATGCAATAGCTACAGTGTGTGCAGATGAGTGGAACAAAGGGGAAACTTTCAAATGCAAAATTATTCACCCAGCTTTATTTCCCTCAATGGAAGTCAGATCCCTGCGCAAGCCTCAAGGTAGGTGTCTATTTTACATCATCTTAGAAAAATGGCTAACGACGCTCAATGTCACTTTATTAGGACTTTGGCTTTACCAGACTTCAGAAGGCTCAGACTCGTTTTCTTCTGCCCTAATCTAAATATAGATTTTTCCCAACCTGGTGGCCTCCAGTGATTCTGGACTAAAATTTCTATCATATTTCACTATTGGTCATGCTAACTAGGGCAGATATGTATCAGAGTCCAAAATGTCAGGAGAGTAGCATTTTGGGAATGGCTGATTTGATACTGAATCTAAGCCTATGGCAGACGTAAAGATGTCTCCATTTCAATTGCTTTAATTTCAGTTAGTACTTCTTTTGCTCATACTTATTATTTTAATAGTTCCTTTTAATGCACTGGATGTCTAATGAGGTAGACCAAACTGAGTTACAATGGTATGACTGAGGCCAACCAGCGTGAACTTTAAGAAATTCAAATGTGGGTTTCCAACTTCCAAGGCAAAAATATTTCACCACTTAGTTTCTGTTAGCAAATTTCAGGTCACACCAACCTGCAGCATAAAACTGTATTCATGGCCTTCAGTTTAGGGACAAGCTGTGCCCACGAAGACAAAGACAACCCACCAGCCATGTATTGTGTGGCATTTCATGTGCCTTTTTCAGACAGGCAACCAAAACAGAGCAACCATTTAGCTCCTAGTAGGCTATCAAAAATGCTTGGTATTGTCCATGTGGCTTAATGGGTCATAAATGATACAAGACTGCTCGTAGAGTAGATGAAGCTCCCATTCTAAGCCAACCTCAGCAATGAAGAGAAGATGTGTCTGCATGTGCTTAGTAGGAACGTGAACCATGTCATCACAATCTTTAATAAAAATCCAGATTTAGAAAGCCATTGCATCTGGTCATCTTTGGTCAATGTCCAGGTCACCCTGCTAGAAGACTTCTACCATTCATCTTATATGTCTTCATCTGACTCTCTCAAACCAAACAAATGAGATCATGGTTAAGAAAGGAAGGAAACAAGATGGTTAGCAATGTACTTTTAAAACCATGCATTTGATAATCTCTTCATCCCCCCTCCTTTAACCTTCCAGATGGCAACCCCTCTGCTCCACATATCTACATCCTCCCTCCTCCTTCGGATCAGCTGGCTCTGCAGGAAACAGCCACCGTCACTTGTTTGATGAAAGATTTCTCCCCTCCTGAGTTCTTTGTCAAATGGCTACGGAATGATGAGCCTGTGGATGCTTCCAAATACTTCACCAGCACAGCCACCCAGGAGTCCAAGGCACCCAAGCGGTATTATGCCTATAGCATGCTGAACGTCAACGCAGAAGAGTGGAATTCTGGAAATACTTACACTTGCGTGGTAGGGCATGAGATGTTGCCCCTTCAGACGTCTCAGAAGACCGTAGACAAGAATACGGGTAAACCAACCGTTGTCAACGTCTCCCTCGTGCTCTCCGACATCGCCAGCACTTGCCAATAGCCATTCTTGTCAAGCCTCCTGCACATCTTTCTCAGCTTCCTAATTCTGCCAGCATCTGCTTTCCCTTCTTGTGTCTCCATTTGTTTAATTATTGGCCTTTTGTGGAGGAAAAGTGGGGTGATGTACCCTGAATGTTGTAGAATTAACTAGCCTCATCTCTTTGAAGTAAAACAATAGTTTGAAATAAAGAAAGTTTATCGAAACATAAGAAGATAATTCTGTCATGTGGTTAGAAATGGTGATAGTTAATCCCCAGTCACACAAACATGAGATGAGGTCTCTACCCCCCTTTGAATTGGATGGGAATTGGATGGCAAAGCTTCTACTCACAGCATTTTCTCAAATATGATCTGGAATTTTCAGAGGGTGATAGAAGCATTAGACACCCAGTCTTCCATGATTGTGTTTGCAGGACTCACTGTTTCCAGACATCACTTTGTCCATTAGGTTCATCATGATGGAAGAATTTAGAGCTTCATTAACAAGCAGGGCATATAAATATATAGCAATCAATCAATCAATCAATTAGGGTTGCCTTTGTTATCATTGACAATAGCTACTACCTACAAAGGCTATGTTCCCCAGAGGGGCTGGGGAAACCCAGCCAAATTCTCAGGGTATTATTATTATTAGTATTAGTACTGTATTAGTATTCCATCTCCACTGTTGGAGACAATCTGCCTCTGAATACCAATTGGTGGTGGTGGTGGGAACCACTGTTGCATTCAGGTCCTGTTCATGGGCTTCCTAAATGTATCCAGTTGACCACTGGGAGTACCCAATGCTAAATGGGCCTTTGGCCTGATCCTGCAGGGGTTTTCTTCTATTATTCTACATTTAAAACAGAATATCAACAAGAACTAATTTATTGAATTCATTCAGACACACGCACACAAATCTCTGACCTTCAGAATCCTTGGCCAGGTCAAATCTTCCACTATCCTTACAGAGAGATGTAGTCACTCACAGGACTACAGAAAAGATTAGAGGGACCCAGAGCTGCTGCTACTCCAGCACTCTTCCTTAAAATAGAATATATTGTCCCTGCCTTCCCACCATCTGCTCCCCTCCCCCTTCCCCCCAAAAAATAATCCACAGCAGATCTTACAAAGGATTTCCTTTTCCATAGTCACTGTCTCAGGACAGCAAGTGCAGTTGCCTCTGGTGTATCAGGAGTTAGGAAAATAAACAAGGCTAGGGACACATGCCTGTTTGGAAGTATAGGTCACCCATGTGCCATATCTCCTTTCCACTCTTCCAAACAACACTGAGGAAGGCAAGGCAGTGAAAAAAACTAGGCCAATTCTTTCATTCATGTTAAGCAAAAGTTGCAAAAGTTGTTCTCCTCACTCATAACAATTTTCCCACTTCTTCTTGGTAATGGTAGGCTGTAGAAAGCCAAAAACAATATCAGCAAGCATCTCAGCCACAGTAGAATGTGGAGCCCAGGAGAGCACTTTGATTTCTTCAGTACTGGTTGGTGTTGAGGTGCAGCCCAAAGCAATTTCTTTTGGGAAGATGAGTGCTTTTCATTCTTAGGTTCCTTTCATATATGGAGTCTGGTTAAATTGGATAGTGCTCCTGGAGCAGGAACAGCCTTCTCCCACAGAGACTTGCCTCAGGTACCTGGAGTTGTTTGTTCTGCTGACACCTTTGCTGCACAGAATCCCCTATTTGCTTCTAATAAACAAAGGTTTAGAATGTCCATGCTTATTACTGGAGATAAAAACTAAAAGGAATCTACAGGATAAAAGGCTTGTATCTGTACACACATACACAAAATAGTCACACCAATATGATGGAGCAGGTTGAGTTCCGAATTTATGAACAGATGACAAATGTTCAACCTTTCTCTCTCATTTTGTCACACATACAGTACTGATGACAGCTGAGATACTCATGTAAGGCCATCTGTAGGTTCATAAGTGTTACACAGTATGCTAAATGGAATGCTATTTTGGGAAGACGGGCATCCATACTCTGTGGCAGAACATTGGTTGAAAAATTCCAAATGATCCCCATCTTCGAATCATAAGATAAACTCTTAAAAATGTGTCTCATGGTTGAGACATCTCCTCCCGTATATTTCATCATTAACGTACGCTCATTATTCATTAAAGTTGCATTCTACTTTAAAGATGTAGGCTCAGTAAGACAGGCTACACTTCCAACTTACTGTATAATACAATACAATATGCAATCCTGTGTACGATGCTATGTCAACAACAACTCAAAAATCACCCAGGCTGGGTGGGCAGTTATTGCAAAATTCCTGAGGGCTCTTCGTGGTTAAGAGAGCATCACGTTGAATAAGGACTCCCAGACTCCCTTCAGCAAGCAGACCGTGCCATGCAGAACTCCTAAAAGATTTATGGCTCTTTGAGTTAATTGCATGTTGTTGTTGTTGTTGTTTAGTTGTTTAGTCATGTCCGACTTTTTGTGACCCCATGGACCAGAGCACGCCAGGCACTCCTGTCTTCCACTGCCTCCCACAGTTTGGTCAAACTCATGCTGTTAGCTTTGAGAACACTGTCCAACTATCTCGTCCTCTGTCGTCCCCTTCTCCTTGTGCCCTCCATCTTTCCCAACATCAGGGTCTTTTCCAGGGAGTCTTCTCTTCTCATGAGGTGGCCAAAGTATTGGAGCCTCAGCTTCACGATCTGTCCTTCCAGTGAGTACTCAGGGCTGATTTCCTTAAGAATGGATAGGTCTGATCTTCTTGCAGTCCATGGGACTCTCAAGAGTCTCCTCCAGCACCAGAATTCAAAAGCATCAATTCTTCGGTGATCAGCCTTCTCTATGGTCCAGCTTTCACTTCCATACATCACTAAACTGCATATTAGATGTAGGCAAAATCAGCATCATGCTGCCAGCACAACCAAAGGAGGCAACAGTAAAACATTCACAATATTTAATGCCCCTTGGTGCAGCATGCTACCATTCCAATCCTTAGCTAAATCAGCACCCCTTGCCTTTTCTCAACACCACCTGTCACCCGTCAGCATCAATGTTTGATTGTGCACAGTCCAAAAAATAAGAATTCTCTTGTCTCCCTAAGTATCTTTTCCACAGTTCCTCACACTCTTTATGTAACCCAGTTTTGTCCCCTGTGTCGCTTGGCTACACTGAGACCTCCCCATGTTTCTAAACTGCAGAAAAATCTGATCTGCATGTATCATCTAAAGCTTACCTAGATGTGATCGTGGATACTGATGACGATGAAGAACTCCAAAACATCTCATTAATCCTTTCCACTTTCATCATCCTTTTCCTCGTGAGCCTTTTCTACAGTGTCACTGTAACTGTCTTCAAGGTAAGATATATGGGGCAGAGGGAGATAGTAAAAATGATCAATAGTAACTCACTTGTAGCAGATAGGATAAGGGAGAAATGAGAGAACACAAAAGCTACATGCAGGTACTATGGTCTTCATGGGGTAGGCCAAGCCAAGATTCTAGAAAAGACCATTATTTTGCAAAGCGTTCAGGTTATACAAGTCAAAGGAATATTTGTCAAAGATGCAGATTAAATATTCAGAGCTTTGATAATGCATTTCCCCCTCACTGTATGGATATACAGTCGTACCTTGGAAGTTGAACGCTTTGTGACTCAAACGTTTTGGTTTCTAAATGCCACAAACCCCGAAGTGAGTGTTCCGGTTTGCAAACTTTTTTTGGAACCCAAACGTCCTGCAGTCAACCAGAAGCCACACCTTGGTTTCTGAACATTTTGGAAGTTGGGCGGACTTCTGAGGTACGACTGTATTTCAGCAATTTCAAGCAGAACCTGTACATAGCCAGCACTCTAAACGATGTAGATAACCCTCCTGTCAGTTCCAGTCTTCCAGGAACCCCAAACCATTGTTTCCACCCAACAAAAAAAAAAACCTCCCTATGCTGTTGAAAGACAGCTTTATTACATCACTAAATGGCAGTGGTGAACGGGACAGGAGGTTGTGAAACAGCGGAGAGTTGTGTGACATTATTTTCTTCCATGACATTAATTATGGTTGTTTTCCAATTCCAGGTGAAATAACAAAGTGAAGGATCATATGAAGAGGGACAATAAGTTGCCTAACATAAAAGACTGTACATTCTTTCATCACCAGCACAATCAAGGATTTAATATTTCTCCATTCACTTTTGGGGGAAGGTTGACTGGACAGATGACATTTCTGTCTTGCTTTGTCTCATCATATATCTGGGAGCAAGTCCTATCAAACTAAACGGGACTAATATATGACAAGACATGCATGGCCTTTTGCTGCCAGTGTTCCATTTGAACTGGACCTATTGGACTGGTTGTTTATCCTTCAAACATGTATGCTTTAATTTTGCCTCCATTCAGTGTCTGTGTGTGTGTGTGTGTGTGTGTGTGTGTGTGTTGTATTCAACTAAGTACTACTTAAAGTAGACCTAATGAAATTAATTAAACTCAATTATCCCTTTTAACTCCAATGGGTCTACTCTGATTTAGGACTAGCATTGATTTAGGACTAGCATTGATTTAGGACCGCCCATCGCTGTGACTCAGTCGTGGTCAAATTTCATTTCAGCTATTGTTGCCTACCTAGTCAAAACCCCAAAAGAGGATATTGCAATTTCAACTCTGAATGCAGTAGACAGAGTATTGTACCACATCTATCAAATAGAATGTTTGCCTTTACTCTTGCTGTACATTAAGCTTACATTTCTCATGACCATTTTACATTCCTTCTGAATTGTTACTGTAACTACTTTTCTAGTTTTAAGTATATCCCACACTGCATCCAGAGGCAAGAAAGGGTTCAGTTTATTCAAGAAACACCCTTTTTATAACTAAAAAAAGCTTTATCTCTTGAATTATTTTTTTTAAGAGCTTCCCAAGAACAAATAGAAAAAAGAACTCCCTTTCCCCACAGTGTAGCAGGCAGCAATGCCATCAAAATGCGTTACACCACAGGTGAACATCGGTGTGTGTGTTTTTTGGTTTTGTATTCAACTAAGTACTGCTTAGGGTAGACCTATTGAAATCAATTAAACTCAGTTATGTCTTTTAACTTCAATAGGTCTACTCTTGATTTAGCACTAACTAGTCGGGAGCTCCTCAGATTGCCAAGGAGATGCTCAGGCTCCCAAAAACTAGACAGGACACTCAGGAGCAATCGTGTCAACCAAGTGATGGGCTCATATATTTGTCATTTTTCTCTGTGTGAGAATGCACTTTAACCGTGATAGACCCCAAGCATAAGCTGTGCCTCAGTTTGCCTCAGTGCCAACCGTCTTCCAGGATGTGCTCCCGGGCAAGTCAGGTGACCCGTGCTGCAATCTCATTCCCCCGAAGTGATTTTTGTGGGGTGAGAGCATGGCATGACAGCACACGAGATCACGGCACCCAAAACGGCCTCCACAATCTCACTGAATATGGGGATATGTCAGCCTCTCTTTAATTCATATAGTGCCTACACAAAATTAAGGAGCGTATTTTTTTTGCAAAGGAGGGTTTCCATTAACAACTTGCTATTCACTTTGGTTTCCCACAGCAAACACATGCCTTATGACATTTTTAGCTGACTCACTGCACATAAGGAAATGAGTTTCTATTGAAAGCCCCACACATCGTATCTGCCTGTCTCCATCTGACTAGCAGCACTTGCCTTGGGCTGAAAGTGGAAACACATGCCTGGCCACATTTGCTAGCATAAACAGGACACATCTGTTCTGGGGGTGACTTATTCAAATGTCAATACCAGCCTACAGCCATGTTGCTATCAGTGGCAAGCATCAGAAGATGAAATGTGTGCTACGGATTTTAGCCTTGATGAAATTAACCTCTTTATTCCTTGCTTGAAAAGAAATAAGTAATAAATTAAAGCTCTGTTGAACATGGTTGTCCACTGCTGTGGAGAGTCTTTTTTAAGAATCAGAACTTTGCTGTCCAAAATAGTTAATAGCCACTTCTCACTTCACAGAATTTTTAGACTTTTATGGAGCCATCTGAAGACCCAAAACCATACCGTTCAACTTTTTCAGATAAAAAAATGGGACAACCGTCTTCCAGGATGTGCTCCCGGGCAAGTCAGGTGACCCGTGCTGCAATCTCATTCCCCCGAAGTGATTTTTGTGGGGTGAGAGGATGGCATGACAGCATACGAGATCACGGCACCCAAAACGGCCTCCACAATCTCACTGAAAAACTGGGATGTCCTGTTTTTCCCGGGACACCTGGCGAGTATGCAAAACTTTCCTTCTGACTGGACTCCTAAGCCTCTAAGGGCAGTACTCAACAATTTGGAACATGAGATTTTGGGAAAGATACATAGTTGCCAATTCATGCCCAAAAACACACCCCAAAGGCACCCAGAGCGTTTTGAGTTGAAAACACTATTTTAAAGGGAAACTGCTGCAGTCTGTTGACTAACCCACCTTGCTGCATTAACCAGGGCAGGACAAGCTATTGCAGTGTAAATTAATTTCAAGGTACAGAAGGGGGGAAAGAGCCTGTGAGGAGCCTCAGCCAGTGGATAAATATCTGAAAAGGCTTTGAAGGGGGTCGATACCACAGCTGCCCAAGTCCTCTCAGAGGGGTGATTTTTTGCAGAAGGGAAGAATTGGTTCCAAAAACACGTCTTGCAATATGTTGGAGTGTGGGACAGGGGAGACATTCTGCTGGTTGCCATTTTATGTGTTGTTTGGCTATTTCGTTTCTAAATAATAAATAGATAAATGAAATTTCAAGCTGCTGAGTACATTTTTCCATAAACTGAGGAGAACGAAGCAAGCAGACACCTGCTCACACAATGGGTCTCCTCTGTCTTCTGCATGGCCCAAAATGTGTTCCATAAGGTTGAGGGACCCTCCAGAGCAGATCTGAGGGGACATGGAGGGGGAGCTGGAGGCAGAAGAAGCAACGGTGCAAACTTGAATAAAATATTGGGGGGACCTAGGTAAGCCCCACCATGCATAATCAATCACATGATGTGGTGCATGCACACCATTTGAACAGCAATGCCCATCAACTTGGGGGGGTCCTCAAATATTTTATTGGGGGAGCCAATGCCCCCTCGGCCCCTAGGAGTTGGCTCCTATGGGAAGAAGAGAAACCAGAAGAAGTCCTATTGTAGAACAGATATATTGTCTTCACAATTCAATCAATATGAAGTATTGGATTGGAAGTAAGAATTTACAACTATTGGAGGGAGCAAAATCTGCTACCAAAAAATGGTAAATATCAATAAATGGGGGGGTGAGGCCTAGCACTAAGTAAGGCCTAGTATGGCCCTTGAGCTTGAGTTGGCTTCTTTGACGGCGTTGTCCTTATACAGTGGTACCTTGGGTTACAAACGCTTCAGGTTACAGACTCCGCTAACCCGGAAGTAGTACCTCAGGTTAAGAACTTTACTTCAGGATGAGAACAGAAATCACACAGCATCATGGCAGCAGCAGGAGGCCCAATTAGCTAAAGTGGTACCTCAGGTTAAGAACAGTTTCAGGTTAAGAACGAACCACCAGAACGAATTAAGTTCTTAACCAGAGGTACCACTGTAACTTGGGTGTAAGTTCCATTCACAACAAAATCATACTTCACTAAATTTGCCAGGTTGGATGGTGCAAACCTATACATGCATACGCAGAAGAAAACCCCACTGGGGTTTCAATGGGACTCATTGGTGGTTGAGGTGAACAAGGTGAATGACAACAGGCCTGACTCCCTGCCAAGTCCACATAGGGTTGCAGCCTGAGTTTGTTTGTTCCCCTGGAATCCTTGATATCTTTGCATCACCTTGAGTGCCCCCAAGACCAGAAAAACAAACACCTGTTAAGCTTAA
The DNA here is from genome assembly GCF_964252035.2 of Podarcis erhardii. Taxonomy (NCBI): domain Eukaryota; kingdom Metazoa; phylum Chordata; class Lepidosauria; order Squamata; family Lacertidae; genus Podarcis; species Podarcis erhardii. The sequence goes on along the minus strand of NC_138502.1, from coordinate 5,669,479 downwards.
CTAACTACCGGTCAAGCCCAGGGAAGCGGCCAAGGTGGCCTGGGAGCTCATGACCAAGACTTCTGCACCTTCTGGTTCTTCAACATGATTTTGAGGGGAGCAGGGGCACCGGCAGCTGGAGGAGGAAAGGAAGGGGCCTGAGGCCTAGTTGGTGCACAGTGGTGAATGGAGCCCAAGGGATGGATGCTGAAAGATAAAAATGCATATCCATATGCCACTGGTGAATACATTGCTCTGTTTAACTGGTGGGATGAACAGAATTATACCATGAGCCAATTACATGATGAAATGTATTTTTTCCAATTTTTGGACAGAAGAAAACAGGGTGCGGTGGTTATGTGGTGAAACACAATGACTAATTAGTGTGAACACGGCTAAATAAAAACAAAACGGTTTGAGTTTTTGCAAGTGAGATTCACCCGAACCGTGTAGTTCACACAGCCTTGTTTTTCTCAGCAATGAAATCTTTGGGTTTTGAAAAGGTGTCAAACATGTGAGAGAGAAAAGAGGAAGTTATTAGCTCCCTGGACCTCAATTGTTTGTTTATTTTCACACCTTTCCTTCACACCTTCAGGCCAGTTAGGACGTCACTAACTGGAAATTTTCTTTTTTGAAGGCACTTCATAAGAGAATGGTTAAGGGGAAACTCTGAAGGCCTCATTGCAACAGAAATGAATCCCGAACAGAAACTGACTGTGGGTCATTCAGCAGAGATCAGGTTGCTTCGATCAACTCCAGCCTTGGGATCGGTGAGGTAATTTTAATCTGTTTAGCATTTAAACTTCTGTATGTTTTAAAGAAGAGTTGTAGATTTATTACGATTTTACTGTTTGAAAACTGCTTTGAGGGTTTTTTCTTTACAATAAATAAATAAAATAAAAGAGAGCTTTATTTTTATATTATGGCTCTTGAGAAGATAGGAACATAGATACCCCACAGGAGAAGGGACTCCTTGGAATGTCCTAGCCTTTTCAGGAAGGAAGTGAATGATACAATGCCTGAGAAAGAGGAGAAGCATTTTTATCCTGTACTCAAGGGTCTCCTGTTGATTCTTGGGCTTCCTAGCTGATGCTGAATTGCAAGTCTTACTTGCTACCATTTTCCAACTGAGCATCTTTATGTAAGGGAGGCTGGGGGAGTAGATGGGGCTTGGAGCCGCTGCATGTGAGGCTTGGAGAAGGCTGCAAGGTAGCCTTGCTGTATTCCACCAGCTTCCCTATAGTCCAGCATTCAGTTGACTCTTGGAGCTGAGAACTTCAAGGATAAAGAGCAACTGGTCAACCTTCCAGAAGCTCAACTCCTGTTATCAGAGCTAAATGGGAAAGGCTGAAGCTCAGTGGTAGAACATCTGCTCTGCAAGAGGAAGGACCCAGGATCAATTTCTGTCATCTCCCAGGAGGGCTGGGGGAGAAGCCCACCTGCAACCTTGGAGAGCCACTGCTGCCAGTTTGTGTAGGCACTACTGGGCTCAGTATAAGGCAGCTCCCTATGTTCCGATGCCAGGACAGAGCAACAGCTGGCAGGGAACAACATAGGCACATGAACCTTGCACCATGTTCAGCTTGAAGACTTCCCACCACTCAGCCAACAGAGAGGTCTAAAGAAGGTAAGTAAGAAAAGGCCCAGGGCTCCTTGCTAACTTTTCCCAAGCTTGTTACTCAGCTATGTCCCAGCTGGGCTACCTTCCAAGCTGCTTCTTGCCTCCAAGCTACGGATTATGCTAGGAAGCTGGAGGAGGGCAAGGGTGAAGCCAACAGTCTGGCTGAAGCCTCATGCTTTATTGAGAGATTCCAGAGCCCTCAGATGAGTATTGGGCTTCAAAGAAGTATGTAGGGGAGAAGGCGGCTACCTGAAAGCTTGCCCAAATGCTAGGCTTTTGGCTTCCACGAATTGGCTGGGTGGAAGGAGGTAAATGAAAGTCAGGTGCACAGCTGTGAAATTTCTCACCTCACCGTTCAGCAGCAGGCTTTAAACTAGTGGGCCAGGGAAGGTACCTGAAAGCTTACTCCAAGCCTGATGACTCCTGCTCTCTTGAAGGGGTGCAAGGCTTATGGGAAGCTGGTGGGGAGGAAGGGAGCTACCCAAAAACCTGTCCCAGCTGGGAGATGGCAAGGACCCAGCTGAGCACTAGGCTTGCAACAAGCTGGACAAGTGCAAGGGAGTGCTATAAAATCCATGTCAGCTGTATGATCACCTTACACTCAAAGGGGTGTAAGGCTTATGGGAAGCTGGTGGTGAGGAAGGGAGCTAGCCGAAAGCCGGAGGAAAGCATGGGATCTAGCTGAAAGTCTGGCTGGAGCCTCATGCTCTACTGGGAAACTCCTGAGCTCCCTGAGGAGTGTTGAGCTTTTAAGAAGTAGGTTGGGCAGAAGAAGGTTGCCTACTGTAAAAGCTTGCTCAAATGTAATGGTCAGCAAGGACAGACTTTTGGATAGCTCCCTTCCGAATGAACATTCGGCTTCCAGGGAATTGGCTGAGGGGAGTGAAAGTCTACCCCAGCCTGATGCTCAGCTTAGAAATTTCTGACCCCTCCAGTTCAGCAGCAGGCTTTAAGCTACTGGCAGGTAGGGAGTACCTGAAAACTTGCTCCAAGCCTAATGATCATTTGGGAGACTCCTGCTCTCTCTAGGAGGAGCGTAAGGCTTTTGAGAAGCTGGTGGAAAGGAAGGGAGCTACCTGAAATCTTGCCCCAAGCCTGATCCTCAGGAGGGAAATCCCCCCAAACCCAGCTAAGCACTAGGCTTTAAACAAGCTGGATACAAGGAGTTTCTGTAAAATCCATCTCATGCTCAGCTGTGAGATTCCCTGGCTTTATGTAATAGCAGCAGGCTTTATGAAATCTGGAAGGGAACAAGGAGGAAAACTGGAGCTCTGTCCCACCTGATGCTCAGCTGGGAGATTATTCAGTAACTAGCTTAGCATCAGGATTCAGGGATGCTGACCCTGGAGCAATAGGAAATTTGAAGCCAGCCCTGAGTGTAAGGTTCTACAGGTGCTGGGGGGCATCTGGGGTGGTGGGGGGCTGCCTGGAGTCCTGCCCTGAGCCCAGTGCTCAACTGGGGGATTATTGACTCCCCCAGCTGAAGGCTGGCCTTCAGGTAAACTGGTGGGGAACATCAAGGAAGGGGCTACCTTCTATTCCTGCTCTGAGCCCGGTTCTCAGCTAGGAGATTCTTGAGCCCCAGCCAGGTGCTAGGAGTCACAAAAGCTGGTAGAGGGAATCCAGATCCCTCCCAAAGCCTGATGCTCAGCAAGGAGATTCTTGATCACCTACCTAAGTGTTGGGATTCACATAAGCTGGGGGAGGGGAGCAGCTGGGGGGTTAGGCTGTCTGGATGCCTACCACATGCTTGCCACAAGCTGATGCATCGCTGGGAGACACGTGGCAACCCACTAGAGTGAAATGCTTCACAAAAGCTAGTGGGGAGCAGCTAGTGGGGCGCCAGCCTGGATGGCTGGCCAAGGGCCTCATGCTCCACTGGGAGACTCCTGTCTACCCAGCTTATTGTTGGCCATAAGCATGTGGGAAGCAGCAGAAAAGTGGGGCTACTTGGGTTTTTGCTCAGGCTTGATGCTCACCTGGGAGATAAGTTGGTAGGGAGCAGATGAGAGGCTACCTGGATGCCTCCTTTGAGCCTGGAAGATTCTTGACTACCCAGCTGAACGTTAGGATTTACAAAAGCTGGACGGAGGCTGCATGGGTGGCTGCTACAAGCCACTTGCTCAGCTGGGGGGAATTTTGGCCATGCAACTGTGTGTTAGGCTTCATATAAGCTAGTGGGAAGCAGTCAGAAGATGGGGCATCTTCGATGCCTGCCCCAAGACTGATGCTCAGCCAAGTGATGCAATCAGCAGGCTCCAAGACTGGCTGGGTGCAAAGGGACTGCCTGAGAGCTTGCTCTCACCTTATGCCCAGCTAGGAGTTCCATCTGTCAGGGTGGAGGGTGGCTGAAAATCTCCCCCAGCCAAATGCTTGGTTGGGAGATTCCTGAAACCACTACCGCCAGATGAGCAGCAGGGTCTAGCCTGGCCGAGAATCTTGCCCCAAGCCTAATGCTCAGTTGGGGGACCCCAAAACCTCTCAAATGATAATCAGGCTTCAAATAAGCTGCTAAGGAGACACAGGAATCTCTGAAAGTCTGCCCCATGTCCATGGGGCTTGAGCTTCCTAGATCCACAAGTGGCTTCAGAAAAGCGGCAATGAAGTAAGGAAGTATCTCAAAGCCTGTGCAAAATAAAGCCTGTGTTAAACAGAGTGGCAACCTTCCTGAGCAACAGCAGGCTGTGGAGAAGCCAACCAGGAGTAGCCAGGGTATAGGGGAGCTGGCTGAGAGCTGGGAGGTTCCAATGATGGGTTCATTGCCCCTCAGATGTAGGAAGCAGGTAGGCAGCAGGAGGTGCTATCGGAAACGCTGGTTTTAGCCTGGTGCTTAACTGGGAGATCCTTGACTATCCAGATGAGCAGCAGGCTTCATGGGGGCTGGGTGAACAAGGAGATTATGGGGGAGATCTGACCCAGGCCTGAAGCTCTGCCTGGAGACCCCCCAATTCCTACCAGAAGGTTAGGCACCAAGTGTCCCTGAGGTGCCCAAGTTCTACTCCATGCTCAGAAAGTATTCTTTGGAGCAGAGTGATTTCCAAGCTTTGCTGCATCACAAGCACTGAAGCCCTGGGATCTCTCTCGAGTGAGCTGCTATCAAGAGTGGGCTGAACTGGTTAGGACAGGAGGTTTGTCAAAACTCCTAGTAGCAGGAAAAGTTTCAGGAGACCCACTGAAAGACCACTTTTTGGGTTCTGTACCCAGGAGGGTAGTGTAATTGAGGGGTTTAGCTAAGCAGGAAAATGCAATCTGGTACACCTGAGAAAGGCAGCCCCAAGGAACTGCACACTCCTGGGAGATGGAAAAGGACCATAACAGTTTAAACCTAGCATGATTCTTAGTGATTGCAAGCTGAAGTGAGAGCAAGCTAGGTTTGATCATCAGGATAGGAAAGATGGGTATTGAACAGCAGAACTTTTGAATTCTCTCCTAGGGAGGTAAGACTTCCAGGGTTACTGTGTGAGAAGCAGACATAACCAGGACTAGACCAAGAGGGGCTTCTCCCTAGCTTTGGAAGGGTGGTGGGTTTTAAGACAGGCATAGGCAATCTCGGCCCTCCAGGTGTTTTGGGACTACAACTCCCATCACCCCTAGCTAACAGGGCCAGTGGTCAGGGATGATGGGAGTTGTAGTCCCAAAACATCTGGAGGGCTGAGTTTGCCTATGCCTGTTTTAGGACAAAGGCATTTCAGAAAGCTGGAACTGACTGGATAGGTTAGGGAGCTGGGAGGCATAGCTCCTAGATTCTGTCTAGGGCTGCTAGCTGGCAGGGGTGGGGTGGGACAACCTCACTGTCCCTTCAAAAGCAGATTGAAAAGCTATGCCTGCTGAACTTCCACCTGCATGGCAGATACTAAAGGCACAGGGAACATGGCAGGAGGAAAGTTCTCCTATGCTGTAGTTGGCTGTATTTTATGTATTGTAGGGTTGCCTTTTTTGATTTCATCATTTTACTGATTTGTTGCATGGTTGATTTTAATTTTGTCTATTTGATTTATGTACACTGCCTGGAATATGCTCTTTTTATTATAAACAACTTAGAAGCTAAATAGTTGAACCTCTGCTTTATCAGATAGAAGAAAGTAGCAGGCCAGTGCATCGTCATTATGGAATAGGTTAGGCCCACAAACCACCATCTTTCACATTTAGAGCTCAAAAACCGTTGCAACTGACTATACAAACTGACTTGGCTTCATATTATGGCTGGATTTTATCTGTTGTGGATTCGTGTCTTGTTGATTTAATCATTTTACTGAGTTGCTGCATGGTTGGTTTTAATTTTGTCTATTTTATAACATGCTACTGGGAGAATTTTTTTTTTTTAAAGTTACTCATAAGCTGAATAGTTGAACATCCACTTTTATCAGTAGGGGGAAAGTATCAGGTCAATGTTTTGTCATTTGTGGAGTAGGTTGGGCCCATAAACCACCAGCTGCTGGTACCCCGTAGACTAGATAATCTTACACATTTATAACTCCAAACAAGTTGCAATTGGCTGTACAAATTGATTTGGCTTTACCTTCATATTATTACTGCCACTTAATGAAGTTCAAAATCTCAGTTTGCTTGCCTCTCCATTTTTGTTTCTTCTGCTGACCAGCACTATTTTATTGTCCTTTTACCCAGTTTCAGTCAAGTTTGTATGTGAGGGAGCACTAAGCAGGATGCAGGACACCTGCAACCTGCAGCTGGTGCTGAACGAAGAGGAAGTGAGAGAAGTCGCACAACTAAAAGGAGGCCTGGATTTTTGAGATGTGGGCAATGCCAGCAAAAAACGCCACCCAAGAGAGTGAGAAACATGTGCTGACTCAAGACATAAGTCTATTAGTGTTCAAGGAAGCTTTGTCACATTCACACCATACATTTAAAGCACTCTCGCCCCACTGTTTCATGGCTTCTCCTAAAGAAGCCTGGGCACTGTAGTTTAAGGGTGCTGGGAGCTGTTAGGAGACCCCTCAGAGAGCTACACTTCCCAGCATTCTTTGGGGGAAGCCATGACGTTTAAGGAGATGTAAGAGCACTTTAAGTGGATGGTGTGGGTGTGACTGTGTTCCGAGGCAAGTGCATTCAGGACTGCAGCTATAGATCTTGAGCCAGGATCCAAATCTTGATTGCTTCATCCCACTGGTTTCGGTTAGATGAAAGGGGCTCAAATCTAATGACTTGGTCTCAGGTGGGTGGCGAGTCCGCCATCCAAGTGGCTATTACCTTTTCTCCTTCATCTTACTCTGAACCAAGATAGCTAAAGTAGCTAAAGCTAAAGCTTTCTCACTGTGGCAGGAAAAGCTTCCCCTCTTAACTTTCTGGGGGACACCCGAGGGCAGCCCAAAAGCAGGGAAGGAGCTGCCAACCTCAAGTGTAAATGTATCTGGTCTAGACACTCGTGATTTGCAATCTGTTGCACAACCAGAAGCTTTTGACATGGGGCAGAAGTCCAGGAGACCATCTTGGCCTAAGGCTCCCCACCTCCTAATGGACACAAATACCTTGTTCTCTTAGAGGTAGTAAACCTAGGTCTCAGAGGTAACATGCAGCTAATGCTCTTTCATAAATAATAATAATAATAATAATAATAATAATAATAATAATAAATTTTATTTATATCCCGCCCTCCCCAGCCAAAGCCGGGCTCAGGGCGGCTAACAACAATAAAACAGTACAAATGTACAGCACAAACAACACTCTAAAATCATTCATTATAAAATTAATTAAATTCAAGCCACTGGCCACCATTGGGCCAGAGCTCCGCGAAGATTGCCAAGGGAGGGAGTCAGGCTGTGCCCTGGCCAAAGGCCTGGCGGAACAGCTCTGTCTTGCAGGCCCTGCGGAAAGATGTCAAGTCCCGCAGGGCCCTAGTCTCTTGTGACAGAGCGTTCCACCAGGTCAGAGCCACAGCCGAAAAAGCCCTGGCTCTAGTTTGTATAAAAACAAAACAAATCTCCACATTGTTTTTTAAAAGCACTGCTCATTTTCCACTTGTGGGAACAGTTGGGAGGTGGGGACCTTCTTGCCAAGGTGGCAAATGTGCCCCTCTGTCCGACTTTTAAAACCCTCCCCAGACCCACCCCAGAGCTTTAGTGTTTTTCCCTGGTTGGAATATGCCAATGAATTGTGATAATGGCTCTTGCTTATCTGGGTGGGGGAAATAGAGAAGCATGTGTGTGCAGAATTCTGACTTTCCTACAACTAGGCTGTACAAAGGTAAGAACTGCATGTGTTTCTCTGTTCACCCTTGTTGCCTTTTAGCCTTTGGTCCTGCCTGCCAATGAAATGTGGCCCCTAGAAGCCTGGTTACAAGGGATGTGGCCCTTTGCTATAAATATTTCTTCCTTTTCCTTTGGGCATAGGCAGATGCAGATTTGCCACCACAGTGACAACTAGACCAAAACGACCCCCTTTCTCCTTACTGCTTTCCCCCAAGCCCCACACTCTCTCACATTCCTCTCCCTTTTGCATGAAGCAGCCCCATCTAATGGCTGCAAGATTCTCTCCCTCTGTTGCCATATCTTCCTCTCTGTTTTGTCAACGTACCATGTAAAATAAGAAATTCTCCAGAATTGTCATACTGTACGTGATGAACTTGCAGCCCAAAAGCTGAGGTGGAATTCACTGAATAACCGTGCAAATGTAGCTTAAGGACAGACACCAGACATTCGGCAATTTTTAGAGAAAACCAGCCTGCCAGTGGGTGTTAAACAGGGCTGTGTCTATTCTGCAAATAATTCAGCATCCTAAGCTTTCACTGTTCTTAAAGCAGGTTTCTAGATCTCATAGCTGAGAAAATAAGCTTGAAAGTGAACAGATATTTCCTTGCCCCCCCCCCCCAACAAATAGCAGTGAGATCAATCATGGAACCTTCTTCATTCCAGGTGAATGTCGACAATGGCAAAAATAAGAATGAACTCGGATGTGCCCAAGTGTCTTCAGGTTAATGCGCCACCTCAAATAATGTTTACCAGGCCCCTTACGGGGTTTGAGGCTCTTATTGTTAATGCTGGCTCTAAGAGGAAAGGATTTGTCTTGAGGATTAATAAGATCTTAATCAAAATTTGAGCAGGCTTCCTTGCATGGCTGAAAGGAGGCAGATATGAGTGAACAGAGGGGTGAAGCGTACATATCTATGGCACTCTAGACCAGTCTATATAAGGGAAAACATATAAAGATTAGCCTACAGTACAACTGTCACCTATGGAAGATAACATAGCACCAACAGGTTGACTTGAATGTGAATCATAGAATCATAGAATCATAGAGTTGGAAGAGACCACAAGCGCCATCGAGTCCAACCCCCTGCCAAGCAGGAAACACCATCAGAGCACTCCTGACATATGGCTGTCAAGCCTCTGCTTAAAGACTTCCAAAGAAGGAGACTCCACCACACTCCTTGGCAGCAAATTTCACTGTCGAACAGCTCTTACTGTCAGGAAGTTCTTCCTAATGTTTAGGTGGAATCTTTTTTCTTGTAGTTTGGTGCTAGAGGCACTTATGTGGTGCTAGAGGCACTTATTACCACTCACTGTGTTCTGATGAAGGCATAAATGAGGCGATGAGATCCTGCAACTCCCGCTCACCTCATGGAATCATAGAATAGTAGAATTGAAAGGGACCCCCAAGCAGCATCTATTTAAACTTCTGCATTGCAGGAACACAAAAACATCCACATTTGCTGGACAGCATATGCTCAACATGCATTTCTCTTTTTTTTTATTGCAGCAAGCACCACAGCCCCAACGGTCTTCCCATTGCCTCCCTGTAGCCAAGACTCCTCTACTGCCTCCCAGGTCTCCATAGGTTGTCTGGTCTCTGGCTACTTTCCTGAACCAGTCACAGTACGGTGGAATTCAGGAGCCATCTCCAGCGGCATCCGGACTTTCCCTGCAAAATTGGATTCATCCAGGGGCCTCTACACCCTCACCAGCCAGCTCACCATCCCAACCAGCACCTGGGAATCGGAGAAGTTCCAATGCAATGTCGCCCATGCAGCTTCCAGCTCCACAATCAGCAAAGACATTGAGCGTGAGTCTGGCTGGGCCTTTGTTATCTGCTTTCTCTTTAACCTACAAATGGATGGTCAATCTGGCAAAAGAAAGAAAGAAAAGTAAAATATGAGGGTTGGGGGAGACGGGAAATGGATTCAATATCTTTGGGTAGTGTTATTGTCTAGTACCAAGGCATGTTAAGCGCAGCAGCAGCTCAACGTTGGCTCACAAACGAAATGTGGAAGACAACTTCGGAGTTGTCTGTTCAGCACTAAAAGTGATGTTAGGGTTGTGCCATTTAAGATTTCAATCTTCGGGGGCTAGGTACAGCAACATCCAGAGGCATTTTTTTAAAAATACACTTTAGTTTTAAATTGTTAAATTTGTGGTGATTTATTTTTAAAGTTTATTTATTGCTGCTTTATTCTCAGAGCAATGTTACCAGCATGTGTACCACACACAGTGTGTGCTGATAATAGTATTCATGACCTGCTCCTTTAAACTGCTTGTATTCACTTGCGCAACCAACAGTAGGGAAGTATCTTGGTGAGGCTGTTCAAAACTTTGGGATTAGTAGGAGAGACAAAGGTGGCGAATGGCAGATGAATTAGTGGCCTCTCACTCTCCAGTCTTCTATCGAAGTGGGTCCCTCAAGGCTTACACTGAGTAGGAGACAGGTTCCAGACTAGAGATCACTAAGATCACAGAGAAGTGGTATTAATGCCCCTCACATATGGATGGGTTGAGAAGATCAATTTGGTTCATATTTAAAGACGAATATACATAATTCGCAGTACTTGAACCAAAACATGTCCATCATTTCCAACTTACACTTCTTTAAATTGTGCAAAGCTGTTCATCAGCCAAGTAATGTGCACAAAGAATACATATTGTGTGTGTGTGTGAATAATATATAAGAATGTGTTACATTAGGAGCACTGTTTTACAGGAATGTTTATATTAGGCAAAATATCACTCAGAGGTGTGTATATTAGGAGAAGTTTGAATTAAAATGCAGATGACTTTTCATGAGGACTGGTTTGCTGATTGGTGTGAAAAAGACTTGAAAAATAAGCAACTGAGAGGAACCATAACCGACAGATTCACCCATCTCTGCCTTTCTATAATGTAGGAACCTCTGCAAAATCACCAGTGGCCCCGGAAGTCCGCCTGCTCCATTCCTCTTGCGATTCCAAATCCAGTGGTGCCACCATTGAGCTGTTCTGCATTATCTCCAGCTTCTACCCCAAAACGTTGACAGTGGAATGGCTGGTGGGTGGGCAAGCCGGGCTCCTGCCTTCATTCACTGAGCAGCCCAAGAAGGATGCCCACGGATACACTTTCAGTACCACAAGCACAGCCAATGTCAGCCAAGCTGACTGGCAGGCTGGGAATGTCTACTACTGCCAGGTGTTCCACGAAGCAACACAAACAAAGGTGAAGAGCAAAGCCACGATATGTAAAGGTAAGAGCAGCTGACTAAGTTGGCACTTGAGTTTCCCTCTGTTTTGGTGGGCATGGACTGGAACATGAGGGGGAGGGCTGCTTCCAGATTGCAGCTTCCTCCCACTTCATTTATACATATATAGATATAGCTGCTTTCAATTATGTCCCATTGAATTAAGCCTTGAACACATGACCTTACTAGTAGAGTAGTTGTTTTCCATTTCTGCTGGAAGCAGGACTCAGGGAAGACATAGGGGAGTGGACATCAGAGTGCCCCAGATGTCCATGAAAAGTCTTGGCAAATATGCTATCCTCTTCAGGGTCAGAGGATGTTTTCCATCCTCTACAACATGTAGTTTGAGTCAATGGTGTAAACCACCTCCTGGATAGAACAATGTAGTCTTGATAGCAGAAGCCTATATTGTAGAAAGGGGTGACAGGGAACTGTTGGTTCCTGCTCATTGTTCACAATGGAATATGGAGCTTTTTTAATTTTAGGACAACCAAGGGCAACAAACACCAGCTTCATTCTTTTAATATTTGCACCAAGTCTGGAGTTTTTGCTTCCTTTTACTCTGGAGCAAGGAATGCCCTTGTTAACAGATTATTATTATTATTATTATTATTATTATTATTATTAATTTATATTTGTACCCCGCCCATCTGACTGGGTTACCCCAGCCACTCTGGGCTGCTTCCAACAAATAGAAAAGCATAATAAAACATCAAACATTAAGTACTTCCCTATACAAGGCTGCCTTCAGACGTATTCCAAAAGTTGTATAGTTATTTATCTCCTTGACATCTGATGGGAAGAAGTGAGAGTCAAATAGAGAACTAACATGAAGTTTGTGCCTCCAGATGCTACCACCTGCCCTTCCACTGGCATTGATGTAAGAATCATACTCCCAACGCCAAAAGACCTGTATATAAACAGCAACCCCAAACTCATCTGCGTGGTGGAAAACTTGATAGATACAGATGGGCTGATAATCACCTGGTCACGGCAGACACCAGGACCTGTGAGCCAAGAACTACTGGAAACAAAAGAAGAGCCTAATGGAAAGTTCACCGCTACGAAGGCCCTCTCTGCCACAACGTGGCTACAGGGAGATGAATTCACCTGCAAAGTGGAATATCCAGGCCTGGCTGCTCCCATCATTAGGACCATTGCCAAGACGACAGGTAAGGGGGAAACAGGGTTGGTCTCCCATCCCAGGGCTGGTGGTTTTGTGTTACAGAAGGAAAATGCAACACAACTTGGCAAATCTGCAGTTTATGCTAAAGACACAAGTTACAATTTCAAGCAGTCTGGTGGAGGTCTTGTGCAGGTTTGCACAATCATTCTACTACCCTTGTCTCTGCTCAAAGGTTTTATGGTGCTAGAAAAACCTGCAATGCATTTAAAAAAAAAAATCAGAAGGCAACGCTGGAACCAAGGAAAGAAAGGCTTGTGTCCACTGCAGGGGCCAAGACATCTCCCATTACTCTTTTAACTCTCATGAAAACCATTTCATCTCTAGTTACAGATCCTTCAAACCCCTGAATCTGTCTATTAATAATGTTTACCCAACATTGGTTGAGCTAGATGAAGGATTGAGCCAGTTCTGATGAAGGCAGATCTTTACATCCTTGCCCTGGTGGCCCACTCCACAAATTTAATGAGCCACCAGGGTAACTGCTTCGTGAGCAACTGTGCAGAGCTTGCTCCTTGAAGTTTGCAAGATTTTCACCTTTCAACCCCAAGCCATGCAGCAACTTGAACATACCTGTACCTTCTCGGGAAAGACTGGGATTCTGTGTGGGCTGGGTGACTTCTGTATATCTGTTGAGAAACTGGGCTGTATAAATATACCTCATATCTCTGCTGTCCCAGTTTGTGCTCCTATTCATTCATCCAGCTCAAAGAAGCCCAACAGATGCTATAGATCTTCACATAGATCTACACACTGATGGTGACTTCAGCTGAAGGCACTTCAACTCGTTGGCAATTGAATATTTACCCCACTGTGTCTACTGTACAGACATAAACTGCTCTTCAAAGAATCTAACAGATAATATTTAGAGTCAAATGACATTAAAAGCCAGGTGAAGCAACTATTGGGAACATACTGCTGTTACGAAGTGCATATGAACAGGCCAGAGGTGAGACACACTCTCTGCAATAACCCTGTCTGGAGTACCTATGTTCAAGAGAACAAAATCACAGGGACTCTCATTGTCAACACTGCATCCACTCATTTGGTCTAAACTTAACTGCTGTTGCCTTTCCTTTTCTCTCACATATATTGTCCCTGATCTCAAAAAGGAACGGTCCATGCTCCTGAGGTGTACCTTTACCGACCCCACCCTGAGGAAATCCGTACTCGGCCACCTATGGTGACCCTCACCTGCCTGATCACTGGGTTCACCCCAGAGGCAATTTCTGTCCAGTGGCTGAAGAATCACAACGCTATACCTGATGATCACCATGTCAGCACCCCAGTCATGAAGAACAACAACAACCATTCCTACTTCATGTACAGCCACATGAAAATCGCATTAACTGACTGGAACAATGGAAATGCGTTCACCTGCATGGTTATCCACGAAGCCCTCCCCATGAAGTTCACCCAGAGGACCGTGGAGAAATCCCAGGGTAAAAAATGATGGCCATCCCTCCTACGGCATTGCAACCTCTTCAGCCTCTCCCAGATTTTCCTCTAGCACTGTTAGATAAACCCTGTGTAAATAATTTCCATGCATGCGTGTTTGGCCTATGGCTGAATAAAAAGAGAACCAACTCAGATATATCCCATGTTGTGGTCATTTGCAGGAAAACCGATGACTAGCGTGGGTTTTGGAAAGCGTGTGTGTGTGTGGATTAATTAAGTGGGTATTCATGGTACTTGGAAGCAAAATGTATTCACCATTATCAGAGCTATGCCATGGGAAGCAGGGGTGCAAACATCTGATGTCAGTATATGTGTATTTTAATGCTCACAACTGGCCCTTGATAAGTGCCAGAAGTGAGAGGGATTTGGTCCAAAGACACCCAGTGAGCTTCATCTAGTTGGGTGGTGATCTGAATCTGGGTCACATTCCACCAGGCTCAAGTCCAATATCCCATCATCTGCTCCACCCTGGCTTCCATCTATACACGTCCATACACAGGAAGCTGCTCTCCTTTTAATGTCTGGTGCTGAAAACAACAAATAAGCTGCTAATTCACTACTGAGGAATATTTCTGTACCAGTCTCTGCCTCCTTCAGCCAACTGCCACCAGGCCTCAGTTCCTCAGGGGTTGAAACCAATTGATCATAGCAGAGTTGCTGTGTTCACTGCATTCCAACAACATAATTATAGCTCAGTGCTCTTTATATTTTTTTATCTGCCACGCCGCCCCAAAAAATCAAAGCCCAAAGTTCATCCAATAAGTTTGCCTTTTTAGGCACCCATATATATAGAAGGGAGTCCTGCCCGTATCAGAATATTTTGCACTGCCTCTCCTTCCTCTGCCTGCCCCAAATATTGATATATGGTACATGACGTAAGAAGCTGGCTCATCGGTTTGCCTACTCAGAGTAGGCCCACTGAAATTACGTGATATGTGCAATTTAGGTTCATTCATTTCATTAGGCCTCCACTGAGTATGGCTAGCATTGGCTGCAAGCTATGCAGCGTTCTCTGTCGCAGAGCTGGAACCTTGTTCCAATAAGAGGTGCAGAGCTATCTATATGGAGGTGCAATACAGAGGCCAATGTCATCCTGTGGAAAGTTAGCTCAATGGGGCACAGCAGCATGGACAGAAAGTAGGCAGAATTCATCTGGTGCAACATATGTGCACACTCCCCGCTTCAACACATGTAGCTTCCCTTCATATCAACTCACCTGGCCTGGATTACTGTGCATTTCAGTGACAGGGCAGAAGAAACGAGAGAATGCAAAACACCTGCATTGCTTGAAAGCAAAGACTAGTTTCTGAGGGCCAGCTATAATGTGATGCCATGGGGCATTGGGGGGGCAACCCACAGTTTGCTGGGGTTGCATTTCAGGTCGCCGCACAAGGCAGCAGAATGCGTGTAAACCCCTTATGCCCCATTACGCCCTCTTCCAGGTCAAAACACAGCAAGTGTTTGCACGGCCGCATGTGCCTTGAATGTGCACAAAATAGTTGTTGCCTATATAGGGAGAGGTTTTCTCCCTTACCGCTCCCCACAGTTACAACAGAGGCACCACAGGGAAAGGTTATTTTAATCCAGAACCACATAATAAATAACCTCCCCTTGCACCAGGATCCTGACAAAAAATGGCTTTCAAAGTGGCTATTAAGTGTTAAAAAGAATCAGAAGAAATTTCATTTGACACCTTTAGCATCACATCCGTAAGACGTTGGGGGTGGGGGAGGATAATAATAAACCTAGTTTGACCCTGAATTTGAGATGGGTGAGCAAACTGAGCCAAGCCTGGATAGATGAGTGCACAAGTCAGATGGAGCCATGAGAAAGAATCAAATTCACAAAATATTCAGGCCATATTAATGGATTGTTCATATATTATTGGGTGGGTTATGAGAAATAAAAGGTCCAATCAAGACACATATGTACACAATGCAAAAAGGCAGAGCAAGGATATGTTTTCAAAATGATAGTCAGAGATCCCCTCAGAACCATCCCATCAAATACGAAAGAGCAAAATCTCTGATATTTTACAAAATCGGAGAAGGGAGAAAATGGGACTTTCAAGTACACTTTTCCCCAGTCACCCCTCCTTTTAGAAACCAAACACAACATCTCCACTAAGTCACTCTTGCCCTAGTTATGCTGCAAGGGTGCAGCCTCAGCCATCACACACAAACTCCCTACCCACACCTGCTCCCTGGTTACTCCTTGAGTCAGTGTTAGTGCTTAATGTACTGATTAGTGTTTGTTTTGGTGCTTAGAACTCTAGATTCAAATCCCTCCTCCACCATGAAGCTCACTGCGTGGCCTTTCTGGACATCCCTCAGAAAACAAGCTAATTTAAAACTGTGCTAAAACCTCCCCACCTCCTCATCCAGCCATCTTCTGTGACTCACTCAAACTGTCAAGACTAGGATGTATTTTGTCATGTGGTGAAACGGTTAAGCAACTGTTTTGAACACCTCTGAACATTGCTATTCCTCATTGATTTATTACCTGAAAAAATGGAAGGCAAATAGCATTCTGCAGATGAGTTGAAACATATTGCACAACAGGTTCATCCTAAACAAACTGATGAGAATTAGATGAACTGGTACTTTACGCGGGGTCCAGAAAAGGGAGAAGGAGAGAGAGAAAGAGAGAAAGAGAGAAAGAGAGAAAGAGAGAAAGAGAGAAAGAGAGAAAGAGAGAAAGAGAGAAAGAGAGAAAGAGAGAAAGAGAGAGCTGTCCCAACAGAGTGAAGTTACTCTGTAGGACAAGGCACAAACATTACGTGGGGTGAACAGAGAGAGTTCCCAAAGAGCCAACACCAAGCCACTATTGCAAAATTTAGATAATATTAATTGTTATATAGGCCACAGGTGATCCTGCAGGTATATGGTTAGTGCATCATGGATTTTGTAGTCTATGTTAGACTGTACGAAAAAGAAGGAATAATATTAGTAGTACGTAATTCAGCATAATTCTATGTGTACAATTAGATATTAGTGGTGGGTGATGGGGTGGCTGAAGTTATGGGATATTTTATGTTGAACACTGGAAATGACGTCTCTCTCTCTTCCCCTCACAGAGGTGGCTGTGTCAACAATTGATGATTACAGCGATGAGAAAGAGGAGGAAATGGATCGTCTCTGGGTCACCATCTTTGTTTTCTTCATTCTCTTCCTCCTCAGTGTTTCTTACAGTGCCACCATTACACTGTTCAAAGTGAGTAGAGAGGAAGGTCTGTTATATGTCTACATTTGAATCTTACGATGTGGAGTGACAGAGGCATCAGAAACACCACTGGGATGGAGGGTGGGAAGCAAAGGATAAGGCTGAAATATTTGTACTCTTTATTGTAAATTAGTGAATGGTTCTGTGAAGGACTCGGCACATACCTTTACATATCCTTGATGCCAAATAGTCCATTAGATACCGCATTAAAATCAGATGACTGGGATGAAGGAAAATATTTGACTTGCTGATTTGCAAGAGAAGTTTAGGGATAGGAAGATGCTGGAGATGCAATGAGGTTGAGGGTACGTTCTTTCATATGTGGTGGACCTGTAAAAGGTTAAAAGCGTATTGGGAAATAATCCACAATGAATTGAAAAAAATATGTTTAGAAGTATCCTGCCCCCCCCCCCCAAAAAAAAACCAGAGTCCTTTTTGTTGGGGATAATTCAGATGGAAATTCCCATGTGTCAGAAAAGGTTATTTATGTATGCCACCACTGCAGCCCATGTTTTGTTAGCCCCAAAATGGAAAACAAGTGAGGTCCCAACTAAAGAAGAATGGCAACTTAAACTGATGGAATATAAGCAGCTTGCGGACCTAGCATATAGAATAAGAGAACAAGAAGAACATATGTTTAAAGAAGATTGGGAAATGTTTATTGAATGTGGGGGGGGGGGAATTTTGTACACTTGAAAAAGTTGGCAGCTTTAAGATAAATTCAACAGTGTAAACAACTTTTGTTGGATATAATAATGGAATACTGAATGGTTTAGTTTATGTAAAATATGCAGGGATTTATGATATGCAAAAAGAACCATGGAAAGAGAAGAAAGGAAGTCATTGGCATTTTAAGGTTGTTTAAATGAATATTCTAAAGTGTAAAACAGAAAATTTAATAAAAAATATATTTAAAAAGGGATAGGAAGATGCAGAAAGATGGCAAGGAATGATGTTAGTATACAGTGCCAAAAGAAAGTACTTCTTCACACAGCATAGCTAAGCTATTGAATTTGTTCCTACAAGAGGTAGTGATGGCCCCAGACTTTGATGGCTTTAGAAATGATCACACAAATTCCTGGAGGAGGAAGGCTATCAATGGCTACCAACCTCAATGGCTAGGTTCCACCTTCATTGCTCAAGACAGTGTTCCTCTGAGTACCAGTTGCATTCAAATCCTGCCTTTGGGCTTTCCACTACAGCATCTGGTTGGCCACTGTGGGAGCAGGAGGCCAGACTGCATGGACACTCTTTGACCAAATCCAGCACGGTTCTTTTATGTTCTTACACTTTCTTGTGAGCTGGTGGTTTATAAATAAATAAGTGAATATAAGTAATAAGTACAGGGTAAGTAATAATACATCATAGAACTTGCAACCTGTGACTGGCAGGAAACAGGGAGGACAAAACCACGACTGACAAATAGAACATGCAGATCTTTCTTCTTCCACACTCACTACTGTTCTGTGTCTTCCTTTCTCCTCACTCTCGTTCCTTCCTGCAGGTAAAATGGCTCTTCTCCACTGTGGTGGTCCTGAAAAAGCAGCCAGCAGGCCCTGACTATAAGAATGTGCACCACTGATTGGCCTAGAAGCATTTTCCTGGGAGCTCTTGTCCTACACTTTGAGGGGTGCAAAGAAGAAGTCACTGGCTGGAGATAGGACTCCGTTTCCAGCATTAACAACGGAAGCTTCTCTCTGCTGTCTGCTTCTCTTCCCTGGTAGGGGGACAATGAAGCCCCATCAAATGAAGGACAGAGAGGCAATTTTGTTAGAACTTGGAGCTGGACTCGTCTTATTATGTCATTTGCTGAGACTGCACTACCAAGACAGGAAGCCTACTGGCCCTATGTGCATCTGTTTCCCACAGTGACTGTCAAGAAGAGCAACTAGTACTCCCAACCCAAGCAATTAGCACTCCCAACCCAAGAGCACAGGCCTTGAGAAAGGAATTTGGCACATCTACTCAGCATTAAATCCTCCTGAGTTCAATGGGACATACATCTAAGTATACATATGACTGCAGCCTGGGTATCCACAAGACTCTCCCCATTTCAGAGCTTCAGATCTACTCTCAACCCTATGCTCTGCCATATGCTGTGCCTGCTCATCCAACATATCCTCATCACTAGCAGGCATCCAGCCTCACTCAGCTATTGGAGACACTGACCTGTCCTACTTTAGCCAAATCCAGCTAAGCACTCTACATAAATGTCCTATTCTGAATATTGTCCTTCTCTATACTGAATATTTCGATCAATCAGTTTAAGACCCACCCAGTACCAACAATTTCTTCTTCCTCAGCCCCATGACTGGCACTGAGGACATTTCTGCTCTTTTATATATTACATGTTTTGTGGTCACAACCAGGGCTTTTTTTCTGGGGGGACGCAGCAGGACGCATACCCCTAAACGTTTTGTTTTGCCCCGACCAACGGATGGACTGACATGCCAGCTGTCTCTGTAGTAGCAGCACAGACTGGAGCTCCATCATTCTCCCTGCCAGTGCCTGGGGAGGGGAATCTGGGGCGGCCGCGGTGGGGGTGACAGCACTGCTGCTTCTCCTCTTGCCGGGCTAGAGCCAACCAGTGAGCACTCGCCCCTCCTCGCTCAAGCCAACCCCACCGCTGCCACTACCAGGGGCCTTCCTGTCCTCTCACCGCTGCTGCTATTTTCTAGCTATTTTTAGCTAGTTTCTGCTATTTTCATATACAGTGGTACCTCGGGTTAATAACTTAATAACTTAATTCGTTCTGGAGGTCTGTTCTTAACCTGAAACTGTTCTTAACCTGAAGCACCACTTTAGCTAATGGGGTCTCCTGCTGCCGCTGCGCCGCTGCTGCATGATTTATGTTCTTATCCTGAAGCAAAGTTCTTAACCCGAGGTAATATTTCTGGGTTAGCGGAGTCTGTAATCTGAAGTGTATGTTACCTGAAGCGTATGTAACCCAAGGTACCACTGTATTGCATGTTTTGCGGTCATAACTATATTTACTAGACAATAATAAAATAAATAAATAATTAAAATTGTCTTCTGAAGGTTTTTGTTTCGTTTTTGCTCCTCCTTCACATACTTTCAGAAAGGAGCTTCACCCTCTTTTGAAAATTCCACCTGTTGCCCCATAAAAATCAGTATTTTGGGAACCTGCAGACTTGCAGATGTTGTTGGACTCCAACTCATAAAAGTCGCAGCCAGCATACCAAATAGTCAGGGATGATGGGTCTTGTAGTCCAACAAACTCTGGAGGGCCACAGTTTCCTCACCCTTTACTTGCATGCCAAGACCCTGTGACCCTGCACTTCTCCAGGGAGTAAATTACCAAATAAGACAACAGGATGTAGTTTATGGTTTCAAATAAGCCACAACTTTTATTGGTTACAGATGTGAACAGTTTGGCATAGGCCCATGTGCTGGGAATGCATCTAAGGGTAAACCACCTCGGGGGGGATATGACCTACATCAAATAGGGGTACCTCCCAAGGGGTCACCGTTGGAGGGGTGCTATGGCTGCAGTCCCCTCCTGGGCATTGGACAGAAGCTACTCCTCCCAGATCAGAACACTTCTTTTTGCTCCGGAGCTTTCTCTGTGAAAACCCGCTCTTTAAAGCTCATTTGGAGCAAGGAGTACTCCACAGCAACCCAAATGGACGTTGTTTTTTTCCAAATGAGCACTAAAGAGTGGGTTTTGTGGGGAAACCTCTGGAGTGAAAACAAAATAAAAAATAAAAAATATGGACTCTGGCAAGAGGATATACAATTTACTGTCTCATATACAATTAAAGAAATGTTTGTAAAGATGTTCTATAGGTGGTACTTAACACCAGTTAAGTTGGCAAAGATATATAAATTGAAATCCAACTTCTGTTGGAGATGTGGTGGAGAAATAGGAACAACAATACATATGTCGTGGAGGTATGAGGAAATTAAGAAGTTTTGGATAGTACAGTGGTGCCCCACAAGACGAACGCCTCGCAAGACGGAAAACCCACTAGACGAAAGGGTTTTCCGTTTTCGAGGCGCTTCGCAAAACGAATTTCCCTATGGGCTTGCTTCGCAAGACGAAATGTCTTGCGAGTTCCTGCGGGTTTTTTCCCCTTTTTCCCCCCTTTTCCTAAGCCGCTAAGCCGCTTATCAGCTGATCCGCTGATAAGCTGCTTATCAGCTGATCCGCTAAAAGCCGCTAAACCGCTAATAGCGCTAATCCGCTAAGCTGTCAATGGGCTTGCTGCGCAAGACGAAAAAACCGCTATACGAAGAGCCTCACGGAACGGATTAATTTCATCTTGCGAGACACCACTGTAGTACATGAAGAACTATAGAAGATGTTGAAAATATCAATAACAAAGAAACCAGAGACATATCTCCTTGGATAGATAGATGAAGAGATACCACGGGGGGGGGTGCGTTTCTATATACAAGTACAGCTGCTAGCATAGTGATTGCTCCTTGGTGGAAGTCACAAACTACACCTACAAAGGAGGAATAGATTTGTAAACTAAATGAATATTTTATTTTGGCAAAATTAACTGCTATAATAAGAAATCAGTCGAATCAAAAATTAAGAAAGGAGTGGAAATGTTTTGATGAATATATGGCAAAATATTGCTCAAAAAAGATACGCTAATATGCCTAGATTAAAATGTGAAGTACTGGGTGGAAGAAAAATTAGTAAGGAAAGATAATAAGAATATATAGATGATTTGAGAAGATTGTAGAATGCAAGATTATTGTAAATTGTATAATGTGAAGGAAATCGAGTGGGGGCGGAGGGAAGTGGGAGGAAGGAGAAAAGAATAATATGATGGATTGAGAATGGATAAATGTAAATGTATGGGGGGATGGGGAGGAAATGGTGTTGGCTCTGGTACATCTGTATTGTAATGTAATATGTGAAAACCAATAAATAAATAAATATAAAACATGGAGCGTTTAAGCATCTATCTATGCTTGGAAGGAGTGGAGCAAAGGTAACTGTGGATGAACCCCGAGATGTGCCATAGCTGTTACGTCTTTGCCTGCTGCTTCTGCCACCTCTGCCCAAGGGACCAGCAAGGGACCAGCCAGACTCCAATCGTGCCTCCTCTGGCAGAGTCCAGCGCTCTGAGGCAGGAGCTTCTCATTCACCTGCTTGTAGTACAAGTGAGGTGAGCAATGCTGCTTTCTATGTCAATCATTGGGGGTTCCCTCTCAGGAATATACTGCATTTACTGTAGCCTTCTTAGACTTTGCCGATTGGTTGGGTGAGCGTTGCTCCCGGACGGGAGGAAGGAAGTCAAATGACACCGAGGTTTGGTTCAGAGAAAGAGTTTATTCTGCTCTCCGGATAGCAGAAGGCACTGTGTGAATCGGTTCACACCAAGCACAAAAGCAAGAGAAATTGCATACAGTATATATATCCTCCAGGCACCTTCTCCCCCCTTCCCCAGGAATCCAGCCTCGTACGTTCATACATGTAACATACATGTTCCTGTACATAAGTTGACATCCATGACCATAAACAGATGTTCTTGTTCCTGTACTCTTGACCATAAAAGGATGTTCCTGTTCCTGTATTCCTTAGCTTGGGGTAGGAAGGTAACCAACTCTAAGAGTACTCCTGGCGCGGGGGTGTCTTGCAAGGTCTGTGCGTCAGTGTGTCAGGATATCTACAACCCACAAGATAAGATAAGCCCCAGCTCTGCCATCCTGTCTCCACTTCGGAACTGACAAGGCCATCCATTAAGCGTCACGGACTGATAAGGGAGAGGGCTTTGTTTATACAGCTGGGTTCCTGCTATGCATTTGCTCCACAGCTCAAGTTAATGGTTTTTTAGCTAATGCACCCTTGGAGAAGGAAAAATGGGGATTTGGGGGCCCGTTTCAGACTGAGGGCACAGTCAGGTTTTAGATTTGGGAAACCCATTCCCTCATTACTAAGAGACAAATGACTCCTTCATAGTAAACACAGCAGGGAGAGGTAATAAATTCATAGAATTGTAGAGTTGAGATGGATCTCAAGAGTCATCTAGTCCAAACCCCACAATGCAGGAATCTCAGGTAAAGCCTCCATGACAGATGGCCATCCAACCTCTGCTTGAAAACCTCCAAGGAAGGAGAGTCCAGAACCTCCCAAGGGAGACTGTTCCATTGTCAGACAGCTCTTACTAGAAAGAACAGTTCTTCATAGAAAGCCCAGAAGGGAAAGAACGGGCACCATTTAGGAGGCATAAAAAGGTCCTGTTCCTGCCCCCTTCTCCAGCAGATGTTCTCCTAACATCATGGAGCCAGCTCAGAAATGTACGGAGAGGGAAGATGGTGCTGCTGAAACTTAGCCTTCAAAGAGAAGAAGGTGCAATCTGACTCTGGTCAGAGAAAGGGTGACCTTTCTGAGGGAGAAGTGGGGGTGGTTCAACTTTAACCAAGGTTGTTCTTCTGAGGGTTTATTTTAGCCCTTCTAGCAAAAGCACAGTGTGTGTTAATAGCTTACTGTGGATGAAGTTCCACTTCAGGTCTCCAATTTCAAATCTGGTTGCATGGAACAATATGGTTGCTGCAGAGTGCTGCAATTCACTGTATAACCCCAAATACAGAAGAGGAGTCTGATACTTGTGTAGCTACAGTATATCTGTTTGTGAAAGAAAATAAATACTTGTAGTTTCCTGGCAATGCACAAGAACAATAAATATTTTGTTGATTTCTTAACCTCATTTCATTTGCCCTCCAGTCTGCAACCTCTTCCTCTCCTATGTAGTTCTCTCTCTGCATTTTCAGACCCTCCAGGTGTCCCTATTTTCCAGGGACAGTCCTGGATTTACAGAAGCCGTCCCCCTTTCTGATTTGATCCTGGAATGTCCTGCTTTTCCTTAGGATGTCCCTGTGTTTCATCTGAGAAATGTTGGAGGGTATGCATTTGGTGTGTCAGGTTGTGGTTTTCTGAACAATCACTGTGTCCCCTCTATGAGGAGGTCCCTCCTCCCTCAGAGACTTAAGGCACTTAAGGACTTAAGGAACTTAAGATGTGAGATGCCTGGTAAAGACGCTAACAAGTTGCAGGATTGTTTCCGTAAGGAAGTTAGATGCTTCTCCTCAGAACACCAGGGATGTGAGCAAACTGGGGCGGAGATATGGGAGCAATCTTCCAGATGAGGGTTTTTTTCCTGCCTTTTTCCTTCCCCACCCCCATGGAGGTGCCAGGATTGCAGGATCTAAATGTTTCTCTCTCTCTGCCCCCTCAAGGATCGGAGGGTCAGATAGATAGATAGATAGATAGATAGATAGATAGATAGATAGATAGATAGACAGATGATAGATAGGTAGATGATAGATAGATAGATAGATGATAGATAGATAGATAGATAGATGATAGATAGATAGATGGATGGATGATAGATAGATAGATAGATAGACAGATGATAGATAGATAGATGATAGATAGATGATAGATAGATGATAGATAGATAGATAGATAGATAGATAGATAGATAGATAGATAGATAGATGATAGATAGATAGATAGATGATAGATAGATAGATGATAGATAGATAGATAGATAGATAGATAGATAGATGATAGATAGATAGATAGATAGATAGATAGATAGATAGATAGATAGATAGATAGATAGATGATAGATGATAGATAGATGATGATAGATAGATAGATAGATAGATAGATAGATAGATAGATAGACAGATGATAGATAGGTAGATGATAGATAGATAGATAGATAGATAGATAGATAGATAGATAGATGATAGATAGATAGATAGATAGATAGATGGATGATAGATAGATAGATGATAGATAGATGATAGATAGATAGATAGATAGATAGATAGATAGATAGATAGATGATAGATAGATAGATAGATAGATAGATAGATAGATAGATGATAGATAGATAGATAGATGATAGATAGATAGATGATAGATGATAGATAGATAGATAGATAGATAGATAGATAGATAGATGATAGATAGATAGATAAATAGATAGATAGATAGATAGATAGATAGATAGATAGATGATAGATAGATAGATATACATAGATAGATGATAGATAGATAGATAGATAGATGATAGAGATATAGATAGATAGATAGATAGATAGATAGATGATAGATAGATAGATAGATAGATGATTGATAGATAGATAGATAGATAGATAGATAGATAGATAGATAGATGATTGATAGATAGATGATAGATAGATAGATGATAGATAGATAGATAGATAGATAGATAGATAGATAGATAGAGTGGTGCCTCGCAAGACGAAATTAATTCGTTCCGCGAGTTTTTTCGTCTAGTGAGTTTTTCGTCTTGCGAAGCACGGTTTCCCATAGGAATGCATTGAAAATCAATTAATGCGTTCCTATGGAGACCGCTTGCCAGGCTGGCGGTGCGGAGAAGGGCTTTTCTCCCCACCGCAAGCCTTCAGGACAGGTACGGGAACAGAGGGGAAGGCACGCAGCGCTTCTCCTCTGTTCCCGGGGCTTCCGGTGGGAGGAGGGTTTTTCCTCCCCACCGCCAACATTCAGAACAGCATTCTGAAAGTTGGCGGTGGGAAGGAAAACCCTCCTCCCACCGCAAGTCTTCAGGACAGCCATCTGAAGGCTGGCGCAGGGAGAAGGTCTCTCCGCCCCACCGCCAGCCTTCGGAGCAGCCATCCCAAGGCTGGCGGCGGGAGGAGATCTCTCCGCCCCACCGCCAGCCTTCGGAGCAGCCTTCCGAAGGCTGGCGGCGGGAGGAGGTCTCTCCGCCCCACCGCCAGCCTTCGGAGCAGCCTTCCGAAGGCTGGCGGCGGGAGGAGGTCTCTCCGCCCCACCGCCAGCCTTCGGAGCAGCCATCCCAAATCTGGCGCGGGGCGAAGGTCTCTCCGCCCCACTGCCAGCCTTCGGAGCAGCCGTCCCAAAGCTGGCGCGGGGAGAAGGTCTCTCCGCCCCACCGCCAGCCTTCAGAGGAGGTCTGAGGACAGAGGGGAAGACGCGCTGCGCTTCCCCGCTGTCCCGGAGATTTCCCTATCGGCTTTCGTCTTGCGAAGGAAGCCCATAGGGAAATTCATTTAGCGAAGCGCCTCCAAAACGGAAAACCCTTTCGTCTAGCGGGTTTTTCGTCTTGCGAGGCGTTCGTCTTGTGGGGCACCACTGTAGATAGATAGATAGATATAGATAGATAGAGATGATAGATAGATGATAGATAGATAGATAGATAGATAGATAGATAGATAGATAGATAGATGATGATAGATGATAATAGATAGATAGATAGATAGATAGATAGATAGATAGATAGATAGACAGATAGATAGATGATAGATAGATATAAATAGATATAGATCGATAGAGAGAGTGCTTTTTTCTAAATATATATATATATGTTTAGGGGTACTCTTATTTTGACTCAAGAAAATCACCATTTTATAGTTGAAATCGGGAAAAATAAATACAGTAAATGGACAAAAGTACAAAGATTCACAAAATGTTTGGGGTATGCGTACCCCTGAGTCCCCCTAGAAAAAAAAGCACTGGAGAGAGAGAGAGAGAGAGAGAGAGAGAGAGAGAGAGAGAGAGAGAGGTAGGTTACCTCATGAGGAGTTTTAGGGCTTTCCCTATAGGATGGCTGGGAATTACCCTACTGCATGAAACTACAGGGTGGGTTTGTCCTTTTTTGGGGTTTCATCAGGCTTCTCAAAGTATAATTTCTTCTCTTTTCTCCCAGTTTTCAATTCGTTGGCTTAAGGAATCCCTGAAATATTCCCAGTGGAGTTTAGGAGTTTAGTTTTCTCTGCATGATATGTGTACCGGTAATTTGGCTATGGTTTGCACATGCAACCGCAGATGCCAGTCTGTTTTTTTCAATCCCTGGTATCCTGAGAAAGGGCTGAGAGAGACCCCTGCCAGTCAGACCCTGGAGACCACTTCCAGTTAGTGTGGGCATTACTGGGCTAAATAAGGCAGCATCCTAGATTCCCACTACTGATGGGCGTTTTATGTGTCATTTTGCTATTACGTTTATAAATGGTGAAGATGATTTATAAAATACGGCATACTGCCTTGTATATTTTTCTATTGATGGAAAGGCAGGATGCAAGCAGACACCTGGCCACATGACGGGTCTTCTCTTTCCCGCTGCAGCTTTCAATATGCCCCAAAATCTGTTCTTTAAGGTTGAGGGACTCTCCAGAGGAGATTTTAGGGGGCATGTTGGGGCTGGTGGCAGGAGAAGAGGAACCAGAGAGGTCCTGTTGCACAAGAAGTCTTACGTTTCACAAGCAGGCGGACGTCATTGAATATCTACCATAGATTATGGACGTATTGCCCTCACAATTTAATCTATCCCAAGTAAGAATTGGAAACCATCAGTGGGAATGAAGTGTGATACAAAAATGGTTACTAAATGAGGGTGAGGCCTAGAATGGCACTCAAGCTTTGACAATGCCATCCTTATAGCTGGAAATAATTCCACTTACAACAACGTAATACCTCACTAAGTTCACCAAAATTGACCATGCAACCCTATACCTGTCTGCTCAGAAATAATCCTTACTGATTCAGTGGGATTTTCAACTCACTGGTGAGAAAGAGGAACAAGGCAAGTTACTGGAGGTCTGACTACCTGAAAAATTGTAGTAGTATTTTTATTATTATTAATTCATTTATACCCCACCCATCTGGCTGGGTTTCCCAAGCCACTCTGGGTGGCTCCCAACAGAATAAAAAAGCGATAAAATAGCAAACATTAAAAACTTCCCTAAACAGGGCTGCCTTCAGATATCTTCTAAAAGTCAGATAGTTGTTTATTTCTTTGACATCTGATGAGGGCGTTCCACAGGGCTGGTGCCACTACCGAGAAGGCCCTCTGCCTGGTTCCCTGTAACCTCACTTCTCGCAGGGAGGGAAGCACCAGAAGGCCCTCAAAGCTGGACATCAGTGTGCAGGCTGAATGATCAGGGTGGAGACTCTCCTGCAGGTATACTGGGCCATTTACAGGTATACTGTTTGTTTAATACTTTGGAATCCTGTGTATCTTTACCTCACCTTGGTCTTATACATCACCTTGATTGCCCCTGGGCAAAAAACAAACTAACCCTGTTAAGTTTAATCAACTAATAAATTAATGTGTGCATAGGTAAGAAAAAAACAAGTGGTTTGAGTTTTTGCAGGCCAAATTCAGCCCAATTCCGGTACTTCATATAGCCTTGTTTTTCTGAGCAATGGAACTTTTGGGTTTTGAAAAGGTGTTAAACCAGGTGATAAAAAAGAGGAAGTGATTGGCTCCCAAATATATCCCCTGGACCTCATTTCTGATTATTATTATTTTCACACCTTCACGCCAGCTCTCAGGATGTCAGTGTTCTTTTTAAAGGGACTTCTTAAGAACTTGGGGGGAACTCTGAAGGCCTCATTGCGGCGGAAATGACTCCCCAACAGAAACAGACTGTGGGTCATCCAACAGAGGTCTGGTTGCTTCAATCATCTCCAACCTTGGGATCGGTGAGTTCAGAAGAGGGTTTGTTCTTTATGTTGGAGGGCAGGGAAATTGTAGTATGGAAGGTTGGGTGGATGCAGGTACATAGACTCTGGACCAATTGAATAAGTTGACTTTTATACATATGGTGCGTTAAAAGATACTTACCACTTTCCAGAGGTGGCCTAAAGTATCTGCAATGGCAGCATTTGTTAATAACCCTGTTTGGAGCAGCATCGAAGACACCAGAAATATTAGAACAATTGGTTAAATCCTTTGAGACCAAAAAGCTGGTTACTATTTTTTATAGATATTTGGTATCAATAAATCAATCTCATATGCAGATTCTGATAAAAGAATGGAATTAAGAATTGGAGATTCCTATATTACCTAGACAGTAGGAGAGTGTTTTAGCTTCTGCAGCAAAGGTGTCAATGGATTATGAATTACATCTTAGACAACAAAAAATTATATTGAGAAATTATGGGACTCTGTTACATTTGTATAGAAAGGGACTATCTACGGCAACTGAGCATCTTTATGTAAGGGAGACGGGAGGAACAGAAAGAGCTTGGAGCTGCTGCTCATGAGGCAAGGAGGACTGCCGGGCAATGCTGTAGGCAATGCTGAGTTCAATATAAGGAAGCTTCCTATGTTCCAATGTCAGACTACAGCAACGTGGGCACATGAACCTTCCCCAAGTGCCACATTCAGCTCAGAAGCTTCCCACCACTCAGTCAGTCAAGAGAGAAGCCTTAAGAAGGGCATCAAGGGCATCCTGATCAAATTTGCAGATGACACCAAACTGGGAGGGGTGGCTAACACCCCAGAGGACAGGATCACACTTCAAAACGACCTTGACAGATTAGAGAACTGGGCCAAAACAAACAAGATGAATTTTAACAGGGAGAAATGTCAAGTATTGCACTTGGGCAAAAAAAATGAGAGGCACAAATACAAGATGGGTGACACCTGGCTTGAGAGCAGTACATGTGAAAAGGATCTAGGAGTCTTGGTTGACCACAAACTTGACATGAGCCAACAGTGTGACGCGGCAGCTAAAAAAGCCAATGCAATTCTGGGCTGCATCAATAGGAGTATAGCATCTAGATCAAGGGAAGTAATAGTGCCACTGTATTCTGCTCTGGTCAGACCTCACCTGGAGTACTGTGTCCAGTTCTGGGCACCACAGTTCAAGAAAGACACTGACAAACTGGAACGTGTCCAGAGGAGGGCAACCAAAATGGTCAAAGGCCTGGAAACGATGCCTTATGAGGAACGGCTAAGGGAGCTGGGCATGTTTAGCCTGGAGAAGAGGAGGTTAAGGGGTGATATGATAGCCATGTTCAAATATATAAAAGGATGTCACATAGAGGAGGGAGAAAGGTTGTTTTCTGCTGCTCCAGAGAAGTGGACACGGAGCAATGGTTCCAAACTACAAGAAAGAAGATTCCACCTAAACATTAGGAAGAACTTCCTGACAGTAAGAGCTGTTTGACAGTGGAATTTGCTGCCAAGGAGTGTGGTGGAGTCTCCTTCTTTGGAGGTCTTTAAGCAGAGGCTTGACAACCATATGTCAGGAGTGCTCTGATGGTGTTTCCTGCTTGGCAGGGGGTTGGACTCGATGGCCCTTGTGGTCTCTTCCAACTCTATGATTCTATGATTCTATGATTCTATTCTATGAAGGTAGGTGAGAAAAGCCCCAGGGCTCCTTGCTAATTTCTCCCAGGCTTGTTACTCAGCTAGATCCCAGCTGGGTTACCTGCCAAGCTGCTTCTTGCATCCAAGCTATGGTTTATGCTGGGAAGCTGGAGGGGGGCAAGGGGGCTACCTGAGAGTCTGGCTGAAGCCTCATGGTCTACTGGGAAACTCCTGAGTTCCCAGAGGAATGTTGAGCTTCAAAGAGGTGGGATCGGCAGAATAAGGCTACCTGAAAGCTTGCTCAAATGCTAGGAGTTTCCCAGCTTCCCAATGAACATATGGCTTCCAGGGAATTGGCTGGGTGGAAGGAAGAGACTGAAAGTCAGGTGCTCAGCTGTGAAATTCCTCACCTCACAGTTCAGCAGCAGGCTTTAAACTAGTGGGCCAGGGAAGGTACCTGAAAGCTTACTCCAAGCCTAATGACTCCTGCTCTCTTGAAGGAGTGCAAGGTTTATGGGAAGCCGATGGGCATGAATGGAGCTACCCAAAAACCTGTCCCAGCTGGATGATGGCAAGGACCCAGCTGAGCACTAGGGCTTGCAACAAGCTGGACAAGTGCAAGGGAGTGCTATAAAATCCATGTCAGCTGTAAGACGCCTGGCTTCATACATGAGCAGTATGCTTCATGAATCCTGGAGGGGGGGTGGACTGGAGCTATGCCTCACCTGATGCACAGCTGAACAGTTCAATACCTAGTTCAGTATTAGGATTCAAGGAAGCTAATCCTGGAGCAGAGGAAAGCTGAAGCCAGCCCTGAATGCAAGGTGTTATAGGTGCTTGAGAGCTGCCGGTGGGGCTGCCTTGAGGGCTGCCCCAAGCCTGAAGCTCAGTTGGGGGATCCTTGACCACCAAAGTGTGAGCTAGGCTTCACAAAAGCTGAGGCCAGCAGCCGGGTGGGTGGACTGCCAAAATGCCTCCCCAAGCCCAATGCTTAGCTAGAAGATTCTTGACTACTTAGCTGTGTGCTAGGAGCCACGAAATCTGTAGGGAGCAGCTTCAGAGGTTTCCTGATGCCTGCAGCAAGCTTTAGGCGCAAGTATTTGACAACCCACCCAAGTGGTATAATTCACAAAAGCTGGTGGGGAGGGGAATGCCTGGATGGCTGTCCCAAGCCGCACGCTCAGTTGGGAGATTTTTTGCCACCTACCTGGCTGTTGGTCTTCCCATAAGCTGGTGGAAGAAGCAGTTGAGAAGCAGGGCTATGTGTAAGGTTTTGCAATTGCTGGGTGGGTGCCTGGAGGCCTGCTCCAAGCCCAGTGCTCAACTGGGGAATTCTTGACCACCCAGCTGAATGCCAGGCTTTATGTAAGCTGGTGGGGAGCAGTTGGGAGGAGGGCACCTGGATTCCTGCTCTGAGCCTCACGCTCAACAGGGAGGTTCATGACCACCCAGTTGAGAGTTAGGCTTCAAAAAAGCTAGTCGGGTGCTGCCAGGTGGGTGGGCTGCCCAGGTGCCTGCCCCAAGCCTGATACGAGGTTCTTGACCACCTAGCTGTTCACATAAGCCGGGGGAAGGAGCAGCTGAGAAGCTGGGGAGGGCTATGTGGATGCATGGCAAAAGCATCTCAACTGTGAGATACTTGGCTTATCAGAAAATCAGCAGACTGATAGGGCTGGTGGGGAACAAGAGGCTGCCTGAGAGCCTGCTTTAACCTAATCCCTAGCTGGGAGTTTCCTGACTTTCAGATTAAGCTTCATCTGGCAAGGAGGAGGGTGGTTGAAAGTCTACTCCAGCTTAGCTACTGTCCCCACTCCTTGATGAACAGCAGGCTTCAGCCTCGCAGGGAGCAGGGGAGCTACTTGAAAGCTAGTCCCAAGCCTGATACTCAGCTGGGAGATTCCTGGTTTGCAGCTGAGCACTAGGCTTAAAACAAGCTGGACAGGTGCAAGGGAGTGCTATAAAATCCACCTGACGCTCAGCTGAGAAATTCCTGGCGTCATGTTGATGCAGCAGGCGAGAATAAATGGACTGGGGATGGGGGACTGGAGCTCTGTCCCACCTGATCTTCAGCTGGGAGATTCTTCAATATCTACTTCAAGGAAGCTGATCTTGGCGCACATAGGAAAGTTGAAGCCAGCCCACAATGTAAAGCTTCTGCAGGTGCTGGGGAGCAGCTGGTGCTCAGCTGGGAGATTATTGACCACCCAAGTTTGTGTGACACTTCAGAAAAGCTGGTGGGAAGCAGCTGGGTGGGCTGACGAAATGCCTGCCCCAAGCATGATGCTCAGCTAGGAGTTCCTTGCCTACCTAGCTGAGTGCTCGGAGTCACAAAAGCTGGTAGGAAACAGCCAGTGGGGTTTCCTGATGTCTGGTGCACAACTGGAAGGTATGTGACAACCCACCCGAGTGCTATCATTCACAAAAGCTGGCAGGGAGCATCGAGGAGAGGGGACGGCCTAGATGCCTGTCCCAAGCTCAGCTGGGAGACTTTTGACTATCCAGCTGAGCATTAGAAATAACAAAAGCTGGTGGGCAACAGCTGAGAGGGGAGACTGCCTGGATGGCTGCCCTAAGCCTAGTGACTGACTAGGAGATTTCTGACCACCCAACTGTGTGTTAGGCTTCACAAAAACCAGCTAGCAGGGAACAGCAAGGTGGGAGGCTGCCTGGAAGCTTGCCCAAAGCCTAACACACAGCTGGAAGGTTCTTGCTAACTCAGATCAATGTAAGACTTCACATAGGCTAGTGGGAAGCAGTAGGCAAGCTCTCTGGACATCTGCTGTTAGCCTGATGCTCAGCTGGGAGGTACTATCATTCAGCAAACTTCAGGGGAGATGGCAGGGAACAAGGGGCTGCCTGAAGAGCTTGCTCCAACCTGATGCTAGCTGGGAGTCTCCCAAACTTCCCAGAAGAATGTTAGGCTTCTTCTGGCAAGGAAGGTGACTGAAAGTCCACTCAGATGCTTAGCTGGCAGATTTCTGACCACCACCACCCAGATGACCAGGAGGCTCCAGCCTGGCAGGGAGCAAAGGAGCTGCCTGAAAGCCTGTCCCCATGCCTGATGCTCATCTGTGGTGCTTTTGACCTCCCAGATCCACAACAGGCTTCAGGAACAAGGAAGTATCTTAAAGCCTGTGCCAAGCCCAGTGTCAAACTGAGAGACCCATAAACTTCCAGAGTCACAGCAGGCTGCAAGAAGCCGAAAGGGAGCAACAGGGGGCAGGGGCTGGCTGGGGGCTAGGAGGTTCCTGACACTTCAGTTGTAGGAAGCTGGTAGGCAGCAGGAGGTGCTTTCTGAAAGTCTGGTCCAAGCCTGATGCTCAACTGGGAAATTCAAACGAGTAACAGGCTTCATGGGGGTTGGATCTGCTCCAGGCATGAATCTCAGCCTGGAGACCCCCCCCCCAATTCTTACTTGAATAGTAGGCTTCAAGGAAGCTGTCACGGATCAAGAAGGCTATCTTAGTTTGGCTCTCAGCTCAGGGTCTGGCTTCAGAGAAACCAGATGAGAAGCTGACGGGGCTGTGGGGGAGCCAGTGGGCTACTTGAATGCCTGTCCGATGCCCGAGCTGTAATGTGTAGCTTTAGGGCTTCATCTCTTGAGACCTGAAATTGCAAGATCAGCCAAGGAACAACAGGATTGGGAAGCAAGCGGCTTTGAGGAGCCTAAGTTCCCTGCTCAGAAAATGTTCTTTGGGGCAAAAAGACTCCTAAGGTTTG
This sequence comes from Podarcis erhardii, assembly GCF_964252035.2. Classification (NCBI taxonomy): domain Eukaryota; kingdom Metazoa; phylum Chordata; class Lepidosauria; order Squamata; family Lacertidae; genus Podarcis; species Podarcis erhardii. Next base: position 5,635,767 of record NC_138502.1, on the reverse strand, counting down.
CTAGGCTGCGATGGCTGAAGTAGACAGGAGCCTTGGGTTCTCTCTGGAGTGGGCGGCAATGGATGAGTGGGGCCAAGCTGGTTAGGACAGAGGTGTGTACCCAGCCATAGAAGAGTAGAGTAGTTGAGTGGTTTAGAGAACAAGGAATGTGGTATCTGTTGCACCTGAAAGTAGCAGCCCTGGGGAAGCTCATGCTTCTGGGGGAGGAGAGAGGAGCATAACAGCTTAAAACAAGCATGGACTCCCCACATTAGGAGAGTGGTTTCCAGTGGTTGCAAGCTGGAGTCAGCATGTGCTGGGACTCCTAAGTTTGATCATCAGCTCTGGCTGAGGAGGAGAAGGTAGAGAAGATGTGGGTGACTGGGGAGGGGGCCTGTGCAAGGTCAGAAGGGAAGTTCCATGGGGCTGAAAGGCATCCCAGGTCTTGTAGCTAGAGAAGGACATGTTTGGCAGTTGTCACTATTGAACTGGAATGGTTCCTCTTTTCTGGAACTTGTCTCTGGCAAAGCACTGTCCCTGCCTTGCCTTTGGGGTGGGCCTTCTTGAAACTATCTTAATTATGAGTTGCTTTTGTTCAGCAGCATCCCCAAGACTTCTAAACATCTCTGTGTGGACACACCTCATCTTTAACACTCACACATGCTGATGTTCCTCACATTCAGCATTTGAGAACATGTTGTTGGACTCATGCCTTCTCACAATATTTGCACCTTCTTGGCTTTTAAAGATTGCTGGGCAGACCCATTTTATGCCTGGATTTTATCTACTGCAGGGTTATCTTTTCTTGATGTTATCATTTTACTGAGTTGTTGCATAGTCTGTTTTATTATGTATGCTGCCTGTTGAGTCAGCCACCAGAGACACATGGCTGTTTCCTTGGTCTTACTCCTGAAGCAAGGTATCTAAGCAGTTAAAGTTTTTCCCATCATGGCAGGAAAAGCTTCCCCTCCTAACTGTCTGAGTGACACCTGTGTGTGGAAAGGAACTGGCTATGTGTCCACAATTTGCAAGCTGTTGAGAAACCTGAAGTTTTTCTCATGGGACAGACGTCCGGCAGCACCCTCTTGGCCTAAGGCTCTGCATCCTCTAACGGACAGCAAGGCCTTGTTCCCACAGAGGTAGTAGATCTAGGTCTCAGAGATAACACATGGCTGATATGCCTTCGGGTTTTTCCCAACCTGCATTATTTGTAAAAAGTACTGTTGTTGTTCAGCTAGTGAACCAGGGGAAAATGGGGCACCTCATGCTTAGAGGACAAATTTGCCCCTCCATTCTCTCCATCCAGCTTTTACAACCCTCCCCAGACTTACCACATCCCATTCCTTGAGTGTTTTTTGCCTGATTGGGAAGTGTCCTTGTATTGTGATATTGGTTCTTGCTTAATTTGGATGGGGGAATCTATGTGTGCACAGAATCCTCTGAATTTTCTGCAGCTAGAAAGTGCAAAAGAGTTCCATCTTTTGCTCTGTTCATCTTGGCTCCTTTTGACTTTGAACATGACTCCAGTTAGCATGTGCCCCCAGAACATTGCTCATGATGGAATGAGACCCTTGGGTTACAAATGTTCCCCACCCTGCTGCTAGAATTTTTCCTCCCTGACATTGTTTCCTTTAGGCATAGGCCAGACAGTTTTGCCACCAGTGAAAACTAGGCAAAAACTACACGCTTCCTTCTTACCGCTTTCCATAAACCACAAAGCCCCCTTTTCATGGATGTAAGATCCCCCCCACAACTTTTTTAAAAATAAATAAATGTAGACTTCAAAATAAAAATGTATCTGGTTTGGTTATAGATTAAGAACTTGAAGCCAAAAAATTTTGATGTGGAATTCACTGAATAACAGTGCAAATGCAGCTCAAGGACAGGTGTCAAGCATTTGGCAAATCTGGAGATAATCAGCCAGTTGGTGGGTGCTGTTTGTATTCTACAAATAATTTGGCATCCTAAGCTTTCAGTATTTTCAAGAGAGTTTCTAGCTCTCGTGCTTAAGAAAACAAGTTTGAAACTGATGCTTTGGTGCAATAGATACCTTCCCTCTCTCAAACAAATGGCCAGGAGATCAATTAAGCAGCATTCTTCATGCCCAGTAGGTTTGGAACTTGTTGGCAATAGCAGAACTATGGATGAACTGAGGGATGCGGGTGGCACTGTGGTCTAAACCACTGAGCCTCTTGGGCTTGCTGATCAGAAGGTCGGCGGTTTGAATCCCCACGACGGGGTGAGCTCCGGTTGCTTGTTCCCAGCTCCTGCCAACCTAGCAGTTCAAAAGCATACCAGTGCAAGTAGATAAATAGGTACCACTGCGGCAGGAAGGTAAACAGTGTTTCTGTGCACTCTGGTTTCCGTTATGGTGTTCCTTTGTGCCAGATGCGGTTTAGTCATGCTGGTCACATGACCCAGAAAGCTGTCTGTGGACAAATACCAGCTCCCATGGCCTGAAAGTGAGATGCGTGTCACAACCCCATAATCGCCTTTGACTGGACTTAACCGTCCAGGGGTACTTTACCTTTACTTTTACTTTTATGGATGAACTTGAGCATGTCCCAGTGTCTTTCAGGTAAATGTGCTGTCTCAAATAATGTTTGTGATAGAGGCAACCAGGCCCCTTTAAGGCTCTTACTATTAGCACTGGCTCCAAGAGCAAAGGATTTGCTTCTAGTATCAATAAGATCTTAATAGAAATTGCGACAGGGCTCCTTACTGGTCTGGGAGATACATATGAGTGAGCAGAGTGATGAAGTGAAATGTACATATCTATGGTTTTCCTGACCAGGGAAGTCACTGTCGACTTGCGTAAGGGAAAATACTTTAAAATTAGCCATAAATGGTAGAGAACTCCAGGACAACTATTCCCTAAAGAAACTACCACTCACTCCAGGTCTTGGAGGGTTAAGCCAGGTACCAGCTGCTTTTTTTGTTTGCGTTCATAACTTAATTCTAAGAAGAATCCCAGCCAGGGCATCAGACAAGCTCTGTCCAGGCCCGAACATAGCTTCTGCTGCTGCTTCTTCTTCTTCTTCTTCTTCTTCTTCTTCTTCTTCTTCTTCTTCGATCACACATAGCCAAGTAAGATTGTCTTCCATAAACACGGTTTTAACAGTGGGTCCATAAGTGACTGTAGAGGCCAGTTCTGGATCCACACATCCTTCCACAGTGGGGACATAGGTTTCCAGGGAGGAAATGATCATGGTGAGGGTTTGCCAAGCATGCCTTCCTCTTAGCACATTTCTCCCTTTCATCCTGACTTCAAGTGTCTTCAAAGCTCGTGATACTTTTGGTAAAGGCAGTTCTCCAGTGGTAGCTCTCGCAGGCCAGTGTTTCCCAGTTGTCAATGTGTATACTACATTTTTTTAGATTTGCCTTGAGAGAGTCTTTAAATCTCTTTTGTTGACCACCAGCATTATACTTTCCATTTTTGAGTTGGCATGGATGTGGTGCTAGAGACACTTATTACCACTTACTATGTTGTGATGAGGGCAGGAATGAGACAGTGATATCGTGTAACCCACACTCAGCCCATGGAACACACATTTGCTGCACAGCATATCTTCAACATGACTTTTGCTCTCTTTAATTGCAGCAAGTGCCACAGCCCCGACGGTCTTCCCATTGCCTCCCTGTAGCCAAGACTCCTCTACCGCCTCCCTGGTCTCCATAGGTTGTCTGGTCTTTGGCTACTTTCCTGAACCGGTCACAGTACAGTGGAATTCGGGAGCCATCTCCAGCGGCATCCGAACCTTCCCTGCACTATTGGATTCATCCAGGGGCCTCTACACTCTCACCAGCCAGCTCACCATCCCAACCAGCACCTGGGAATCAGAGAAGTTTGAATGCAATGTCACACATGCAGCTACCGGCTTCACAGCCAACAAAGACATTGAGCGTGAGTCTTTCTGGGCCTTGATTATCTGCTTGCTTTTTAACTCCCAAATGGGCAATCAATGCGGTTAAAGAAAGTAATGTACTTGGGTGGAGAGAGAGGGGCAATAGATGCAATATTTTTGTGTAGTATTATTGTCTCATTCCAAGGCACATTAAGCATGGCAGGCACCACCCAAAAGAAAAACTGCCTCTGCCCAACAAGGCTTACAAATGAAATATAGGGGTTGGAGTGGAGAGAACGAGTTTGGAATCCTCCATTCAGTACCAACAATGGTATAAGAAAAAGTCAGGTTGCACCATTTCAGATTTCAGTTGTCAGCAGCAAGTTGGAGCATCATCCAGCAGCAGCTTTTTGGAATACATTTCAAGGTTAGATTGATTTAGAGGGATTTGTGGCCATTTATAGATAATTCTTCTTTGGAGCAATGTTACCAAAACACAAAACATACACACACATGTGAATGGCATTCATGACCCCTCATTTTAATTCCTTATATGAGTTGTCAACCTGCAGAACCAGTGAAATGAATTAAGTTCTGGGGTGGTTGGCTGTTCCTACAGCCCAATCACTTGTAATGTTGGAAGGAATGGTTAGGATTCATCTGCCTGTGCCATCTTTGTGCTGAAGCAAGCAAGGCAAAGCATGATAGCTACAGGGGGGAGGCAAGCTTTGAATAGGGATACCGAGTGGGGGGAAAGTGCCTTGATGAGAAAGTGAGGATGTTCATAACTTTGGGATCAGCATGTCAGAAGGTGGGGAGGATGATAATAGGAGAACCAAAAGAGGCGAATTGCAGAACTAGTAGTCACTTAGGCCTCAAAGGTTACATGGAGAGGGAAATAGGTGGCAAAGTGAAGATCACTAAGACATGGGGAAGGGGGATTGATCACAAACAAATGGTATTAATTCCACTCACATATGGATGTGGGAGAATATCAGTTCAGTTCAGATTTAAATATGAATCAACCTAATTCACAACACTTGAATGAAAACACAGCCATCCTTTCAAATTCACACTTATCCGGATTTTGCAAAGCAGTTCTCCAGCCAAGTAGTGTGTACAAAAATGAACCTACTAAGGAAAGATGTGCACAAAAATGGATATATTAGTATAAATAACATATTAAAATGCATTATATCAGGAGCACTGCTTAGCAAAAATGTTTATATTAGGCAAGATTGTATGTAAAGACAGCATGTTAGGAAAAAAATAGTTTAAAATGCAGATGAATTTTCATAAGTACTTATTTTAGAAATATTTGCATACAGATATGGAGAATGGGGGGGGGGAGAGAAACTGAGAGAAATCAAAATTGACAAGTTAACCCATCCCTGCTTTCCCATAACTTATACCCCTCCAGACTCTCCTGCAAAACCACCAGTGGTCCCAGAAGTCCGCCTGCTCCATTCCTCCTGCGATCCCAGGCATGCCACCATTGAGCTGCTGTGCATTATCTCCAGCTTCTACCCCAGCAGGGTGACGATAGAGTGGCTAGTGGGTGGGCAACCTGGCTTGCTATCCTCGATCACAGCACCGCCCAGGAAGGATGCCCATGGGTACACCTTCAGTACCACAAGCACAGTCAATGTTAGCAAAGAAGACTGGCAGGCTGGGAATACCTACCACTGCCAGGTGTTCCACGAAGCAACCCAAACCAAATTGAAAAGCAAAGCCAAGATATGTGAAGGTAGGAAAGATTGACTGAGCTGGCACTTGTGTTTTCCTCTGTTTGGGTGGGCATGGACTGGAATGCAGGGGTGAAGAGGACAACTGCTTCGAGGTTACTGAGGGTCCTCTCAAGTGCTAAGCATTTCAAGATAGTGTCCTTCCTAATTCATACACACACACACACACACACACACACACACAGTGGTAACTCGGTTTGGGAACTTAATCCATTACAGAAGTCTGTTCTTAAACCGAAACCATTCTTCAGCCGAGGTGCACTTTCCCTAATCAGGCCTCCTGCCGCCAGTGCCCTTCCACTGTTCAGCTTCCATTCTTAGACCGAGGTAAAGTTCTCAAAATGGGACACTACTTCAGGTTTTGTGAAGTTCGTAAACCGAATTGTTCATAATGACCGCTCCCCACATCAAATGGGGGACATTTTTTGTGTGGTTGCGTGCAGCCCCCCCCCCCCCGATCCTACACAGCTCCCTAAAAACCTGGCTTTGCCCCCTCCCACGCTGGATACCTGAACAGTTAACCAATCCCGGCGGGGGGGGGGGGCGTTGCCAGGGGAGTTAGCCAGGTAGGGTGGGACCGCCCTGCCCACACAATAGAGGGTGGAACTTACCTGTGAGTCCTCTTAAACCGAGGTACCACTGTATGTATGTGCGTGTGTATACATTATATACACACACACACACACACATACACACACACACAAACACACAGTATGCACATACATACACATACATATATTCATTCATACATACATATGCACTGCTTTCTATCATGGCCCATTGAAATAAACCTTTTCCCACTGACTGCAATGTACACATGACCTTAATGGCAGAGTAGTTATTTTCCATTTCTACTGGAAGCAGGACTTGGGGAAGACATAGTTCAGTGGACATCAGAGTGCCGCAAATGTCCATGAAAAGTCTTGGCAAATATGCTATCCTCTCCAGGGAGGTGGGGTCAGAGGACATTTTCCTTCCTCTACAACATGTAGTTTGACTCAGTGCCTTCTCCTACATAAAACAATGTGGTCTTGATAGCAGAAGCTGATGTTGTAGAAGGGGGTAACAGGGAACTGTTTGTTCCTGCTCATTATTCACAATGGAATATGGAGGGTGACAGGGAACTTTTTTTAATTTATTTTTTGCTTGGTTACTGACAATGGAATATGGAGCTTTTATTGATTCTCGGACACCCAAGGGCACCAAATGCCAGCTTCTTTCCTTTAATACATGTACCAGGTGTGGAGTTATTGATTCCTTTTACTCTGCAGCAATGACTGCCCTTCTTAACAGGATGCATGCAAGCCCCTAAAACAGCAGAGAGGGGAGGGGCGGTTGGAGAAGTAACATGACGTTTGTATCCCCAGATAATACTGATTGCCCCTCCGCTGGCATTAGCGTGCGAATCATGCCCCCAACCGCAAAAGACTTGTACATAAACAGAGACCCTACGCTCACCTGTGTGGTGGAAAATCTGGAAAATGCAGACGGGCTGAAAGTCACCTGGTCACGGGCAGATTCAGGACCTGTGAGCCCAGGTTTATTGGAAGTGAAAGAAGAGCTTAATGGAAAGTACACCGCGACCAGCTCCCTCCCTGTAACAACATGGCTGCAGGGTGAGGAATTCACCTGCAAGGTGGAATATCCAAGCTTGGCTGCTCCCATCAATAGGACCATTGCCAAGATGAGAGGTAAGAGGGAAACAGTGTTGGTCTCCTGTTCTGGGGTTGGTGTCCTTGTGTTCCAGCAGGAAAGAGAATACTTAAACACCCAGCACCACTTGGCTTATCTGTGATTTACACTGCGGACACACTTTGCAATCTCACACAGTCTGGTGGGGCTATTGTGCAGGTTTGCACAATCATTCTACACTTGTCTCTGCTCACAGGTTTTTATGGTGCTTGAGAAACCTGCAATGCATGCTTTTTATCAGAAGGCAACACTGGGACTATTTCCATCTCCAGCTAAGGATCCTTCTAACCCCTAAATCTGTCTATTGATAGGCAGATGAAGGATTGAGCCAGTTCTGTTGAGGGCAGTACATTTTCCTTTCGCTGGTGGCCTAATCTGTACATTTAAGGAGGTACCTGGAAAGAACAATGTGGGAATTTGAGCATACCAATACCTTCTCAGGAAAGACTGGAATTCTCTGTGTTATGGGCCCCCTCTGTATATCTGTTAAAAGAAAGTAGGCTGTGTAAAATCTCTGCTATCTTGGTTTGGTATCTTATGTATTCATCCAGCTTGAAGAAGCCCAACCCATGTTGCACTTCTTCCTACCCTACCCACATGCAAAAGGGCTTCAGCTAAATGCATTCTAGCTCATTAATGTTGTCGTTGAGGATTTACTCTGTCTACTGTACTTGAAACTGTTTTTCAAACCATTTAGCAGATAATAATCAGCACTCCTGCCCAAACCACAAGCCCCAGGATTCTCATGGGGAGAAGCCATGACATTCAAATTGTAACAGGAATTGCAATATGGATAGATTAATTTCTAAAACTTTGTTTGCTGTGCTATTTATGAATGCGAATGCCGCCAGAGAAGGCCAAGCTGTTCTATTTTTTATTATTATTATTTATACATACATACATACATACATACATACATACATACCCTGCCCATCTGGCGGCTCCCAACAGAATATTAAAAATATGATAAAACATCAAACATTAAAAACTTCCCTAAACAGGGTTGCCTTCAGATGTCTTCTAAAAGACAGATAGTTGTTTATTTCTTTGACATCTGATGGGAGGACATTCCACAGGGCGGGTGCCACAACCGAGAAGGCCCTCTGCCTGGCCCCTTGTAACTCGCAGTAAGGGAACCGGCAGAAGGCCCTCGGAGCTGGACCTCAGTGTCCGGGCTGAATGATGGGGGTAGAGATGCTCCTTCAGGTATACTGGGCTGAGGCCATTTAGGGCTTTCAAGGTCAGCACCAACACTTTGAATTGTGCCCAGAAACAGGGTACCTGTGTATATCATGGAGACAAGCAGTGTTTTTTTTCTAGAAAAATAAGTGTCATTACTCACCATTAAGTGAGTACAGTAAGTGCCACACTTTTTAAAGACAAAACAAAAGGTGTTAGTACTGTGTACCCTTGAATACCCCCCCCCAGGGGGAACACTGTTTCCTGACCAGAAAGAAGAGCACAGGTAGTCTCTGGGGAAATCCTCATGCAGTTTCACATAGTATGACGGGCCTTTTGGGATCATTATTGGGAATGTACTGCGGCATATACTAATTGGTTCTAATCTTAATCACTGCTGGCACATCTTTTCTCTCATACATTCGCCCACCCCATCCCCCCCCCAAAAAAGGCGACATAAAGGCTCCCAAGGTGTTCCTCTTCTCCCCGCACAACGAGGAAATCCGTGCTCAGCCACGAATGCTGACGCTCACCTGCCTGGTCACAGGATTCACCCCAAAAGAAGTTTCTATCCAGTGGCTGAAGAATAACAATGCCATGCCTGAAGATCACCATGTCAACACGCCAGTCATGAAGGACAAGAGCAACAACTCTCACTTCATCTACAGCAAGCTGACAATCCCATTCTCTGACTGGAACAATGGAACCCCTTTCACTTGCATAGTTTACCACGAAGCCCTCCCCATGAAGTTCACCCAGAGGACCGTGGAGAAATCCCAGGGTAAAAAATGATGGCCATACCTCCTATGCACTGTAACCTCTTCAGCCTCTCCCGGATTTTCCTCTAGCATTGTCAGATGACCTGTGTAAAGGGCTTCCATGCATGCATGTTTGGCCTATGGCTGAATAAAAGAGAACTAACTCAGATATATCCCATGTTGTGGTCACTTGCAGGAGAATCGATGACTGGTGTGGGGTGGGTGTGTTCTGGAAAGCAAGGAGAGAATGGATTTATTAAGTGGGTCTTCATGATATGGGAAGCAAAATGTATTCGCCATTATCAGAGCTATGCCATGGGGAGTGGGGAGGTTGCAAAGGTCTGGTGTCAGTATATGTGAAGTTTTACTACTCACAACAGGCCCTTGCCATGTCCTAGAAGTGAGAGTGATTTGGTCCAAAGACACCCAGTGAGCTTCATCTAGATAAATGGTGATTTGAATCTGGGTCAAATTCCACCGGGCTCAAGTCCAACATCCTGTCATCTGCTCCACACTGGCTTCCCTCTGTACATGTCCATATACAGGAAGCTGCTCTCCTTTTAATGTCTGGTGCTGAAAACAGCTGCTATAACATTGAAGAGGAATATTTATGTATCCTCCTCTCCCACAAAGATTCTGTTGCAGATCCCCCTCAACCTCTCCCATCGCAACCACCAGCAGCTTCATCCTTTGGTCAACTGGCACCAGGCCTCTGTTCCTCAATGGTTCAAACTAGTCAATTGTGGCAGAGCTGTGGAGTTCACTGCAGACCCAGAAACAGTATTATAACTCAGTGTTCTGTGTATTAGAAGCTGATAGATAATATTACAGCAGGAAAAGAAGCTGTGGAGGACAGTGTAAACAAGCAGAACTGAAGTAGCAGCAGAGCAAGGGGACCAGAATGTCAAGAAGGTCCAAGATGCTAACAAGCCTTGGGTGGCTCAAATAGAAGCAATGGATTTAGAAATGGGAGCATGTTTGGGAACACACACACACACACACACAAACACAAGCACAAACCAAGGGAGTAAAAATAAAAAGGCTGGGGAAATGAGCAAAATGTATTTCTAAATTTGCCACAGTCCCAAAAAATCAAGGCCTAAGCCTCATATTCTAATTTTGCCTTCTTGATATGAATATGTATTCTGCCCATTGCAGACGACTGGTGGGAAATTATTTTATGTTGCCCTTCTCTTCTTCTGTCTTCCTGTTTGGGATATATCTTATAAGATGTAAGAAGCTGACTTTTATTGAGTCTTGATCAGCTTTCCTTCTCAGCCTAATGCTGGTCACTCTGACCAGCTCCAGCTCTTCAAACTCTACGTAACGGTTTCATGAATCCTTTCAAAAGAAACCAAGATAAAATCATGAATGACAGTTCTAATTACAGATATTGGCTGTATCCAGTGCTAGCCTTACTCATAGCAGACCCACTGGAATTAATGAATAAGACTACCACTTGTCCATTAATTTCAATAGCTCTACTCTGAGTAGGACTAGCATTGGCTACCATCTGTGCAAGGTATGTTCTCTGCTACAAGGACAGAGATATCTGTATGGAGCTGGAAGTACAGGAGCAGGCAAGGCATCCTGGGGAAAGATAGTTCAACAGAGAGCAGGAGTAAGGGAGTCATAGGGCCAGAAAGTATCCAGCAGTCATCTGGTGCAACAGTCGTGCACACTCACCATCGACAATATATAGCTTTCCTTCATATCAACTCACATTGTCCAGATTATTCATCTCAGGGAGGCAGCAGAAGAAACTAAGAAAATGCACTACACCTGCATTGCCTGAGAGCAAAGAATAGTCTGTAAGAGCCGGACTAAATGTGATAACAGGGACAAGGAACAGCCACAGGGAAGGGTGATCTTCATCAGGACTACTGTACATACCCGGGTGCCTACAAAACTTATCCCTCAAAGTGGCTGTTAAATATAAAAAAAATCAAGTGACAGTTAGCATCCCATCTGTGAGAAATTGAAATTAATAATTATGATAATGCTGATAGCAAATAATAATAATAATAATAATAATAATAATAATAATAATAATAATAGACCCTAAATCTGATTGGGATGGGTGAGCAAACTGAGCCAAGCTTTGGATAGACTGGCGAATAGGTCAGATGGATGAGGAGCCATGAGAGAAAATCAAATTCACTGAATATTCAGGACATATTACTGGACTGGCCTTACATTGAGGGTGGGATGTGAGAGATAATATGTTAGAGAGGGTGCTTTGACCTAATCATGACACGCAGGTATACAATGGGGGGTATTTTCCCCCCTCAGAGATATAGTCTGGGATCACCTCAGAACCACCCAGTCAAACACATACAGTGGTGCCCTGCAAGACGAATGTCTCGCAAGACGAAAAACTCACTAGACGAAAGGGTTTTCTGTTTTTCGAGGTGCTTCGCAAGACGAATTTCCCTATGGGCTTGCTTCGCAAGATGAAACTGCTAATAGCCGCTAAGCCGCTAATAGCCACTAAGCCGCTAATAGCCGCTAATAGCCGCTAATAGCCGTGCTTCGCAAGACGAAAAAACCGCAAGACGAAGCAACTCGCAGAACGAATTAATTTCGTCTTGCGAGGCACCACTGTACACACAAAAAGATAAGCTGCCTCAAACTCTCTTGACATTTTGGGCAGTGATTTTAAAAATTGGGGGGGTAGGATTTCTAAGTACACTTGGGTCCAGCAGCCCAAATCTCCACTCAAACACCCAGTTTACAGTTACAGGTAGGTAGCCGTGTTGGTCTGCCGTAGTTGAAACAAAATAAAAAAATCCTTCCATTAAGACCTTAGAGCCCAACTAAGTTTGTTATCGGTATGAGCTTTCGTGTGCATGCACACTTCTTCAGATACTTTGCACACGAAAACTCATAACAATAACAAACTTAGTTGGTCTATAAGGTGGTACTGGACGGAATTTTTTTATTTTGTTTTGACTCTTGCCCCAATTATGCTGCAATGCTGTGGCCTCAGCCACCTGCACATGAAATGAACACAATTCCCTACCCACACCTACTCGCTGGTTACTCCATACCTCAATGTTAACAGGTGGCCTGCTTTGCGTACTGGCTAGTGTTCGGTTTTGGTGGTTAGAAGACCAGATTCAAAGCCCCCATCAACCATGATGCTCACTGTGTGGCCTTTCTATATGGCCCTCAGAAGAGAGAGAGAGAGAGAGAGAGAGAGAGAGAGGCTGAAGTTACTCTGAAGAACTAGGCACAAACATTACCTGGGGTGAACAGGCTGGGTTACCAAAACTCTAACACCAAGCCTCTATTTCAAAATTTAGATGATATTTATTGTTATGTAGATGATAGATGATCTTGCAGATGTGCAGTTCATGTGTCATAGGTTTTGGGGTTTTGTAGTCCGTGTTAGACTGTAAGAATAAGAAGAAATATAAGAATAGTACATCAGTACTACTGAGTAGAACCTATGAGTCTGTATAACTCTAAGTGAAGTGTGCATGCATGCTAATACCTGCCACTTGTATCTATATTACTATGGACAGGGAAGACTTGGCAGACAAATGGGAGCGGATAGAATCTAATGGGGAAAGTGGATTTTTAAATGGCAACCCATAGTAATAATAATAATAATAATAATTTATTATTTGTACCCCGCCCATCTGGCTGGGTTTCCCCAGCCACTCTGGGCGGCTTCCATAAAAACCAGAAATACACTAAAATATCACAGATTAAAAACTTCCCTGAACAGGGCTGCCTTAAGATGTCTTCTGAATGTCAGGTAGTTATTTATCGCTTTGACATCTGATGGGAGGGCGTTCCACAAGGCGGGTGCCACTACCGAGAAGGCCCTCTGCCTGGTTCCCTGTAGCTTTGCTTCTCGTAATGAGGGAACCGCCAGAAGGCCCTCGGCGCTGGACCTCAGCGTCCGGGCAGAACGATGGGGGTGGAGACGCTCCTTCAGGTATACTGGGCCTGGCATTAGGTCAGGAATTACCTTACCAATGCACTATGATAGAATTCCCACCCTGTGGGTTTCATACATTTCTCCCTGCAATTACAGTCAAATTTCAGAACAGGTAGCTTTGAGATTTCTGTAGCCTGTGTTGATTACAAAGGGTATAGACATCAGTGGTGGGTGAAGCTTGGGGATGTTTTATGGTGAATACAGGGATTGACGTCTCTTTCTCTCTCCTCACAGAGGTGACTGTGTCAACAATGGATGATTACAGCAATGAGAAGGAGGAGGAACTGGACCGCCTGTGGCGAACCATCTTCATTTTCTTTGTTCTCTTCCTCCTCAGTGTTTCTTATAGTGCCACCATTACACTATTCAAAGTGAGTAGAGGGGAAGGGATATTATATATCGATATTTGCATTTAAATGGTGGAGGAAGGGAGGCAACATAAACAAATCAGGGATAGAAAGACGAGAAAAGACAAAGGGATAATGCTGAGATGTTTGTACTGTTAGTTGTAAATTACTGGATGGTTCTGTAGAAGAATGAGCCTATACCGTTACATGTATACTGTGTCAAACAGTCCATTCAATATCCCACTAAAATCAGAACAACAAGTCAAAAATATTTGACTTGTTGGTGGGAAAGACAAAAATATTTGACTTGTTGGTGGGAAAGACAAGTTAAGGGTAATGGGATGGGGAAAGATGGCAAGGAATGGTTTTATGGTTCATTGCCCATAGGCCATAGTTCTTCATGTGGAATTTGCTCTAGCAAGAGGTAGCGACGGCCATCAACTTGGAAGGTTTTAAAAGACAAATTCATGGGAAATGAGGTTATCAGTGGCTACTAACTGCAATGGATATGTTCTACCTCCGTTGTTAAAGGCTTGCTCCAGCAAGACTCTTCTCATTGTTCTTTTGACATGTTGTTATGTGTAAATAAACACATAAATATACCGTATTTTTTGCTCTATAAGACCCACTTTTTCCCTCCTAAAAAGTAAGGGGAAATGTGTGTGCATCTTATGGAGCAAAGGCAGGCTGCGCAGCTATTCCAGAAGCCAGAACAGCAAGAGGGATCGCTGCTTTCACTGTGCAGCGATCCCTTTTGCTGTTCTGGCTTCTGAGATTCAGAATATTTTTTTTTTCTTGTTTTCCTCCTCCAAAAACTAGGTGCGTCTTGTGGTCTGGTGCATCTTATAGAGCGAAAAATACGGTGCCTTGCAAACCGTGACTGGCAGGAGATAGGAAGGGGAAAGGAACTAAGAACAAGTAGATCTTGCATATTTTTCTTCTGTATTCATTCCTGGTGTATGTCTTCCTTTATCCCCACTCTGATTACTTCCCACAGGTAAAATGGCTCTTCTCCACTGTGATGCTCCTGAAGAAGCAGTCGTTGGGCCCTGACTATAAGAACGTTAGCCAAAGAGTGGCCTAGAAACATTTTCCTGGGAACTCTTTCCCTGCACCTCATGGGGTGCAAAGAAGTAGTCGCTGGCTGGATTTAGGGCTCCTTCTCCAGTGTGAACGCCCCAATCTTCTCTCTTTCGGCCCCTTCTCCTCCTTGGCGGGTGGAGATGAAGCCCTTCTACTGGTCCTTTAAACATGTCTTCCACAGTGACTGTAAAGAAGATTGTGGTGTTTTCCAATGTAACTGAACTGTACAGCTTTGTATTTTACATACTACTTGGTAAATATTCTGTAGGGGGGATTTTTTTTTTGTACTATATAAGGTAAGATGTGCAGAAAGGGAGAGGGAGGGAAGGAATGCTGGTATGTTTTTTATGCTGATTTGCTGAAGGTGAAGTGTGACAGTTAGAACGTGTGTGTGTGTGTGTGTGTGTGTGTGTGTGTGTGTGTGTCTTGGGATTTTGGAGAGGGATGATGAAGGGTGGCTGGTTTGGGAGCTGAGGAGCAATGGGTAGAATGGGCAGGATAGGCTATTAATAGAAGTATAAACACATGATATAAAATATCCAGGCTCTGTTATGTGCAACATCGTATAAGTACCTGTCAACATTGAGCTTTTACTGCCTTAATAAAGTTTTGATTTGTTCACACCATGTCTCATGTTTGGCTAAGCTATCAAGGCTGGGACAAAGGGCATTAGTATTGATAAGGTGGCAGCAGAATACTAGTTTATGGGGGATTGTCTTAGGCATTGGAAGTCCAGAGCTCATAACCCTATAAGGCACATAGGAACCCAGCAGTTGGTGGGGGTGAGAAATCCTTTACCAAGCAAAAGGGGAACAAAACTAAAGTACCCTCTTGCTCCTAAGTGGTGGGCTTGGGCTGGGGAGGGTACAGCAAGGAGGAACCAGCTCTCCCACCCAGCCTGTGATTTATAAAGTTTGGAGACAGATGCACAAGCCTTGAGAAAGGAGCTTCGGCATGTCAACTCTGACTGGGTTCAAAGGGTAAAGGTAAAGGGACCCCTGACCATTAGGTCCAGTCGTGACCGATTCTGGGGTTGCAGCGCTCATCTCACTTTATTGGCCGAGGGAGCTGGTGTACAGCTTCCGGGTCATGTGGCCAGCATGTGCTAAGCTGCTTCTGGCGAACCAGAGCAGTGCATGGAAACACTGTTTACCTTCCTTCCGGAGCAGTACCTATTTATCTACTTGCACTCTGAGGTGCTTTAGAACTGCTGGGTTGGCAGGAGCTGGGACCGAGCAACGGGAGCTCACCCCATGGCGGGGATTCGAATCGCCGACCTTCTGATCGGCAAGCCCAGGCTCTGTGGTTTAGACCACAGCACCACCCGCGTCCCTATGGGTTCAAAGGGACTTACTGCATAGGACGGGAGCCTGAGTACCCTCAGTCCTTACGTCCACTGCACCCTCCCTATTTTAGGGCTTCAGGCCTCCTCTCCCCCCCATGTGCTGTTGCATTATGTGCCTGTTCATCAACATGCCCCCTTCGCTCAAAGGCATCCAGTCTACCCTAGCTGTGGGAGACTCTGACAGCACCAAGGGGGCACAAAATAATACTAATACTAGTACTAAGAAGACCCACTAAAATGTAACAGTACTAAAAAGAATTATTGTGAAAATAAGAACTAGTTTTGGAGGGCGCCAAATATTGCCCTCTCTCAGGGCATCGTATTACCAAAGTCCACCTCTGATTCAGACCTATCCTATTGTAGCCAAATCCACCTAAGGACAGTACACAAATGTCCTTAAACTCCTTTCCTATTACTGAATACTTAAATATATCAGTTTTATGACCCACCCAGACCACCACCATGTTCTTCATCAGAATCATGACTGGCACTGACTGCTGTTTTCATATATTGCCTGTTTTGTGGTCATAACTATATTTACTAGACAACAATAAGAACATACCAAAATGAAATAGTCTACCTATAGTTTTTATTTTGGCAAGGGGTGTGTGTTTTTGTTCTTCCTTCACATACTTTCAAATGAACTTCATCCTCTCTTGAAAATTCCACCTGTTGTCCTTCATTCCCATAAAATCAGTGCTGGGGGAACTTGCAGACTTGCAGGTGTCATTGGGCTCCAGTTCCCAGCAGCCACAGTCAGCATAAGAAATGGTCAGGGATGATGGGTTTTGTAGTCCAACAACCTCTGGGGGACCACAGTTTCCTCACTCTTTACTGACATCTTGGATTACCTGGACTCTTACATAGAGCCACTTCTCTCTGTTTCTTCAAAGGCTTCCTCAAAGCTCAGGCTTCCTCAAAGCTCATCTTTTCCATAAAGCATTTTGGCCCTTCAGTCTCATCCCCAACTCAGAGGTACAGTGGTACCTCGGGTTACAGATGCTTCAGGTTACAGATGCTTCAGGTTACAGACTCTGCTAACCCAGAAATAGTACCTCAGGTTAAGAACTTTGCTTCAGAATGAGAACAGAAATTGCAAGGTGGCAGTGTGGCGGCAGTGGGAGGCCCCACTATCTAAAATGGTACTTCAGGTTAAGAACAGTTTCAGGTCAAGAACGGACCTCCAGAACAAATTAAGTTCTTAACCCGAGGTACCACTGTACTAGAAGAGCGAATGCTGCTTTTCAAAGAGCTGAAAGCTGTTTAAAAGAGCTTTCACTGCTCTTGTTTTGTAAATTTATCTCCCTTTTACCACTGGGACAAAGGCTTGGCAGGTGTTAAAAAACTCTTTTACCTGATGGGTCAAAATAATATGTGCTATTGTAATAGGCAATGGTGCCTCTGTTGCATCATTTTCAACTCCCTTAAAATGTTTAAGAAAATGGAGCTGTCATTGAGCACGCTGAGACATTAACTGAGAATGAAGGCAATCTTTCTTACACCAGTCTTTCTGTGCTGGTAGGTCTGAGGAAATGAAGAGCAGAAACTTTTACAGGAATGGCAAAAGCTCGCCAAAAGTCCCCAGTTCAGTTTCTGGTATCCTGAAATAGGGCTGAGAGACCCCTGTCTAAAACCTCAGAAAGCCACTGCCAGTCAGTGTGGGCGGTACTGGGCTAAATGGTCTGACCTGTGAAAAGGCATTTCATGTGTTGTTTGGCTGTTATATGTTTAATTTTTTAAAATTTAAGTATTTATTGAATTTTCCCCACAAATACACAAACAAGAATGTAGTAGAAAGTCAGCATAGTGACACCAACATGAGAAAAATGGGGTCAACAATGATGGCTACAGGCAAAAATAAAAATTGTTAGCTGTTTGGCATGCTTCACTGTGGAGGGGGAGGGGGAGGGTGCAGTCAGCTTTTATGAGTTGCCAGCTGACCAGACACAGCCCACAGCTAATGCCCAGCCAGTCAACTAGGCCACTGCCCATTTGAAGCCATCATTTTGATGGGGAAGCCCCACTCCTAGATTCTGCCAGCCGGGGAATTCCCCTAACAGCCAACAAGACACATGGGCCCTAGCTTCTTGGGTGGTGGACAGAGGTAAAATTCACAACTGCTGCCCACCTGAGAAGGGTGAGAGGCCATTAGCACTCTGAAATTGCAGGTTTGGATGAAATCAGTGAATCAAACCAAAAGAAAAAAATGGGATGTCAGAGGTCAGAGTGCCCAATCTTAGTCATTAACGTATGTACTGCAATGAAGTGAAACCATGTCTTAGAAAACTTGGTTTAGAAAGAAAAAAAATTAAAAATGTATTATTTATGTCAGGAAATGTGTACACATTTGTAAAAACAAACAAACAAACCTCAAAGTGGTTTACAAAAATAATAAAGCAATAAATTAATTAGTAAAAATAAATAAATCATTCAAAAAATTTAAAGTGGCAATAAATTAAAAACACCTCAGCATTCTACATATCTGGGTCAGATTGTCTACACAAAAATGTTTTTATCAGGCACCAAAAAGAGTAGAGTCGTAGCTTGCTTTTTGAATAGCTTAGTTTTCGAATGTTTTGGCTCTTGAACGTTGCAAACCCAGAAGTGACTGTTCCGGTTTGCGAACTATTTTTGGAAGCCGAACGTCCGACGGGGCTTTCGCAACTTCCAGTTGGCTGCAGGAGCTTCCTGCAGCCAATCAGAGGCTGCACTTTGGTTTTCAACCCATTTGGAAGTCGAACAGGCTTCCAGAACGGATTCCAAGGTACGACTGTAAACCAGTCCCAAGCTGTTAAGGGCTTTGCATGCTAATAGCAACACCTTGAACTTGACCTGGTTGCAGATCGGAAACCAGTGCAGAACTCTGAGCACAGAAGTTATATGTTGACAAGGTCTCACTCCTGTCAGCAATCGCGCTGCAGCAACACATTGCAACGCTCCGTTCTTGAAGTAACCAGTGCATGAGCTACTGTGGGCAAGCTTCCCCAGTCGTGGCCCACTTTCAGAAGAAGTTTGAGAAACCACTGCTCTAGAGCAAACTTGAGGAGGCATGGGGGTTGTTGGAGGGTGAAGAAGAGAAAGTGCAAGTCCTGTTGCACAAATGCACTTCCATTGCACAACAAGTTGTCTGCACCAGATAGTGCCCACATTGGCCTCACAATTTAATCTATCCCACAGCTGCATGAAGTAGGAATCCAAAACCATTTGCGGGAATGAAATGTGATATGAAAATGGTTAATAGCAATATATGAGATGAAGGCCTAGTTTTGCACTCAAGTCTGAACGAGAGTGCCATTGTTACACTTGGTAGTAAGCTTCACCAACAACTATGCCATCACGAAAGTTCACTGGGATTGACAGTGCAAGCCTTTATATGACTACTCAGAAGTAATCCCCACTGAATTCAATGGGACTGGGAAGCCAGTGGTGATTGTGGTGAACAAAGTGAATAACCATAGACTGAAGCCCCTGCAAAGTCCATATAGGATTGCAGCCTCAGTTTATTTAACTCTGTAATGCTTAATGTCTTTATGTAATTTTGATTTTATACAAAATAAAAAAATTCCTTCCAGTAGCACCTTAAAGACCAACTAAGTTAGTTCTTGGTATGAGCTTTCGTGTGCATGCACACTTCTTCAGATTCACACGAAAGCTCATACCCAGAACTAACTTAGTTAGTTAACTTAGTTAGCTCATACCAAGAACTAACTTAGTTGGTCTTTAAGGTGCTACTGGAAGGAATTTTTTTTATTTTGTTTTGATTTTATACATCGCCCTGGACAAAACAAACAAGGGCTGTTAAGTTGAATTAACTAATTAATTAGGAGGGAAGTAGGTGAGTATAAGCACATGTTTTGAGTTTCGGAAGACCAGATTCACCCCAATTCTGTATTTCATCTAGTCCTGTTTTTCTCAACAATGGAATTTTGGGGTTATGAGAAGGTCAGAAAAAAGGGGGAAGTTCTGGCTGCCCCCAATTATATCCCTTGAACTTAAAACTCATGATGTTTTTTCACACCTTCACGCCAACTCTCAGGACGTCACTAACGTGCAGTGTTCTTTTTTAAGGCACTTCATAAGAGCATGGTTAGGGGAAAACTCCGAAGGCCTCATTGCAACAGAAAATAGCCCCAAACAGAAACAGACGGTGGGTTGTTCAGCAGAGGTCCGGTTGCTTCAATCCACTCCAGCCTTGGGATCGGTAAGTAAAAGAGGGTTTGTTCTTAATGTTATGGCTCTTGAGAAGATAGGAACATAGATACCCCAAAGGAAAAGGGACTCGATGGAATGTCCTATACGTTCCGGGAAGGAAGAGAAGGATACAATGCCTGAGAAATGGAAAAGCATTTTTATCCTGTACTCAAGGGTCTCCTGTTGATTCTTGGGCTTCCTAGCTGATGCTGAATTGCAAGTCTTCCTTGCTACCATCTTCCAACTGAGCATCTTTATGTAAGGGAGGCTGGGGGAGTAGATGGGGCTTGGAGCCGCTGCATGTGAGGCTTGGAGAAGGCTGCAAGGTAGCCTTGCTGTATTCCACCAGCTTCCCTATAGTCCAGCATTCAGTTGACTCTTGGAGCTGAGAACTTCAAGGATAAAGAGCAACTGGTCAACCTTCCAGAAGCTCCACTTTAGCTCCTGTTATCAGAGCCAAATGGGAAAAGCTGAAGATCAGTGGTAGAACATCTGCTCTGCAAGAGGAAGGTCCCAGGATCAATTCCTGGGGACCTTCTGGGCTGGGGGAGAAGCCCACCTGCAACCTTGGAGAGCCACTGCTGCCAGTAAGTGTAGGCAATATTGAGCTTCCTATGTTCTGATACCAGGCCAGAACAACAGCTGAGAGGGAGGAACATAGGCACATGAACCTTCACCATGCATCATGTTCGGCTTGAAAGCTTCCCACCACTCAGCCAAGAGAGAGGCCGAAAGAAGGTAAGTGAGAAAAGCCCCAGGGCTCCTTGCTAACTCCTCCCAAGCTTGTTACACAGCTGTGTCTCAGAAGGGCTACCTGCCAAGCTGCTTCTTGCCTCCAAGCTATGGATTATGCTAGGAAGCTGGAGGAGGGCAAGAGACCCAGCAGTCTGGCTAAAGGCTGATGCTGAACTGGGAACTTCTAGGCTCCCAGAGGAGTGTTGGGCTTCAAGAAAGTAGCTGGGGAACAAGAGGACAACCTAAAAGCTTGCTCAGATGTGATGGCCAGCTAGCAGTTCCTTGATGAAGGTTGGTCTTCATGGAAACTGATAAGGTGGCAGTGGGGGGACTGACACAGCCAGATGCTGAGCTGTGAAATTTTTGATCTCACAGATCAGCAGCAGGATTCAAGCATGGAAAGGCAGTACTTGAAAGCTTGCTCCAAACCTAAGGTTCCTTTGGTAGACAGCTGCTGCCAAAGCAGGAGAGTTAGCTCACTTCCCACCAGCTTCCCATAAGCCTATCTGAAAGCCTGCCCCATGCCTCAGCTAGGAGATCCTTGGCCCCCAGCTGAATACTAAGCTAAAACAAGCTTGCTCAGCTGGACAAGCAGTGCACTCCGTGAACCCTGGAGGGGAATGTGAGCTCTTTCTCACCTAACACTCAGCGGGGACATTGTTCCATACCTAGTTCAGAACCAGGATTCAAGGAAGCTAACCCTGGAGCAAGTAGCAAAGCTGAAGCCAGCCCACAGTGTGAGGATTCTGGGTCCTGGGGAGCAGCCAGGGAGGCTGCCTCTGCTGTGAGCCTAATGCTCGGCTGAGAGATTTCTGACCTCCTAGCTGCATGCTAAGACCCAGAAAAGCTGGTGGGGAGCAGCACAAATGCTGGTGTAGGCAGGCTGCCCAGATGCTTGCCCCAAGTCCAATGCTCAGCTGGGAGATTCTTGACCACCTAACTGAGTGCTAGCTGAGGCACAGAAACTGATGGAGAACAGCCAAGGGGCTGCCCAGATGCTTCCCCAAGCCTGATGCACAGTTTGGAGATGCCTGAGCACCTAGCTTATTATTCACAAATGCTGGTGTGGGGCAGCCAGGAGGGAGGCTGCCTGAATGGTAGAAAACCCCAAGCCTGATGCTGGGA
Source organism: Podarcis erhardii (assembly GCF_964252035.2). Classification (NCBI taxonomy): domain Eukaryota; kingdom Metazoa; phylum Chordata; class Lepidosauria; order Squamata; family Lacertidae; genus Podarcis; species Podarcis erhardii. The sequence goes on along the minus strand of NC_138502.1, from coordinate 5,613,794 downwards.
GATACTATCAGACAATCAGCAGACTTCAAGGAAGATGGCAGGATACAACAGGGCTGCTTGCTCTAACCTAACACCCTCTGGGAGCTTCCTGACCACCAGAAGAACCTTAGGCATCCTCTGGCAAGGAAGGTGGCTGAAAGTCTACCCAGGCAGATACTTCACTGGGAGATTTCTGACACCTCCCTCCCGCAATGAGCAGCAGGATTCAGCCTGCCAAAGGGAGGAGGGGCTACCTGTGAGCTTGCGCCAAGTCTGATGCTCCAATGTGAGGCTCTTGGCCTCCCAGATCCACAGCATGTTTCAGATAAGGTGTTATGAAGCAAGGAATTAACTTAAAGCCCATGTCAAGCCCCATGTTAATGACTCATAACCTTCCTGAGCCTCAAGGAAGCTCACAGGGAGCAGCCAGGGTAGGGGGGACAGGATGAGTGCTAGCAGCTTAGAATGACAGGTTCCTGAGCCCTAAGATGTAGCAAGCTTTAAGGGAGCTGCTAGGTAGCTAGAAACGCTGTAAAAGTCTGGTCCAAGCCCGATGCTTAATTGGGAGATTCCAGACTATCCAGATGAGCAGCAGACTTCATGGGGGCTGGGCGAAAAAAGAGAGATTATGCGGAAAGACCTGAAGCTCAGGCTGGAGATCCCCCAATTCCTACTGGAGCAGCAAGAAGCTGTATTGTATCAAGGAGGCTGTCTAAACCTGCTCCAAAGAAGATGCTCAGCTGGGAACCTGCTTGCCTCCCAGTTGAGCATCTGGCTGCAGGGAAGCCATCAGACTGCAAAGTTAAGGAAGCTGGAGTGGGGAGCCACAGGGCTATCTGAATGCCTGCCCAATGCCTGATACTGGAGCTATGTATGGTGCACAGCTTTGGGGGTTCATATTAGAGGCCTGAAGCAGCAAGCACAGCAAAGGGACAGGAGGGTTAGGAAGCAAGCAGCTTTGAGGAGACGAAATTCTGCTCCCTGCTCAGAAAGTATTCTTTGGAGCAAAACGATCTCTAAGCTTTGCTGGGTTGCAAGGGCTGAAGCAGGCAGGAGCCCGGGCTTCTCTCTGCAGTGGGCAGCTATTGCTGAGTGGGTTGAGCTGGTTAGGACAGGAGGCTTGGCAAAACTGCTAGCAGGGGAATGCATTGTAATTTTCAGGAAGAGTTTCAGGAGACCCACTGAAAGACAACTTTCTGGGTTCTGCACCCAGCCACAGGAAGGTAGTGTAATTTAGTGGTTCAGAGAAGGAGGAAAGTGGGATCTGGTGTACCTGAGAAATGCAGCTCTAGGGAACCGCATACTCCTGGGAGATGGGAAGGGAGCACAATGGCTTAAAACAAGCATGGAGTCTCAGCATTAGGAGTGGTGTCTAGTGGTTGCAAGCTGGAGTCAGCAAGAGCTAGGACTCCCAGGTTTCGTTCTTAGCTCTGGCTGAGGAAGGGAAAATAGATGTGTAACAAACACCAGGATTTTTCAAATGAAGATTCCAGGGTTACTAAGTGGGAAGCAGATGCAGCCAAGTTTTGGGGGACTTGTTGCTAGCTTTGGAAGTGTGGTGGATTTTAGAGCAAATGGATTTCAGGAAGCTGGAATGGACTGGATAGGTTAGAGAGTTGGTAGCCCTAGCCACCATATTCTGTCTAGGGTTCTATATGGACCAGGAGGGACAGCCTCACCTTTGCCAGCTCAGTGCAGAAATTGTCAGGAATGTGGAAATAAGCATTCTGTATCAAGCTATTGCCGATGGCTTGGTAGAAAGCAAGAAAAAACAACTATTGACTATTCTGATTCTTCCCCATATTGGGGAAGGAGGTAGTGGTGGGAGTTGAGGTTTTATCAGATTAGGTTAGCAGAGTGCACTTGCAGGTAACACAGTGGGGCAGACTGGCTGCTTTTTTCTTGCAGAGCTTCCATGCTTTTAACAGTAGTCTAGCAGGCAGAAAATCAAGCAGTGAAGCTGTCCCCACCACTACCTTTCCACTCCTGCACCTGCTGAACTTCTGCCTGTTGGGGATACATTAAAGGCTCAAGGGACTTGGCCGGGGAAAGGAACCACACCAGAAAGGCTGGGATATAGGGTTGCCACCTCATTTTTCCTGTACGTGCTCCTATGCCTTTAACAGCAGTCTGAGGTTCACTTATTTAGCAAGGGAAACTATTCCTGGCATTGGAAAAGAGCAAGAGGAAAAACCTTCCTTTGTTGAATGTGTGTGTGTGTGTGTGTGTGTGTGTGTGTGTGTGTGTGTGTGTAGCTGCGGTGATTAATATAAAATGCCCCAAATATGTGACAGCAACCATAGGAAGTAATACAAAATCACTTGCGGCTTTAGGTCTCCATCAGGGCAAAATTACTCTGAGTGCAACAGTCAGAGGCTGACTCAAAGTAAATCCCTAACCTTTAGACTTGTCAGTCTGTCCACACATACATGAGGTTAAGGGGGGAGGCTCTTGTCTGTTTTCAGGCAGACTTGGGGCCTCAGCCTCTTCTTCTTGCAAAATTCAGCAGAGCATAGCAGTGGTCCAGCTCAAGTGGGGAGGTATCCAGAGATTCTCTAGATCTCTACTGGTCATAATAATACTGGCCACCATGGCATAAAATCTCCTGGTTTCTTCAAGCTACCATACTGTTAAAGGAAGAGGAGCTGGACAGACTATTTCACCCTGGTCAGCTGGCATCCCTAGCTATGGACTAAGATCAGGGAACATTAGCAGGGCTGTATGAGGAGAACCCAAGAGGCAAGTGCCATTTGAGGACCTTAAAAAAATGCTTAAGTTGTGGCAACTACAGGGTGCGGCATGGCCCCAAAGACTGTGGAATTCTATGGCTGGATTTTATCTGTTGTGGATTCGTCTCTTCTTGATTTAATCATTTTACTGAGTTGTTGCATGGTTGGTTTTAATTTTGTCTATTTTATAACATATGCTACTGGGAGAATTTTTTTTTATTACTCATAAGCTGAATAGTTGAACATCCACTTTAACCAGTAGGAGGAAATTATCAGGTCAATGTTTTGTCATTTGTGGAGTAGGTTGGCCCCGTAAACCACCACCTGCTGATACCCCGTAGAATAGATAATCTTACACACTTAGAAATCCAAACAAGTTGCAATTGGCTGTACAAACTGATTTGGCTTCACCTTCATATTATTACTGCAGGCTAATGACGTTCAAATATTCTCTAATCACAGTTTGCATGCCTTTCCATTTTTTCTTCTTCTGTTGACCACTGCGATTTGATTCTCCCCTTACCCAGTTTCAGTCAAATTTGTATTTGAGGGGGCACTAAGAAGGACACCTGCAACCTGCAGCTGGTGCTCAACAAAGAGGAAGTGAGAGAAGTCGCACAACTAAAAGGAGGCCTGGATTTTTGAGGTGTGGGCAATCCCAGCAAAAAACGCCACCCGAGAGAGTGAGAAACATGCGCTGACTCAAGATATAAGTCTATCAATGTTCAAGGAAGCTATGACACATTCACACTGTACTTTTAAACCACTCTTGCCCCACTGTTTCATGGCTTCCCCTAAAGAAGCCTGGGCACTGCAGTTTGTTAAGGGTGCTGGGAGCCATTAGGAGACCCCTCAGAGAGCTACACTTCCCAGCATTCTTTGGGGGAAGCCATGACTTTTAAGGTGATGTAAGATCACTTTAAGTGGATGGTGTGGGTGTGACTGTGTTCCAAGGCAAGTGCATTCAGGAATGCAGCTATAGATCTTGAGCCAGAATTCAAATCTTGATTTCTTCATCCCACTGGTTTCGGTTAGATGAAAGGAGCTTAAATCTAACGACTTGGTCTCAGGTAGGTGGTGCGTCAGCCACCAAAGAGAAGTGGTTGTTTCCTTGGTTCAAGAGTAACACCAAGGCAAAAAAAAGGGGGGGTAGCTCCACAGTTAATGCTTTTCCCACTGTGGCAGGAAATCTGCAAGCTGCTGAAGTTTTTCTCACCAAGCAGAAGTCCAACAGCACCATCTTGGCCTAAGGCTCCACACCTCCTAGTGGACAGAGAGACCTTGTGCTCACAGGGGTGGTGAACGTATGTCTGAGTGGTAAAACATAGCATAAGCGCCTTCATTTAAAGACAACAAAAACCCTGCATTATCTTTAAATAGCACTCTTTTAAACTAGTGAACAGGGGGAAGGTGGGGAGCTTCATGTTCAGGTGACAAATGTGCCCCTCCAAGCCCCTCTGTCTGCCTTTTACAACTGTCCCCAGACCTACCCTGTACCATTTCTTGAATGTTTTTTTGCCTGGTTGGAATATGAATTGTGATCATGGCTTTTGCCTACTTGGATGGGGAAATGGGGAGATGTGTGCATTTAAATCCTCCGACTTTTCTACAGGTAGAATGTACCAAGGTAAGAACTGCATCTGTTGCTCTGCTCACCTGTGTTGCTTTTGCCTTTGGTTCTGCCTGTCAGTGGCACGAAGCCCAAGAAAGTTGGTTGCAGCAGAATGTGGCACTCAGGCTACCATGGCTTCCCACCTTTTCCTGCCAACTTCCAGTTTCCTTCAGGCATAGGCCAGATGCAGGGACGGCAAGGCCAAAACTACACCCTTTCTTCTGATTGCTTTTACCAAACCACACACAAGTTCCCACATTCCTTCCCTTTGGCCATGAATGGGTGTTGCCTTCTCATGGCTGTAAGACTAGCTCACAGCTCTCTCTCTCTCTTTTAATCAATGTAGAATGCAAAACGCAAATGTCTCCTGCATGTTTAGATAACTGACAAACTTAAGGCCAAAAAGTTGAAATTAATTATTCACTGAATAACAGCGCAATTGCAGCTGAATGGCATAAGTCAAGTATTAGGAAAACTCAGAGAGAAACGGTCTGTCAGTGGGTGTTAAAACAGGGCTGCATGTATTCTGCAAAGAATTCAGAATCCTAAGCTTATTTTAAAAGAACATTTATAGCTGAGAAAATCAGCTTGAAAGTGATACATCAGCACAACATATATCTCCTTGTCCCTTCCTCTAACAAATAGCAGAGATCAATCCTGCAGCATTCTTAAATCCAGCCAGGACTGGAAATGGTTGACAACGGCAGAACTCTCCATGAACTTGGGCACGCCCGAGAATCTTTCAGGACAATGCTCTACCTCAAATGAGACGATGAGATCCTGTAACCCACACTCAGCTGATGGAATCATAGAAAAGTAGAATTGGAAGGGACCCCCAAGGGGCATCTATTCCAACCCCCTGTATTGCAGGAACACACAAGCATCCACATTGGCTGGACAGCGTATACTCAACATGTCTTTCTCTTTCATTGCAGCAAGTGCCACAGCCCCGACGGTCTTCCCATTGCCTCCCTGTAGCCAAGACTCCTCTACCGTCTCCCAGGTCTCCATAGGTTGTCTGGTCTCTGGCTACTTTCCTGAACCGGTCACAGTGCAATGGAATTCAGGAGCCATCTCCAGCGGCATCCGAACCTTCCCTGCCCTATTGGATTCATCCAGTGGCCTCTACACTCTCACCAGCCAGCTCACCATCCCAACCAGCACCTGGGAATCGGAGAAGCTTGAATGCAAAGTCGCCCATGCAGCTACCAGCTCTGAAATCACCAAGGAGATTGAGCGTGAGTCTGGCTGGGCCATCGTTATATGCTTTCTTTTTGACCCTCAAATGGACACTCAATATGGTGAAAGAAAGGAAAGCGAAATACTTTGGTGGAGAGAGTTGGGGAATAGATGCAATATTTTTGGGTGGCGCTATTGTCTGGTAAGGGATGCGGGTGGCGCTGTGGGTTAAACCACAGAGCCTAGGACTTGCCGATCAGAAGGTCGGTGGTTCAAATCCCCGCAATGGGGTGAGCTCCCGTTGCTCGGTCCCAGCTCCTGCCAACCTAGCAGTTCGAAAGCACCTCAAAGTGCAAGTAGATAAATAGGTACCGCTCCAGCGGGAAGGTAAACGGCGTTTCCGTGTGCTGCTCTGGTTCGCTAGAAGCGGCTTAGTCATGCTGGCCACATGACCCGGAAGCTGTACGCCAGCTCCCTTGGCCAATAAAGCGAGATGAGCGCCGCAACCCCAGAGTCGGCCAAGACTGGACCTGGTAGTCAGGGGTCCCTATACCTTTACTTTATTGTCTGGTACCAAGGCACATTAAGCAGGCAGCGCAAGAAATGGTCTCTGCCCAACATGGCTTACAACTGAAATGTGCGGGTTGGGGGACAGAGAGAGAAAGCTTGGAATTGCTCATTCAGTACCAGACGTGGGGTAAGGAAAAAGCAGGTTCAAAAGTCAGGGGCAAGTTGGAGAAGCACCCAGAGGCAAGTTTTTTGAATACATTTCAAGGTTTGATTGTTGAATTTACAATGATTCGTGGCTATTTTTAAATTCTGTTTTTGCTGCTTTATTCTGGGAACAAAGTTACAAATATTAGTAGTGTACCCACAGTGTTTGCTGCCGTGGGCATTCATGACCCCCACCTTTAATATCTTATATGAGTTGTCAAGCTGCAGATGCAGTGGAGTGAATTAAGAAATGGGGGTGGGGGTGGATATTCCTGAGGCCCAATCGCTTGTAATGATGGAAGGAATGGCTAGGATTGATCACCCTGTGCTATCCTTTGTGCTGAAGCAGGCAAGGCAAAGCATGGTAGCTACAGGGGGGAGGCAAGCTTTGAATAGGGATACAAAGTAGGAAAACAGTGCACTTCTGAGTAAGTGTTCAAAACATTGGGATCATGATATCAAAAGGAGGGAAGACTAGTAATAGGAGAACCAAAATATGTCAATGGCAGACGAACTAATGGCCACTACCCCCCAGTCTTCTAACTAAGCGGATTCCTCTGTTTGGGTCTCAGGGCTTACCCTGAGTGGTAGACAAGTGGCGTCCTATCAAATCTGTCCTTCTCTGGATTTTGCAAAGCAGTTCTCCAGCCAAGTACAGTGGTGCCTCGCAAGCCGAAATTAATCCGTTCCGCGAGTCTCTTCGTCTAGCGGTTTTTTCATCTTGCGAAGCAAGCCCATTGACGGCTTAGCGGATTAGCGCTATTAGCGGCTTTTAGCGGCTTTTAGCGGCTTAGCGGATAAGCAGATAAGCGGCTTAGCGGCTTAGAAAAAGGGGGGGAGGGAAAAAAAACGCAGGAACTCACAAGACATTTTCGTCTTGCGAAGCAAGCCCATAGGAAATTCCTTTTGCGAAGCACCTCCAAAACGGAAAACCCTTTCGTCTAGTGGGTTTTCCGTCTTGCGAGGCATTCGTCTTGCGGGGCACCACTGTAATATGTACAAAAATGCATCAACTAGGGGGAATTGTGCCCCCAAACCAATATATGGTATGAATAACGTAAAAATCCATCATACTGAGAGCACTGCTTAGCAAAAATGTTTATGTTATGCAAAATTGCATACAAAGGTTTGTATGTTAGGAGAAATTTGGATTAAAATGCACACGAGTAAGACCTTGTTTTTTAAAATAGTTGCAAACTGATGTGGAGAACTGGGAGACTAAGAAACTAAGAGGAAACCGAAACTGACAATTTTACCCATCCCTACTTCTCATGGATTATACCCTTCCAGGCTCTATCGCACTACCTCCAGTGGCCCCAGAAGTCCGCCTGCTCCATTCCTCCTGCAAACCCAGATCGAGTGATGCCACCATTGAGCTGCTGTGTGTGATCTCTAGCTTTTACCCCAAAATGCTGACAGTGGAATGGCTGGTGGGTGGGCAAGCTGGGCTGCTGGCTTCATTCACTGAGCAGCCCAGGAAAGATGCCCACGGATACACCTTCAGCACCACAAGCACAGTCAACGTCAGCCAAGAAGACTGGCAGGCTGGGAATACCTACTACTGCCAGGTGTTCCATGAAGAAACCCAAACCAAAGTGAAAAGCAAAGCGAAGATATGTGAAGGTAGGAAAGGTTGACTGAGCTGGCACTTGTGTTTTCCTCTGTTTTGGTGGGCATGGACTGGAATGCAAAGGGGAGGAGGACAACTGCTTCCAGATTATTGAGAATCCTCTCATGCATGTGATAATAATTTCAAAACAGCCTCCTCCCTAATTTGTGTATATATAGCTGCTTTCAATTAAGGCCCATTAATTGACCTTACTGATAGTGTTGTTGTTTTCCATTTCTACACTGCCGCAAGGAGTGTACTTGTTGAGAGGTGCAGGCAAGCCGCTGAAACAGCAGAGAAGTGGGGGTTGGTTAGAGAACTAACATGAAGTTTGCGTCTCCAGATAATGCTGAATGCCCTTCCAGCGGCATTAATGTGCACATCATACCCCCAACGCCACAAGACCTGTACGTAAACAATGACCCCAAGCTCACTTGTGTGGTGGAGAATCTGGAAAACGCAGATGGGCTGAAAGTCACCTGGTCACGAGCGGATTCTGGACCCGTGAGGCCAGAACTACTGGAAGTGAAAGAAGAACGTAATGGAAGGTTCACTGCTACCAGCTCCCTCCCTGTCACAACATGGCTGCAGGGTGAGAAATTCACCTGCAACGTGGAATATCCAGGCTTGACTGCTCCCATCACTAAGACCATTGCCAAGACAACAGGTAAGGGGGGAAACAGAGTGGGTCTCCCATCATGGGGCTGGTGTCCTTGTGTTCCAGCAGGAAAGAGAATACTTAAACACACAGCACCACTTGGCTCATCTGCAATTTACACTGCGGACACACTTTGCAATTTCACACAGTCTGGTGGGGGTATTGTGCAGGTTTGCACAATCATTCTACACTTGTCTCTGCTCACAGGTTTTTATAGTGCTTGAAAACACAACAACACCACTTGGCTCATCTGCAATTCACACTGGAAACACACTTTGCAGTGGCAAAGGAGGTCTGGAAAACCATTCCCCTTTGCTCACAGGTTTTTATGGTACTTGAAAGACCTGCAATGCATTTTTTTATTATTATTAGAAGGCAACTCTTGGACCAAGGGGAGGGAAGGGTGCATCCCCCACAGGGTTCAGTGACTCTCACATAACAATTTTCATTCCCATAAGACTATTGCCATCTCCACTCTATTGATATTGTTTCCCCAGCATTGATTGAACCTAGATGAAAGATTGAGCCGATTCTGTTGAAAGCAGTTCTTCATGCCCTTTCCCTGATGGCCCGGTTCACACATTGTGGAGCTACCTGGGTATCTGCTGTGCAGAGGTTGCTGCATGAGCATTGCAAGATTTTAAACTATGCTTGCCTTTCGACCCCCAGCCATGCAGGAACTTGAGCATACCAATAACTTCTCAGTAAAGGCTGGGATTCTGTGTGCTGCATGATATCCGTATATATATTGGGAAGCAGGGCTGTTGAAATCTTAAATCACTGATATCTCATGTAGTTCAGATAATATAATTGGCCAGTTAGGGTAATTATTGGGAACATGCTGCTGCTATGAAGTGTGTGTGGACAGTCTGCAATGACCCTGTCTGGAGTACCTATGTTCAAGACAACAAAATCACAGTCTTTCCCTACAAGACCCTCATTCTCAACATTGCCTTCACTAATTTGGCTTAATGTTAATAATTGTTGCTTCCTCCGTTTCTCTCACACATTTCGCCCCCTCCTTTCAAAAAGGCACGAGAACACCTCCCGGAGTGTTCCTCTACCCCCCTCACCACGAGGAAATCAACGCTCAGCCAGCAATGCTGACCCTCACCTGCCTGGTCACAGGATTCACCCCAAAAGAAGTTTCTATCCAGTGGCTGAGGAATCACAATGCCATGCCTGAAGACCATCATGTCAACACGCCAGTCATAAAGGACAACAAGAACGACTCCTACTTTCTATACAGCCACATGAAAATCCCATTCGCTGACTGGAACAACGGAGTTTCACACACCTGCATGGTTATCCACGAAGCCCTCCCCATGAAGTTCACCCAGAGGACCGTGGAGAAAACCCAGGGTAAAAAACGATGACCGTCCCTCCTACGGCACTGCAACCTCTTCAGCCTCTCCCAGATTTTTTCTCTAGCATTGTTAGATAAACCCTGTGTAAATAATTTCAATGAATAAAAAGAGAACCAACTCAGATATATCCCATGTTGTGGTCATTTGCAGGGGAATCGATGACTGGGGTGGGGTGGGGTGGGTTCTGGAATGCAAGGAGAGAATGGATTAAGGGGGGTCTTCATGATATTGGAAGCAAAATGTATTCGCCATTATCAGAGCTATGCCATGAGGAGCAGGGAGGTTGCAAAGGTCAGTACATGTGTAGTTTTACTGCTCACAACAGGCCCTTGCTATGTCCCAGAAGTGAGAATGATTTGGTCCAAAGACACTCAGTGAGCTTCATCTAGTTAAGTGGTGATTTGAATCTGGGTCACACTCTACCGGACTCAAGTCCAGCATCCTGTCATTTGCTCCACTCAGACTTCCATCTACACTTGTCCACACACAGGAAGCTGCTCTCCTTTTAATGTCTGGTGCTGAAAATAACAAAGAGGCTGTTGTAACATTAAAGAGGAATATTTATGTACCCGTCTCTCCCACAAAGATTCTGTTACAGATCTCCCTCAACCCGATCACCACCATCACCATCAGTAGTTTTGCCCCGGCCTCAACTGCCCCATCAGTTCCTGATTGGAATTATTGTTCAAACCATCCAATCATGGCAGAGGCTGCAGTGTTCACTGCAGGCCCAGAAACAGTATTATAACTCAGTGTTCTATGTATTAGAAGCTGATATATAATATACAGCAGGAAAAGAGGCTGTAAAGGACAGTATAAACAAGCAAAGAAGAAGCAGCAACAGAGTAAGGGGAGCAGAAAATAAAGCAGGCGCAAGATGCTAACAAAGCTCAAGTAGCTCATACAGAGGCGACAGATTTAGATACATTGCAGCATGCGTGGGAAAAACATGAACCCATATATATAAAACAAGGGAGTGAAAATAAAAAGGCTGGGGAATGGCGGGCATGATTGTAGAGAAACAAGAGCTAAATGCATTTTTAAACATATACCAATAATAATTTTAAATCTGAAACATTCACCCAAAAATATAGCCAAAGCCTCGTCTGCTAATTTTGCCTTCTCCATATGAAAATATACACATAATATGGAGAGATCTGCCCATATTAGAAGATCAGTGAGAAATTATTTTGCATTGCCCTCCCTTTTCTCCATCTTCCCCAAATCAGGAAATGTCTTACAAGATGTGGGAAGCTGACTTTTATTGAGCCTCATTTGCCCTCCTTCTCAGCCTAATGCTTGTCACTCTGACAAGCTCTTCGAGCTCCCCTTAAATCTTCTTATAGAAGGAGTTAAGAGACGCTGAGACAAAGGCATAGATCTCATTGCAGTTGTTGGCCGTGATCACTATTTGAAATCCTCCTTTTCAGAGGCGCTGTGCCTCTGAATGCCAATTGCTGAAGACAAACTGACAGTGGAGGGTGAAGGTCTTCATGTGGCACCAGACCGGCCACTGTTGGACTTGCTTAGACAAGATCCTTCATCAAGGATGCACCTGTTCACATGCTCAGAGCAGACCCATTGGCATTAATGAATATGACTAACTTAGGGCCATTAATTAAAACAGGTCTGCTCTGAGAAGGACTAGTATTGAGTGAAACTGATGCAAAGTACACTCTCTACCTCAGAGCTAGAACCTCAGTCCAACAGCAGGTACAGAGCTCATCTGGATGGAGGTGGAAGCACAGGTGTAGGCAAAGCATCCTGTGGGAAGTTAGCTCAATGGAGAGCAGCAGCAAAGTAGGCATAGGGCCAGAAAATAGTCAGCCGTCGTCTGGTGCAACAGACATGCACACTCACCATTGAAACATATACCCACCCTCCCATCAATTCACATTGTCTGGATTGTTGTGTATTTCAGCGAGAGAGCAGAGAATGCACAACACCTGCATCGCCTGAAAAACAGTTAATTTCTGAGGGCCAAACTAAAAGTGATACCATGGGAAGTCGGGCATTGGGTGGGGGGCTGACGTGTGTGGTGCACAGAAAGAGGTTTCCTCCTTCAAAGACTCCTGCCATGGTATCTATAGAAGCTTATGGCAAATTACAACCACAAGGAATGATTGCGTTCATCAGGACTGCATATAAAATTACCTCCCTTTGCACAAGGGTCCTTAACAAAACTTGGCCCTCAAAGTGGCTATCTACTACTTAAAAACAGAAATATGTCAAATTCAAATAACACATTTAACCTAACATTATGCTTTATCAATGTTGTTTTAAATTGCACAAGCTGCCCTGAGTCCAGGCCTGGGGAAAAGGCATGATATAAATAAATTAATATAATAATAACAACAACAGTAATAGTAATAGTGGTAATAAACCTAGTTTGACTCTAAATATGAATGAGATGGGCGAGCAAACTGAGCCAAGCCTGGATAGATGGGTTCATAGATCAGATGGATGAGGGGCCATGAAAGATTCTCAAAATATTCAGGCCACATGAATGGATTAGTCATACAGTGGTACCTTGGTTGTCGAACAGCTTGGCTCCTGAACAAATCGGCTCCTGAACACTGCAAACCTGGAAGTGAGTGTTCCAGTTTGCGAACATTTTTCGGAAGCTGAACGTCTGACGTGGCTTCCATGGCTCCCGATTGACTGCAGAAATCTCCGACAACCAAGGTACCACTGTACTTTGTCAGGTGAGGATATGAGAGAGATATGTTAGGGAAGGAGTTTGCATCGTGTGCATGGCAGTGCCCAAAGTTGCAGAGTGGGGATATGTTCTCCAAAGAGATCCCCTCATAACTACCCAATCAAACACAAAAAATGATGAGCTGACTCCAAGTTTCACATTTTGGATGATGATCTTGAAAATCAATGACGGAAGAAAATCAACTGTCCAAGCACACTTGAGCCCAGACATTCCTGCTTTTGGAAACTACAAGTGCCAAGGTCTCCATTCAATTGCTCCTGCTCTAGTTATGCTGCAAGACTCACATTTTTCTCTCAGCTTGTGTAAGAATTTCCCTGCTGATAACACTGGAAGGATGGAGAAGTGAGCAGGCAGGAGTTCAATAGAATAGATAGAAGAAATCACTGCCACAAGCAAAGGACAGCAATGAATGTACAGTGGAACATTGGTTCTCGAATGGCTTAGTTGACGAACAAATCGGCTTCCAAACACCGAAAACCCAGAAGTAAATGTTCCGGTTTTTGAACATTTTTCAGAAGCCAAACATCTGATGTGGTTGTCGGCTATTGTTTCCGGGGCACCTGCACCATTCGAAAGCCACGTCTTGGTTTTAGAATTTTTCGGTACTCGAACAGACTTCCGGAACGGATTACATTCAAGGTACCACTGTAGATACAATCACAAGCCCTCATGCAAAGAAAATTGCAAATTTATATGCACATTCATATAAATTGCTAGAGCCAACATCAGAGCCAACAAATATTTGACATACTGGCACTTCTTGACAGTTTTTGAAGATGGTGGATCAAAAATTGTGGTACTGGCAACTTAACTCCAGTTTAGTTAACCCAGTATTAGATAAAAGTGTTTCCATCCAGTGAAACAAAGGAAGAGAGTAACAGAAGACATTCCAGAATGTCCTACCTCTCTCATCAGAATTAGAAGAGACCCCTTATTTAAGCAGGAGCAGGTATTAGTCCAGTTATGCTGCCAGGGTGCGGCCTCAGCTCTCTACATATGAAATGAACACATACCAACTTCCTTCCCACGCCTACTCCCTGGTTACTCCTTGCTTCAGTGTTAGCAGGTGGTCTGCTTAGCGTACTGGTTAGCGTTTGGTTTGGTGCTTAGAACTCCAGATTCAAACCCCTCCTCAACCATGAAGCTCACTGTGTGGCCTTTCTAAACCACATTGCACGACAAGTTCATCAGAAACAAGCTGATAAGAATTGGATGAACTGGTCCTTTAGGCAGAGTGCTGGAAAAGAGAGAAGGGGAGAGAGAGAGCTCTCCCAACAGAGTGAAGTTACTCTGTAGGGCTAGGCACAAACATTACAACAGGGAGAACAGAGAGGGTTCCCAAAGATCCTACACCAAGCCACTATTGCAAAATTTAGATAATATTAATTGTTATAGAGGCCATAGATGATCTTGCAGGTGTGTATAATGGATTTTGTAGTCTATGTTAGACTGGAAGAAAAAGGAGGAATAATAGTAATAGCAGTAGTAGTACAGAACCCATGATTCAGCATAATTCTATCATTTATATCATTAAGGGCAGGACAAATGGTAGCAAGTAGAATCCACTGGGCAGTGTGAATTTTTAAGTGGCAACCCATAGCCTGGCTTTAAGTAAGGAATTGTCATAGTGGAATTGCACCGTGACAGAATTCCTACCATGTGGGTTTCCTACATCCCTACCTGCAATTGCAATTACTACAATGACAGGCAAATTTAGGAACAGATGCCTTCGGATTCTTGCAGCATGGGTTGATGACAAAGCGTAGAAATATGAGTGATGGGTGAAGGAATGGCTGAAGTTATGGGATATTTTATGTTGAACACTAGAAATGACGTCTCTTTCTCCCCTTACAGAGACGACTGTGTCAGCAGATGTTGATTATAGTGATGAGAAAAAGGAGGAACTGGACAACTTGTGGGTGACCATCTTTGTTTTCTTCCTTCTCTTCATCCTCAGTGTTTGCTATAGTGCCACCGTGACACTGTTCAAAGTGAGTAGAGGAGAAGCGATACTACATATCGACACTTGCATCTTACATAAACACTGCAGAGTGGGGGGGAGACAAAATAATAATAAATAAATTGTGGAGTTTGATGGTTAATGGGTTAACCTCTGGTATGCCCTGTGCCTGGGAGGGACTTCTGCGGGAAGTCACGCAATTCCTTTGTCTGTGTGTTTTTACTTTTCTCTGAGAGTGAGAGGAGAGAGCAACGATGTATTCTAGCTCTGATGGAGTTTGCTGCTTTGCTTGTAAATAAACACTGTAGAATAGAAGTACAGTGTTTGGACTCTCTTTTCCTTCTTCTTACACATGAAGGCAACCGCTGCTACTCTGCTACTCTGCCTTAGGTGAAGTTTTTCCCAGAAGATTGTGCGGAGGGAAAGCAGTGCTTTCTGCGCAGGGAAACGCACTGGACAGGCAGAACTCTTAAGATAAATAATATTTTTTAAAAAATTTATACCCCACCCTCCCTGGCCTGAACCGGGCTTAGGGCGGCTAACACCAGTAAAATTACAATAAAACATAATAGAGGGGGGAAAGTTAATTAAATTACAGGTTAAAATATGAGTTAAAATACAATTTAAAATGCAGTCTCATTTTTGTAGTAGCCCATAAATCAAAACCATAAGGGGAGGGAAACATAAGGGTCAGACTGAGTCTAAACCAAAGGCCAGGCGGCACAGCTCTGTCTTGCAGGCCCTGCGGAAAGATGGCAGGGCCCTGGTCTCTTGTGACAGAGCGTTCCACCAAGTCGGGGCCAATACTGAAAAGGTCCTGGCCCTAGTTGAGACCAATCTAACCACCTTGCGACTTGGGACCTCCAAAATGTTGTTATTTGTGGACCTTAAGGTCCTCCGTGGGGCATACCAGAAGAGGCGGTCCTAGCATAAGGCTGAAATATTTGTACTGTTTATCGTAAATTAGTGAATGGTTCTGTGGAGGACTTAGCAAATACCTTTACACTGTGTCAAACAGTCCATTAAAATCAGAAGAATGGATGAAGAAAAAGATTTGACTTGCTGGTTGGAAAGACAAGTTGAGGAATCGGAGGATGGGGAAAAGATGACAAGGAAAGATTTTATTATACATTGCTGAAAGGACGTAGTTCTTCATAGTTAAACGATGGAATTTGCTCCCACAAGAGGCAATGTTGGCCATTCAGCTTGGAAAGCTTTAAAAGAGGGTTAGACAAACTAATGGATAAGGTTAAGACCGACTAATACCCACAAGGACAATGTTTTACTTTCATTGTTGAAGGCAGCATGCCTCCTAGAACAACTTGTGAGTATAGCACCTTCAAGTCCTGCTTTGAGGCTTCCAACGGGGGCATCTGATTGGTCACTAATAACAAATAGAACTTGCATATTTTGATTCTTCCATGCTCTTTATCCCCACCCCCACTCCCTTCCACAGGTAAAATGGCTCTTTTCTAGGATGCTGCAGCTGAAGAAGCAGCCACCAGGCCCTGACTATAAGAATGTGATCCAACGAGTGGCCTAGAAGCATCTTCCTGGGAGCTTGCCCTACACCTTGGGAGGTGCAAAGAAGAAGTCACTGGCTGGAGACAGGACTCCATCTCCAGTATAAACACCTTAAGTTTCTCTGTAACAGCCCAAGTTCTTCCCTGGCAAGTAGATATGAAGCCCTGTCCACTCAGGGACTTGTCGTGTGAGAGAGGCAATTTTGCTAAAGGCTAGAGCACTGCACTCCCTAGATATCTGATTTCCACAGTCAAGGAGAGTAGAGCCAGTTCTCCCACCCGACCTGCGATTGTAAAGCATGGAGGCAGACACACAGGCCTTGAGAAAGGTGCTTTGGCATGTCGACTTAGAAGTAAATCCTACTGAATTCAATGGGATGAACTTCTCAGTGTGCATAGGACTTCAGCCTTAGTGTCTTGAGCTACACTGAGTACCCTCGGTCCTTACTTCCACTGCAACCTCCCCATTTCAGAGCTTCAGGCCTCCTCTCCACCCCATGTGAAATCCTATGCTGTGCCTGTTCATCCAATGTCCCTGCTTCACTAGCAGGCTTCCAGCCTCAGGAAGCCATGAGAGTCTCTGATCTATTATAGTCAGATCCACTTATGTACAGTAAATAAACATCCTAAAACTCTTTCCATATACTTAAACAAACCAATTTTATGACCCACCTCCCACTACTGTGTTTTTCATGAGACCCACGACTAGCACTGAGGACATTTCTGCTTTTTTCATATAATGTATTGCATGTTTTGTGGTCATAAATATATTTACTAGACAATAATAAAAACACAAATAAAGAAAATCGTCTTCTGAAGGTTTTTGTTGGTTTTTGTTCCTCCTTCACATACTTTCAGAAAGGAATTTCATCCTCTTTTGAAAATTCTGCCTGTTGTCCTTCATTCCCATAAAATCAATGGCAGAGGAACCTGAAGACTCCAGGTGTCGTTGGACCCGGCAGTAACAGCCAAAATAACAAAGGTTGAGGATGATGGGTTTTGTAGTCCAACAACTTCTGGAGGACCATAGTTTCCTCTGCCAGATTACATTTCTTAGTGCAGAAAGTATTGATCTGATGTGTAGAGATCTTTCCTATTCTAATTAATTCAGGAGGGTTCTGGAAGCTTCTCTGTGTGAAAGAAGCAAGCAGAAGGTTCATGATGTTTGGGTTATACCTTCGGATAATAATAATAATAATAATAATAATAATAATAATAATAATAATAATAATAATTTATTTATTTATATCCCGCCCTCCCCGGCCAAAGCCGGGCTCAGTATAGCTGAGTATAGCTGGCTTAAACTGGTTCTCTTATCTCTTTCTGTCAGGGTCATGCTGACTATAAAAATAGACCAGAAGGAGCCTAGGTTTCACTTTCACTTTCTACCTCTTTTTCTCCAAGTACAGTATGGGGTTCTGTTTAGTGTTAAGGCTTAGACTTATTATAAGTTATTGTAAGTTTCAGTCAAGTTTGCTGCAACTAGATTTCTTATGGTCAGTGCCAAGTCTGAATGTATTGGATTTGTGACCATTTCGCTCATTTGCCTTCAGTAGTAGTAAAGCTCTGCTGGATGAAATATTCATCGTCTCTGGTCTATTTTCTGTGAATCCTGCAACGTGTTTAAGGTTTTACTCTGCTAACTATACGTCGGAGTTCTGCTCTGGATCATATTGAGTAGAATTTCAATGACATCCTCACCCTTTACTTACATCTTGGATTGCCTGGACTCCTACACAGAGCCACTTCCATCTGTTCCTTCAAATGCTTTCTCTTTTTTTTTTTATAATAATATTTATTCATTTTCCAAACACATAATAAAGACAAGCGAAACACAAAACAAAAACATACAAAACATTTAAACATGTATAACTTCATAATCTTATTTTCATGCACCTTCTTTCCTTCGACTTCCCCATACCTCCCCATCACTGCATCCTTGTTTTACGATTCTTTAGCAACCCTTTAGTCAATTTATCTATAATTCCCTTTCATTAAGTTTTCTTTAATTTGTTAATTACAGCTGTAATTCTCTGCTTCTTACCCCTTGACATCTTAACACTCCTCAATTTTACAACAGTTTTTAAGATATATTTTAAATTTCTTCCAGTCCTCTTCCACTGTCTCCTTCCCCTGGTCGCGGATTCTGCCAGTCATCTCAGCCAGTCCCATAAAGTCCGTCACCTTTGTTTGCCATTCTTCCAGAGTAGGTAGTTCTTGCATCTTCCAATACTTTGCCAGAAGAATTCTTGCTGCTGTGGTAGCATACATAAAAAAAAATCCTGTCCCTCTTTAACACCAATTGGCCAACCATGCCCAAGAGAAAAGCCTCAGGTTTCTTAGGAAAGGTCCACTTAAGGACTTTCTTAATTTCATTATAGATCATTTCCCAAAAAGCTTTAATCTTCGGGCAGGTCCACCAAAGGTGGTAAAAAGTACCTTCAGTCTCATTACATTTCCAACATTTATTATTGGGCAAATGATAGATTTTTGCAAGCTTGACTGGGGTCATATACCACCTATAGATCATTTTCATTATGTTTTCTTTCAAAGCATTACATGCGGTAAATCTAACACCAGTGGTCCATAACTGTTCCCAGTCAGCAAACATAATGTCATGACCGATGTCTTGTGCCCAGTTAATCATAGCTGATTTCACCGTTTCATCCTGTGTATTCCATTTCAACAGCAAATTATACATTCTTGACAAATTCTTAGTATTGGGTTCTAACAGTTCTGTTTCTAATTTTGACCTCTCTTTCTGAAATCCTATTTTCCTATCCTGTTTAAATGTCTCATTTATCTGATGATAGTGCAACCAATCTCGAACTTTGGACTTTAATTTCTCATAACTTGAAGTTTAACTCTTTCACCATCATATTCTAAGATTTCACAATATTTTGGCCATTTAGAATCCATATTAAGTTTTTTCACCTCCTTGGCTTCCATTGGTGACAGCCACCTGGGAGTTTTACTTTCCAACAGATCTTTATATTGGATCCAAACATTATATAATGCTTTCCTAACAATATGATTTTTGAAACCTTTATACACCTTTGCCTTATCGTACCATAAGTATGCATGCCAGCCAAAGTTATTATCGTACCCTTCCAGATCCAAAATGTCTGTGTTCTCAAGAAGTAGCCAGTGTTTCAGCCAGCAGAAAGCTGCCGATTCATAATAAAGTCTTAAGTCCGGCAGGGCAAACCCCCCTCTATCTTTTGCACCTTCAAATGCTTTCTCAAAGCTCACCTTTTCCCTAAACCCCTTTGGCCCTTCAGGCTCATCCCAGACTCAGAGGAAGCCAGATACTAGAGGAGAAAAAGATGTTTTTAAAAGCCTTCACTCTTGTTTTGTAAATTTATGCCACCTTTACTACTGGGATGAAGCCTTGACAGGCTTCTGTTGTGGTGCAAATAGAAAACAAACCCATGATTTGTTTCACCTGATGGAACATTTCCAACACACATGAAGCCTGGGATAAACCTTTCTACTTAAAAGGCTTATTGAAAGAAGAAAGCACTTGGGTGCCCTATCATAATATGTAATGGAAAGAAAGTCCAAAGGGTAGATACGTACGACCTCACAAATGTCCCTTTTTTATATCGTATGGAATGAATCTCCAAATAAAATTGTCTGTACAGGCAGCCCTCACCTGCAGAACACTTGGTGATCATTTGGGACAATGAAAAGGGAGTAAAACTATGATACAGTGGTACCTCGGGTTACATATGCTTCAAGTTACAGACTCCGCTAACCCAGAAATAGCACTTCAGGTTAAGAACTTTGCTTCAGGATGAGAACAGAAATCGTGCTCCGGCGGCGCGGCGGCAGCAGGAGGCCCCATTACCTAAAGTGGTGCTTCAGGTTAAGAACAGTTTCAGGTTAAGAACGGCCCTCCGGAACGAATTAAGTACTTAACCCGAGGTACCACTGTATTCAGCTTCAGGAAACAAACTTAGCTTGAGCATTTCTCTGCTATCACTCTCTGCATTTCTCAGTTTCTAGTCCCACCGACGCAGTGGTGGGAATCAGTGTCCTTTGAGCCCTCAAAAATGCCCCAAAGGAAGATTGTATTCTGCCAAGTGCCAATTACCTAGTTACTATTTAAGGGATATCATTCCATATATTCACAACTACCAGGAAGTTTCCATACTTTCCACAGGTGCCAAAACCAACTGGATGGCACCAGGTTAAAGAAAGCTGGTTTTAAAACGTGTGGGGTTTTTTAATCCCATCAGAGACTTCCAAATAAAACCCCACAGCCCTCTCTTTACTGACTGGCATTTTCCATCATCCCAAGCCAGCATGAGAAGGGTGATAGGAGTTGCAATCCAGCAACATCTGGAAGGCAGAAGACTGCTACCACAGAACACCACAGAGCACTTAAAACACATGCAACTCCCATTGCGTGTCGAGGTCCCCAGGGCCACCCCAATAACTCACGCATCACACAGAATTTTTGTTTAAGGTTTTTGGCATAATTTTGGCCACAACTTTATTAAAATACAAAAAAGGTGAGTGGTTGCTTAGGCATTGGTTGTGACTATCTGCTCCCACCATGGGGGACAAACTGACATTCTGCATGAAGTCAGAATAGGGGAATACACTTGGGGGTAGCGTCGGAGCAGGGAACCTGCCCTCAGCCCTCCCCAAATGCAACCAGGAGCTCATTGCTATGGCCCGAGCCCCCTTGACAGAGTGGACAAGCCATAGTTAGCTCCCGATTCCTTTAACGGAATCCCTTGCAGCAGCAGCATTAGAGGGGCAGGCCCAGCCAATCCATGCCCCTCAACTAACCAAACCATAAACCAATGCCTAACCGCAACCTTACAAGTTGTGACGATTTGCTACGCAGTAGGCAAAAACCAAATGGCCCCAGCCAATCAGCTAGATGGCCAAAATTCCTACCGGGCCCCCGCTCCAAAGCAGACGACCCCATGACAGGCATAGCAAGGTCAAAGCAAACAACCCTAATTCTAGGGAGGGGGGGGACGGGCAATCCGATGCACAGGCGAAAAGAGGAAGCCCTAGCCTCGTGCAAGGAGTTTTAGCATTTCTGGCTGTCAATCAACAAATGGCAACATTAACTTCATCCCAACAACAAGGGAAGCCCCAATCACATCAGTGGCCAATGATCAATTAGCCCGCCCCCCAACTTTGGAGTGTCCTGGCGGCCCCCACCGCAACACATGCTCTCCATGAAGGAGAACACGCTTTGGTTGCAAAGCAATAATGGGGGATATTTTTGACTCAGTGACAAAGCTCTGCATATATGTTTATAATGAAGAAATGTTAAACAACCTCTGTGGCAGAGTTGTAGGCCTTGCTTTGTTATGACGCCACAAGCCTGTGTTGCAGTGGTTCTTAGTGACAGCTACTGAGAAAGAGGCACAATCAGTGACGGTGAGAAAGGTGGTAAATTTAATTAACTGGTAACTAATAAATGATTGGTTTAATTATGAAGCATGTTAGTAAATAGAAACAAATGGTTGGAATTCTTTTCCTTGGCCAGGTTAACTCCAAATTTTGCTACTTCATAGCAGCTGAAAGTCTGGATTTTGAAAACAAGAAAATAAGTCAACACAAACAAATAAGAGCGGGGAGAAAGGGAAGTTGTGTGTAGGCAAAAGTTTCATTGTTTAATATCTTTATATCTTATAAAGCAAGATGGTTCACGCGTAAGATTAAGCCAAACCATGGCCTAGCTCATTGCAGCATAGAGAAAAACATGATTAAGTTTAATTAACTGATAATTAATAGGTCCTTAATTAATTAAGATTTAGGTAAGTAAGTGAAAACAAATGGCTGGAGTTTTTCCTTGGCAAGGTTAACTGCATCAATTTTTGCCATTTCACAGCCATATGTATCTCAGGAAATAAATGCCTGGATTTTGAAAACAAGTCAACAAGTCAACACAAACAACCGGGGGTGGGGAGGGGAAGTTGTGTGCGGATGAATGTTTCATATGACCAGTTTTGGATCCCAATTATAGCCCCTAGGCCTCACTCAACCATGCTAAAAAAATTATTTCAGAACTTCATGTCAGCTCCAAGGACGTCATAACTGTAATTTCTTTTTTTGGCTTCTTTTCTGAGAGCATGATTAGGGGAAAAATCTCTGAAGCCCCCATTAGAACAGAAATGACATCCAAAGGGAAACAGGTGGCAGGTCAGTGTCAAAGGACCACTTGCTTCAATCAGCTCCAGACTTTGGTTGGGTGAGTAAGAAAAGGTTTGATTATGTGTATTTTGGAACTCGCTCCGCACAGAAATACATCCAGCATCCTTACACTTAAAGTATTTTGTTTTGAGGGACCCAACTCTACAATTCTATGGTTCTATGACTCACCTTTTTGTGGGATTTATATTGCTCCATTTTGCTTGATGTTTTTGCCTTACCTGTTTTATCATTGTAATGGTTTTATCTGTTTTAGAAGTGCGTATCTTTTTTGTTTTCACCCGCATTGGGACCTTAAGGTGAAGGGCAGGTAAGTAGCATTATAACTCAATCAATAATACTTTGGGGGCTCTGGAAAGATCAAAACATAGATAAGCCAGAGGAAGGGAATTTCCGAAATCAATCCCTGTCTCCAGGCACAGTGTGACTGAAAACAAGCCTAGGAACGTGGACTAGCATTTCTCAGTGGGCTTCCAACCTCGGATAAAATGTAAG
The DNA here is from genome assembly GCF_964252035.2 of Podarcis erhardii. Taxonomy (NCBI): domain Eukaryota; kingdom Metazoa; phylum Chordata; class Lepidosauria; order Squamata; family Lacertidae; genus Podarcis; species Podarcis erhardii. The sequence goes on along the minus strand of NC_138502.1, from coordinate 5,591,070 downwards.
GCATAAACGTGATAAATAAATATTTGTGTTTTAGGTGTCTTGTATTGATATTCAGGCCTCCCAGCTGAGACTGAACCGTAAGGCTTGCTTGCCTCCACCCTCCAGCTGGGCATCTCCAAATCAGGCACCAGCTTAACGTCAGTCAGTTGGAGCAGGCTGAAAGGGTAGCTTAGATCCATCCCATCAGCTTCCCTGGAGATAAGCAAGGAGTGTCTGGTTTACTTACCAGAAACTTGGCATGTGAATGCTTCAGGGAGAGCAGATGCACGTGAACCTGATCCAAGTACTGAGGGAAGCTCAGAGCAAGAGGCCTTCTCAGATGGAGCTGTTTGCCATCTTACCCTACCCTAAGTGCTTCCCTCCTCTCCATTACACATTTAAGCTTATGGAAGCTCTTGTGGTGCGGAAAGAGCTTCACCTGAAAGCCTGGACCAAGCCTGGTTCATAGAATCATAGAACTGTAGAGTTGGAAGGGACCCTGAGGATCGTGTTGGAATATGCAGCTGTCCCATACGAGGATCAAACCTGCAACCTTGGTGTTATCAGCACCACGCTCTAACCAACCAAGCTATCCCAGTCAAGAGATCTCCGATTCCCTGGCAAAACAGCGGCTTGCTTCAACAAAGTTAGTGTGGAGTAGTTACAGGTAGGTAGCCGTGTTGGTCTGCCATAGTCGAAACAAAATAAAGAAAAAATTCTTCCAGTAGCACCTTAGAGACCAACTAAGTTTCTGATTGGTATGAGCTTTCGTGTGCATGCAATAACAAACTTAGTTGGTTTCTAAGGTGCTACTGGAAGGAATTTTTTAATAGTGTGGAGTAGGTGAGCTTCAATGAACCCGAGGCAGAAAAAGTGGGCTAATTTAAAAGCTTTCCCCAGATTTATCCTCACATTTGGGAGGTTTTTCACTTCCTGGGTGAGCATAATGTTCTGTGTAGCCATTGGAGAAAAAGGTAGCAACCTCTCCGGAAGGCTGACAATTATAAAGAAACAGATAGGTAGCCGTGTGGGTCTGCCATAGTCAAAACAAAACAAATTCCTTCCAGTAGCACCTTAAAGACCAACTTATAAATTATAAAGAAAATTATTCCCCTCCTAGCTGAGCAGGATGCATGTAAAAATCTGTTGATGAGCAAAAGGACCCTGGAAGTCTTCTTGGAGTTGGGTGTTCAGGTGCACTGTTGCCACCCCATCCTCCCAGATGAGTACTGTTTTCAAGGAAGCTGACAGGGAGTACAGGAGATATCTGAAAGTCAGCCCCAAGCCTAACATTCAGCTAGGAGATCGCCGAGTTCCCCCGATAAGTGGCAGGTTTCCAAGAAGCTGCCAGAGTGGAAGGGGCTTGCCTGACCTCCTATATGAGCACAGCAGGCTTCGCTGAGCTACACAAAAAGCTGCCCTAAGCCTGGTGCTTAGTTGGGATTTTCAGCTTTGAGAAACCTGACCTGGGGCAGGTTAGGTGCCCGAGCTCAGCTGGGACATTCCTGCCCTCCCAGGTGAGCAACTGGCTTCACAAAGCTGTCAGCAAGCCAGGGGGATACCAGAAAGTCTTTTGCAAGCATGATGCTCAGCCGAAAGATTTCTGACCTCCCAGGAGAGTCCCAGGCTTCAGTGAAGTGGGAAGGCAGTGAGGGGGCTACCTGAAAGCTTGCCGGGAGCCTGATACTCAGCTGTGAGAATCCTGGCCACCCGCCTTTGCAGTATGCTTCAAGGTAGCTTCCTGGAGGGGAAGCCGGGAGGGATATCTGGAAGAATGATTTTTAACTGAAAGATTCACGTGGCTCAGCGATAGGCTTTGGAGAATCTGGCTTGGAGAAAAAGGCTCTCTACCTTAGCCGGCCTGGTGCTCAGCTAGGCAATTGCTTGTCCCCCAGCGTGGCTTTAGGGGAGTCACCAGGGAGCAATGTTTCCCAAGTCTTTGGAAGCAACCCTGGGCTAACTCCAAAACAGCAAGCACAATCAAGGAACCAGAAGGTTGAAGAAGGAGGGCTCTGAGGAGCCGAGGCTCCTGGGTCCTGCTCTCTGCTCCAAAAGTCGGGGGGTGCCTTTTGGAGGAGAAAGACCCCTTCCCAAGCATTGTCAGAGCTGAGGCAGGCAGGACCCCTGGATTCTGGCTGGAGTGAACTGGGGAGTGGGACAAAACAACTTAGGGCACTTCTGAAAGCCTAAACTCTCCATAGCTGACTTATTCCTACTCCCAGGAAAACAGGTAGGGGAAACAATCTAGTTTTAGCTTGGGGAGGGTAGTGTTGCCAAGTGGTTTAGAGCAACAGCAGGACTGGGATGCATTTAAGAAGGAGTAGGATTGGCTCCTGTGCCTATGGAGGGGTGTGGAGCAACAAATTTGAAGCCCCAGCTTTGGAAAGGAAAGGTAAGCTGGAGCAGATGAGAGCCAGGGCTCCTGGGTTCTGTCCTCAGCTCTGGGCAAGGGTGGGAAGGACTTTGTTTTGACCCAGAATTTTCAAGTTCCATCCCTATCTAAGTGAGGTTTCCTGAGCTATAAAGCAGGAAGGGGACATTTCCAGAAGGCTTGTCTGTAGCTTGTCAGAGGCAGCATGGCTCTGAATGCCAGTTGCCGGGCAATCACAAGTGGGGAGAGCACTGTTGCACTTAGGTCCTGTCTGTGGGATATCCATGAGCATCTGGAATGGGATGATGCACTAGATAGACCATTGGCCCAGTCCAGGAGTATGCTTCCTATGTTGTGTTTGAAGGGCCCTAGAAAGCCATAGCAGTGGGGTGTTGAGACCCAGCAGCTGTGGGTCAGAAGGAAAGTTAGCTATGGCAGTCTAGAATAAAAGGAAGCCCAAGCTTTGCAAGGAGCGTGTTTTGTGTGTGCAGGGAATTGGGACTCCGCCTAAGCTCTTATGTGAACATAGGAAGCTGCCTTATACTGAGTCAGGTCATTGATCCACCTAGTCCAGGGCTATCTAAACCGACCGGCAGTGGTTCTCCATGGTTTCTTTCCCGGTTGTAAGTAGAGATTCCCTGAACCAACTAGGTTGCAATGGGTTACAAAGCACCAGCATTGCCTAATGGTTTAGAGCAAGGCAGCTTAGAGCAAGTTTTTGGCAGCTCTGTTTAGGCAGATGGCTCAGATGTTCAGATCACATCTTAGTAGGAAAGGGGGGGGGATTTAATGGCTTAGAGTGCTCCTAAGGACTCAACCAACCATTGCACAGAAAGTTGGGATGCTTCAGCTTGGAGAGGAGTCCCTTCCACACCTTCAAGGGAAATGGAGTACAAAGTTTGCTTGGGTTCCTGCTTTCTATCTGCAGCATTCACAGGGAAGGTTAGCCAACAGAGTAGGTTTGCCTTGGGAAGAGGAGAGTTCTCCTAAGAAGCATTCCTGAGTTCTAAAAGATGGCTGAGAGCTGGAGGGTTGAGGGAGGGTGTGCAAGCCAGGACCCCAGGGTCCTGGTGCAAACTGGTAGAGAAGAGATAAAGTGGAGGACAGCAGATCAGCTGGCTGGGCACAGACAAGCCAGACTGTCTGGCCTCTGCTCCAATGAGTTATTGCCAAGTGAGCTGGGAACCAGGATTTAGGGCCAGCTCTGAAAGTCACACTGAGAAGCCAGAGTCTGAAAATGGAGTTGAGAGGGATGTGGGTTGATGAGACTCCTCAGTGAGAGGCAGTGTTGTGTAGCGGTTAGGGTGTCTTGCTAGGACCTTGGTGACTAGGGTTCAAATCTCCACTCAGCCATGAAGCTCATTGGGTGACCTTGGGCCAGTCACTCACTCTCAGCCTATTTCACAGGGTTGTTGAGAGGATAAAATGGGGATCAGAACTATGTATGCCACCGTGAGCTTGCTGGAGGAAAGGTGGGATAGAAATTCAATCAATCAATCAATCAATCCTCAAGTGGCCAGGTACAAAAGAGGCAGGGCTCTTGCGCTGTTTATGATTGCCTAGAAAAGGGGATTTCAGCAGGGGGAATTTTTGTTGGCAGTGAGACTTGGCAGGGGCAACGTTGCCAGGGAGTGAGGATCTGGCTGGCCAGCAGGAGGGCAAGGGACTGGTGGGGATTAGGGTTGCCGCCTGCTTTTCTGACTCTACTTCTGTACCTGTAACAGTAGTCTGAGAGGCACAGAAATTCTGCAATGAAAGTGTATCCTGGCATCAAATTTTCCTCCTGCTAAATTGTGCTTTGTGTGTGTCAGGCTTTAGAGACCAAAAAAAAAAAAAAATGTGCCAACCCCAGGGAGAAAGGAAAGTTCGTTTTCAGCTGTGGGACACAAGCAGTGCAAAGAGGGGGCAGAAAAGACCTGCTGTCGTTGCTCTGTAGTTTCTTTACATTGAAATGTGGGGAGGAAAAAGCCCAATATATAGTTTAAGCCAATGCTTTCCCCTACTGAGAAGTTCATTTCTAACTTTAGATTGTGTGAGTTAATAATATAAGGCTAATAAGAATATAAAGTTAATACTAACAAGGAGGGGGTTTCCAACCAATCAGGGAGGAAAAACTTGGTTTGCTGTTGTTTAACAGCCACCTAATTGGCAGAAAATCAGTAATGCCTGCAGATTGACTGATTGTTACAAAGACAGGCCCCTGGCTTGTTAACCTCCTCACACACACACATCTCAGCTTTCCTTTTTGAGCAGACTTAATCAAACTCTTTTGATTAAGAGCCAGTGTGGTGTAGTGGTTAAGAGCGGTAGTCTCGTAATCTGGGGAACTGGGTTCGCATCTCCGCTCCTCCACATGCAGCTGCTGTTTGACCTTGGGCCAGTCACACTTGTTTGAAGTCTCTCAGCCTCACTCACCTCACAGAGTGTTTGTTGTGGGGGAGGAAGGGAAAGGAGAATGTTAGCCGCTTTGAGACTCCTGAAGGGGAGTGAAAGGCGGGATATCAAATCCAAACTCTTCTTCTTTTTTGTACAAAACTCAGCTGAGCCTGATGGGTCAAATAAGGAGCCATCAAAGGGACCAGAACAGGGAATGAGAGCCGCAATGAACTGAAGGAGGCATGTGTCAGTATTATGGGGTGGCAGGTATGAGTCAGCAGGAAAACTATGGTCAATAGCCAACTTTTTTTACAGGGCTCTGCAGCTGGGGAAAAAATCGGCTGAGCCTAACAATTCAAGTGGGGAGTTATCAGGTGGTTCACAGAATTGAATCCAAGTTCCCGGGATTCTTTGGGGGAAGTCATATGCTTTAAATGTATAGCTTGGGTGTGACCAAAATGGCAAACAGTAAGAGAAAATACGAAGCTCCTTTCATTAGTGCAGCTACATCATTGCTGCATCTGCATGCAGTGGGGAAAACTTCACCTGCTGAACTTATGCCCTGCTGATGGAAGTTGTTGTCCAAAACATTTGGCGGAAACTAGGCTGGCTAAGACTGCACTAGAAGGAAAATGCTAGGCCAAGAATGGGGCACCTGTGGTCCTACAGATAATGATGACTACATCTCCCATCACCCCTGCCCTTTGGGGCTGATGGGAGTTGGGAGTCCAGCGACATATGGAAGGCCCTGGTCCCTGGGCTGCCCAAAAGACCATTATTTCTGGGATATTTGGGGCCCGTAAAACTCCAGTTGTTGATAACTTGCATGGAATCTTCAAAATGTTGAGAATAATATAGAACAGATTGAAATTGATTGTACAATTAATTATTAGTATTAGTAATAGTATTTAGTATCGCCATCAGCTGGTGCAGTTCAGATGTTCTCTACCTCCGTTTGCTTGTTGTTTTTTTCCATTTTTCTTCTTAAAAAAATTCTGCTGAACAGTTTTTCCATTTTCTTCTAAATGCTTCTATTTGCTCTACCTTTTACTGAATGCAAGAGGGTGGTAAACAGGATGCAGGACATCTGGGCAGATACAGATGGTGCTGAAATAAGAGGAAGTGAAACAGAAAACAGAGCTAAAACAGGCCATGAATGTTGAGACCTGGTTGATGGTAGTAAAAATGCTACCTAGGACAAATATCTGGATCTTCATCTGCAGTTCATTTATGGGCCCAAATGATCGTAGGAAATGTGCTTTTGAAACCAAGCACTGTGTCTGCTCTTCTTCTTCTGCACATTAATTAAAAATATTAAACAACTTTTATCTCCTCAAAAGAATTCAGTGAGAGTATATACACACCATGCATTTAAAGCACACTCTTAACCCAAAGAATTCCGGGAACTTTGGCCTCACAGAACTACAATTCCAGGCACCCTTAACAAACTTATTCTCAGGATACTTTGGGAGTAATCATGTCCCCTAAATGTATGGTGTTGGAGTCTAGCAGTAAACAATAAAATGTCATTAAAAACTTTTTAAAAGGAGCAACAATTACAATAAGAATCAAAATGCACCCAGTAAAACTTTCAAAAGCTAGCACGGGCGCTCTCTCTCTCTCTCTCTCTCTCTCTCTCTCTTTCTCTCTATCTCTCTCTCACACAGAGAGAGAGAGAAGCAGCAGCAGCTAATGTTTTTGCCACAATTTTAATTCCATGTCTGCTAAATTTCCTAGTATTTGGCATTGGAACAGGGCCAGTTTTTAAAAAGGTGGGGAGCTCTAAGTAAAAATTATATATTTTTGTTCGTGTGGTGGCTCTAGCTGTTTATAATTTAGAAGCTATTGAGCCATGCAAGGTTCTTCTTCAGAATTAAAGTCACGCTCTGGTCACAGAAACACATCCCTTTCCTGTAACCCAACCTTCTGGGTCCCCCCGTGTCCCCCCCTAATGTCCCACTGATCCTTCCGCATTGCCACAGAAGCATGTCCTTTTCTCACAGGCAGGACCCCACCCACTTGGGCACCCGTGAAATACAAAATAAAATGTCTCCCGTATTTAATCTAATATGATGGCTTAGGGGGAGATATTTTACCTTGACACAAAGCTTCAATCCTATGCACAATCACTTGGTGTCAACTAATTAACTCTGTGGGGTATACTTCACAGTGAGCCTTCATAGGCTTGCACTGTAAATGGATGTCAAATCAAATTATAGTAGAATCCCATGCATGTTTCCTCAGAAGTAATACCCACTGTGTTCAGTGAGGATTATTCATTTGGGAAGTGTGTGCAGGATCCTTTGGGAAGTGTATGCGGCCTTAAAGTTTAGTGGTTGTTCAAGGTTGGGTCATGTATTCTACATGTGTGAGAGTATATGAGTGGCTTTTTAATGGATTAGTTTAGAACATAGGGAGAGTTATGTTGGATGAGGCCAATGGCTCTAGTCCAGCATAGGTTTGTCCTCCAAGGCAGATAATTTTGTCAATGGTTGTTAATCAGGTCTGAGTGTTTTCTCCATAGAACTCAGCACTGTAAGGTTTTCAAACCTCACAACTGTAAAAATAAGCTTGAAAGTGGTTGGGCAGTGCCTGGAAACAAATCTTGGAAGATGGCTTAAGGGTGCTGAATATGCTTCTCAGCAGCTTCCTTGTCCCTGGGATAACAAGAAACCGCAAGTCAAATTATGCAATAATTCCAGGTAGCCTTCAAAGCTTTTGACCAGGACTGAACACCAGATTCACATGGCATGGAAGTGAACAATATCTTGTTTCCCACTCTTGGCAAGGAGACACAAATGCTTGCCCAAGGAACAGGTTGTCATCACATCTTTTTCTTCATTTGTAGCATCTCCCACAGCCCCAGTCGTCTTCCCATTGTCCCCCTGTTGCCAAGACCTCGCCACTGCCTCCCAGGTTACCGTGGGCTGTTTGGTCTCTGGCTACTTTCCCGAACCAGTCAAAGTACAGTGGAATTCAGGATCCTCGTCTGACATCCGGACCTTCCCTGCTCTATTGGATTCATCCAGTGGCCACTACACTCTCAGCAGCCAGCTCACCATCCCAACCAGCACTTGGGAATCAGAGAAGCTTCAATGCCATATTGTACACACAGCTACCAGCTCCACAATCAACAAAGAGATTGGACGTGAGTCTGGTTGAGCCTTTGTTATCTGCTTTCTTCCTCCTTCAGTGTTTGTTGGGTGGAGCAGAAAGAAATGAAATATGGATTGTGTGGGTGAAGGGATGGGTAATGATTGCAATATTTTTGGTCCTACCATCTGACTTTTGTATCCTCAGAAGCACATTGAGCACTTCAGAGAACACTCACAAATATTGTGGGTTGTATCCAACCAAATTCTAATCCAGAGTAGACCCACACATTGAAATTAAGGAACCTAAATCGGCCATACCCATTAATTTCAGTGGGTCTGCTGTAAGTATGACTACCAAGAGATACAACCCAGTGAGATCAGATGTAGGGAATCCTTGGCCCTCCAGATTTGCTGAACTAAGACTCCCAATTGACCATTCTTACTTATGAGAGTTATATTTCAACAACATCTGGAGAGCCAAAGGTTCCCCACATGTGCCTGTGATAGACAAGACAGCAGTGGGAAGAAAGGATTTAGAATTATCCAGTTAATAGTGATTCAAATTTAGGGAAAGTCAGGTTGCACCATGACAGATTGTAGCAATAGGTGTCAAAATTCAGCAAAAACACCCTCTTCATTTTTCTTGTGAGAATATTAGCAACACAGGATGTTCTGCGCGCGCGCACACACACACACACACACACACTTTCTTAAATTAGTCTTTTAAAAAACAACAACAAAAGGAACGGTGCATTTAACATATGTGATCTCATTTCAACTGTTTATACATAGTTTACCAGCCCTCTTAGTGGTCCTTAGGCCTACTTAGAACCGACAATGAAACAGAAGAGGGAACTGCCCTCCATTGTCCTCCTTGGCACTGGGCGCAGCAAAGTGAAATTTGATGTTTAAGAAAAGAAGTGGGTTTAGTGCAGGGATTCAGAGGAGAAAGAGGAATGAGCTTGATTCACAGAGAGTGAGGCTGTTCTACCTTCTCTGGGAAAGGCTAGCATAAGGAGAGAGGGAAGTGAATACAGGAACCAAAGGAACTAATGGCAGGTGAATTAGAAGCCACTCACATTTAGGGAATTGGGGGGGGGGGATTCAGTTCAGTTTGCATTTCAATACAAACTAATTCACACTACCTGGAATAATGCACAAACAGAAAGCCCATTCTCCTAAATTCGTGGTTCTCTGAATTTTGTGATGCAGTTCCCCTGCCCAAAAAGTGTGCAAAAATATACAAAAAATACATATATTCACCAAAAAACAGTGCACACAAATGTATTATGTTCAGGAAAGTTGTTTCCAGATTGTGTATTTATTCAGCAAAACTGCATACAAGACATGAATATTAAGCACAGTTTGTACTAAAATCCTGGCTAATTCTCAACTAAATAATGTAGACATGCGGAGAACTGAATTTAAGTTTGGGGAAATGAGACAGGTGGTTAGGTGCACCGTACATCATTAAAATACAGGTATTCATGATACCTTATACTTCCTATTCTTCCAGCCTGTGAAAATAAAGATCCCATAGCCCCAAAGGTCCGCTTGCTCCATTCCTCCTGCAAGGCCAGCTCCAGAGATGCCACCATTGAGTTGATGTGCGTTATCTCCAACTTCTACCCCAATAATGTGACGGTAAATTGGCTGGTGAGTGAGAAACCTATGTCGCAACCCTCTTTCACTGAGCAGCCCTGGAAAGACACCCATGGGTACACCTTCAGTGCCATCAGCACAGTCAACATTAGCCAAGCAGACTGGGAAGATGGGAATGTCTACGTCTGCCAGGTGTCCCACACAGCAACCCAAACTTCTGTGAGAAGCAAAGCCAAGATCTGTGAAGGTAAGAACTCTTGACTCAGTTCTGACTTGGTTAGGTTCGGATGAAGTGGGCATGGACTGAAAAACAGAAAGGCCAAGAGCAAGGGGCTACTTCCATTTTATGGTGGAATGACCCAGAAATACATCCATCATGGTCCTTTGCTATTTGGAATGGCTTTCTCCAACCTTTTGCCCTACTGGTTTATCTGAGGTTTTACCTCCATTTATCTGGAACTTGAGAGACTGAACCAACTGGAGGCAGGACTCTGTGTCATAGAGGAGGGCACCAAGCCAGTTTTCTTTTGAAAAATGTTGATAGGTGGGCTTTTTCGCGCACTCAGATTTCTCCAGTTTAGAGTAAATGTTTGTCAGGGAGTTGAGAAAACACTTTCTCTTCTTCTGCTGGAGGCAGTTTGCCTTGATTACTTGTGCCACCAGCTGTAAATGTCTCTATGGCACACTGGTGTTGAAAGTGATCCATTGGGGAATCTGTGGAATGGGCAAACACACTAGTTAAAGGGGTGCAAGTTCCAAAAACAACAGAGAACTGGGATTATTCAGCAATGGCAGAAGGTGCTGGAGTTGTTCAAGGGAAGGGAAGGGACTGACAGGAACTCTCAGGTGAGCCAAATGGGGAGCCTGGACTGACTTAGCTGTAGAGCTACTCTGAAAGAGAAGCAAGCAGAGCAGGATAAGATTCTGTGAGCAGGCTGGGAGGGAAATGGTGGGAGGAGACGTGGGACTTGACATGGGTTTTTGCATTCCCAGACTCCTCAGGAACTCGCCTCAAAGTTTTCATCCTACCCCCAAGCCCCAACGACCTTTACATGGATAAGCAACCCAAACTCAGCTGCATGATAGTCAACTTAGAGAGCGAAGAGGAAGAACTGGAAGTGACCTGGTCACGGCAGACAGCAGGAAGTCTAACCCCTGAGCCACTTGCATGGAGAGAGGAGGTTAATAACACCTTCACCGCATCCAGCTCTGTGATCGTTTCCGCAAGCGACTGGTTGTCAGGGGAGACTTTTATCTGCACAGTGCAACACCCATCCCTGCCTCAACCGAAAACAAGAGAGATTAGCAAGAAGAAAGGTAAGCGGGAAGCAGGTCTGCTCTCCACCCTGCAACTGGTGTCCCTAATTTCCCTCCAACCTCCTGAGCAGGAAAGAGATTACTGGAAATGCATATCAATGTAGCACCATTTAGAACAAACACAAGATACCAGTGTGGGCAGTGAGATCTGGCAACGCAAAAAAAATAAAATTCAACATGTTGCAAGTAGTTTGAGGGGGGCATAGTTGCTTGAGGTCCCCACAACCGTCCCACCATCACCTCAGCCCACATGCAGTGCTTTAAAAAACCTCTATAGCATGATTTGACACTTGTGCCAAGAAAAGTTGTACCACATGGGAAATGATGCCTCTAGCATACTGGCTTCCACCCCCATAAAAATGAAGTCTCTATTCCATGTGATAACTTTCCATCTGACTAATAATAATAGTTGTGCAACATGTCCTGACGTAGATGGACTATTGTTGCTATTATGTACAATGAAGTTATAAACATCATTGTAACCAAGGCCCATTTCGCACCTTTAATCTGCTCTACAGGCAGCTGCTTGAGTGACAGCTCTAGAGAGGCAGCGTCAGAGAACCAGCCTCCTGATTCTGTCTCAGGGCAGTTTGGGGGGTCCTTGTGTGCTACGAAATTTCTGTATACACCTGAGAAAAGGGGTGATGTGAATGTCCTCTAAATGGCACTTTAGTGGTGTGTCTTGTTCATTCACCAGAGAAGCCCAACATGTCAGGGGGTTTTCTGAACCATTCAAGACACATAGCCCAAACCATGTTTCCCTAAGCCAAGGATGGGAAACTTGTGGTTCTCCAGATGTAGTTGGACCCCTGCTCCCATCAACAAATGGCCAGGGATTATGGGAGTTGTAGTTCAGCAGTATCTGGGAGGCTGCAGGTTGCCCATACCTGGCACAGAAGCCTTTTTATCTCCTCCGTTCCCCAGCTCCCCACATGGTTTCCACTAATTTGACCTAAACTGAATAGTCATTTTCTTTTTCTCTTTCTGTTTCCCTATGCATAACAAGAAACCAAAGAAGCTCCAGGTGTGTATCTCTTCCGCCCCCACGATGATGAGCTCAGGTCTAATGGCCGTTATGTCTCCATCACTGCCCTGGTGAGAGGGTTCAAGCCCAGTGACATCTCCCTGAAATGGCTCAAGAATGGGAACCCTCTGCCTGAAGCTGACTATCTCAGCACCCCAGTCTACAGTGATGGCGCTGGTTTATATTTCTTGTTCAGCAAGCTGAAAGTCCCCAAAGCAGACTGGAACAGAGGTGATGCCTATTCCTGCATGGTTGTCCATGAAGGTCTGGCCCTCAAGTTCATTCAGAAGACCATTGAGAAATCCCGGGGTAAAAAATGAAAACGGCCCTCAGCCAGCATTGTGATCCCTTCGCCCTATGGCCCCATATTTTTTTTCCTCTCAAGATTGTTAGACCAACCCTGTGTAAAAAATCTCCATGCAAAAATGTACCCAATGGCTGAATAAAAAAAAAAGAACTCATCCAAAGACTGTCATAGATATCTATTATTGTGGCTCTTCCAGGAGAGAAAGTGGCTTGTGGGGGGATTAATGGGGAAATGGGATTAATCTCTCAAAAACAAATGCCAAATGTTTAAGGTTGGCAGCAGAGGGAAAATGTGTTTATCACTGTCACAGTTGTATCCTATTTCCAACAAGGAGCCCAGGCCTTCCTATATCAGGTAATGCCAAGCTAGCCTCACCACAGCCTTGAGGAAGCATGGTTTCTCCCAGGCCCCCCAGTGAATCTTCATTACCAAGTGGCGATTTGACTCGCCAAGCCTCACACACATCTCCCCGCACCGAGTCCCAACACTCTGCTCACTGCTCCACACTGCCTACCCTCTGCACATGCTCAGAAGGGCACACGTGTTTTCCATTTGGGAGAGCAAAACCAGACTAAAGTGTTTCAGTCGGTCATACTGCAAGGACATATAAAGATGCATTGCGTGGTCTCAAAAGGAACACACAGACACACATGCACACCACAGGATTTTTTATATAAAAGAAACACTAAAAAATAAGAGACAAAATGGCAGAGAAACAGATGTATTTTACAATTTCCTGTCATATTCTAAAAAAAAAAAAAAATTAAAGGCAAGCTTTGGTCAGTATAGTCACTTTCTTGGCATCTATTTACAGAGAGAGGAAGGGCAACAGAAAATTATGTTTTCTGATATCTCCTCCCTCATCCCACTTCCCCCATCAAACAGATACATAGCATATGATGTAAAAGCTGGCGTCAGAGGTTGGCCAAAAAATAACTGGATAACATTTTCTTTGTGAAATATTGGTGGTGGTAAAGGTTAGAAGAAGTAGAATTTGGAAATGGGTGTGGGTGTGTAAGGAGTCTTATAGGGAAAGTGAGGCATCTTTCTCCCCTGACCCCCTAACCCCCGCAAGCCAGTGACAGTCTGGAGGCACCTCTTGTAGGAAGCAAGGAAATCCAAATTCACAAAGCATCCAGGCCAGATGAATGGAGTGCTCACATACTGCGGAGTGAAAGAATTGAAAGTAACATTTCCTTTGACTTAAGGGGCTTGTGAACTTTGCCTCAGATACTGCCTTAAAAAATGACTCAGGAATAGACACAAGACCTCAAGCACAGAGTGTGCCCTTGTTCACCTAACAAGGCTAGAAACATCGTAAGAGATGTAACAGCTTGACACTGGTACCTAGGGATTTTGGCAAATTTTTTGCATTTGAATGTATAAGAGAAAACTATTTAGGGCCAACAGAGCAAACAAAGAGATGGGGGGCACAAAACCAACCTAAAATATCCACATGCCCATAGAGAAGAGCATGGATAAATGAACATGTGCACACAAAATTCATTATGCCCTCATGTGGAAAGAAAGTGGCCAGCCCTTATTTGATGCAGCTCTTTAGAAGCCGCAGTTGTAAGATATGTGTTTCTTGCATTACGAAAGTTAAGCCAGTCATAGGATATTTGTGCCTTATATGTGGCCTCTTGACTTTGTTAGCAAAGTGATTGGAATAAAGCAGAGAGAATTCAGAGAGAAAGGAGACAGATAATACTGTACTGAGGTAAACAGGGCAAAACCAGTTTATGAAATAAAACAGAGAGATTTGTCTTTCTTAGGTCAGATCTATTCAGCTAGTGGGGGGAAGCCTTCAGAACCATGCATCTCTACCTCTCCTCCAGCTGTCAAATCTCAGCTGCCTTTCTCATGGACAGCTAAGTCCCAAATGACAGGAATCTCCAGAGTCTGCTGTCACCAAGACTAATAGCAGAACCAACGCCTTCAAGTCATGCATTTCCAACAGACTTAACATACAGAGACTCGCAAACTTCTTCTTTTTTCTACACTGTCCCCACCAAATGCTTGGCTACTTCTACACCAAGGTTAACCACTGTCATGTTTAGTATACTTGTTGGTGTTGGGTTTGGTGGCTAGGCCTCCAGATTCAAATCCCTGCTCAACCATGAAGCTCACTGCGTGGCCTTTCTAAAACAACTCGCTCCCTCATAAAATAAGCTTACTAAGGCTGAATTAAGATATCCCTGCTGTCTCCAAATATCACAAGTTTTCCACAGGATTATTTCATCCTGTCATTCCCTATACCTACTTTATATGCCTTGGCCTAAATGTCACATGGGGTGAACAGATGTGTTCCCCAAACCACCAGTACAAAATTTAAATGATCATAGTTCGTGTTATGTAGAATTTGGAGACAAACCAACACTTGTGCATTTCATTCATACTCAGAGTGCATCATAGGCTTCATAGTTGCCATCAGACTAAAATAATAATACTGAATCCATGATGCAGCATGACTGTGAATGAAGTGTGGATGAAAAGGATTATCTGACACCTGTATAACATTAAAGATAAGACTAGATGGGAACAAACATTTGCATGACCCTCCATAAGAGTTAAGTACATTGAAACCTTGGTTTAAGAACAGCTTAGTTTATGAACAACTTGGATTAAGAACGCTGCAAACCCAGAAGTAGGTGTTTTGGTTTGTGAACTTTGCCTTGGAAGCAGAACATGCTCCGCTTCTTGTTGAGTGTGTTCCATTTGTAAATTGAGTCCCCCACTGCTATGGGAAAGCACACCTTGGTTTAAGAACACTTTGGTTTAAGAATGGACTTCCGGAACAGATTAAGTTCTTAAACCAAGGTACCACTGTACAATCGTATTCTAGGGGAAAGCAGGCTCCATATTTATGCAGAATGATGGGATTCAGAAGTAGATGGCTATACTTGTGGGTCAATAGATAGATGGACTATTCATATTGGGGAATTTTATATTTATGAACACTGAGAATGGCATCTCTTTCTTCCCCACAGTGATAATAATATCGACAGAGGTCGATCTTAGCGACGAAGTCGAAGAGGAACTGGAAAAATTATGGACCACCATCTTGGTTTTCTTCATTCTCTTCCTCATCAGTGTGTGTTACAGCACCACAATGACACTCTTCAAGGTGAGGGGAGAGGAAGGGGGAAACACATATCAGCATTTGCATTCGGCAGTGAGAGAGCCCGAAGGAGGAAGAAAGCAACAACTAAAACCCAAGAGATAAGTGTTTAGAATATATGTATCATTCGCTGCTTGCTGGGGAGGAGAGAGGGGCGTAGAATATAGGTTGCACACACACCAGACATTTAAAGCCCTTCCCCCAGAGAATTCTGGGAACTGTCATTTATTCCTCACATTTATTTATCTCCCAGCAGCCTTAGCAAACCACAGTTCCCATGATTCTTTGGGGAAGCCGTGTGCTTTAAATGTATGGTGTGTAGGCATCCTGTTTCTTTAACCTCCTAACCTGCTCTCCTTCCTCTTTAACAAACCTCTATAGGGTCCAGAACTTGTGGAAACTTCCAAGGATCTGCTACCACTCTGGATCATAAGTGGAGTCTGAAAGGCTCAAGGCACAGGGCTGTAATTAAAAAACAAAACAAAACACTGCATTTGTTTGAGGAAAATGTTCTTTATGTGGTATTTCAATGTGGAAGAAAAGAAATATCTTAAAATGGGGAAAGTGTAATAACAGTACATTCAAGATAACTTAGGTAAAAGTCCTTTTTACACTGACTGCATTTGAACATTCCTTCAGCCATTGGTTGGCAGAAAGAGTTTTGCTTCTAAATAACCTCTTGCTAACGTAGGCAAGTTACGACATTTTTGAAGTGTCAAAGAAGGCTGTTTGCAAAAGGGCTTTAAAAAACCCTGTAAAGTTCTTTTCTTTCTATCTATCATCTGTAAATCTGTCTGAAGTCCCAACAGTCAGTGTTTCAAAATGCAGCATCACCTGATGTACCTAAGACATCAGGTGACTGACACGTGGGAGCCCCCATCTACCTGTTAAATTATGCCTTCTGGGGTGTGCAGATAAGGATCTGGTCCACCAGCCAAAAAAGGTTCCCCAGCCCTGTTCAACACTCACCCCTGTCCTCTCTCCCCCACTCTTCACCCTCCATCCCAACAGGTAAAATGGATTTTCTCCACTGTGGCAGACCTGAAGAAGCAGCCTGTAGGCCCTGAATACAAGAATGTCATCCCACAGACATTCTAGGAGCATTTTCCTAGGAATCTCATCCTCCATTTTCAAAGGTGCAAAGAGGAAGCCACTGTTTGGACCTGCAGCTTCATCTCCCATGTCAACATCCAAGGCCTTCTCTCATTTCCTATCTTATTCAGCTCCTACTTCTCTCCTGGCAAGTGATGAGGCCCTTTCAGCACAGCGATTGTCTTAGGGGGAGGCAATTATCCTGAATGGCATGTGTTGGGACAGTGCCTTCAGGAGGAAACACTTTTATGGGGCCCGATATCTTAACTGCTTCCACCAAGAGAAACATCTGCTTCTTCCACCCAGTAAAGAACCAAAGGACAGTCACCCCCACAAATAAAAATATGCCTTTTCAGTGGTGGTGCCCCTGTTGTGGAATGGTCTCCCTAGAGATATTCTGCTGGCACAGGTGAATAAATACTAACAGGTGCATAATAAATTCTACTCCCAGGCTTTTAAGCAGTGGTAGTTTTACTCTTATTGTTGCTTTTACTGCTCTTATTTTGTGGAGGGTTTTAAACATTTTTTTTTACTATTTTAGATTTAGTGTGCATGTGTGTGTATATATATATCTTATTGTATGCTTTTAAATATTTCAATTTTTTGAATCTAGTCTTCATGTTTGAGATGCATGCCGTCCTGGCAGCTTTTGCTTTTTTAAACGAATGAATGTCTGGTGTCTCTAGCTCCAACATGCCTGACACTATCTGGCTTCTAACTTCAGAGATGTGAAACTCCACTTTCCAGTATCTTTGCCAGGCCTCTTTAACCATATGAAGTAAATATCCTTATCTATGCGATACGCTCAAATAAGCCAGCTCTTTTACCCATCTCTTACACACCATTTCCTTACTACCACAGGATTGTAGCCAGCCAAGTTCTACTCAGATAAGACCAACTTAAACTAAGGTAGGCATGCCCATTAACGTCAACAGGTCTACTTTGAGTAAGTCTAGCATAGGATGCAGTCTATGGTCTTCAAACTACCAGTGACTACCCATCCCTTAATATATTGCATACTCATTTGTTGGAGGTTGTTAAGCAGAGAATAGCTACCTATCTGGGATTGTACAGCAATAGATTTCTGCACCATTAGGGGGCTCGGCTAGATATCCTTTGAGGGCCTTTCTAGTTGATGCAGTTTTTGCGATCATTACTGTTTTTAGTGCACAAGCATCCTAGAAACAATATGCAAGAAGTGCTAATGATGTGAACCTTCCAATCCCTGTATATGCATGTAAATAAACCATACATCACAAAACTGGGAAAAGTCTCCCGTGACCTTATTCCAATGAAACAGACCCATCAGAGACCTGGAGCGAGAGTCACAATATGATGCTTCCAAGGAGTAAGTCTGGGCCCGCACAAGAAGCAGAATGAGGTCGGGATGAGGTGGAAGATAACGTTTTCATTGTTCTCTTACAAGAGATGGAAGTGGGGGGGGGCTCTCTGCTAGCACAATTGGAAAGAAAAGTTCCAGGTCCAACCTGTTGTGCTAGCTTTTGATTTACAGGTAGGTTGGTTGGTTGGTTGGTTGGTTGGCTGGCTGGCTGGCTGGTTGGTTGGTTGGTTGGTTGGTTGGTTGGTTGAACAAAGCAAAGTGTTTAAAAATGGCATCCACCACCTATAATCTGATGGGTAGTCCAAAAGTAGGTAATGTGGTACTCTCTAGATGCTGTGAACTTCCAACTCCCATCATCCCTGATCTATGACCAGGAGCTGCAGTCCACAAGATATGGAGGGCACCATATTGGGTACCCCAGGGAAGTCCATGCAACCACTTTCAGTATCCTCCCACCCCATAATACTACATGTGCAGACTTGGGGACAGCCCTTGTGGGGGGGCAGAATCTTAGTTTGCTATGCATTTTCATTGACTGGGGGGGGGCAAATGTCCCTCCCTGCCCCCCCCCCTTGACTACACCCACGTGTGCGGACCAGGCCCATAATAGGAAGCTCATGTGAATGGAATGACTCTGGCCAAGCAGAGGAGGCTGGAAAGAGCAGACCTTTACAATGGAAAAAGGAGAGGGTGAGAGGTGAGATACAAGAAACTGCAGCTTCAGGAAACGCCATCTTGCAGGACGTTTTTCTGTTGCTATTCTTAGCGCCTCTCGGTTTCAAAACTCACCAACACGAGGCTATAATTACCCCACAGTGTGAAACCGCGAGGGGAGGAGCAGGGCCTTGGGGGCTGGGTGGGATCCAGCTGGGCCGGGTGTACGGTAAACATCTTCTAAGCATGTGAGAGAGAGCGATATTTGCATCGCAGAAGCGGCCATGCAGTGAGGAGCAAGTGGCGCACGCAGCAGTGGCACCAGCAAAGGATTCTGGGTACTGCTCTCAGCTAAAGTGGTCACAGTGGCATGAGTGAAAAAGAACTACTTCAACAAATGTGACAATCCATGAGGCACCCCCCCCCCCAAAAAAAAAATGCCTGTCACAGATACTGGATGGGAGAAGTTTTGTTTTGCCCAATATTGATTCATAAAAAATGTGTGTAGTCTTTTATCCCTTATATCACAGCAACTGAGAGGTTTGCATGCTCCCCCATAACCAACCCAAGCCAGGAGATATATCAGAGGGCCCAGAGGAATGAATGCAGAGGAGAAATGGAAGTCTCAGGCTGGTCAGGGTGGGTTTCAAAGCAACTAATACCATTACATTCATCACTGTCCTAACTTTCAGTCACAGGGTCTTCTGCATATGTTTTAAATTGAATGAATGGCAATTGAATAAGACCTCTTCATCCCAAGGACTGTGTCAGCATAGGTTGTGTGAACAGAGGAAGCTGCCTTATACCAAGGGCTCATCCACAATTCACTTGTCCTGTGTCTACAAAGCATGAGTCCGAGAGGTTTTCCGCTTGTTCCATGCTCTCTAGGCAAAGGGTCCAAGCCATTTTCGGTTTGCCCCAACACACACATAACTGGCTGTCAAGTAACATAACATTATATATAATAAAACTGTAATCTAATCATCATATAATTTTGGATGTGATTAGATTACAGTTTTATTATATATAAAACATTATATATAATGTTAATGTTATGTTACTTTACAGCCAGTTACGTGTGTGTTGTGGTATTCTGAACATGATTTACACAGTGAGGAAATTGTGGTGTGTACAGTGGTACCTCAGGTTACATACGCTTCAGGTTACAGACTCCGCTAACCCAGAAATAGTACCTCGGGTTAAGAACTTTGCTTCAGGATGAGAACAGAAATCGTACTCCAGTGGCACGGCGGCAGCAAGAGGCCCCATTAGCTAAAGTGGTGCTTCAGGTTAAGAACAGTTTCAGGTTAAGAATGGACCTCCGGAACGAATTAAGTACTTAACCAGAGGTACCACTGTATTTTCTGTTTGCCCTGCAGAAACAAGACAGTCCCTGCCTACAGGCATTCAACCTAAAACAAAAGGCACACAAGGGGAAAGGGACAGGGAGAGAAGAGGGGGGGAAATCAAACTTAGGGACCTGCTCTGCAACTGTAGCCTTATGAGGCTTTGCCCTCGGGTGGGAAAAATATTGCGCCCAGGAAAGGGAAAATGGGAGTCAACAGACACTCAAGGAATAGTTTCGGAGAAAAAGCTTTATTTCTACCATCCATGAACTGGTAGAAGGAGCAAGTGTGATAGTTCACAAACAAGAACGAGCACAGTCATTTGCACAGAGTATATATTCCCCTTTCCTCCCCCTTTCTCCTCCTTCTTCAAGAGTCCTGCCCATGAGTTCCTCTGAGCATGAACAGAAAGCTCCCCTGTCTTGGGACTCTTTTGGACTCTTGGCGCCCTTCCCAGGAAAGGGAAACCAAGGGGGTTTCAGAGTGTTCCAGTTATGTTTCATTCTCCTGCTTTGGCATGGTTCCCGGAGAGAAAGTAAGTTGCAATCTGGTTTTAGCAAGGCCAAAGGCCTGAGAAACAAAAAGGCTCTGAGAAAACAATGGACTCTGTTCTCTACCTTTGTTGCAGTCTTTTAGTTACAGCAAGAGGAATATGCTTAGCTAATGCTTTTTGTCTTAGAGGAAATGCAGTTTTAAAAATGCTTGAGGTGAAGCTTTGAGGCCTGGCTGCGGGGGACGGTTCACAAACAGTTTTTAGGATTTCGGGGGTAATCCTAACTGACTGTCTTTCTTCACAACCAGCTGGCACAGTTCAGGGGTAAGAAGTGCCTGATGGAGCTGGTGCTTTTGGCAAAACTGGTGGAACAAGCTCTGCTTCCCGTATCTCCCCTACTGAGGCAGTCTGGTGGAATAGCTGCCCCCAGTTGAAGGAGAGGAGACCTCTGTGGTCTGCCACAGAGCTGGGTTGAGCCAGGGACTTTCTGCGGGCAAAGCAGATGCTCTGCTCCTGAGCTCTGACCTTGCGCCCCCACCCAATCTACAGTAAGCAAATAGGGGGCAGACAGCACATCTAAGCACGCAATTAGAAAATGTTGCCTGCTTACTTTGTTATAAACCAGATAAACAACAAGCTAAACTCGGGAATGCCTGGCTGTAAAGGAGAGGCACTGTCCTAACTCACTCTCTCCCTCATTGTCCAGTTTAACGCAGGACAGTGCCCAGAATTCCTTGAGAGGGGAAAATGTGCTTTGAAAGAGTGGTGTGAATTGCAGGTCTTTGCACCACACACACCACACTTTGCACCGCACAATCCTGCTAACAGGTTTTCTCGGGCCAGTTGCACTGTATGTGTACTGGGGGGGTGTCGTGCTTTCTCCCCACCATCCCAACAGGCAATCTGTGGGAAAGACAATCTATGCCTGGGTACATGTACTAACTCAGTTTAATCTGCCAAGTGAAGATAAAAGGGTGGAAGGAGATGGCGATGGACACAGACTTGAGATCCTGGGAAGAAAAGCAAGGCACAAATATATAACGGCATTCGCAGATCGTGTGAAGAGAAATGAACATGGGGAAAGCCCCCAAAATAGCAGATTTTCCACAGCCACCCACGATCACCTCAGAATGGGTGTAAGGTTTGCTGCTCCAAACTTTACTTTCTAGGAGACAAAAGCTCACAGCCATACCTTTTAAAGCACTCTTCCACCACTGACAGTCATGGCTTACCCCCATCCCCCAAAGAACCTGGGAACTGTAGTTTTTAAGGGTGCTGAGCGCTGTTAGGAGAATCCCCAGTCGCCTTAACAAACTACAGTTCCCGGGATTCTATGGGGAAAGCCATGACTGTCAGAGTGGTATGAGGGTGATCTACACAGTTGGTGTGGATTAACTCTAGCACAATGGTTGCCAAACTCCCCCCACCCCTCTATGCATACACACATGCAATGAACCATTTGAAAATTGCGGACAGTCTTAGGGGGCTTCCTAACGGTTTTTCTACCTGTTGTATCAGTTGAAATACACTGGGCTAGATGCTGTGTGATTTGAAACTGTATTTTTGAAGACACACCATGAACCATCTGAATGAAACTTGCAGACCACTGGCAGTCTACGGTCCACAGTTGGGGAATCATTACCCTAACAGATCAATCTTACGCACGCTTGCTTGGAAGTAAGGGCCATACTGGACAATATGTTAACTACCCCTAAAGTTTAGTGGGCTGTTGTTGTTTACATGAGAGCTTGCCGTCTATGGCTTCTTAGCACCATGCACACTTACATGGAACAGGGAGTGAGCCCCACCCCGCTCCAAATGCAGAGGGGTTTATTTCCAAGTAATCCTGCACAGGAGTCAGCTTCAAGCATGCAACAACAAACTTTAGCTCACCATGTGCAAACTCCTTACCAGCACTGTAAACTCTCGAAATGACTCCTGTCCTCAGTTTCACTTCCCTGCTTGTTTTTGCCAGAAAAGCACCCCTGTAAAGAACACTTTGGGTTTATACTAATCATTACTGATACTCAGTGGCCTGCTCCTTCCAGAATATGTTGTAGTTTAAGGGTGTTGGGAATTGTAGCTCTATGAAAGGGTGAACTACAGTTCCCATGATTATTGCGGGGGGGTGCATGTCTTGAAGTGTATGGTGTGTACACAGTATCAACCTCTAGTCCTTTTTCTTATAGATATATAAGGAGGGAAATCTGCAAACAACATTCTGCCTGGAGTGATTGTAATGATTTGCAAACATATCTTTACAAGAGGGATTAGGGTGGGAGTTTGGAGATGATGCCTGAACAATAGTGGAAGTGTACCCACTGCATGGCTGAGAGGACTCCAGCAGAGAACTGTTGTTTGTTGCAACTACTTCGTCACAAAACCACCATGTTAACTATTGCCTCAATACAGTGAACTCAAACTCAAACCCAGGTCCTCTAGCCAATGAGTGCTAAATGACTGAGATTACTGGCCAAAATTACCTTCAAAGCATTACGGTACAACGCTGAACAGTCATAGCTCCCCCGAATGATTCCTGGAAGCTGCAGTCTGCTCAGGGCACTGAGACTTGTTAGGAGACCCCTATTCCCCTCACTGAACTACAATTCCCAGATTTCACTGGAGATTGATCATCAAACCACTTGGGGACTTGTAAGCAAAGCCAGCCCTGGAGAAACAGCGCCCTGGGCAAGGAGTGCCTGGTCGGCTTTCCAAAGGGTTTATGGCACCTGGAGCAGGTGTGATCTTTGGGGCCCTTCTGCTGCCACACCCCTACAAGGGCCCATGCATGCGTGCACAAAAGCTCAGGCCGACATGCAATAATCACTGCATTCACGGACGACAAATTTTCAAATTCTGCGGCTGCTCCTCACCCTGACTACCTCCTCCAAATCCCAACCCCGTTGTAGCAGAGCTTCTTTCTGCCACAACAGCACTCAGCCTCATAGGTCTTACTGGCTGTGGCCTTCTCAAGAAGGAAGGCCTGGCCTCACACCAATAATGCGCCTTTTTCTGTGGCCACAGAAAAATTACTCTCCAGTGGCAACATGCCTGGAAATCTTAGGTGCTCACTCACCATTGGTGGTCAATGGTATATGCAGGAACCAAGGAACCCTGGTTTGTGCGGGCCCCCAAATTGCCCCCTCCAGGCAGGTCTGCAGCTTTGCAGCGTTACCAAGTTGTGTGGCTTGTGCAGGATTGCAAAACAAGCCTGCTTCTCCCAGACTTCCCCCCTCCCCTGCAGTGTCTATGAGAAGGTCTCCACAAACTGAGCTACCTCTTCTTTGCACTGTTCTGCTTTCAGTGCATTCCTACAGTTTCAGGATCCCCAGGGAAGCTTTCATCTTGTGGGGTGGCTCTCAAAGGATTACTCTCATGGAGTCATGGGCCAATGTGCTTTATTATGTTCTGCACACACACAAAATGGCTCCTCCTGCAAGTTCTCCTCTCTGAGCACCAACACTCCCTTACTCATTTGCAACAAGTAGGCACCCTCTTGGAGTGCTATAACTAGTCTTCCATTTATGTGCAATATAGAGAAATCTTTTTATTTATTTAAACAAGAACCTGTACTTTAATATCACGCAGGAATTAGTCTTGTGTATCAGTAGCATTAAAGGGACAGACTCTCAGGCTGGGGAACTTTTTAGGTTTCTTTTCGTTATGGGGGTTGTTGCTGTTACGGATATTCATGTTTCGCATCTTTATTTTAGATCTTGTGATTTATGTGGAAATTGTTTCAGTTCGGTTGTGTACTTTGTTTTATTCATTGTTATGACAACTTTTATTATGTTTGTAATTGTGTAACTTTTTCCATGTTATAAGCTGCCTTGGGCATGGCTTGAACTATGGAAAAGCAGCATGCAAATAAAATGATCACTATATACTTTTTAAAAAGTTTTTATTTATACTTTTCAAGTTTACACATTTCATTAATTTTACAATCATTTTAACATTTCAAAGTTTGACTTCCTTCCCCCTCTTTCTGCTGTCCCTTAAATTATTTTTTTAACATCTTCTGCATATCCAAATTCATTTAACTTACTCATTTATTTATCCACTTTAAATAAATAGCCTTATGAAACTGCAGGTTGTTACTATAACCCTGCCAGTGTTTTTAATCTGTTTGCAATTTATCTGTAAATATTCAATGAGGCATTTTCATTCTTTTATAAAAAGTTTGTTATCTTGATTTCTTATTCTTCTGGTATATACTAGCCTCCCAAGCTGTAGCATCCACTTCAGTCTTCTTCCCTTGCTGCTCCCCCCCCCTTCTTTTGTTTTACAAGTGCCCCAAAACTTTTTTGCCCAATGCACGACCTTGAGATTAAGAATCTCATGCTCTACTGACTGAGCTATGCGGGAACTTCTGAGAACAAACTCAAAAAATGCAACTTGGCTCCCTCCTCAGCTCAGTGCAGTCATTTGGTTTTTGCACCTTAGCTCACTGCAGACAGTACATGGGGAGAAGCCCAGCCACTGAGCTCAGCTCAGCACCCCAGATGAACACCTAGCACACCCACCCCCTAACTCTGTGAGGGGAATAGGGGTTCCCTTTTTTATATAAATTTTATTTTCAATGCAAAATTACAAACATCGAATCCAAAATAAAACTATACAAACAAGAAAGAAAAACAAAACACTAAAAAATAAAAAGCACACATCTACAAATAAAACCATATCTTTATTCTAATCTAGTCATTACATACATATACACATATTGACTTCCTTTGTTCTAAGACCTCAAAAAATTTACTCTTTCTAAATTGTTGTGTCTAATGTAGATTACTTCTATCTTTATACTTTTTACACCATTTTTCTTTTTCTTTAACCCTGCAAAGCATCATTCATTACATACCGATATGCTTACTCCAGAACAATGTTTTTTTTTCATATACTCTTTAGCACATCCCCATTCTTTTACTAATTTCTGGTCCGATTGTCTCCTTATGAATGCTGTGAGTCTTGCCAGATTTATATATTGACAAAATTTAATTTGCCATTCTTTCATTGATGGAATTTTTCTCCCTTTCCAATTTTTTGCTATAAGCATCCTGACAGCTGTCGTTGCATAAAGGGGTCTCCTAACAACTCTCAGCACCCTTAGCAAACTACAATCCCAAGGATTCTTTGGGGGAAGCCATGAGTGTATAAAGAGATATCATAGTGCTTTAAATGTATAGTTTGGATGAGGGCTCAGCCAAAAAAACCCTTCTGAGCCTCCAGAGTTAGTTGTTTATATTTCTGTATTAAATGCATATTCCTCCCCGGAGCATGTCGAGGGAAACATGCAACAAGAAATCTCTTGCAAGGTTATTGTATCCAAAAACAACAATTGAAATGACAGTTTTTTTAAACCTCCGGTGCCTAAATGTCCCTATCCCCTTCCCAAGGCCTAACTGGTCGTCACAGTTAGTAGGGTCAGTTAGCATCTAATTCCTCTACCACACGGGGCACATTTGGGTTTTTGAGAAAGTGCCATGGGTACCAGTCACAAAATGGCTGCTGTGGTGGATGTGTGGCTCAAGACAAAATGGTTGCTGGGGGGGGGTGCCACTAGATAAAATGGCTGCTGTGTGTGTGTGTGTTTGTGTGTGTGTGTGTGTGTGTGTGTGTGTGTGTGTGTGTCACAAGACAAAATGGTTGCTGTGGTGTTTGTTTGGGGGGGGCACAAGACAAAATGGCTGCTGTGTGTGTGTGTGTGTAACAATATAAAATGGCTGCTGTTTTGTATGTGGCACAAGACAAAATGGCTGCCATAGGTATGTGGCATGACACAAAATGGCAGCTGCAGGGGTGTGGCATAACACAAGAACAAAAAATGGTGGGGGCAGGCCCTCTGACCTCATATGTCCTGGAGTTTTGAGGGGACATTTACTGAGGACTTTTTAAAGGGACCATGGGACATAGTGGACACACTTGCATCCTGAAGCAGCACATGGGCACCCCTGTCCTGCTATACTGGCACAGGCACAACCTCAGAATCCATTTTAGAAAATTCAGTTTTAATACAGTATTTTAATTACTGAGCATCTCTATATGATTCCAGTGAAAGCCTTTGCCGCCATTCCTGAGGGGACGTTGGCAAGGGGTTAGCCGACGCAAACGTTTGTTCTTTCACAGGGGAATTTGGGCTGTTTTTATTTTACAGTTGTACGTTTACTCAATAAATCTGGTCACTTCTAATATATCTGACCAAGGGCTTTCAGAGCATGTCTGGAAGGCCCTATGGGCATGAGATGGTCCAGGCCCTTGTAACGCCACCTGCTGGTCGACAGCTTGAGAGCAGCAGCCATGGCTGAAATTATTTGCCGGTTGGAATAGAGCTTGGAATCCTGTTCCTTAAAAAAGTTTAGGGGAGCAACCACCAAGGAAAGTGAAATGTGGCAAGGGAGGCACAACTGTGCCCAGTTTGCAACCCCCATCCAAGGGGACACAGCCATGGATCTGTGAACTCAAAAGGCTTGATGTGTGAATTAAACTAAAATACACCCCAAAACACCCACCTCCCTTATGCCACCTGCAGGTCACTTCCAGGCATGCAGCAGAAATGGTTTAAACAGACGCTCCCAGTTCCTAAACGCTCAGTTCACTTCCACCATTCCTGTATATTACAGGGCATTCACAAAACGTGTTTTAGGTGCCATTGTTCCAATTGTTTTTACCTGCTAAATTGTTTCTAAGCATCTTTAATTGTTTCTAAATATGTTCTTCTTTCTCGCATTGTTGTATCATCAGTGTGTTGGGAGGAAGGAGGGGAGAATACATTTAATAAATGAAATAGCAGTAGGATATCTGAGGGATAGCTCTTAATCTCAGCATCATGAGTTTGAACCCCACGTTGGGTGTAAGATTCCTGCATTTCAGGGCGTTGGTAGTAGATGATCCTCGTGGGCACTTCCAACTCTACAATACTATGTCAAAAGTCGTATTCCCTTCATTTCTCTGCAAGTTCCCTGCCCCTCCCCACGAAACCAGAACCTTCTAGCTAGACTCTTTCCTAATACTCTGCTTCCCTCTCCTGGACATGTTGAGTGACAGTACCTTAAAATCAATTAATTGTTAATACATCAAATGGAATGCAAACAGATGAGCTGTTTATGCAGCATCCATCCTTATTTGCTTGTGGGGTGCTTGGGACGTCTTCCCATTAATCACTTTTCAATGCATTGGCTTAAAAAACTGTTAAATGTCCAGGTGCTTTAATTATATATGTGGGGTTTGCTGCAGTAGAGAGTCACACCTGCACTCACAAATAGAAGTCAAAATAGGAATCACTTTTATCTCCTCAGAGTGGCTGACAGCATAATCATAGAATCATACAATTGTAAAGTTATGAGATCCTCTAGTCCAACCCTCTAAAATGCAGGAATCTCACTTAAAGCATCCATGACAAATGGATATATATCAATAATACATTAAAAATGCAGTAATACATTGTTCATAGAATAATTTAGGCTTAAAACAGTGATTTCCATCTCCCCCCCCCCCCAATGTGTTCGTCTTCACAGTTCCTGCCCCTCCCCACTAAACGTGGAACTCGCTAAGGTTTTTCTCCTAATCCTCTGCTGCACCCATGTGGACATATTCAGTACTGCACCCTCTTAAAGTCAAAATTTAATGTGCAGTGCACAGACACAAACTTCGATTTCATAGAATCGTTGAATTGGAAGTGATCATCTGGCAAAACCCCCTGCAATTCAGGAATAGCACACGGGCCCTCACTCAATTTGAAACAATACTGGACCCTGCTTAGCTTTGCAAGTGTGCTAGCACTCCTTAAGGATGTAGGGCAGGGGTCACAGAACTAGAAGCGTAAATGATAATAATTTATCATTTACATCTCACTCTTCTAAATTTCTACTCAAGAGTGGTTCACAGCATAATATGCATAAGATTTGTTTCTGGGGCAGTTGCATGACAATGAGATTTGCCGGCGCGGTGCTAATGCACCCCTTTCCATTAATCGCTTGTTCATTTGTTCATCCCACACTTTTCAATGCATTTGCCCATTACTTTCGAAACGGCAAAAAGTCCAGTTGTTGTTGTTTTTAAGTGGATCTGTTGCAAGAGGGCTTTCTGCATAGGGAGGTGCTGGGAGCCCAGTTATGTTCACAAGTAGAATTTATTATACTTATTACTTATATCTCTTCTACATTCATACTCAGAGTGACTTACAGCATAATGTAAATAAAACACTTAAAATGCAGTCATAAACTACTGTCAATAGAATAATTCAAGTTTAAAGCAGCAATTTCCACACCCCATGCATTTGTCTTCACAATTCCTACCCCTCCCCACTGAATTTGAATTTGCTAGGGTTTTTCCCCCAAACCCTCTGCTGCACTCGTGTGGACATATTGAGTACTGCAACCTCTTGAAGTCAAGAAAAGAATTATTTGCAGCACAGCGGAAAAACCTCTATTTCCTTCCGTTACTTGCCTTTCTGCATAAGAAGGTGGGGGGGAATCACATCTATAATCACAAGTGGGAGTGGAAATGATAATATTTTATAATGTATATCTCACTCTTGTACATTCTAGTCAGAGTGACTTACAGCATAATATACTTAAAAATACAGTAACAAAATTCCATTAACTAGCTTACTGAAGCTTAAAACAATAATCTGTCCTTTTCTATTAATTTCCCTTCAAGAAATTCCCTCCCAGCTAAACTTAAATTTTTCTAATCCTCTGCTGCAGCCATGTGGACATATTGAGTACTGCACCCTCTTAAAGTCAATACTAATTAGTTTGCAGCACACAGAGGCAAAGTTCTATCCATTTAGAATGCAATACCATTGATTCCTTTCACTTGCCCCTTTCTTGCACCTAGGATAGCAAACAGAAGCATTTTATATTCACTTCATTATTATTAATTAAATTTCTATACTGCCCTTCTTCCGAAGATTAAGGGGCACTTTACAATATAAAAACACAAAAATATATGGCATATTAACAAACAAAAATAATGCTACACACACACACACACACACACACACACAGTTTAAAAGGCCATAGATTGTTTAATTAACCAAAGGCAGGTAGAAGAGGAATATTTTTGCCTGGCACCTCATTAACTTTCTGCAAATGACCAACACCTTCCTATAAAAGCGTCAACTCGCTAGATTCATACCAAATCCTCTGCTGCCCTCATGTGGACATATTCAGAACTCAAGCATTTTACTTCAAGGTAACCCAAATTACGTGGGTCGCGTTGTGGGTTAAACCACAGAGCCTAGGACTTGCCGATCAGAAGGTCGGCGGTTTGAATCCCCGTGACGGGGTGAGCTCCCGTTGCTCGGTCCCAGCTCCTGCCAACCTAGCAGTTCAAAAGCACGTCAGAGTGCAAGTAGATAAATAGGTACCGCTCCAGCAGGGAGGTAAACGGCGTTTCCGTGCGCTGCTCTGGTTCACCAGAAGCAGCTTAGTCCTGCTGGCCACATGACCTGGAAGCTGTACGCCAGCTCCCTCGGCCAATAAAGCGAGATGAGCGCCGTAAACCCAGAGTCGTCCAGAGTCGCCTGGACCTAATGGTCTGGGGTCCCTTTACCTTTACTAACCCAAATTAATGTCGAACCAAAATAAAAAAACTCCTTCCAGTAGCACGTGAGAGACCAACTAAGTTTGTTATACCAATAACAAACTTAGTTGGTCTCTCACGTGCTACTGGAAGGAATTTTTTTATTTTGTTTCGACTATGGCAGACCAACATGGCTACCTACCTGTAGCCATATTAATGTGCAATGCATAACCCCAGTGGTTGGAGACCTCAATTCTTTAGTTATTTCCACATTGCTAGCAACTTCTGCAACCTGCTTTCTTGCTTTTCTGCATACTGCATCACCGCTACCCTCTGTGGTTGTTTAAGAGAATGGGAGGCAAGGATGAATCCTGAGCACTAAGCCTTTCTGAACTTATCCCACAGGTGAGGCCAGAGCCATCACAATGCCAGACCTCCTGGCCTAAGTTCAAAAGATTTGTATGGCTGGTGGCACTGCATGTCACTGAGAGATCCGCGCCTCCCCCAGCAAAGGTCATCAAGCAAGGTGATCAGTCCCCAAACCAGGTCTGAAGGGCACAGATTGAAATGTGCCCATATCACCAGCTTCATCCAAGAGCATTTGGGGTAAATAAAAAAAAATTAAATGCAAAATTGTGGCCTGCCGGCAGCTAGTATCTGTATAGTTTGAGAATATAGTTCAAAAGTCAGGAGGGAAAGTTGTGAGATGTATTCACTCCCAGTTCCTTCCTGGACCACTGAGGTTAAATCACCTGAAACTCCTATAAGCCACTGACCAAGGATGCTCAATCTACTTCCCACTTCACTGCATACCAGCTGGGTGTTTACACCCAGGAAAAAGAAGAAGAGCAGTATGTTCTCTTCACATTAATTTCTGATAAATTGCCTGTCCCTCCTCACAGATCTAAAAACCACAGCACCTTTCGTAGTTCTCTGCTGCCATCATGTGGTCATTTTTGTCTCTCTCTTTTTTGAAATAATTTTTATTTGGCTTTACAAATACAGTGGGACCTCGGTTTAAGAACAGCCCTTTTTACGAACGATTCGGTTTACGAACTCTTCCAAACTGGAAGTAGTGTCCTGGTTTGCAAACTTTACCTCAATCTAAGAAAGGAAAAGGGGGAAATAAATACTGTACGGTAAATGGACAAAAGTACAAAGATTCACAAAATGTTTAGGGGTATGCGTACCCCTGCATTTCTCCCCCCCCCCAAAAAAAGCACTGATTATAACAGTACAAATTACATATCCACATTTAGACATTCCCCCAAATCTCTGGACTTCCCACTTTCCCCTCCAATGGATCCTATTGTCCACCTTTTCAACTTCTTCTTATTTAATACAGTAATGTGGCCATTTTCATCAAGGCGTTATAAATTATGTAACTTATGAGAGTTGTTTTGGTGTTTCTGCTTAGTATACGTCATACTTTTGTATTACTTCATTTTTCTAATAAATACAGCATGTGAAAATTAAGTTCCCACTAGGAACTTAACCTGTACGCCCGAATCCTGCACAAAGCAGGACTGAAACACAGACGTCAGTTCAAGTGCAGAGAGTTCAGTCCTGATTTGTAGGATTTGGCTCACTCCAGATATCCCTAACTTTCCATTTATAAAAGATTTTCAGTAAACAAGGCCATTCCTTAACCTGACCTGTTGTGGTGCTGTTTATGAACATACCGTATTTTTCGCTCTATAGGACGCACCAGACCACAAGACGCACCTAGTTTTTGGAGGAGGAAAACAAGAAAAAAAATATTCTGAATCTCAGAAGCCAGAAGAGCAAGAGGGATCGCTGCGCAGTGAAAGCAGCAATCCCTTTTGCTGTTCTGGCTTCTGGGATAGTTGTGCAGCCTGCATTCGCTCCATAAGACGCACACACATTTCCCCTTACTTTTTAGGAGAGAAAAAGTGAGTCTTATAGAGCAAAAAATACAGTAACCTCTGGCTACGTAATGATTTTTCTGCCTGCTGTAGCCATTGTAATATACTGTGCTAGCTGTTCTGTGATTTGTAAATGAATCTTCATTACTCCTTTTATTTCTCATATTGTATATTTATATTATATTATATTATATTATATTATATTATATTATATTATATTAGTGTTAAAATTGTATTTTGTTAATTATCATTGTGCTTTATACGGTATCCTATGGAATTCAAATTGTAATATAATAAAATACAATATAAGAAATAAAAGAAGCCACACACACAAAAACCACTGTTTAAATTAATAATAATAATAATATCCCATGATCTGTTCCAACTGCTCATAAACAGTTGCTCCCTCTGGTCTTCAGTTTCCAAGGCAACAAATCGTCTCCCAAACCATTCGTCCCATAAAATAAGGTCTTTGGGGTTGACTTTTTTTTTTTAAAAAAAGAAGAAAAGTAATGGGGGATCATTTGTTCTTCAAATGTTCTGTCATTTTTGTGTGTGTCACGACATCCCCTGTCTCTTCTACATTAAATGTATGGCTCTTTATTTCAGCTGCTCGTGAAGTATTGTTTTGCTCTGCTCTTGTTGCAACTTCATTGTAATATCATAAAATACTTCATTTTTGCTTGTTGGGACTATGCCTTGCAGCCTCTTTTCCTATTATTTATTCTATACCAATTTCCAGATATTAAAAGCGCTGAGGCCTGCTGTCAGTTGAGTCCTGGAGCTGAGGAACTGCGGCCTGGTGAGGCAGTTGAGGCCTAGGGTGGAACTACTGTGAGGGAGAGTGGCAGTTGGCCGAAGGTGACAGTTGATGGGCATTGCGGAAGCTGAGGGAGACTAGCAGCATAAACTCTCTGGAGGAGACTTATATATCGATATCCCTCATTAGTTTTATAGCAGCACCTAGTATGAAAAGGAGAGCACCCTCCTTGTAGCACCCTGCTTGTGGTTAACACTTAGCTGGAATGAAATATTCAACACAGCAATAGAGAAATTAAAATAATAATTTATTTGTCAGACAAATAAATGAGAGACACAGTGGTATTGGTTACCAAAGCTCTCCCCACTCCAGCCCTGATGGTCAGCGCTTATATTTCCTCAGCTCAGCCCCCTTGCTCCTCCTTTGGCTGCCTCTGTCCAATCAGCCTGGTTGAAATTCCTATTGGCTGTTTGCTAGAACCAATCATAAAAGATACACCCATTTCCTATTGCCTTTTATGGGAGACAAAGAGCTATATATTCTTCTATCCATAAATGGCAAATAAGTAGTCATATATCTTACATTTGCCTCAACAAGGAACCTTAATTACCAGCTCACCTCTTGCCCTCCTTGCCCTATTGCCCTCCAAAACAGATGGTTAATGGTTTTAAATTTTTATCTTAAACAGATGTCAGAGATCTTGGGTTCACATTCTCACACATCATCAATGAAATAAGAATCTAACATAAGAATCTAACATTTCTTACTTTCTAAATCCTTTGCATAATTACATTTAAGCCAATATATTTCATACATTAACATAG
Organism: Podarcis erhardii; assembly: GCF_964252035.2. Classification (NCBI taxonomy): domain Eukaryota; kingdom Metazoa; phylum Chordata; class Lepidosauria; order Squamata; family Lacertidae; genus Podarcis; species Podarcis erhardii. The sequence goes on along the minus strand of NC_138502.1, from coordinate 5,557,959 downwards.
ATAGCTTTTTAGAAGAATAAACCTTCTCAAAGTAAAAAGGAAGGAACAGTTTACAGCCTCAAAATAAACTTCTTCAGTTTACACCCACCCCTTTTCTGGCCAGCTGCTTTTTCCATTAGCTCTTGCCCTTTAACCTTAGGAGGCACATGGTATTAACTTACTATTTACCAATTTTAATTGTGTTTTTGCAGCGTGATTGTATTCTGTAGGATCAGTAACCTAGTAACCTTTGCTCTCAGCCTGTAATTCCCTTTTACAACTTTGAGAACTTTGTCTTCTGCTATAAATCAGGGGGGCCAGGAAGATAAACATTTTGCCAAAGTACTTAGGCAGATGTTTATCTGCCAGGCATAAAACATTTGAAAATCTTTAAGCTCATTTTAAAATACAGGCCTTGATCAGATGCCTCATCCGGAGCAGGGCCGGATTTAGGTTTGATGAGGCCTTCAGCTACTGAAGGTAATGGGGCCCTTTATACCCTGTTTCCCCGAAAGTAAGACATCCCCCCGAAAATAAGACCTACTTCCAGTTTTGCCTCTTACTGTAATATAAGGCCTCCCCCGAATATAAGGCCTCCCCGATAATAAGGCTACCCCTGAATATAAGGCCCCCGAAGCTACTGTAAGGCGTTGTACCGTATACAGGTAATAAATTTCCTTTTTTTTTTGTTCAACAATAAATGTGTACCATATTCTTCTTCATGGAAAAATAAGACATCCCCTGAAAATAAGACCTAGCACATCTTTGGGAGCAAAAATTAATACAAGACACTGTCTTATTTTCGGGGGGAAAGGGTATGTCCAGCTGTCCTTTGTCAGCAACAAATTGCCGCTGTTTTTTATGTTGAATATATGCTATATGGTAATTTATGGACCTAATAGGTATCTAAAGTCATTTGCACATAACAAATAGGAGCCTACACAACACAAAACATTGTTGCTGTATGTAAGTTTTATTTTGTTTTTTATCTTATATTTTGGAAATGTACATCCAGGGTTGTTGTTTTCCCTTTAATTTTGGGGGGGGCCTCCAAGAGAGTGGGGCCCTAAGCTATAGCTTGTTTAGCTTATACGTAAATCCGGCACTGGCCACACGCATACAGACCTTGGATGCCCCCCTAATGGGATAGATATGATATTTTGTTTAATATTTTTATTTATTATGATGATATCTATGCTCACATTATTATTATTATTATTATTATTATTATTATTATTATTATTTATACCCCGCCCATCTGGCTGGGTTTCCCCAGCTACTCTGGGCAGCTTACAGCATATATAAAAACATAGTAAAACATCAAGCATTAAAAACTTCCTGAAACAGGGCTGCCTTCAGATGTCTTCTAAAAGTTGTGTATTTCTTTATCTCCTTGACATGTGAAGGGAAGGTGTTCCACACGGAGGGGGCCACTACTAAGAAGGTCCTCTGCCTGGTTCCCTGTAACTTCGCTTCTCATGGTACAAACACAGTCTATCTCTGTCACTGTCCTATTGGAAATCTTTTGGAAATCTAACCACCTCTCTTGGTTTTAGTTCTCCGTTTAAGAGCTTGCTTTGCATTTAACTGTTAAGCAGTAGAGTTGCAATTATTGTTTTATTTGATTTACATACTACCCTTTATCCAAAGATCTCAACCATTGTGCAAAAGTCAGCTCCTGAAAATTCATAATGTACCTTTTCTGGGATGTTTTTCGAGGCAGGCTCCTCACCTACTCATCAAATCATAGCTAATTCTCTAGTAATCCTTACCAATGCATTAATAGTACATTAATAGTGTAGTAGAAGAAAGCAAGGCAGAATCTTTAAAACTTTCTCCTAATTAGCTCTCTGCTGTTCTGCTGGGGCCTAAACACAATGATGTAGCATTTAGGGGCAAAGATGCAACCCAGTAACCCAGCACTGGAGGCTAAGATGGAGAAAATCTCCACAGCCACCATGTATTTCCCTCTTGTGCTCAGGTAGGTTGGAACAAAGGATAACCACACGCTGCAAAAGACCAACATGCTGAAGGTAATGAACTTGGCTTCATTAAAACTATCAGGTAACTTGCGGGCTAGGAATGCCACAGTGAAGCTGGCAATGGCCAAGAAGCCCATGAAACCCAAGACACAGTAAAACATGGCGACTGACCCTTCTTTACATTGCACAATGATTTCTCCAGTTACTGTGTGCATGTCTAAATCAGGAAATGGCGGAGAGGTTGCCAACCACAAGGTACAAATACTTGCTTGAATGAGGGAACAGGAAAAAACAACAGAATGTCCCTGTCTTTTCCCCATCCACTTCCTCATGCTGGATCCTGGCTTTGTAGCCATGAAAGCTATCACTACAGTGATGGTTTTGGCCAATACACAAGAAACAGCCACTGAGAAGATGATGCCAAACACTGTTTGTCGGAGAAGACAGGTCACTTTTCCAGGTTTGCCAAGGAAAAACAATGAAGAAAGGAAGCAGAGCAGGAGGGAGATGAGGAGGATATAGGTGAGGCCTCGGTTGTTGGCTTTGACAATGGGTGTATCCCTGTGCTTAATGAAAATTGTTAACACCAAGACTGCATGAATGGAAAGAAAAACAGCAGCAAAGGCTAAAGTGATTCCTAATGGTTCTTTATAAGAAAGAAAGGTTATAACTTTAGGCACACATTCATCTTTGTCCTTACTTGGAAATTGCTCTTCTGGGCACATGAAACAGTCAGCCATATCTAAAAAAGAGTAAATTTATCATTTCAGCATTAATTACCTGTTACCTATGGATTGTTCTCCACTCTACCTCTCATCATAGCTGTCAACGTTTCCCTTTTTTTAAGGGAAATTCACTTATTCCGAATAGGATTCCTCACAAGAAAAGGGAAAAGTTGGCAGCTATGCCTCTCATACATCAGTTAAGAATGTAGAGATCTCTCTCTACCATTGGTGGATCTTTCCATAGGATTCCCCCCGATAGACTGGAAGAAGATTGGAGCAAGATTATCACCCAGCTTTCAGAGCTCTCCTATTTTTTAAATATAGTTCTTGTCTCAAAAAGTGAATCGACATATATGAAACACTCAAGATTTAGGGATAAAAATTAAGGTACGTTTAAATGTGAGCTTATATAATTTGCACTTTTCAAAACAATGTACAAGCTGAAATACAGCTTACTCCTTTTCCTCTTTGTCAGGGACTAAAACCAATCCAGTCACCTGTGGATGAGCACAGAAATAACTGGTCGCCTGTTTAGGGACTGAGTAGGAATATTTGGGGTGTTTCGCTGAGGAATCGCCTATTTTAGACTACTCCAAGCACCTCTTGTTTGCTAGGCTTTTGTTTCTTTGGCTTCGTTTTTTGTCACAGCAAGATGGCTGTGGGAGTGGGTGCAAGGCAGACTATGCCAAAATAATGAGCACCCCGAAGTACCAGCTTGGTAAAGGGATTCTTCCATATTCACAATTTATCACTGACTGGCATCAAGGTGTTTACAGGAGTGCTCCTTAGGCTTCGCCCTTTGAAATACGGGGCAGCAGAGGAGGGGTGTAGTAATCGACTGAGCACACCTCCGAATGAGCTTGCAATGTAAAGCATGGATAGAGTCATATTCTGCTGTGAAGCTTGGAACCAGGATGGTGTCACCCTTAGAAGATATTTGGATATACATTCCCTTCGCTCTTCTGCAAATTCCATGCTCGCATTGATTTAGCTAATCACATGACAGCATGCACATTGGAGTAAGTTTCCACTTGTAAATAGCCATCTGGCACAACTCTTTTAAATTACTCTGTGTGGATCAAAACATTGACCTACCCTTCTTGTTGGAAATCTTCCCTTCTGGACATGGAGTACAATCATAGCAACAAAATTTCTTCCCTTCTTTCCTTTTCTTCTCATTGCCAGGGTGGCAGTAGTCGTTACACAAAGAAATAGGCATCGCCTATCCAGACATTAAAGGAGTTACAAAAGGGAAATGGAGATAGATAGAAAGATAGACAGACAGATACTTCTGATGTTGATCTTGGCATATGCGCCAGACCTTTTAAGGACCTAAAAGCATCCTTCTTGGGCAAGCAGGGGAACAGCTCTGGTAATACCCATAGTTTAGCCAGCAGATAACTCATAAAGACTGAGTCAAACGAGTATTTGAAGAGAGTGAGTCACCATTAGTTAAGATTCCACATCTACAAACACAAAGAGAATCTTCAGAGAAGATGGCAAAGATGATGGGTCAGTGAAAAATCTGGACTGGTAATCAGTAATGGGGATCTATCTCTTGTCAAGAAAGGGAGTACGGGAATCATCATGCTGAATGGCCAGAGAATACTTTTCAGGTTGCTCAGTTAAAATGAAGCAGCTAGACTGAGCTCAGGCTGAATAGGCAGTCAAAATATAGGAGTGCAATCCAGTTTATCTTGGCTCATAATTAAGTTCCTTTGATTTCAGTACAGCTTAATCCTAATTAAATGGTTAAAAAATTGCAACCAAAGCACCAACTCCTCAATGTAGCTACATTATTATGGTTGACTTTATTGCGTTCATAGAATATTTTTTAAAATGTTTACACACTCAGAAATAAGTGTGTCTGTATGTATGTCAAGAACCAGAAAGTATCTTAACACTTCTGATAGTTGCTGTATTAGATTTGAATCTATATATACTACTACCAATCACAGCTATACTAAAATTCTAGCTTTCGTTTCCCACTCTCCAACCTCTTGATACTAATCACTAAGGGAAACCAAAAGAAAAATAAACAAAGAAGAATTCAAAATGAACCAAGGAATCCCTTATTCAGATAATGGATGTATTATCTCTATAGTTAGCTCTGTGACCAGTCATTGTTGTTATGTCAGTCTTTGTCTAAAAACATTAAAGGTGGTATGAGCATTATCTTCTTCATGGTTATACTGGCCAGAATACTGCCTGGACTAGTCAGCAAGGCAACCCTAGGCTATAATGCCATTGACTGCAGCTCCTTCAGCCTATGTCTTCATCCAGCCACGCCAGAATCCATACCTGGTTGAAACCGCTGTGCCAGACAATTATATCTTCATGAATTATGAATTCTTCACCTTTGGGAACATCTATGTCAATCCTACCAATTTTCACTCTCTGAAAAGAGTTATTTGGAAATATGATCGTGTTCATTATGTCAAAGCCGGCTCGCATTTCCCATTTATCATTGAAGGAAATGGTTTCCCCAGCTGAGTTGTTAAAGGAATTCCCATGAAGAAAGTGATGGAGCTAAGGTATAATAAAGAGGGATATCAATAAATCAGAAAATTCATCTTTTCTGACTACTACCATTTATGTCAGGTAGTGATTTCCACTGCTGTTGGATGACAGTTACCAAGCACTCAACATGGCTAATGGGGATTATGGGAATTCTTCCTGCATTGGATATTCTGACTCCAGTTGGAGGACCCAGGAGAGACTCTCTGGGAAGCAGGAAATGGAAAGGCAACCAACAGGAAGACCTTCCACCACCCTAGGCTGAAGAGTCTGCTGACTTCTCTCTTTTATGGCTGGGTCTGTGTGTGGATTTTTAGCACCACTGGGCTTGAGAGCTTGAGAGTAGCCCGGAAAGCTGAAGTGGGGTCACTGTGCAGGAGCAGAAGGAGGCCCCATCAGAGCACAGTGCACTTCAACACCTTGCAGTCAGACTACTGGTTGGAGTGTTGAATCATCCTGAGCATTTCTGGAGGAATCCTTGCAACCTTGATGTCACCATTGCCCTTGGAAAAGCTGGGTGGTCTATGGAGGAGTGCCCATCACCACTGGGAGGGCTCAAAAATGGGAGGAAGGATGAGAAGTCCCTGTCTCAAGAAACAGGCAAGCTTTCCAGAGGAGCCTCAACTGGAATGCTTCCCAGGCCTCTAATCCCTTTCAGCAGCCAAATCAGATTTTCAGGATCAAAGCTGTTGGTGGAACAAGGATTGTGATGCTCAAGAGTTTTATCTATCTGCTCTACTTTGAAATCCTGAATGACAAATCCTAAGTAGTTTATAGTGCAATAGGAAAATTTGGAAACGGAGGGGACTTCCAGTGGCAGACAATTTTTAAATTTAAAACATGGAAAGACAGTAGCATTGAGAACAGTAGCAGGATGGGAAATGATGCAGGAGATAATTCCCTGGAGGAATGTGACACAATAAAGCAGGACTGTCGTGGCCTTTCTAATAGAGCTGTTCAACACTGAAACAGACTCCCACAGAAGGTGGTGGACTCTCCTTCCTGAAGGTTTTTAAGCAGAGGTTGAATGGCCTCTTTCATGGATGCTTCAGTTGAGATTTCTGCATTGCAGGGGGTTGGACTAGATGAGCCTTGGGGTTCCTCCCATCAGCCTATGAAAGAAATATAAACCTATAAAATGCTCTCAACCAATAAGATGGCCAATTTCATTTCCTCAGTGATTCATGCAGGAGAAAGCTGAATATAGTCTCAATTCCGAGGTTTCCACAACCTGAGGAATATTTCCGGGTTTGCCGCATGCGCATCCCGAAGTTTACATAACCAGAGGGTTACGTAAAAGGAGGTTTGACAGTACTTTGTTTATTGAAATGAAAGAATATTTTGTTGTAGGGACATTACCTGCCAGGGCTGAAGATCTTGAAGTTCAGCGCTAAAACCCTTCTGATTAGTTCTCAGCTTGGATCGAGAAGAGCCCATAATATGCAAAGCATGAGCCACAGCGTAAACACCATTATAAACACTATAGCTGTGACCAGTCATGAGCACTTCAAACTGTGGTGCAGGGAGGCTCTCTAGTCTCTCCTCTCCAGTACATGTTTGGTCAACATCCATTGCCACATTGGGGTTAGGAAGTACACAGTCAAAGGCTTGCTCCCAAAAGTCCTTCAGAAAACTGTCCTTCTGGGCCCCGTGAAGCTTTATGGTCCCAATAAATTCCCTAAACCCCGAAATCTCTTTGGAGTGAACTGTAAAGGAAATTGCACCTTGGAACATTTGAAGACCCCAGCTCCTTTGAATGCCAGTTAATATGAAATCTATCTGGGTTGTTGTAATCCACACCTTTCTCATTGAGGGAGTCTCCTTGTTTCCAGAGTCTCGTATAAACATAATAGCCCTAAGCCATGCAATAGTCAAAGATTCTCCATATATAATGAATGTAATCACTGTATAATCTGTGTAATGTGCATAAAAAATTGTGGCTATATCAATAAGTTTCTCCAAGTTATCCCAATGGCTTATGCGTGGGATTCTTTGGGTGAATGCTGAACAGATCCCATACTGAGAAAACAATGAATCCAGTGTCTGCAAGAAATGTTCTCCACTGTTATCATCATCTATAAGAATTCCAACCCATGTCCATTTGAAATACTGGAGTAACAGGATAAGCCCCATATACTGCTGGGTTTCATTTGGGACCAGACAATAAAAGGATGGCCCTTGAGTGATACGATTCCCCTGTGGGGCAAATGAGCCATATGTGAGCTGGAAAAAATAATAATGTGCAGATATTGCAGGGCAAAGTTAGGAATGCCTTTATATTCCTGATTATACAACAATTATATATATAAACAGTTGTTAGGAGCCTAGAGCTAAATTTAGCACATCTGATTGAATGTCCCAAGTATATAAAGCATACAGTTTCATCATCATAAAATCATAGAATTGTAGAGTTAGAAGAGACCCACAAGGGTCATCTAGTCCAACCCCTGCAATGCAGGAACCACAACTAAAGCATGAATAACATTTGTACCAAATGTTCATTAGCAAAATGTTGGGCAGGAGAGAAGAGAATTGATTGATTGCATCTCTATCTCCAGTGAGATTTTTTTTCTCCAAGCTGCTCAAGGTGGCGTTTATGGTTCTCCCTGCATTTAATCCCCACAACAACCCTGTGAGGTAGGCCAATAATAATAATAATAATAATAATAATAATAATAATAATAATAATAATTTATTTATACCCCACCCATCTGGCTGGGTTTCCCCAGCCACTCTGGGTGGCTTCCAACAGAATGTTAAAATACAATAGTCTATTAAACATTAAAAGCTTCCCTAAACAGGGCTGCCTTCAGATGTCTTCTAAAAGTCTGATAGTTGTTTTTCTTTTTGACATCTGGTGGGAGGGCATTCCACAGGGCAGGTGCCACTACTGAGAAGGCCCTGTGCCTGGTTCCCTGTAACTTCGCTTCTCGCAGCAAGGGAACTGCCAGAAGGCCCTCAGCACTAGACCTTAGTGTCCGGGCAGAACGATGGGGGTGGAAACGCTCCTTCAGGTATACTGGCTGAGCGGCAGTGACTGGCCCCCAGGGTCACCCAATGAGATTTTTATGGCCAAGTACAGATTTGAACTTGGGTTTCCTAGGCCCTGTTAGTCTGACACCCCAAACTCTACACAGCACAGTCTCTCACACCATCCTGGGTACAATTTGGATTGTTTCACTGGGGCAACACTCTGTTTGAAATCTTGATTGTCCCATTACCCTTGCCCTCACCAAACTCTGAGCCCCCTCCTGTTCCAAGCTCCCCAACACTGCCCTCATCTCTGTTGTTGTTGTTGTTGTTGTTGTTGTTGTTTTATCGGTCGCTTCATTACCAACATAACTCAAATGACTTACAAAACAAAATAAAAAAATTCCTTCCAGTAGCACCTTAAAGACCAACTGAGTTAGTTCTAGGTATGAGCTTTCGTGTGCATGCACACTTCTTCAGATACACTGAAACAGAAGTCACCGGACCTTTCTATATAGTGAGAAGGTGGGGAGGGGTATTACTCAGAAGGGTGGTGGGAATGGGTGATTGGCAGATAGCTGCGATGAGCCTGTTGACGACTCTTAACGACTGCAATAGGTCTAACAGGAAAAAGCAAGGGGTGAGAAGGTGAAAAATGGCTTTGTCATGTATAATGAGATAAGAATCCAATGTCTTTATTCAAACCAGGTCTCTCTATAGTTTTTTACTGTATAAACAAAAACCAGCACACACAAAAAACAAATAAAAAAAATCTAAAAGACAACCCTATTTTTAAAAGGCAGACTTAAAACACCACACGCACTCAAGGAGGCCACAGTTAACTAAGAGCCAAAAAATAAATGTTAAGTAATAAGGGAAGAATAAATAAAATATCATGAAACTACAAAATCAAGTTCCACATAAGAAAGAAGCGCCTACATCACTCTCACACACAATCTCATGTGTACAGGGAGAATTCCTACCTGTGGAACCTTATAGGAACCTATAATATCTGCTATAAGATTAGAGGTATCAGAGCCAAGTCCGCCAATGATAGCCATGAGCTTTTTGTGTCTGTCACACTGGTAGTTGGGAACAAATTTATCCGTTTTGAAGAGCACATCCAAAGTGGTACGATAAGTCATCTTTGCATCGTAGTAGCTATCACAGATATGGAACCCAAGTGTGACATTGGGTAGGAACTTCGGATTCTCATTGATTTCGTTCACAGCAAATGCCAAAGCAAGGATGTGCTGGTAGAATTTTGTCACCATTCTGCATATAGAGGTAGAATTTGTTTATCCCTTTGTATAATGAGTATGTTTACTGCTATCATATCACAATATTGGTAATTTCTAATAGATTCTATGGGGGGGATCGGTCAAACCTACACACACACACACACACACACACATACACACTTAACATTCTGCCATTTACAGAATAAATATATTTGTGATCTGAGCAGCTACAAAAGATGCAGAGCAAACGAAGCAATTTCTTACTCTGGAACATCAAGCTGGTTCTGAGAAGGATGTTCACTGAATGAAACTTCATGAGAATGGTAAACTAACTGAGAAGCAGTTCCACCAATGAAGAGAGCTCCTGGCTGGAACCACTCATGTGGAACAGGGTGGGGATCATTTCTGGGACACTCCAGAGTATCTACTTTGTACCCCATAGGAAGCAACAAAGGTAGAGCTATCAGAAGCCACAACATCTAATCAGCAAAGCATCCCTCTAGATTGAGAATCTCCTCTGTACAGAAGCAGAAACTACCAGACTTAACAGTCTACATAGGTTGGTGGCTAATTCTGCTAACACATCTCTTAAGAGAAATACATCAGCTATGTCTTTGACTGAGACACCAATGCATGCCTTAAGTGCTGGCAAGGATAGTTGATGTAAGGTGGAATAAAAGGGGAAGTGTATGAAAGGAAAGTGACGGAGCCCTGCCCGCTTTTCACATACTCTCAGGTGTACATTGCTTGGGGGCGTATTTATATTAATTTTCAGGTTTACTGGTTGATCATTTTCTAGTAACTTCAGGCAAGTCTTTGGAGCTTTGGGCAGTTAGAACAAATTATAGGGGCTTCCATGATCCTAGGAGGCCAGTGATTAGCCCTTTACCATTTGAGGGCTGTTCCTCAACCCCACTCCCAAAGCAAATCTGTTAATTCCTTTTTCGAGATCTGATAATGACTCTCCACTGTTCCTTGCAGCATTATCGGCTGGGTGAGAACTGCAGGGCCTGCTCCCTTCCAGGGCCTTTTCCAACTGGCCCAGGGGGCGTGGCCCAGACCCTCTCTCCTGGCTATAAAGGGACTCCTGCTGCAGTGAGGCCTCGGACCATCGGCTGGGTGAGGACTGCAGGGCCTGCTCCCTTCCAGGGCCTTTTCCAACTGGCCCAGGGGGCGTGGCCCAGGAACAAACTTTTGGAACAAACTCTTGGGAAGGGTGGGAAGTGTTCTGCCATTGCTTCCCGTTCCAGGGGGTTAATGTGCTTTAAAATGTCCTCAAGCAGTCGGTGGCAATTTAAATTTTTATTTCTTTTTTTCTATTGCTGGGGGTGGGTGGGATGGATATTTGGTTGGGGATTAATTTTATTATAATTGTTCTGTTCCTTTTTGTTGTTGTTGTTGTTTTATTGGTTCTGTATAGTTTATGTTTTGTTTTGAAGGGGCTAGACCAGGGCTGCCTGGGAGTGGGGCCCCAGTCATCACGATGGCTTGGACAAGTTCCACAGGGGGGGAAGCACTGGGACATCCGATCTCGGTGATCATGGGCAGGAGGCGGAGTTACGCTAAGACCAGACCATGTCATTACCGAGGAGGCAGGTTTAGTCGTTGTTTGAAGACTATCCCTGCCTCCGGGTCTGGCCTTGACCGGATGGATACTGGAATCAACAGGGGAAACCTACATGACCTGAAGGTGTTGCTGTGTAATGCCAGGTCAATGAGGAATAAAACCACTGCCATCCACGACCTGATTGTGGATGGAGGACTTGACCTGGCATGTGTGACAGAGACCTGGTTGGAGGAAGCAGATGGGCCTGTCCTTGCCGCTGCTTGCCCACCAGGTTTCTCTTACGCACAGCAACCCAGGTCATGTGGGCGGGGAGGGGGGGTTGCAGTGATTTTTAGGAAGTCACTAGCTTGCACCAGGCGTCCTACTGGGAAGATCCAGTTTTCTGAGTGCATGTTCTGGAAGTTGGGCAATAGGGGCAGTACAGGATTCCTTTTGGTGTACCGACCTCCCCGCTGCACCAAGGATTCCCTGTCTGAGCTGCTTCAGGTCGTGGCGGATTTTCTCCTGGAGACACCTAGTTTGGTTGTCCTAGGGGATTTTAACATCCATGCCGACACGACCTTACAAGGGGCTGCTCGGGACTTCGTGGAAAGCATGGCCTCCATGGGGCTGTCCCTGAATAAGTTTGGCCCAACTCATAGTCATGGACATGCCTTAGACCTGGTGTTCACCTCTAGTGACGTGGGTGATCTGACACTAAGTAAAAGTGAAACAAAAGAAGTGCCATGGTCAGATCACTTCCTGGTGCAACTGGACTTCTCCGCGACCCTTCCCCTCTGCAGGGAGGTGGGACCAATTCGGATGGTCCGCCCCCGCCACTTAATGGATCCAAATGGTTTCCAGAGAGTGGTAGGGGATGCCTTATCCCATGTTGATGGCCTTTCAGCTGATTCCCTGGTGGCCCGCTGGAATGCGGAGTTAACCAGGGCTATCGACTGTCTGGCTCCGAAGCGCCCTCTCCGATTGCATGGAGCCCGGACAGCTCCGTGGTTTTCTTCGGAGCTGAGGGCGATGAAACAATCGCTGAGACGGCTAGAGCGTCGGTGGCAAAAAACTCACTCCGAATCTGACCGGACACAGGTTAGAGCTCAACGTCGAGCCTACCAAGTGGCGATAGCGACGGCGAAGAAGACTTTCTTCACCGCCTCTATTGCATCTGCAGAAAATAGTAGCAGGAGACTTTTTCAGGTGGTTCGTAATTTAACGGAACCACCTTTACCACCGGGGCTTTGTAAAGACCCCAAGATCTCCTGCAACGATTTTGCAAAGTTTTTTGCAGATAAAATCACTCATATTCGGAAGGCGCTAGACACCACCGTGGGAGCAGGGCTGGGGCGGGAGAGTGCTAGAGCTCTGTCTGGTCAAGTTGCATGGAATCGATTTCAATCCATTACCCCCGAGGATGTGGACAGGCTGCTTGGACGCGTGAAACCAACCACCTGTCTCCTGGATCCTTGCCCATCCTGGCTAATAAAAGCAAGCCGGGAAGGGCTGGGCGATGGGCTCTGCGGGGTGGTGAATGCTTCCCTCTGTGAGGGAGCATTCCCAGATCCGCTGAAAGAGGCGGTCATCAAACCGCTTCTTAAAAAACCATCTTCAGACCCGGCCAGTATGGCCAACTATCGCCCAGTCTCAAATCTTCCATTCTTGGGCAAGGTGATTGAGCGCGTGGTTGCTGAACAACTCCAGGCACGCCTGGAGGATGCGGACCATTTGGATCCCTTCCAATCGGGATTCAGGCCTCATCATGGGACTGAAACTGCCTTGGTCGCGCTGGTTGATGATCTCCGGCGAGCTAGGGACAAAGGTGAGAGCTGTTTCCTAGTTCTGCTGGATCTCTCAGCGGCCTTTGATACAATCGACCATAACATCCTTCTGGACCGTCTAGAGGGGCTGGGAGCTGGGGGCACTGTTATACAGTGGTTTCGCTCCTTCCTCCTGGGCCGTGTTCAGAAAGTGGTGGTGGGGGATGAGTGTTCAGACCCCTGGGCCCTCACTTGTGGGGTGCCTCAGGGTTCCGTCCTCTCCCCCATGCTTTTTAACATCTATATGAAGCCGCTGGGAGAGATCATCAGGGGGTTTGGACTGGGTGTCCATCAATATGCAGATGATACCCAGCTCTACCTCTCTTTCAAATCAGAACCAGTGAAGGCGGTGAAGGTCCTGTGTGAGTGCCTGGAGGCGGTTGGAGGATGGATGGCGGCTAATGGATTGAGGTTGAATCCTGACAAGACAGAAGTACTGTTTTTGGGGGACAGGGGGCGGGCTGGTGTGGAGGACTCCCTGGTCCTGAATGGGGTAACTGTGCCCCTGAAGGACCAGGTGCGCAGCCTGGGAGTCATTTTGGACTCACAGCTGTCCATGGAGGCGCAGGTCAATTCTGTATCCAGGGCAGCTGTCTACCAACTCCACCTGGTACGCAGGCTGAGACCCTACCTGCCCGCGGACTGTCTCGCCAGAGTGGTGCATGCTCTAGTTATCTCCCGCTTGGACTACTGCAATGCGCTCTACGTGGGGCTACCTTTGAAGGTGACTCGGAAACTACAACTAATCCAGAATGCGGCAGCTAGACTGGTGACTGGGGGCAGCCGCCGAGACCACATAACACCGGTCTTGAAAGACCTACATTGGCTCCCAGTACGTTTCCGAGCACAATTCAAAGTGCTGGTGTTGACCTTTAAAGCCCTAAACGGCCTCGGCCCAGTATACCTGAAGGAGCGTCTCCACCCCCATCGTTCTGCCCGGACGCTGAGGTCCAGCGCCGAGGGCCTTCTGGCGGTTCCCTCATTACGAGAAGCAAAGCTACAGGGAACCAGGCAGAGGGCCTTCTCGGTAGTGGCACCCGCCTTGTGGAACGCCCTCCCATCAGATGTCAAAGCGATAAATAACTACCTGACATTCAGAAGACATCTTAAGGCAGCCCTGTTCAGGGAAGTTTTTAATCTGTGATATTTTAGTGTATTTCTGGTTTTTATGGAAGCCGCCCAGAGTGGCTGGGGAAACCCAGCCAGATGGGCGGGGTACAAATAATAAATTATTATTATTATTATTATTATTATAATAATAAGTAGCAGGTGGCTAAGAGATCCCCATAGGAACTGCACTCCAGGAAGGAACAGAAATCAACATGTTCAATGGCAGTATTTTGCAACTACCCTTTTAATATTATATATGAATGGCCTAAGCTTTCTATCATAGTATGGCAGAATAAGAAGAATACAGGACATTCCATTTGCTAATCTAAAAAGTGACAGGTGTCCCATGCCCCATTCACCAGAAATTTGCCCCCAGATGGGATGGATACAGTAGAATATGCTTCATCTAGTGTTGATTTGTATCCCACTGTTTCTCCAAAGAGCTGAAGTTAGCATACACACTACTACGCCTCTCTATATTATCATTACAGAACCCCTGTGATGTACATTAAGCTGAGAGATATTGAGATTTTATTTATCTATAGATGAAGCGTGGAAATCATTGAATCCGGGATAGTCTGGAGTGAAAGATATAGTATAGGCTTGAGAGCTTGTGATGCTGAGGAAGGGATGTGCATCATTTTTCACCCTGGGATTTCTCCTCAGGCTTCTGGGTGAGCTTCATGGTGTCATTGATTCAGTGAGAGTAGGAAACTATCACCTGGCTGAAGGCCAAGAGGGAAACCTTGCTGCTGTCCTTCAATACTCGGGTGTTCACATGCTGACCCTCAATGAGGGAACTAGACAGAGGGCCTTCTCAGTAGTGGCGCCCGTCCTGTGGAACGCCCTCCCATCAGATGTCAAGGAAATAAACAACTATCTGACTTTTTGAAGACATTTGAAGGCATCCCTGTTTAAGGAGGTTTTTAATGTTTGATGTTTTATTGTACTTTTAATTCTGTTGGTATCTGCCCAGAATGGCTGGGAAAGCCCAGCCTGATGGGTGGAGTATAAATTATTATTATTATTATTATTATTATTATTATTAATCCACTGAATAGAAACTTCACTTGTATTGAGCCCTGTGACCAAGCCGGTGAGCATTGTCTGTGCTTGCTGAAGGCTAGTTTCTTCGCAGTGCAATAGAAATTGGCATGGGGACCATTCGCCTTGTCTTTTTAAGTTTCTGGTGGGGGTTAATATGAGACAAAAGAAGAGGCAACAGTTATTAGAGTTAGACCTACCTCTAATAACGGGGGTCTTGAAAGAAGGACAAGCAGGAGCATCTAGAAGGGCTTTGATGACATTCTGATGAACACAGGAATTCTTCACAGGGTTATTCTGAATGGTTTGCCTACTTTCTGTATTTTTCACACATGCTTCACAGCAGCAGCACATTGTCTTTTTGCACTCCTTAGAAATGATTTTAAAATCATTGAATGAAGAAATGCCTTGGATTAAAACCTCCCCTTTCCATCTCACTCCTTCACTTCTTGCTTTTGTCTGCCATCCGTTCATCTCTACACCCCTGTGATTTTCCTTCTCTCTGACCCTCTCTCCCATGCATATTTTCTTTGCCTCGAATTGTGAAATTATTGAGTTGGAAGGGCCCAAAGGATCATCTAGTCCAACCCCATGCAAAGTAGGAATCTCAGCTAGCTATGTGGCTCCTTAATGTGTGGACTGGACCACCAGGGCAAGGATATGAAAATCTGCCTCCGACAGAACTGCAGCACCTGTTCATCTAGGTCAACTGATGCTGGGTAAACATGATCAACAGGCAGAAGACCCTGGTCAGCAAAAGGAATTGTTGTCACTCCACTCACCTTTCCTTTTATAGGACATGCTCTGCTGGGCGGGGGACACAAAACTCTGTGCTCGGGGAGAGTCTAAACCCTGGTGAGGAAGGATAGGCTAAGAGACAGTGACTAGTGAAAAGCCCCCCCAGTGAACTTTCATGGTTATGTGCTAAACACACTTTGCTTCTACAATAATCAAACTTCAACACGAATTTGCAGGGAGATTAATCCATTCCCCACTTCTTCCCAGAACCCGCCCACCACCTCAATCAAGTGATCACATCATGAAATATCAGTGAGTTTGCTCACTTTTATTCAGCCTTAGGCCAAACATGGATACATGGAAATTATTGAATCTGGGATAGGCTGAAGAGGTTGTGATGCTGAGGAAGGGGTGTGCATCATTTTTCACCCTGGGATTTCTCCTCAAGCCTCTGGGTGGGCTCCACGGTGCCTGCTGTGCGGGTAAACGTACAGGAGTATGAAGTGCCGTTGTTCCAGTCAGAGTAGGGGACAACCACCTGGCTGAAGGCCAAGAGGGAATCCTTGATGCTGCCCTTCAAGACTCGGGGATTCACATGGCGACCTTCAAGGAGGGCATTCTTCACCCACTGGACAGAAATTTCACTTGCCTTGGGCCCTATGACCATGCCGGTGAGGATTGTCTGTGCTCGCTGAAGGCTGCTTTCTTTATGGTTGGCAGGGGAAAGTATGAGAGAAAGGGAGAGGCAACAGCTATTAAGTTTAGACATAATTGATGGACAACATTTATGACACCATTTAGTGCTGATTATTTTCTGCTGGATTCTCTGACAAACATTTTTAATCTGTAGATAGAGGGGTGTAAATCCTTAGTGAAAGTTTTAAGGAGCAAAGGGGATTTAACTGAAGTTCTTGTGTGTGTGGACCTGAGTAGGAAGATCTGTGGCACATACATGGGGCTTCCTTGAGCTGGATGAGGACACGGTGGGATAGTGGAGATTCCAAGAATATTTACACAGCTCCTTTCCCCAACATATATAAAGAAAGCGCCCAGCACAAAAAGCATACCAGCCTTCCCAGAGAAGGTATTGGTGTATAGGCTGGGTTTGAAACCAAGGATAGCTAAAAACGTCCCATATCCAATGATACCATCTCTGCACAGTTGCTCCTGGAGCCGCTAACTAGGTACGGAGCTCCTTAAATGTGTGGACTTGGCCACCAGGGCAAGGATATAAAAATCTGCCTCCAATAGAAGGGCACCATCTGTTCATCTAGGTCATCCTATGCTGGGTAAACATTATCAACAGGCAGATGAAAGTTAGAAGTATCCTTGGCTGGAGGTGGGAATGGTTTTTAATGGGGGTGGAAATTATTGTGGGAGACACCTTGACCCCTGCAGGGTACACATTCTTTCCTTTTCTTCTCCCATTGTTACCTTCTGATAAAAACATGCATTTAGTATTGTTCAAGAACAGTGAAAACCTTTCTGCAGAGATAAGAGGAGAATTACTGTTCAGACCTCTACCAGACTGATTGCAGTTTCAAGTTGTGTCTTTAGCCAATACTAGCACCGATATCATGGCAACTGGTGGGGAAAGTCTTATCTCAACAGGCCATAATGGAAAGCAGAAATAAATTTCTGAATTAAGGAGGAAGCAGTCTTGAAGTGGTCAGTCTCTGAGACGTTCTTAAGCATTCTGGAAACAATCATCCCGCTCCTAAACCATGCTTTTCAAAGGATAACTAAGTCTCAACCATGTCGAGCATTTTTACCTTCAGGTTCATTGACTTTTGTTTGGGACTCAGGGAAGAATGCTCGACAGACGAAGTGGTTCACCCGCGAAAAGTCTGGAAATGCAATGCTGACACTCCCAATACTTGCACTTATGATGCCGGAGGTGTTACCTGATTGGCCACCTGCCTGCCACATAATCATCATGCCTTTGGGGTCATAGCCAGAGAAAGTGCACACCAATATTTCACCTAAGGGAACAAAATAGATAGACAGACAGACAGACAGACAGACAGATGAAATTCTTGGTTTTTTAAAGACTTTATATTACTGTTTTTATGGTTTTCTGATATTGCTTTATATTTTTTATGTTGCTTAGTGCACTGTTTAAGATTTAAGCAGCTTAGAAATGATTTAAAAATCAGCAAATGAATAAATGCCGTAGATTAAAACCTCTGCTTTTCATCTCACTCCTTCCAGTCGTGCTTTTGTCTGCCATCTGTTCTACTCTACACCCCTGTGATTTTCCTTCTCTCTGACCCTCTTTCCCATGCATATTCTCTTTTCGTGGAATCATAGAATTCTAGAATTGGAACGGACCCCAATGCTCATCTAGTCCGAACCCCCTGTAATGCTTACTTACTTACTTCATCCAAACCTTTCTAGACCTTACAAATATAGGGCATCCTAAAACATTTAAAATATATTCAAATAAACAGCCATGTAAAATATATAATGATGAGGAATTTCATTGGGATTTCTTCCTGCTAAATAGTGCCATTTAGCACTCCAAGAGATACTATTAACAAAACCTCAGCCCACCTTGCAGTTAATTCTGGGTTAATGTCAGACAGATAGAATCGGATATTTTCATTGTGCTGTGATGTTAGACTACCCAAAAAAGGGGGGCAGCATGAGTTTGCGTGGCAGGTTGTAAAAAGGACAGTAGAAAAGGATATGTTCTACAGTGTCTGGCACATACAAAGAACATCCACAATGTCTATCATTTCTGGGGATGTTTAAAAATCTGCCCTTGACAAAAGCTGAAGGAAAAACATTCAGTCGGGCTAAGATAAAGGTCCTGAGTTGGAAAGAAATTATTATTTTTGAGATATGTGACCATGTTATCTCAGGGGAGCAAATTTTATTTACACCTGACTTGATGTTTTCCCCCCAATGTACCTTAATCTGTTTTGACTATTGCAATAAATATATTGCTCACTCAAATTATACAAGGGTTTCAAGATCTGATTTGAATACCAGTAGATCTGATTTTCCTATGTAAGAGTTGGAACTTCTGGATTTATAAGTAAGTAAGTCAGAGAGTAAACTCAAAGGTTGGCAAGAAAATGGAAATGCAACCGGTATTTTATGGTGCTAGCCCACACCCAATATTCCATCGTGTGTATACCTAGTTCTGCACACCTTATCTCATACATGATTGAACTTGGGAGCCCCAGGAGACGTCTCAAGACGGATGTGAGGGTGATCCAACTGAGACATCTGTCACCCCATTGATCGCCAGGGGTGATCTGGCTGGCTAGGCAGGTGTCCCCCTGTTTCATGTGCGTCCCTCCCTAAGCTGCAGGCTCGGTGGAAGAGGAAGATTATGCCAGGTAGAAGGAGTGCACCGGTTCTTCAATCAAGGCTTCATGATAGCTGCGCTCCCTGTATAGATAGAACCTCCCTGATAGAACCTCCCTCTGTAATGCAGGAATCTCAGCTAAATAATTTCAGCTACATAGTTTGTGAGAGCCCTGCCTTCTTTGCCCCTATCAGAAGAATGTCTCTTCTGTCCCCTAAACTTACAAAGATCGCAGCACACAGAAACAGGCACTTACAAATGTTAATAAAAGGGTATTTGTTTTGGAACCATGGGATCTGTCCCTTTTGAATGACTATCCCGTTTACTGCTGGCAAATAAGCAGAAAAGTTGGAGGAAGAGAATCCAAGGCTTGTTATTGCTCTGTTTCTAAGGATGGTTCCAGATGCCCAGATTTCAGGTACATGCCTGAGAAGGCTTCAAAGAGGAAGGAAAGAGAAGCAAACTCACCTGTATCAGCCTGGGAAGAAGTCAGTGGCAGGCTGGCCCCGCAAAGGCGTCCCACAAATGGTAAGAAGATCATGGCCCACATTTTAGGATTCAGTGTGAATGGCATGTGGGCCACCAGGCCTGCTTATATAGCATCCTGGGAGACTTTGGTGAGATATGTTTCCCATCAGTAGCTCCTCCCAGACAATCCAAGAAGAGGCTATTCTGTGAGGTTCTCACAAAGTCCTTCCAGTGTAATTGGGATTTGTGGGAAATCCTAATAGCTGTGGGGAAGTTCACCTATTGTTATTATTTAATTTGTATACCATCCTTCATTAGCAGATCACAGGCAGTTCAGAACATCAAAGTACAACATGACATCACAAAAGCCCTTTATTCATGTACAACATCCCTATATGTGGAACTGGCACTATTACCAGTGCTACGTAAGGTACGTTCTGGGCCATATCAGCACCATGCTTTAAGCAACTGATGTATTCAGCATGGCAGGGTTATTCCGAAGAATGTGCCTCCTTTCTTTATTTTTCACACTAGCTTCACAGCGGCAATACGTCCCCAAACTTTATCCCAACTCGTTGATCATAATATCTGAAACTACATGAGGCTTTCCCAGAATCTACCTGCATTCTGCTTTCTGGTCAGGAAATATTGCTCCTCTCAATGACACATGTTCCCCAAGGAGTAGAGGAGCCCCTGTCTTGTAACATTCACATTCATCAGTAGTGGTAGAAAAACTGCTTTAAAAATGAATCTGTAAGCCTCCTCAGTAACTCTGACACCTCTCTCTTTTATATCCAGGTTACAATCCCTGCAAAGGTTTAAATGTCATGGTTTCTCCCCATAGAATCATGGAGGCTTGCAGTTTGGCAGGAGTGCTGATTATTATCTGTTAGATTCACTGACATTTCAAATCTCTACAGAAGACCGGGGGTCAGGTGGTAAATATTCAGTAACTTTAAGGAGTTGTGATATCGATTTATTGCATTAGCCGTGGCCATAGCATAATATACATAGAAATAACAAGATAAAATGGGGTGGGGAAATAAAAGTGGATGTCGTCCTGGGCGAAATACTTTGAAAGGAAAAAGAAAAAAAGAAAAAAGGGGGGGTAACAAAAGTAACGGGATTTAAAACATCGAGTGACAGAGAGTACAAAAACAGGTTCGAGTGTGCGACGAATCGACTACATCTGTGGTATTAAAGAAGAAGTTGGTGCCGCTTTCCTCTTCATCACACTAAGCAGGAAGTTAGCTGTCATCTCGGTAATCCAACAGTCAGAATCCTGCAGAAGAAGGGACACTATCCAAGGCTGGATTGGGAGATGAAGCTTGTTCACGAGAGGAGTTAGAAACCGAGATCTTTCATCTGTCCAGTTGGAACAGAAGAGCATTACATGTTCCATAGTCTCCAGAGCCGTGTCATTGCAGGTGTATGTTCTATTTGCGATGGGAACTCTGGAGTAACGACCCGACAGAACTGCTGTAGGAAAACAGTTGAGACGGGCACAGGTAAAGGCCCTTCGCTTAGCCTCCGAAGGAATTGTGAAGCAGTATAGAGGGATCCTTTCAGGGGGTGGAATAGCTAGGGCTAAGCCTGAACACGGCCCTCTAGCATGGGAAGCTGTGTTAGAGAAGTCAAGTTGTTGGAGCTTCTTTTTGATTAGAGGTAGGGCCACCGGGCTAATACACTCTAAGTTAAAAACAGTTTTGCACTTCAAATTGAGAAGAGAGCGGAATTTGAGATTAATTGTAGTTTTCCAAGGAGAATTATGAATGTCTCTTAGGATCAGATTGGAGAAACCACCTCTAATTCGAGCATCCGAGGCTAGTAGGTGGGAGCTATAGGAAATGGCTCGACTCCATGCTCGTTTTACAATTGAGGGCTGGGCAAACTCAAGTCGTAGGGCTGCACCTGAGACACATCTCGGGACGCCAGAAAGAGATCTCAGAAACATGTGAAGTGGGCGATCCAAGTTGCCTGATATTGCTGTAGTCCATACTTCGCAGCCATATAATAATTTAGGGACAACTTTGGCATTAAATATTTGAATTGCTGCTGGAAGGTGTTTGCCGCCCTTCTGGTGATAAAATCGGACAATGGCATTAGAGGTCGTGGTAGCAGCAAGAGAAGCAGATTGTAGATGGGTGGTCCAGGAGAGATTATAAGTAAATATTAAGCCTAGGTATTTAAAGGCTTTTACCTTTTCTAAGTAGCCACCTGTGATCTTAATCGGCTCCAGCTTGAGTTTGCGGGAACGAGTGAAGTGAAGGACTTTCGATTTTTTATAATTAATATTAAGAGCTTCCGCCTTACAATAGGCGATAAATGCATTAACTGCATTTGCTAGGTCCGCAGCTGTTCTGGATAAGATGACGGCATCGTCTGCATAGAAAAGGGAAGCAACGGGGTGGCCTGCTAAGTGGGGAGGATACTTAATTGCTAGCTTCAAAGGGGAAAGAGCATCATGAAGATAAAGATTAAATAGTAAAGGGGCCAAGAGACAACCTTGTCAGACGCCCCTGGCCGTTGGAAATGGAGTAGTAAGGGAGCCGTTGGGACCAATTCGGACGCGAGCTGTGGTGTTTGAATAAAGGGAAATAATTAGGGAGAGGAGGTGCGGGTCAATTCCCAGATGGGCAAGTTTGGACCATAATCTCTGCCTAGGAATGGAATCAAAGGCGGCCTCCAGGTCCATGAAGGCGGCAAACAGGTGGCCTTGCCTTGGTGCAGTGTATTTACTGGCAAGGTGATAGAGAGTTAGACAGTGGTCCATGGTTGATGCTGACTTCCGGAAGCCAATCTGTTCTGGCGGTAGAATGTTTCTCTCATGGACCCATGAAAGAAGTTCTTCCAGTAAAACAGCGGCAAATATTTTCCCCGGAATGGATAGCAGACTGATGGGGCGATAGTTCCTAGGGATGTTTGGCTGGCCGCCTTTGAAGATCGGAACTATTGTGGCTTCTCTCCAGGAGTCGGGGATGTCTAGGGCGGAGGAGATAGCGGTGAATACAGGAGTCAACTGTTCACTCCACCAAAGAGGGTCAGTCAGGAAAAGGTCCAACAAGACCATGTCTGGGCCGGGGGCCTTGTTCTTTCGCATGGACATTATGATGTTGAAGATGCGGGTTGAGGTAAAATTTACTGAGGAGGTGGTACTATGAGAACAGGAACAGAGGTCCAACGGGGATTGAAGGTGATCTGTGAGATGATTTGGAGAAGCAAAACTGGCTGAATAATAGGCGATCCATTCGTCAGCGGAAATCAGGGTAGCTGGATTAAATGGTGCCGAGGGCCTAACTAAGCGCCAGAAGGAGCGGGAGTCATGTCTCTCTACAGCCGAACGAAGAGTGGACCAAGCCTCAAGGATGTGTTGCTGTTTCTTGCAATGAATCATGTTTCTGTATGTCCTTTTGATATCTGGAAGCTCTGCACAGGTTTGGGGGTCGTTGGAAAATTTGATGATTCTGACCATTTTCCTAATTCGCCTTCTTAGGGCTTTACATTCCTTGTCAAACCAGGGTGATTCATAGAAGAAGCGTTGGTGGGTAGGCGAGGTGGTGGTTATGTAAGTTGTTGAGAAAGCACCAATTAATTTCCGATACTGGTCAGCGGGCAGAATTGAGTCAGAAAGAACTGCAGGCATATCCAATGATTTTTGTATGTCCAGGGCAAGAGAGGAGCTGAGGCTTGTCCATTTCTTTGTTTTGTATACAGGGTAGCTTTGTGCCGTGGGACTATAGTTTGAGGGGAGTCAATGGAAGGTGGTCACCACCAAAATATTCAGCCACTTCCATTTTTGTAGAGATTGAGAATAGCTCCGGCGTCAATAGAATGTAGTCGACAACACTGGTTCCCCGGGAAGATATGCACATTAATTGCTGCGAGGACAAGGGAGTAACGTTGCCATTTGCGATGCAAAGATCGTTTTCGATGGCCAATTGGGCCATCAGCCTCCCCGACGCATTTGTTATGGGATCAAGAGAGCATCTGTTTCCCCAAGGAGGCTGCAGGGGGTTGTCCAGGAGTGCTGCGGAAGATAATATAGCATCGTCGTTGGGACCTATTCTTGCGTTAAAGTCGCCTAAGAGGATTTGAGGAAGTCCTGGGTTAGTTGTTTGAAGATCATGGAGCCAAGACGAAAGTTCAGACCACCTTTCATTACGGTCGGAATCATTAATTGCTGGAGGCAGATATACTGTAGTTATCAACCATGGGCTTTTGGTCTTTGGAAGGTGGATCTTTATAGTGAGAAAGTAAGGGGAAGATTTGAGTTCCTCGCAGATAGTGAGGGATAAGCTGGTTGAAATAAGACAGGCGAGGCCAGCTTGAGGGCGACCCCTGTTAGCCAGTTTGCGAGCACAGGAGCTAAAGGAACAATAATTTGGGAGAGCGATATTTTGTTGGGACCAGGTCTCTTGGAGGCACACAATGTCAAAAGAAGAGATGAAGTTTATTGCCTCAGGATCCATTTGCTTTGTCGCCCAGCCGTTAACATTCCAGGAGACAATTTTAAGGCTCTGGGGTGGGTTGGATGCGCCTTTCAGGGGAAGAACTACTTTTGCTTGATTTGTGGGTAAGGATTGAGCCTGTTTATTTCTAATGGTGTCGAATTTCCGCGGAGATAGGGAGCCGGCTGGTGTTTGCCTCTGGTCTGATCTTTGTCAATTATTTCCCAAGGAACTTTTAGGGATTGCTCTTTTATGAGCTGGCCCATTGTTCTCCGTGCATGGCAAACTGGCCAAATGTTCTATAGTTTCGGCTGGTAAGTGTTGAGTACTGACATTAGTGGTCACCGGGCCTTTGAAGTGTGTTATCTCATTCTGTAGGTGTTCTTCCGGTGCCTGATTGTGGCCTAATTCTGCCTCGTCTAGGTACCTCATCTTGTCCCAAGAGCCTGGTGAGTTCACCTTGGGGATGGTTCTCCTTATTGGCGGTGGTATAGTGTTCTCTTTGGTGTGCTGGGCTTCCTTGATTGAAGGCAAATTAATCTCAGCCACCGTCTGAAGGTAACGTGGGCGACAGGCCGCCGGGTTTTGTTCCTGTATAGGGTTCAAATTAAAGGAAGTCATTAAAAATCAGCAAATGAATAAATGCCGTAGGTTAAAACCTCTGCTTTTCATCTCAGTCCTTCCAGTCTTGCTTTTGTCTGCCGTTTGTTCTTCTCTACACCCCTATGATTTTCCTTCTCTGTGACCCTCTTTCCCATGCATATTCTCTTTTCGTGGAATCATAGAATTCCAGAATTGGAAGGGACCCCAATGCTCATCTAGTCCAACCCCCTGTAATGCTTACTTACTTACTTCATCAAAACTTTTCTAGGCATTACAAATATAGGGCATCCTAAAACATCCTAAAACATTTAAAATATATACAAATAAACAGCCACGTAAAATATATAATGATGAGGAATTTCATTGGGATTTCTTCCTGTTAAATAGAGCCATTTAGCACTGCAAGAGATACTATTTACAAAACCTCACTCCCCCGTGCAGTTAATTCTGGTTTAATCAGATATTTTCATTGTGCCCAAAAGTGGGGGGGGGGGCAGCATGCGTTTGCGTAGCAGGTTGTAAAATGGACAGTAGAAAAGGATATGTTCTACAGTGTCCGGCACATTCAAAGAACATCCACAATGTCTATCATTTCTGGGGATGTATAAAAATCTGCCCTTGACAAAAGCTGAAGGAAAAACATTCAGTCGGGCTAAGATAAAGGTCCTGAGTTGGACAGAAATTATTAATTTTGAAATATGTGACCCTGTTATCTCGGGGGAGCAAATTTTATTTACACCTGACTTGATGTTGTTCCCCCCCCCCCCAATGTACCTTAATCTGGTTTGACTATTGCGGGGCCAGCCTGCCACTGACTTCTTCCCAGGCTGCTCCAGGTGAGTTTGCTTCTCTTTCCTTCCTGTTAAAGTGCATTCAGCTGAAGTCATTGTGCGTGTGGCCCTGAGTAGGAGAATCTGTGGCCTGTTAGGCTTACTTGAGCTGGATGAGGACACAGTCAGATAGCGGAGGTTCTAGAAATAAATTTATTGAGGGCAGAAGGTGTTGCTGGCTCTTATGTCTCATTGGCTGCCCTGGCAGATGGGCTGCTAGTGCCCTTTCAGCAGCAAAGCATCCCCTCTCACCCACGCAGGCCTCTTATCCTGCCAGCTCCCCAGGTGTCATGGGGAACTCTTGGATGGCTACCTGAACATCTGCGTTCTGGCTGCTTGGGGATGGTGACCAAGCACAAGGATCTGCAACAGCCACCCACTCAGAGGAAGGGGCAAGCGTCCATTTCCCAACATTATATGGAAGACACCCAGCATCCCAGCCTTTCCAGAGAAGGTATTGGCATGTTCAGGTTGCTGCACAGGCTGGGTTTGTAAACCAAGGATAGCTAAAAACATCGCCCTTGTGGGGATGTTTAGGAGACAGTGGTACTTCGGGTTACATACAGACTCCGCTAACCCTAACCCAGAAATATTACCTCAGGTTAAGAACTTTGTTTCAGAATGAGAACAGAAATTGTGCGGTGGTGGCGTGGCAGCAGCAGGAGACCCCATTAGCTAAAGTGGTGCTTCAGGTTAAGAACAGTTTCAGGTTAAGTACGGTCCTCCGGAACGAATTAAGTACATAACCCGAGGTACCACTGTAATAGGCAAGGAAATATTTGTTAAGTAATATCCTTCCTTCGCTCACACTAGTGAGTGATGTAGCAGAGCAAATCCCCTCTATATTCCCAGAAGCTAATTGGTAGATGTTATGTACTGAGTTGAATAGGATACAAAATGCAGCAGTTTGATTGGTCCTAGAACAATAGGATCCATTATGCAGCCGTCTGATTGGTCCTAGAACAATAGGATCCAGAATGCAGTAGTCTGATTGGTCAGCAGGAACCACCCAATCCAGCTCCAGGTGGAAGTGAATCCGCAGTCTGATTGGCCTACTGGAGAATACCAGAATTAGCCAATCACGTGGGGCCCATGGTGTAAATAATATATATAAAGCAGACGTTTGGGGGGAACTTCCATTCCTCGCTACTATGAGCTGAATAAACGACTCCACAATCGACTCCAAGTATATTTCAGTAGATATCTTTGAATCTCTACAAGATGACTAATCCAATCTGGCTTGCCTAGATGGTTTATTCCTGGTGTCCCCTTTTCTCCCTCTTAAAATACAATAAAGACTCACAAGTCTGTCTTTAAAAGTATAACAATAAGTTTACTCACAAGTTGTTCACAGTACACATCCTAGAAGGCAGGCTTTAAGCTTCAGGTTGCAAATATAGAACGTGGCTTACATCCTTTGTGAGGATGGGCCCAAGTGATGCTGGCTGAGAGCCAGCAGACAACAAAATGGTTGTGAGGATGAATTGAGAGTTAACTGAGACAAGATGACTGCGTGACTTGCCCTTTTATAGAATCATGCTGAGTCACTTATAGGGGGAACAGGAAGTTAAACACCCGCCTGACAGTGTCCACTCTAGGAAGCAAAGCATGTTGTAATTGACTGTACTGATGTATTACATCCCACACCATATCCCATAACCTCTGCACAGTTACCTAGGTAGCTCCTTAAATGTGTGGAATGGGCCACCAAGGCAAGGATATAAAAATCTGCCTCCAACAGAAGTGCACCACCTGTCCATCTAAGTCACCCTAGGCTGGGTAAACATTGCGTGACCAGGTGGCGACCTTCCAAGGGACAACCAGAAAGGAATAATGACTCATGACAACGTGTTATGGAATGGAAATGTGGCCACAACTTTCTTAACCTTTCAAATATAGGAGGACCTTGGCTTAGGCATTGGGCATGTATCCCTCCCAGCCCCCCAGCCGGGGGAACTAGGGCTCCTCAGTGTAAATGGGACATGGGGGTGCCCCGCAAGACACCTGTGTACGCAGGCAGCCCACCCCATATCCCCTCATGCAGGGTAGGTCACTGACAATCTTTCAGTGTATGGCCAGTGACACCCTCTTACCATCATGTGTGCATCATGAGATCAATCCCCCTTCCCAATCTCAATGTCAAGTTAGTGTCCAGGGAAGATGGGGAGCCAAGTGGCTCTTCAAAGGGACGTGGGCTAAATTGCAGCTACGCTACAAAGTAAAAGGTAGCTGCAAGCCCATTGCCTCTTTAAGACCAGCTTAAGGAAGAATCCATGATGGGTTAATTGCTTCCATAAAGCAAAAAAACAAAAACAAAACAAATCATGCACAAAAAGTCTGACTTGAAAATTCATTTTATGTGAATGGTAGTGTGGTGGTGTTGTTGTTTAGTCGTTTAGTCGTGTCCAACTCTTCGTGACCCCCTGGACAAATGCTAATGAGCAAAAAACATGGAGTAGCTAGCATGAAACACCTGTTTCCAAATACTTCCTTCATCAGTGTACTGCTGTAAAGCTGTCAGGGGCTGGCCAGCGTTGGATGCCAGAGACTGGTCTGACAGTCTCAGACAGAGCAGCCTTTAACAGAGGAGGAAGAGAAGAACTGGGGGCCCCGTCCTTCAAGATTCTCAGTAACAGGGAGAATAGCAGATTCAGAAGTCTCACAGTTGGAGGTTGAGGGAAATAGACAGCCCTGATAACTTTACTAGGTAACCAGGAGGGAGGGAGCGTCTGGAAGGCTCTGCCTCTGAGAGCAGCGGTGATGCTGCTCCTTCCCCTTGGATTAGGAGGCAGGAAAGGGTTAAGGAGCAAGGGAAGCACAGGGGCAGGATGATGGGGAACTGGCGCTTAGTGCTGCGGAAGGGCAGGAGATTCAGACTGAGCAACTGATGTCTTGAGAGAAGTTGGCTCAATGCCACTCTCTGTGTGTTATTGTAAATAAATGGACTATAAACCTGTCGGAGGCTCATTAGTTCTTATCAGAAACTTCCGTGCATGCCTGACAAAAGACAAACACACACAAAAATTGCTGTCTGTTCAATATATGATCTATAAACATTTTTAAAACCATGAGACCCAGATCAAATAAATAATCAATTCCATCAATACAATAAAAGTTGTATTGTAAATATTGAACATAGATTACGGCCAAGGGAACCTTATATATAAAGGTACCGTTCAAAGACAATGATTCCTTCAGGTCTAAATTCACATCTTGACCTGAGTTCTTATATTTAAAGGTTGTTTAATCAGCTTAACCCCTTTTATGGGCATTTGTATCATAACATTTAGCTAAGCAGTATTTGGCAACATTTCCAGTATGAATGGTAACAGCATACCTTTAAGGTGTGTTTCAGGAGTAACCAACAGACTTTGTGTTCTGGTATAACTCTGATACAAGAGAAATTCATATTAAGATCAGGGCACCAGAAAATATTTTTTCAGTGAGGCTCCTTTGATAATAAGATTGGTGAGCAACAATTATTTATCATTTCAAGTGATCTAATTATGGCAATAGTAGTTTTTGGAGTATTTTTTATACAAGTTATGTTGGAAAGACATGCTATAGGCTAGCTACTCCATCTATCTTTTACTCAATAACATTTGATGCTGAATACACTGCCATTCCCATAAATTAAATTTTCAAATCAGCCTTTCCGTGTACGTTTTGTTATTTTGCTTTTGCTTATATATACACGCCATGTTTTTTGTGTTTAATTGCTTTCAAGGCAGCCTCAGAAAATTCAGGACAGTTGACGTGTATGTTATTCCTTTCTCACTAATGAGTCTAGTCACAAGGCAGCGGAGGTGTAAGGTCAGAGTGTTCCTTCTCTGTTTTGCTAATTCTGCATCTTGTCCTCTAAAGAAGATTGGGATAGTCATTCCCAAGGGAAAGGTCTCTTGGTTCCAAAACAAATATTGCTTTATTAATATTTGATACCAATCTAGCAGAGTTAGCATGCAGCAGAGCAAAAGGCAATGAACAGTCCAAGGATCATCCCATTCTTTGCCAGATGCCAAGTCACAATGATCTTCAGACACTGGTCACAAGACTTGCAGGTGCAAGAAAAGGGTTCACGTCTCGCATGTACACCTGGTCTACCTCAACCTGTTCTCCAAGCCCTTCACAAAAAGGACAGAAATGAGGGGACTAATAAAAATCAAGCCACATTGCCTTCCTTTGCATTTTCTGGTATCTTAAATTTGCGGTTAAGTCAGTAATAATGTACTACGCCGTTTATTTCCAGAGAAGTCGCGGTGTTTGCAGCATCAACAAAGAGCCTTGGGACGCTTTAAAAACGCAACACATTCCTACATTTAACCAGAAAAAAATCCCATTAAAGTGGTACCTCGGGTTAAGTACTTAATTTGTTCCGGATGTTCGTTCTTAACTTGAAGCTGTTCTTCACCTAAAGCACCACTTTAGCTAATGGGACCACCCACTGCTGCCGCGCCGCCAGAGCACGATTTCTGTTCTCATCCTGAAGTAAAGTTCTTAAGCCGAGGTACTATTTCTGGGTTAGCAGAGTCTGTAACCTGAAGCGTAAGTAACCTGAAGCGTATGTAACCCGAGGTACCACTGTAATGCATTAATACATGAGCATTTGCTTACTTTTTACACACCATTGCTGACTAAAGGAAACAGAAGAGGAGAGAGAAAGAGAAAACAAACTGTTTGCTCCCCACTGATGAAGAGACACTGTGTCTCACGCCCTTTCCCTACACATCCACCCTCTCCTTCTTTAAACCTTCTCTTTAAGCCAGAGGTTTTCAACTTTTCTGAGTCCATGGCTCCCTTGACCAACTACATTTTTTCTGCGGCACACCTGTGGGGTTCAGAAGCCCATTTATGTCACCCTTGCCTGCAGAGCTGGCAGCTTCTCACCCTTTTCCGCACACCCTCCCTGGTGGAGGGTTCCCTCGGCCTCCTCTCCTATCTCCTCTCCTTGGGAGAACTCTGGGTAGCTGCTGCTTCCGCTCCTGGTCTCAGAGCTGCCCCCTTCCTGCCCTAAAGAGAGGTGTCTCCTCACACAGCCCCACGGGGGCCTGTGAAGAAGATGTCCCCAGACTTGGTGGCCCAACAGAGACTGGCGAAGCATCTTACCCAGGGAGCAGCAATGGCAGCAGTGGGCCCTGCCGGGCCTGCATGGAAGAAAGGCTCTCCTTCAGGACTGGGCACTCAGCTTCGTGTTTGAGGGATGCTCTCCCCAGAGACGTTCATCTGGTGCCATCATAATACACATTTAGGCACCTGGCAAAAATGTCCCTCTTTAGCCAGACATTCGGTTAAAAAAGGATGGAGAGTTTCCTTGTTCTCTGCCGGGCCTACATGGAAGAAAGGCTCTCCTTCAGCACTGGGCACTCAGCTTCCTGTTCCCTGGCGCCATCATAATACACCTTTAGGCGTCTGGCAAAAATGTCCTCTTTAACCAGACATTTGGTTGAAAAAGGATGGAGAGTTTCCTTGTTCTCTGGCTCTCGGCAAGCAACCTTGGGTGGGTCTCCCTAACCGGTGGCCTCCGCTTGCTCTACATGGGCAATTTGGTGGGCGGGGGAGGACACACAGGCCTGCATGGTCTAAGGAGGGTGAGAGGCACCCATTGCTTAAGGCAGTGGTTCTCAACCAGTGGACCCTGGCACCCTGAGGTGCCTTGGATTGTGGTCAGGGCTGCCACGGGCAACACTGGCCTCTGTCCCTCTTTCCTTCCCTCCCCCCTATGATGTCCTCTCACATCTATGACTCTCAAAGGCTTGCACAGCTGTGGTAAGAAGATCTGGTCCTACATTATAGGATACAGTGTGAATGGCATGTAGGCTACCAGGCCTGCTTACTGTATATAGCACCCCGGAAGACTTTGGTGAGATACTTTCCCACTCAATCCCTGTAACTCCACCCAGACAATCCAAGAAGAGGCTATTCTGTGAGGTTCTCAGAAAGTCCTTCTAGAAACTTGACTGTAATTGGGATTTGTGGGAAATCCCAATAGCTATTGGGAAGTTCTATT
Source organism: Podarcis erhardii (assembly GCF_964252035.2). NCBI lineage: Eukaryota > Metazoa > Chordata > Lepidosauria > Squamata > Lacertidae > Podarcis > Podarcis erhardii. The sequence continues at coordinate 5,526,612 of NC_138502.1, read as the reverse complement.
GTTATTATTTCAATTTGTACACCTCCCTTCATCTGGAGATCATAGGCAGTTCAGAACATAAAGGTACAACATGAGAACACAAAATACATAATCCTCTTCCCTGACCTTCGTTAGAGGACAAGATGCAGAATTAGCAAAATGGAGAAGGAACACTCTGACCTGAAACCTCTTCTGCCTTGTGGCCAGTGCTTTCCCTCCCTTAAAAAAAGTTTAGGGGTTCTCTCAGTTTGACTCAAGAAAATCACGATTTTATAGTTCAAATCGGGGAAAATAAATATAGTAAATGGACAAAAGTACAAAGATTCACAAAATGTTTAGGGGTCTGTGTACCCCTGTGTCCCCCCCCCCATGAAAAAGCACTGCTTGTGGCTATACTCAATAGTGAAAGGCTTGGGCAGTAAACCCCAAGGAATAACATACACCCTATCTGCCCCAAATTTTCTGAAACTGTCATAGAAGCAATTAACCCACCATGGATTCTTCCTTTGCCCTGAAACGTCCCAATTTAAGCTGCTCTTAAAGGGGTAATGGGCTTGCAGCTACCTTGCACTTTTAGTGTAGCTGAAATTTTGCCCATGTCCCTTTTAAGAGTCACTTGGCTCCCCATCTTCCATAGGTGCCCACCAGTCATTGAGTTTGGGAAGGGGGTTGATGTCACAACACACTGGTAGGAGCTAGGGGCTGTGAATGAACTGCTTCTATGAGAGCACCAGCCGGATGCAGGGCAAGGTCTACGACTCTCTGCTGGACCTTCCTGTGAACCTGCAGGTCGCCCACACCCTTGTGGTGGTTTCTGTGGTCATTCCACCCTGGACCTCCTTGTTGCCATCTCCAGTGCTGGGTGCACCAACTGCATGGAGGACCCAGAGGCCGAAGGGAAAGTCTCAGACCTTGGGAGTGGCTGGCTCTGCTTGTCTCCATCTCTTGGTCTGCCAGCACCATCATCAGTAAAAAATTTAATCGGGCAACGGCTTTTTTCTCCTGCCTTGCCCCACCCTCCAACCCTAGAAGCCTTTCCCAGACCCTGAATTTGAGAATAGTAGAAGCATCTGGGAAGAGAAAATAGGAATTCAGAGATATTATTTTTAGAAAGGGTTTTGTAAGTTGCATGTGCTTTGAGGAACATTTTATCCTTTTGCGTGGTCTGTTGTTAGTTTTGTGATGGTTGTTGTTGTTGTTGTTAAGATTTCTATACTCCCCTATACTCGCAGGGCTTGGTGGTTCATAGGATAAAATCGCAATAGAAAAACACCAAATACATAAGCAAAATGAAAATGAAAATAACCTTATAATCCCGCCAGAACACGTTTTAAAAGGGTATTGGATAGCAACCAACCAAAGATCTGGTTAAAGAGGAATATTTTTGCCTGGTGCCTCCATGTGTATAATGGAGGGCCATTAACAACACAAGAAAACTCCTTTCCCCCCTGCCCTGAGGTGTGAACAGAGGCAGGGATTTCAGGTGAGGGAGTGGGGTGTTAGAGGGGGCAGGAAAAGGCAGTTTTTGAGCAAGGTTTGCTGGGAAGAAGCGGCAGGACAGGAGCTGAGCTCCATCTTGGGCAGGCAGGCTGAAGGATGCCTGTGTTGCCGCCCCATGAAATGACCACGCTGTAAGATTTGTACTCCCACCATGCAGACAGGAGGTGTAAATAGGTGAATAAACCATATTTCTTAAACCTGCAACAGTCTCTACTGCGTTTTCTATTCCTCCAAAGGGACACAGACCCTGTGTCAGTGCCAGGGACCCCATGGGTTCTTGCCCCCACTCGGCAAAGAGAAGGGCAGGCATTCAACTTTTGTAACAATATTTTAGGTCACACCATAGATTTGTATAACAGCATTACAATATTGGCTGTTTTATTTTCAGTTCTTTTCCTAATGTGGCTGCAGGGATCTGGTTTAAATGAAGGGGTTCCCAGCAACCAGTCTTCTTAACCCCAATCCGGTTCTTCAAGCTGCAATGCATGGAGTCAGGACACAGGATGTGGGCTTGTATACAGGGGTGCCATCTTGCCCTCAGGATTGTGGGTGCCCACAGCCGTAACATGGAGGTGCAACATCACACGCACACGTCTGCACATAGTGCTCATTGACTTTGTGGGTGCCCAGTCCCTGCAAAGTACATTATTGTGGGTGCCCAAGCACCCACGGCCCCCTGGAGTTGACTCCTATCCTTGTATATTTCCTTCTCATTCTTGCTGGTGCTATTGTGATACACCACACAGGGCCATTCCCATGTATTTTTACAGGTTTCCAATTAGTGTCATTTTTTGGATTTGAGCCAGAACACAATTCTGCCATATTTGTGGGTGAGAAGATGGGAAGGAGGAGATTTCTGCCATTTTTTCAGCAGGAGGGAAATGCCAGTGAAATGGAGGGTCTTATAGCAGAAGCAGACAGGGACGCGGACTTATAAAAAATATTGGGGGGGCCTGGGAAAGCTCATGAATAATAAATAAGCTCATGAATATGCAAATAAAGTGGCGCCGCCTCCTCGTGAGCGAATAGGGGAGAGCGTGCTGCGCCTATTAATCAGCTCCAAAGGAAATTGAGTGGAGCTTTTGCTCGGGAGGGAGGGCAGGAGGCATGCAGCCCGCCCCTCCCTGTGCATTTTGGGCTGGGGGAGGGGCGGCGATGGCGCTCTGCTGGAGGGGCGCCGGAGATTATTGGGGGGGCGGAGCCCCCCCAAACGAATTTTTGAGGGGGCTCGGGCCCCCTCAAGCCCCATGGAGTCGGCGCCTATGGAAGCAGATGAAGGGAGGGGTTACCAGCTGGCTGCAGAATCTACACAGAAGTGGGCTTTTGTGCTACCCTGGTGGATGGCCGTGGCCTGGGAGCATGGCTCTAGAGTAGAACTTGGTTCAAAGGACAGCAGCCACGTGAAGACAAACAGGATTGAAGTGACACTCTGGGGGTCGTGGAAAGCAGGGCAGGGAACATTGCAATATCACATGCTGCTGATTGTAGCAGCTGCCAGAGGGCAGGCGAAGAGGAGGAGAGACTGCCACCAGCAAGGCCCAGCCCTGTGTGGGATGCACCAGCTCTGAGGGGCAGGCGGAGGGTAGGGCCGGCCTGGGTGGGACGAAAGGAGGACTGGAGCTTGTTTAATCTTGCCCCTTTCTTAAAAAAATATTTATTGGTTTGTTTGTGTTTGTCTGTGTAAATTTACCAAAGAATAAAATAGAACAAAATGGGGACTAAGGTTTTTTGTCAGGGCGGTGGAGGGACTGTGTGTGCGATGTCCAGGGACTGCTTAAAATCACATGATGCAACTTTGAATGTATTGTTATAGATTTAGTGGTGGCATCAGTGGCGTAGCGTGGGTTGTCAGCACCTGGGGCAAGGCAAGTAATTTGCACCCCCTAACCCGTGGATTAGTGCCCCCTAACCCTAACCCCCAGATGTTGCGCCCGGTGCGGCCGGGGCCCCCCTGCCCCCCCCACACTACGCCACTGGGTGGCATAGCTGTCAACATTTCCCTTTTCTTGCGAGGAATCCTATTCGGAATAAGGAAATTTCCCTTAAAAAAAGGGAAACGTTGACAGCTATGAGTGGTGGGGATCCCCCTAAACCCAAGAAATGAAGAAATGTTAGGATCCTGGGACCATTTCCCTTCTCTCTTTACATTTTGGGGTGGGGGGAGTATGAGAGAAAAGGAGAGGCAACAGTGATTAAGTTTAGACATAACTGATGGACAACAATTGGTATTGGTGATTTAAAGTTGCTGCATAGGTTGGGTTTGAAAAACAATATTGGCTTAAAACCTCCCGTATCTTATAGTGTAACCTCTGCACAGTTGCCCCTGAATTAGCTATTTGTTGTTGTTGTTTAGTCATGTCCAACTTTTGTGACCCCATGGACCAGAGTACGCCAGGCACTCCTGTCTTCCACTGCCTCCCGCAGTTTGGTCAAACTCATATTGGTAGCTGTGAGAACATCCTAAATTAGCTATTTAGGGAGGTCTTGAAATGTGTGGACTGGGCCACCAGGGCAAGCGTCTGAACCTTCATCTGATAGGAAATGTTTTGCAGGAGTGGGCAACAGATAAAAAACGTGCCATTGAGGAGGGTCATATGGCGGAGAGAGTGAGAGTGAGAAATGTCCTTATTTTCAAATGAGGAATGTTGGAGAGTATGCATACAGTGTACTCTGCCTCCCCATTTTATCCTCAAAACCTGGTGAGGTGGGTTATGTGGATAGACAGTGACTAGCCAAAAGCATTCTAGTGAACTTCATGGTTATGTGCTACACACACTTTGCTTCTACAATAATCAAACTTCAACACGCTTTTGCAGGCAGATTAATCCATTCCCCATTTCTTCCCAGAACCCACCCACCACCTCAATCAAGTGATCACATCATGAGATATCTGTGAGTTTGCTCACTTTTATTTAGCCTTAGGCTACATAATTACATGGAAATTATTGAATCTGGGACGGGCTGAGGAGGGGAAACTGGGATAGGTTGAGAAAGGGGTGTGCATCACTTTTCACCCTGGGATTTCTCCTCAGGCCTCTGGGTGGGCTTCACGGTGCCTGCTGTGCGGGCCATATTGTTAGAAAAGCATTGTTTAATGTTTGGATAAGATATAAGGATTTGTTAGAAAATAAAACCCCAAGATGGTTGTCACCAATGGAAGCAAAGGCTCAGAAAAAACTCAATATGGAGGCTAAATGGCCGAAGTATTGGGAAATTTTGGAACAAGAGGGAGACAGACTAAAATTGCAGAGCTTTGAAAAATTAAAAAACAGAGTGCGAGACTGGCTCCATTATTATCAAATAATGGAGGCATATAATTTGGACAAAAAAAATAGGCTTCCAAGTGGAAAAATCAAAATTGGAAACAGAACTGCTAGACTCTAAAGTTAAGAATTTGTCAAGAATGTATAACCTGCTGTTGAAATGGAATACTCAAGATGAAACGGTGAAATCTTCTATGATTAAATGAGCACAAGATGTTGGACATAATATTATGCTGGCTGACTGGGAACAGTTATGGACCACTGGTATGAAATTTACGGCATGCAATGCCTTAAAAGAGAATTTAATGAAAATTATCTATAGGTGGTACATAACACCAGTCAAGCTTGCAAAAATTTACCATTTGCCTGATAATAAATGCTGGAAATGTAAGGAGGTACTTTTTTCCACCTTTGGTGGACATGCCCAAAGATTAAGGCATTCTGGGAGATGATCTATAATGAAATGAAAAAGGTATTTAAATATACCTTTCTGAAGAAACCAGAGGCCTTGCTTCTGGGCATGGTCAGCCAATTGGTGCCAAAGAAAGATAGAACGTTTTTTATGTATGCCACAACAGCAGCAAGAATACTTATTGCAAAGTATTGGAAGACGCAAGATCTACCTACCAGGGAAGAATGGCAGATGAAACTGATGGACTACATGGAAATGGCAGAAATGACTGGCAGAATCCGAGACCAGGGAGAAGAGTCGATGGAAGAAGATTGGAAAAAATGTAAAGTATATTTTTAAAAATATTGTAAAATCAATGAATGTTAGAAAGATGCTGGAATGAATTTACATGGTCTTAGCAGAAAGGTTGTAAAGAATTAAGTTAAAATGGATTGTTAATGGGTTAAAGTGTAAAATTTAAGGTTAAATTGTGTTAAGTTAAATTATGGAACAAAATCTGAGAAAGAGGGAAAGGACGCTGAAACAATTATGAATTAGAATATAAAAAGGGAGGTCAAGGAAGTCAAGGAAATAAGTAAATGAAAGATAAAGATATGAAAATACTGGATGATAGTGTTTTTAAATGTTATTGTTTAACTGTATTGTTTTGGGGTTTCCTTTTTTCTCTCTCTTTCTTCTTTTTTCTTTTTAGTATTGTATTTTCCTTTATTTTTGAAGTATTGTAATCTTTTTTGTATTATTATTGTGTGTTTTTCTTTTTTCTGTAATTGTTAAACCTTAATAAATATATTTTAAAAAAAACAAAAACAAAGTGGTACGATAAGTCATCCTTGCATCGTAGTAGCTATCATAGATATGGAATCCAAGTGTGACATTGGGTAGGAATTTAGGATTCTCATTGATTTTGTTCACAGCAAATGCCAAAGCACGGATGTGCTGGTAGAATTTTGTCACCATTCTGCATATAGAGGTAGAATTCGTTCATCCCTTTGTATAACGAGTATGTTTCCTGCTATCATATCACAATATTGGTAATTCTGAATAGAGTCTATTGGGGGGGGGTATTAGCCAAACCTACACACACACACGGACAGACAGACACACACACACACAACATTCTGTCATTTACAGAAAAATATATTTGTGATCTGAGCAACTACAAAAGATGCAGAGCAAACGAAGCCATTTCTTACTGTGGAACATCAAGCTGGTTCTGAGAAGGATCTTCACTGAATGAAACTTCATGAGAATGGTAAACTCACTGAGAAGCAGTTCCACCAATGAAGAGAGCTCCTGGCTGGAACCACTCATGTGGAACAGGGTGGGGATCATTTCTGGGACACTCCAGAGTATCTACTTTGTACCCCATAGGAAGCAACAAAGGTAGAGCTATCAGAAGCCACAACATCCAATCAGCAAAGCATCTCTAGATTGAGAATCTCCTATTTTGGTGGATAATTCTGCTAACACATCTTTTAAGAGAAATACATCAGCTATGTCTTTGACTGAGACATCAATGCATGCCTTAAGTGCTAGCAAGGTTTGTTGATGTAAGGTGGAATAAAAGGGGAAACGTATGAAAGGAAAGTGACAGAGCCCTGCCCACCTTTTCACCTACTCTCGGGTGTACATTGCTCGGGGGGTGGGTATTTATATCAATTTTCAGATTTACTGGTTGATCATTTTCTAGTATCCTCTGGCAAGTATTTGGAGCTTTGTGCAGTTGGAACAAATTATAGGGGCTTCCATGATCCTAGGAGGCCAGTGATTAGCCCTTTACCATTTGAGTGCTGTTCCTCAACCCCACCCCCAAAGCAAATCTGTTAATTCCTTTTTCGACATCTGATAATGACTCTTCCCTGTTCCTTGCAGCATTATAATAATAAGTAGCAGGTGGCTAAGAGATCCCCATAGGAACAGAAGGAACAGAAATCAACATGTTCAAGGGCGGCATTTTGCAACTACCCTTTTAATATTATATATGAATGGCCTAAGCTTTCTATCATACTATGGCAGAATAAGAAGAATACAGGACATTCCATTTGCTAATCTAAAAAGTGACAGGTGGCCCATTCCCCATTCACCAGAAATTTGCCCCCAGATGGGATGGATACAGTAGAATATGTTTCATCTAGTGTTGATTTGTATCCCACTGTTTCTCCAAAGAGCTGAAGTTAGCATACACACTACTATGCCTCTCTATATTATCATTACAGAACCCCTGTGATGTACATTAAGCTGAGAGATATTGAGATTTTATTTATCTATAGATGAAGCATGGAAATCTTTGAATCTGGGATAGGCTGAAGAGAATGATGTAGTATAGGCTGGAGAGCTTGTGATGCTGAGGAAGGGGTGTGCATCATTTTCCACCCTGGGATTTCTCCTCAGGCCTCTGGGTGAGCTTCATGGTGTCTTTGATTCAGTCAGAGTAGGAAACTATCACCTGGCTGAAGGCCAAGAGGGAAACCTTACTGCTGTCCTTCAATACTTGGGTGTTCACATGCTGACCCTCAAGGAGGGAACTAGACAGAGGGCCTTCTCAGTAGTGGTGCCCGCCCTGTGGAATGCCCTTCCATCAGATGTCAAGGAAATAAACAACTATCTGACTTTTAGAAGACATTTGAAGGCATCCCTGTTTAGGGAGGTTTTTAATGTTTGATGTTTTATTGTACTTTTAATTCTGTTGGGAGCTGCCCAAAATGGCTGGGGAAGCCCAGCCTGATGGGTGGGGTATAAATTATTATTATTATTATTATTATTATTATTATTATTATTATTATTATTAATCCACTGAACAGAAACCTCACTTGTATTGAGCCCTGTGACCAAGCCGGTGAGCATTAGCTGTGCTTGCTGAAGGCTAGTTTCTTCGCAGTGCAATAGAAATTGGCATAGGGACCATTCACCTTGTCTTTTTAAGTTTCCGGTGGGAGTTAGTATGAGACAAAAGGAGAGGCAACAGTTATTAGATTTAGGCATACCTGACGGACAGGCAGCATTTAGGAAATGGTGGTCTTGAAGGAAGGACATGCAGGAGTATCTAGAAAGGGCTATGATGACATTCTGATGGACACAGGAATTCTTGACAGGATTATTCTGAAGGGTTTGCCTACCTTCTATATTTTTCATACATGCTTCACAGCAGTAGCACATTGTCCTTTTGCACTCCTTAAGTGTGCTATTTTAAACATAAAGCAGATTAGAAATGATTTTAACATCATTGAATGAAAAAATGCCTTGGATTCAAACCTCTGCTTTCCATCTCAGTCCTTCTTGCTTTTGTCTGCCATCCGTCCATCTCTACACCCCTGTGATTTCCCTTCTCTCTGACCCTCTCTCCCATGCATATTTTCTTTTTCTTGAATCGTGAAAAAGCGCCCAAGGGTCATCTATTCCAACCCCCTGCAAAGCAGGAATCTCAGCTAGCTACGTGGCTCCTTAATGTGTGGACTGGACCACCAGGGCAAGGATATGAAAATCTGCCTCCAACAGAACTGCACCACCTGCTCATCTAGGTCAACTGATGCTGGGTAAACATGATCAACAGGCAGAAGACCCTGGTCAGCAAAATGAATTGTTACTCCACTCACCTTTCTTTTTATAGGACATGCTCAGCTGGGGAGGGGGGGACACACAAATATCTGTGCTCGGGAGAGTCTAAACCCTGGTGAGGAAGGATAGGCTAAGAGACAGTGACTAGCCAAAAGCCCCCCCAGTGAACTTCATGGTTATGTGCTAAACACACTTTGCTTCTACAATAATCAAACTTCAACACGATTTTGCAGGGAGATTAATCCATTCCCCACTTCTTCCCAGAACCCGCCCACCACCTCAATCAAGTGATCAGATCATGAAAAATCAGTGAGTTTGCTCACTTTTATTCAGCCTTAGGCCAAACATGGATACATGGAAATTATTGAATCTGGGATAGGCTGAAGAGGTTTTGATGCTGAGGATGGGGTGTGCATCATTTTTCACCCTGGGATTTCTCCTCAGGCCTCTGGGTGGGCTCCACGGTGCCTGCTGTGCGGGTAAACGTACAGGAGTATGAAGTCCCGTTGTTCCAGTCAGAGTAGGGGACTACCACCTGGCTGAGGGCCAAGAGGGAATCCTTGATGTTGCCCTTCAAGACTCGGGGATTCACATGGTGACCTTCAAGGAGGGCATTCTTCACCCACTGGACAGAAATTTCACTTGCATTGAGCCCTATGACCATGCCGGTGAGGATTGTCTGTGCTCGCTGAAGGCTGCTTTCGTTATGGGTGGCGTGAAAGAGGTTGTCATGGAGACCGTTCCCTTTGTCTTTTTAAGTTTTGGGGTGGGGAAAGTATGAGAAAGAGAGAGGCAAGAGCTATTAAGTTTAGACATAATTGATGGACAACATTTATGACACTATTTAGTGCTGATTATTTTCTGCTGGATTCTCTGACAAACATTTTTAATCTGTAGATAGAGGGGTGTAAATCCTTAATGAAAGCTTTAAGGAGCAAAGGGGATTTAACTGAAGTTCTTGTGTGTGCTGACCTGAGTAGGAAGATCTGTGGCACATACATGGGGCTTCCTTGAGCTGGATGAGGACACGGTGGGATAGTGGAGATTCCAGGAATATTTACAGAGCTCCTTTCCCCAACATATATAAAGAAAGCGCCCAGCACAAAAAGCATCTCAGGCTTCCCAGAGAAGGTATTGGTGTATAGGCTGGGTTTGAAAACCAAGGATAGCTAAAAACTTCCCATATCCAATGATACCATCTCTGCATAGTTGCTCCTGGAGCCGCTAACTAGGTACGGAGCTCCTTAAATGTGTGGACTTGGCCACCAGGGCAAGGATATAAAAATCTGCCTCCAATAGAAGGGCACCATCTGTTCATCTAGGTCACCCTATGCTGGGTAAACATGATCAACAGGCAGATGAAGGTTAGAAGGGTCCTTGGCTGGAGGTGGGAATGGTTTTTAATGGGGGTGGAAATTATTGTGGGAGACACCTTGGCCCTTGCAGGGTACACACTCTTTCCTTTCCTTTTCCCATTGTTACCTTCTGAGAAAAACGTGCATTTAGTATTGTTCAAGAACGGTGAAAACCTTTCTGCAGAGATAGGAGGAGAATTGCTGTTCAGACCTCCACCTGACTGATTGCAATTTCAAGTTGTGTCTTTAGCACCGATATCATGGCAACTGGTGGGGAAAGTCTTATCTCAACAGGCCATAATGGAAAGCAGAAATAAATTTCTGAATTAAGGAGGAAGCAGTCTTGAAGTGGTCAGTCCCTGAGAGGATCTTAAGCAATCTAGAAACTATCATCCCTCTCCCAAACCATGCTTTTCAAAAGAAAACTAAGTCCCAACTGTGTCGAGAGTTTTTACCTTCAGGTTCCTTGACTTTTCTTTGGGACCCAGGAAGGGATTTTCGACAGACGTACTCGTTCGACACTGCAAGTAATGCTTGTACAAAGCTGACGTATGCTGTGCTACCAGTGCGTGCACTTAGGGTGTCGGTGGTGTTACCTGATTGGCCACCTGCCTGCCAGGTAATCATCATGCCTTCAGGGACAGAGCCAGAGGCAGCACACATCAATATTACACCTAAGGGAACAAAATAAATAGATAGACAGACAGACAGAAAGACAGATGAAATTCCTGGTTTTATAATGACTTTATATTGCTGTTTTTATGGGGGGGGTTATATTGCTTTATAGTTTTTATGTTGCTTAGTGCACTGTTTAAGATTTAAGCAGCTTAGAAATGATTTAAAAATCAGCAAATGAATAAATGCCGTAGGTTAAAACCTCTGCTTTTCATCTCAGTCCTTCCAGTCTTGCTTTTGTCTGCCGTTTGTTCTTCTCTACACCCCTGTGATTTTCCTTCTCTGTGACCCTCTTTCCCATGCATATTCTCTTTTCGTGGAATCATAGAATTCCAGAATTGTAAGGGACCCCAATGCTCATCTAGTCCAAGCCCCTGTAATGCTTACTTACTTACTTCATCAAAACCTTTCTAGGCATTACAAATATAGGGCATCCTAAAACATTTAAAATATATACAAATAAACAGCCACGTAAAATATATAATGATGAGGAATTTCATTGGGATTTCTTCCTGCTAAATAGTGCCATTTAGCACTGCAAGAGATACTATTAACAAAACCTCAGCCCCCCTTGCAGTTAATTCTGGGTTAATGTCAGACAGATAGAATCGGATATTTTTATTGTGCCGTGATTTTAGACTACCCAAAAAGGGGGGCAGCATGCGTTTGCATAGCAGGTTGTAAAATGGATAGTAGAAAAGGATATGTTCTACAGTGTGTGTGGCACATTCAAAGAACATCCACAATTTCTATCATTTCTGGGGATGTATAAAAATCTGCCCTTGAAAAAAGCTGTAGGAAAAACATTCAGTCGGGCTAAGATAAAGGTCCTGAGTTGGACAGAAATTATTATTTTTGAAATATGTGACCCTGTTATCTCGGGGGAGCAAATTTTATTTACACCTGACTTGAAGTTGTTTCCCCCAATGTACCTTAATCTGGTTTGACTATTGCAATAAATATATTGCTCAATCGAATTATACAAGGGTTTCAAGATCTGATTTGAATACCAATAGATCTGATTTTCCTATGTAAGAGTTGGAACTTCTGTATTTATCAGAGTCCGTAAGTAGGTCAGAGAGTAGACTGAAATGTTGGCAACAAAATGGAAATGCAACCAGTATTTTATAGTGCTAGCCCACACTCAATATTCTACCGTGTGTATACCTAGTTCTGCACACCTTGTCTCATACATGATTGAACTTGGGAGCCCCAGGAGATGTCTCAAGATGGATGTGAGGGTGATCCGACTGAGACATCTGTCACCCCATTGATCGCCAGGGCTGATCTGGCTGACCTGGCTGGCTAGGCAGGCGTCCCCCTGTTTCATGTGTGTCCCTCCCTAAGCTGCACGCTCGGTGGAAGAGGAAGACAATCCCAGATAGGAGTGTACTGTTCCTCGGTCAAGGCCTGATGATAGTTGTGCTCCCTGTATAGATAGAACCTCCCTGATAGAACCTCCCCCTGTAATGCAGGAATCTCAGCTAAATAATTTCAGCTACATAGTTTGAGAGAGCCCTGCCTTCTTTGCCTGAATCAGAAGAATGTCTCTTCTGTCCCCTAAACCTACAAAGGTCTCAGCACACAGAAACAGGCACTTACAAATCTTAATAAAAGAGTATTTGTTTTGGAACCATGGGATTTGTCCCTTTGGAATGACTATCCCATTTACTGCTGGCAAATAAGCAGAAAAGTTGGTTACTGCTCTGTTTCTAAGGGTGGTTCCAGATGCCCAGATTTCAGGTACATGTATGAGAAGGCTGCAAAGAGGAAGGAAAGAGAAGCAAACTCACCTGGAGCAGCCTGAGAAGAAGTCAGTGGCAGGCTGGCCCCGCAAAGCAGTCCCACAAATGGTAAGAAGATCTTGGCCCACATTTTAGGATTCAGTGTGAATGGCATGTGGGCCACCAGGCCTGCTTATATACCATCCTGGGAGACTTTGTTTCCCATCAGTAGCTCCACCCAGACAATCCAAGAAGAGGCTATTCTGTGAGGTTCTCAGAAAGTCCTTCCAAAAACTTGAGTGTAATTAGGATTATTTAATTGTTATTATTTAATTTGTATACCACCCCTCATTAGCAGATAACAGGCAGTTCAGAACATAAAAGTAAAACATGAGAACACAAAATATATAATCTTCTTCCCTTATCTTCTTTAGAGGACAAGATGCAGAATTAGCAAGATGGAGAAGGAACATTGTGACCTTAATTATCTGCTGCCTTGTAATGAGGGAGCACTGATTGGCTAATGTTTGTCTGAGCCCCTTATTCATGTACAACATCCCTATACAGTCTGTGGAACTGGCACTTTTACCAGGGCTACGTAAGGTACGTTCCGTACTTGCAAGGAATTGCTTCTCTCTGCAGCCGGCACCACCACTTTCTTGTTTAACGTTCAAGGGGATTTTGAAAAGAGACTGGTTTCTTTGGGCCTGTCTTCTTACTTAAAACCAGTGCAGCAGAAGACTGAACAGGCTCTGTTCTGCCCTGGCAAGTGGGCAGCCAATGGCCTTTCAGCAGTGAGGCATCCCCTCTCACCTGTGCAGGCCTCTCATTGGCCAATTCAAAGTGCAGGAGGTTTAAAAGTCATGGTTTCTCCCCAGAGAATCATGGAGGCTTGCAGTTTGGTAGGAATGCTGGTTATTATCTCTTAGATTCTCTGACATTTCAAATCTCTACAGAAGACTGGGGGTCATTGTGCGTGTGGCCCTGAGTAGGAAAATCTGTGGCCTGTTAGGCTTACATGAGCTGGATGAGGACATAGTCAGATAGCGGAGGTTCTAGAAATAAATTTATTGAGGGCAGAAGGTTTTGTGGGCTTTTATGTCTCAGTGGCTGCCCTGGCAGGTGGGCCGCTAGTGCCCTTTCAGCAGCAAAGCATCCCCTCTCACCCAAGCAGGCCTCTTATCCTGCCAGCTCCCCAGGTGTCATGGGGAACTCTTGGATGGCTACCTCACCATCTGCATTCCGGCTGCTTGGGGACGGCGACCAAGCACGAGGATCTGCAACAGCCACCCACTCGGAGGAAGGAACAAGCCTCCATTTCCCAACATTATATGGAAGACACCCAGCATCCCAGCCTTTCCAGAGAAGGTATTGGCATGTTCAGGTTGCTGCACAGGCTGGGTTCGTAAACCAAGGAGAGCTAAAAACATCCCCCTTGTGGGGATGTTTAGGAGACAGTGGTACCTCGGGTTACATACGCTTCAGTTTACAGACTCCGCTAACCCTAACCCAGAAATATTACCTCAGGTTAAGAACTTTGCTTCAGGATGAGAACAGAAATTGTGCGGTGGTGGCGTGGCAGCAGCAGGAGGCCCCATTAGCTAAAGTGGTGCTTCAGGTTAAGAACAGTTTCAGGTTAAGTACGGTCCTCCGGAACAAATTAAGTACATAACCCGAGGTACCACTATAATAGGCAAGGAAATATTTGTTAAGTAATATCCTTCCTTCGCTCACACTAGTGAGTGATGTAGCAGAGCAAATCCCCTCTATATTCCCAGAAGCTAATTGGTAGATGTTATGTACTGAGTTGAATAGGATACAAAATGCAGCAGTCTGATTGGTCCTAGAACAATAGGATTCAGAATGCAGCAGTTTGATTGGTCCTAAAACAATAGGATTCAGAATGCAGCAGTTTGATTGGTCTAGAACAATAGGATCCATTATTCAGTAGTCTGATTGGTCCACAGGAGCCACCCAGCTCCAGCTCCAGCTCCAGCTCCAGGTGGAAGTGAATCCACAACCTGATTGGCCTACAGGAGAATCCTGGAATTAGCCAATCGCGTGGGGCCCATTGTGTAAATAATATATATGAAGCAGACGTTTGGGGGGGAACTTCCATTCCTAGCTACTATTAGCTGAATAAAGAGCATGAAATCCACACTTGACTCTGAGTATATTTCAGTAGATTTGTTTGAATCTCTACAAGATGACTAATCCAATCTGGCTTGCCTAGATGGTTTTTTCCTGTTGTCTCCTTTTCTCCCTCTTAAAATACAATAAAGACTCACAAGTCTGTCTTTAAAAGTATAGCAATAAGTTTACTCACAAGTTGTTCACAGTACACATCCTAGAAGGCAGGCTTTAAGCTTCAGGCTGCAAATATAGAACGTGGCTTACATCCTTTGTGAGGATGGGCCCAAGTGATGCTGCCTGAGAGCCAGCAGACAACAAAATGGTTGTGAGAATGAACTGAGAGTTAACTGAGACAAGATGACTGCGTGACTTGCCCTTTTATAGAATCATGCCCATCGGCTGAGTCACTTACAGGGGGAACAGGAAGTTCAACACCCGCCTGACAGTGTCCACTCTAGGAAGCAAAGCATGTTGTAATTGACTGTACTGATGCGTTACATCCCACACCATATCCCATAACCTCTGCACAGTTACCTAGGTAGCTCCTTAAATGTGTGGAATGGGCCACCAAGGCAAGGAAAGAAAAATCTGCCTCCAATAGAAGTGCACCACCTGTCCATCTAAGTCACCCTAGGCTGGGTAAACATTGCCTGACTAGGTGGCGACCTTCCCAGGGACAACCAGAAAGGAATAATGACTCATGACAACGTGTTATGGAATGGAAATTTGGCCACAACTTTATTAACCTTTCAAATATAGGAAGCCTTGGCTAAGGCATTGGGCATGTATCCCTCCCAGCCCCCCAGCCGGGGGAACTAGGGCTCCTCAGTGTAAATGGGATAAGGGGGTGCCCCGCAAGACACATGTGTACGCAGGCAGCCCACCCCATATCCCCTCATGCAGGGTAGTTCACTGACAATCTTTCCATGTATGTCCAGTGACACCCTCATGATGTCAAGCCCCCTTCCCAATCTCAATGTCAAGTTAGTGCCCAGGGAAGATGGGGAGCCAAGTGACTCTTCAAAGGGACGTGGGCTAAATTGCAGCTACGCTACTCTGAGTATATTTCAGCTACAAAGTAAAAGGTAGCTGCAAGCCCATTGCCTCTTTAAGACCAGCTTAAGGAAGAATCCATGATGGGTTAATTGCTTCCATAAAGCAAAAAACAAAAACAAAACAAAACATGCACAAAAAGTCTGACTTGAAAATTCATTTTATGTGAATGGTAGTGTGGTGGTGTTGTTGTTTAGTCGTTTAGTCGTGTCCGACTCTTCGTGACCCCCTGGACAAATGCTAATGAGCAAAAAACATGGAGTAGCTAGCATGAAACACCTGTTTCCAAATACTTCCTTCATTGGTGTACTGCTGTAAAGCTGTCAGGGGCTGGCCAGCGTTGGATGCCAGAGACTGGTCTGACTCTGACCAGGAAGAAAGACCGTCCCAGACAGAGCAGCCTTTAACAGAGGAGGAAGAGAAGAACTGGGGGGGCCCTTCCTTCAAGATTCCCAGTAACAGAGAGAATAGCAGATTCAGAAGTCTCACAGTTGGAGGTTGAGGGAAATAGACAGCCCTGATAACTTTGCTAGGTAACCAGGAGGGAGGGAACGTCTGGAAGGCTCTGCCTCTGAGAGCAGCGGTGATGCTGCTCCTTCCCCTTGGATTAGGAGGCAGGAAAGGGTTAAGGAGCAAGGGAAGCACAGGGGCAGGATGATGGGGAACTGGCGCTTAGTGCTGCGGAAGGGCAGGAGATTCAGACTGAGCAACTGGTGTCTTGAGAGAAGTTGGCTCGATGCCGCTCTCTGTGTGTTATTGTAAATAAATGGACTATAAACCTGTTGGAGGCTCATTAATTCTTACCGGAAACTTCCGTGCATGCCTGCAGACCTGACAAAGCCAAACACAAAAAAAATATTGCTGTCTGTTCAATATACGATCTATAAACATTTTTAAAACCATGAGACCCTGCTCATATAAATAATCAATTCCATCAATACAATAAAAGTTGTATTGTAAATACTGAACATAGATTACGGCCAAGGGAACCTTACATATAAAGGTACCGTTCAAAGACAATGATTCCTTCAGGTCTAAATTCACATCTTGACCTGAGTTCTTATATTTAAAGGTTGTTTAATCAGCTTAACCCCTTTTATGGGCATTTGTATCGTAACATTTAGCTAAGCAGTATTTGGCAACATTTCCAGTATGAATGGTAACAGTATACCTTTAAGGTGTGTTTCAGGTGTAACCAACAGACTTTGTGTTGTGGTATAACTAGGAGACAATAGAATTTCATATTAAGATCAGGGCACCAGAAAATATTTTTTCAGTGAAGCTTGTTTGATAATAAGATTGGTGAACAACAATTATTTATCTTTTCAAGTGACCTAATTGTGGCAATAGTATTTTTGGGGGTATTTTTGATACAACTTATGTTGGAAGGACGTGCTATAGGCTAGCTACTCCATTTATCTTTTACTCAGTAACATTTGAGGCTGAATACACTGCCATTCCCACAAATTTTCAAATCAGCCTTTCCACGTACATTTTTTTATTTTGCTTTAGCTTACACATACACACCATTTTTTTGTATTTCATTGCTTTCAAGGCAGCCTCAGAAAATTCAGGACAGTTGACGTGTATGTTATTCCTTTCTCACTAATGAGTCTAGTCACAAGGCGGCGGAGGTGTAAGGTCAGAGTGTTCCTTCTCTGTTTTGCTAATTCTGCATCTTGTCCTCTAAAGAAGATTGGGATAGTCATTCCCAAGGGAAAGATCCCTTGGTTCCAAAACAAATATTGCTTTATTAATATTTGATACCAATCTAGCAGAGTTTGCACGCAGCAGAGCAAAAGGCAATGAACAGTCCAAGGATCATCTCATTCTTTGCCAGATGCCAAGTCACAAGGATCTTCAGACACTGGTCACAAGACTAGCATGTGCAAGAAAAGGGTTCACGTCTTGCATGTACACCTGGTCTACCGGCAATTAAAAACTTCAACCTGTTCTCCAAGCCCTTCACCAAAAGGAAAGCAATGAGGGGACTAATAAAAATCAAGGCATATTGTCTTCCTTTGCATTTTCTGGTATCTTCAATTTGCACTTAAGTCAGTATTAATGTACTACGCTGTTTATTTCCAGAGAAGTCGCCCTGTTTGCAGCATCAACAAAGAGCCTCGGGATGCTTTAAAAATGCAACACATTCCTACGTTTACCCAGGAAAAACTCCCATTAATGCATTAATACATGAGCATTTGCTTACTTTATACACACCGTTGCTGGCTAGAGGAAGCAGAAGAGGAGAGAGAAAGAAAACGAACTGATTGCTCCCCCCAATGAAGAGACACCATGTCTCACGCCCTTTCCCTACACATCCACCCTCTCCTTCTTTGAGCCTTCTCTTTAAGCCAGAGGTTTTCAACTTTTTTGAGTCCATGGCTCCCTTCACCAACTGCATGATTTCTGCAGCACCCCTGTGGGGCTCAGAAGCCCATTTATGTCACCCTTGCCTGCAGAGCTGGCAGCTTCTCACCCTTTTCCACACACCCTCCATGGTGGAGGGTTCTCTCAGCCTCCTCTCCTATCTCCTCTCCTAGGGAGAACTGCAGGTAGCCGCTGCCACTGCTCCTGGTCTCAGAGCTGCCCCCCTCCTGCCCTGAAGAGAGGTGCCTCCTCACACAGCCCCATGGGGGCCTGGGAAGAAGATGTCCCCAGACTTGGTGGCCCAACGGAGACTGGCCAAAGGTGAAAGTGAGGGACTACCCAGGGAGTGCTACCCAGGGAGCAGCAATGGCAGCAGTGGGCCCTGCCAGGCCTGCATGGAAGAAAGGCTCCCCTTCAGGACTGGGCACTCAGCTTCCAGGCAGGCATTGCACACAGCAAGCACAATAAAAGCCAGCATGGTGCCTGCCTGCCCACCTTCCCACCTGTCTGTCCATTCCCATCTGCAATGGCTGGCAGACTGACCGGCTTGGCTCCTCGCCCGCTTGCTTGCTTACTTCAAGGCCGCCTCACCTCCTGGCAACCAGCACCCAATGGCCAGCCCCAGAGGCAGCTTTCCCTTGTATTCGGGTTGCAACAAACAGCTGTGCAAGCCTTTGAGAGTCAGAAATGTGAGAGGACATCATAGGTGTGAGGGAAGGAAAGAGGGAGAGAGGCCAGTGTTGCCCACAATCCAAGGCACCTCAGCGTGCCACGGCACACTGGTTGAGAACCACTGCCTTGAGCAATGGGTGCCTCTCACCCTCCTTAGACCATGCAGGCATGTGTGTCCTCCCCCACCCACCAAATTGCCCATGTAGAGCAAGCAGAGGCCACCAGTTAGGGAGACCCACCCAAGGTTGCTTGTCGAGAGACAGAGAACAAGGAAGCTCTCCACCCTTTTTCTTTTTAACCCAACTTCAGGATTTGCCTGTGTGGCTTAACTTTGTCCTCTCTCTCTTTGCCCCCTCCCACCTGCGAAACATCTAGTAGTGCAAGGCTGAGGTATGCTGTGCTACCAATGCGCGCACTTATGACGCCGGAGGTGTTACCTGATTGGCCACCTGCCAGCCACATAATCATCATGCCTTCGGGGACAGAGCCGGAGACAGTGAACACCAATGTTGCACCTAAGGGAACAAAATAGATAGACAGACAGACAGATGAAATTCCTGGTTTTTTAATGACTTTATATTACTGTTTTTATGGGGGGGGTTATATTGCTTTACAGTTTTTACGATGCTTAGTGCACTGTTTAAGATTGAAGCAGCTTAGAAATGATTTAAAAATCAGCAAATGAATAAATGCCGTAGGTTAAAACCTCTGCTTTTCATCTAACTCCTTCCAGTCTTGCTTTGGTCATGTAAAATATATAATGAAATACTCAGGGCGCGTGGCCCTGTGTAGGAAAATCTGATTTGAGGTATCAGAGCCAAGTCCGCCAATGATAGCCGTGAGCTTTTTGTGTCTGTCACACTGGTAGTTGGGAACAAATTTATCTGTTTTGAAGAGCACACCCAAAGTGGTACGATAAGTCATCCTTGCTTCGTAGTAGCTATCATAGATATGGAATCCAAGTGTGACATTGGGTAGGAACTTCGGATTGTCATTGATTTTGTTCACAGCAAATGCCAAAGCAAGGATGTGCTGGTAGAATTTTGTCACCATTCTGCATATAGAGGTAGAATTTGTTGATCCCTTTGTATAATGAGTATGTTTCTTGCTATCATATCACAATGTTGGTAATTTCTAATAGATTCTATGGGGGGGATTGGAATAACCTACACACACACACACACACACACTTAACATTCTGTCATTTACAGAAAAAATATATTTGTTATTTGAGCAGCTACAAAAGATGCAGAGCAAACGAAGCAATTTCTTACTCTGGAACATCAAGCTGGTTCTGAGAAGGATGTTCACTGAATGAAACTTCATGAGAATGGTAAACTAACTGAGAAGCAATTCCACCAACATATTCTGGTTAAGCAAAAATATGATCTAATCTGTCTGCAAGAAACCCATGTAGCGGAAAAACATAAAAGAGTATTAATAAATAAAAGATTGGGGCTTGAGTTTATTGCATCAAGTAAAGAAAAAAAGAGAGGTGTGGTAATCTATGTAAAACCTCAGCTGGAGCCCAAACTGCTTTACAATGATGAAAAAGGTCGAACAGTGATTATAGAAGTTAAGATCAATAATGAAAAAGTGATAGTTATTGGAATTTATGCACCAAATGAGAGAAAATCCGAATTCTATCAATTCTTAGAAGAAAGAGTCATAGAATATTTAGGGGGAGGGAATTATATTATTAGGAGATTTTAATGGAGAACAATAAAGAAGAAAGAAAAGAGGCAGAACAAACTCCCAACTACATTTTTCCAATTAATAGAACTCCTGAATTTGTTTGACGCTTGGAGGTTTAAGAATCCAACAGAGAAAGAATTTACACATTATTCAGAGCCACATAAATCGGCGCGACGAATCGATGCGAACTGGACAACAAAGCATTTATTAAATAATATTACAAAAGCAGAAATCCACCCAAGGACAATTTCAGATCACAGCGCAGTCTGGGTTAACTTTAAAGGAAAAGAAGAAAAGATTAAAAGGTGGCAACTTAATGAGAGTATGTTAAATGAATAAAAAACTGTACAGAAGGCCAAGCAAATCTTAGAAGAATATTTTAAGTTTAATTTAAATCAAGGAGTAGATCTAGAGACGGTTTGGGACGTGAGTAAAGCCATCATAAGAGGCTTCTTTATCCAACAAAATGCATTCCAAAGGAAAATAAAGGAGAAGAAGAAAGTGGAGATCTGGAAGGAAATTAGAAAAAAGGAAAGGATCCTTTTCCAAAAACCAGATTATGAACTAATTAAGCAAAGTATAAAAATTTTACAGACGCAATTCTCCATGATAATAAACAAAGAGATAGAATGGAAGATAAAATGGTTGAGACATAGAAATTTTGAGTTTGCAAATAAATCTGGCAAACTTCTGGCCTGGCAATTAAAGAAGAAAAAGGAAGATAGAATTATCAATAAAATTAAAATTGAAGACAAATGGATTCAAGAACCGAAGGAAATTAGTAAAAACTTTGCTAGTTTTTTCGGAAAACTATATAAAGAAGGTCCAGAGACTCTAGAAAAAATAATTGATTATTTGGGAAAAAATAAACTACCAATAATACCTAAGGAAAAAACTGAATTTTTGAACTCACCAATAACAGCTATGGAGGTGCAACAAGCTATACAGAGATCAAAATTAGGAAAGACACCTAATTAGCTGAGATGGTCTCCCAGCTAATTACTATAGAAAGTTAGAACAAGCATTATTTCTTCCCATGAAAGACCTAATGAATAATATTCTGACAAATGGAAAGCTACCGAAAACCTGGAAGGACAGCTTTATTACTCTTATCCACAAACAGGGAACAGATGCCTCAAACATGGCCAATTACAGACCCATTGCACTGCTAAATAACGGTTACAAGATATTTGCAGACATTCTTGCAAATAGATTAAAAATGGTGCTGAAAGAGATAATTCATAAAGATCAAACCGGATTTCTTCCCAGACAATTTATGCAATCCAATATTAGATGTGTGATTAATGTATTAGAATATTTGGATATTAAAATTGATAAACCAGCAGCTATTAGGTTGGTGAACGCTGAAAAAGCTTTTGACAACGTGTCCTGGAAGTTTATGAAAAAATTAATGGAAGAAATTGGACTGGGAGAAAATATTTGTAAAGGAATAAATGCCATCTATCGGAACAATATGCAAAATTGATCATCAACGGAAGAATTACTGAGGAGTGCAAAATAAGCAACGGAACCAGACAGGGCTGCCCACTGTCACCACTGATATTTATTATCTCAACAGGCCATAATGGAAAGCAGAAATAAATTTCTGAATTAAGGAGGAAGCAGTTTTGAAATGGTCAGTCCCTGAGAGAATCTTAAGCAATCTGGAAACAATCATCCCCCTCCCAAACCACGCTTTTCAAAGGAAAACTAAGTCCCAACTTTGTCAAGAGTTTTTACCTTCAGGTTCATTGACTTTTGTTTGGGACCCAGGGAGGGATACTCAACAGACGAAGTTGTTCCCCCACGAAAAGTCTGGAAATGCAATGCTGACGCTCCCAATGCGTGCACTTAGGATGCTGGAGTTGTTACCTGATTGGCCACCTGCCTGCCACGTAATCATCATACCTTCGGGGACAGCCAGAGAAAATGCACACCAATATTTCACCTAGGAGAGCAAAATAGACAGAAAGAAAGATGAAATTCCTGGTTTTTTAATGACTTTATATTGCTGTTTTTATGGGGGGGGGTTATATTGCTTTACAGTTTTTATGTTGCTTAGTGCACTGTTTAAGATTTAAGCAGTTTAGAAATGATTTAAAAATCAGCAAATGAATAAATGCCATAGGTTAAAACCTCTGCTTTTCATCTCTGTCCTTCCAGTCTTGCTTTTGTCTGCTTTTGTCTGTTCTTCTCTACACCCCTGTGATTTTCCTTCTCTCTGACCCTCTTTCCCATGCATATTCTCTTTTCGTGGAATCATAGAATTCTAGAATTGGAAGGGACCCCAATGCTCATCTAGTCCAACCCCCTGTAATGCTTACTTACTTACTTCATCAAAACTTTTCTAGGCATTACAAATATAGGGCATCCTAAAACATTTAAAATATATTCAAATAAACAGCCATGTAAAATATATAATGATGAGGATTTTCATTGGGATTTCTTCCTGCTAAATAGTGCCATTCAGCATTTCAAGAGATACTATAAACAAAACCTCAAACCCCCTTGCAGTTAATTCCAGGTTAATGTCAGACAGATAGAATCGGATATTTTCATTGTGCCGTGATGTTAGACTACACAAAAAGGGGGGGGGGGTAGCATGCATTTGCGTTTGTGTAGCATGTTGTAAAAAGGACAGTAGAAAAAGATATGTTCTACAGTGTCCAACACATTAAAAGAACATCCACAATGTCTATCATTTCAGGGGATGTTTAAAAATCTGCCCTTGACAAAAGCTGAAGCAAAAACATTCAGCCGGGCTAAGATAAAGGTCCTGCTTTGGACAGAAATTATTAATTTTCAGATATGTGACCCCGTTATTTCGGGGGAGCAAATTTTATTTACACCTGACTTGATGTTGTTCCCCCCCCCCCAATGTACCTTAATCTGTTTTGACTATTGCATTAAATATATTGCTCACTCGAATTATACCAGGGTTTCAAGATCTGATTTGAATACCAATAGATCTGATTTTCCTATGTAAGAGTTGGAACTTCTGGATTTATAAGAGTCCGTAAGTAGGTCAGAGAGTAGACTCAAAGGTTGGGAACAAAATGGAAATGCAACCAGTATTTTATAGTGCTATCCCACACTCAATATTCCATCGTGTGTATACCTAGTTCTGCACACATTGTCTCATACATGATTGAACTTGGGAGCCCCAGGAGACATCTCAAGACGGATGTGAGGGTGATCCGACTGAGACATCTGTCACCCCATTGATCGCCAGGGCTGATCTGACTGACCTGGCTGGCTAGGCAGGTGTCCCCCTGTTTCATGTGTGTGTCCCCCTAAGCTGCATGTTCAGTGGAAGAGGAAGACCATCCCAGATAGGAGTGTAACGTTCTTCAATCAAGGGTTGATGATAGCTCCATGTGCGTCCCTCCCTAAGCTGCACGCTCGGTGGAAGAAGACGACCATCCCAGGTAGAAGGAGTGTCCCGTTCATCGGTCAAGGCTTGATGATAGCTGTGTTTCTGTATAGATAGAACCTCCCTGATAGAACCTTCCCCTGTAATGCAGGAATCTCAGCTAAATAATTTCAGCTACATAGTTTGTGAGAGCCCTGCCTTCTTTGCCCCTATCACAAGAATGTCTCTTCTGTTCCCTAAACATACAAAGATTGCAGCACACAGAAACAGGCACTTACAAATGTTAATAAAAGGGTATTTGTTTTGGAACCATGGGATCTGTCCCTTTCGAAAGACTATCCCGTTTACTGCTGGCAAATAAGCAGAAAAGTTGATGTAAGAGAATCCAAGGGTTGTTATTGCTCTGTTTCTAAGGGTAGTTCCAGATGCCCAGATTTCAGGTACATGCATGAGAAGGCTGCAAAGAGGAAGGAAAGAGAAGCAAACTCACCTGGAGTAGACTGGGAAGAAGTCAGTGGCAGGCTGGCCCCGCAAAGGCGTCCCACAAATGGTAAGAAGATCTTGGCCCACATTTTAGGATTCAGTGTGAATGGCATGTGGGCCACCAGGCCTACTTATATAGCATCCTGGGAGACTTTGGTGAGATATGTTTCCCATCAGTAGCTCCACCCAGACAATCCAAGAAGAGGCTATTCTGTGAGGTTCTCAGAAAGTCCTTCCAGAAACTTGAGTGCAATTAGGGTTTGTGGGAAATCCTAATAGCTATGGGGAAGTTCGCCTATTGTTATTATTTAATTTGTATACCACCCTTCATTAGCAAATCACAGGCAGTTCAGAACATAAAAGTACAACATGAGAACACAAAATATATAATCTTCTTCCCTTATCTTCTTTAGAGGACCAGATGCAGAGTTTGCAAAATGGAGAAGGAAGATTGTGACCTTAATTCTCTGCTGCCTTGTGATGAAGGAGCACTGATTGGCTAATGTTTGTCTGAGCCCCTTATTCGTGTACAACATCCCTATATGTGGAACTGACACTTTTACCAGTGCTACGTAAGGTACGTTCCGTACTTGCAAGGTATTGGTTCTCTCTGCAGCCGGCACCACCACTTTCTTGTTTAACGTTCAAGGATTTTGAAAGAAGACTGGTTTCTTTGGGCCTGTCTTCTTACTTAAAACCAGTGCAGCAGAGGACTGAACAGGCTCTGTTCTGCCCTGGCAGGTGGGCAGCCAATGGCCTTTCAGCAGCGAGGCATCCCCTCTCACCTGAGCAGGCTTCTCATTGGCCAATTCAAAGTGCAGGAGCTGGCGGGAACTCCACCTGGGCCATATCTGCACCATGCTTTAAGCAACTGATGTATTCAGCATGGCAGGGTTATTCCGAAGGACGTGCCTCCTTTCTTTAAAAATGAATTTGTATGCCTCCTCAATAACTCTAACTTCTCTCTCTTTTATATCCAGGTTACAATCCCTGCAAAGGATTGTAAATGTCATGGTTTCTCCCCAGAGAATCATGGGGGCTTGCAGTTTGGCAGGAGTGCTGATTATTATCTGTTAGATTCTCTGACATTTCAAATCTCTACAGAAGACCAGGGTGGGCCTCCTCAGTGTAAATGGGATATGGGGGTTCCCCGCAAGACACATGTGTACGCAGGCAGCCCACCCCATGTCCCCTCATGCAGGGTAGTTCACTGACAATCTTTCAGTGTATGCCCAGTGACACCCTCATGATGTCAAGCCCCCTTCCCAATCTCAATGTCAAGTTAGTGTCCAGGGAAGATGGGGAGCCAAGTGGCTCTTCAAAGGGGCGTGGGCTAAATTGCAGCTACGCTACAAAGTAAAAGGTAGCTGCAAGCCCATTGCCTCTTTAAGACCAGCTTAAGGAAGAATCCGTGATGGGTTAATTGCTTCCATAAAGCAAAAAACGAAAACAAAACAAAGCATGCACAAAAAGTCTGACTTGAAAATTCATTTTATGTGAATAGTAGCGTATTCAGCAACATATGCTAATGAGCAAAAACATGGAGTAGCTAGCATGAAACACCCGTTTCCAAATACTTCCTTCATCAGTGTACTGCTGTAAAGCTGTCAGGGGCTGGCCAGCGTTGGATGCCAGAGACTGGTCTGACTCAGACCAGGAAGAAAGACAGTCCCAGACAGAGCAGCCTTTAACAGAGGAGGAAGAGAAGAACTGGGGGGGCCCTTCCTTCAAGATTCCCAGTAGCAGAGAGAATAGCAGATTCAGAAGTCTCACAGTTGGAGGTTGAGGGAAATAGACAGCCCTGAGAACTTTGCTAGGTAACCAGGAGGGAGGGAGGGAGTGTCTGGAAGGCTCTGCCTCTGAGAGCAGCGGTGATGCTGCTCCTTCCCCTTGGATTAGGAGGCAGGAAAGGGTTAAGGAGCAAGGGAAGCACAGGGGCAGGATGATGGGGAACTGGCGCTTAGTGCTGCGGAAGGGCAGGAGACTCAGACTGAGCAACTGGTGTCTTGAGAGAAGTTGGCTCGATGCCACTCTCTCTGTGTTATTGTAAATAAATGGACTACAAACCTGTCGGAGGTTCATTAATTCATATCAGAAGCTTCCATACATGCCTGCAGACCTGACAAAAGCCAAACACACAATAAATATTGCTGTCTGTTCAATATACGATCTATAAACATTTTTCAAACCATGAGACCCTGCTCATATAAATAATCAATTCCATCAATACAATAAAAGTTGTATTGTAAATACTGAACATAGATTACGGCCAAGGGAACCTTACATATAAAGGTACCGTTCAAAGACAATGATTCCTTCAGGTCTAAATTCACATCTTGACCTGAGTTCTTATATTTAAAGGTTGTTTAATCAGCTTAACCCCTTTTATGGGCATTTGTATCGTAACATTTAACTAAGCAGTATTTGGCAACATTTCCAGTATGAATGGTAACAGTATACCTTTAAGGTGTGTTTCAGGTGTAACCAACAGACTTTGTGTTCTGGTATAACTATTATAGAATAGAATTTCATATTGAGATCAGGGCACCTGAAAATATTTTTTTCAGTGAAGCTTGTTTGATAATAAGATTGGTGATCAACAATTATTTATCATTTCAAGTGACCTAATTGTGGCAATAGTATTTTTTGGAGTATTTTTGATACAACGTATGTTGGAAAGACATGCTATAGGCTAGCTATTCCATCTATGTTTTACTCAATAACATTTGATGCTGAATACACTGCCATTCCCATAAATTAAATTTTCAAATCAGCCTTTCCGTGTACATTTTGTTATTTTGCTTTAGCTTATGCAGATACGCCATGTTTTTTGTATTTAATTGCTTTCAAGGCAGCCTGAGAAAATTCAGGACAGTTGACGTGTATGTTATTCCTTTCTCACTAATGAGTCTAGTCACAAGGCAGCAGAGGTGTAAGGTCAGAGTGTTCCTTCTCTGTTTTGCTAATTCTGCATCTTGTCCTCTAAAGAAGATTGGGATAGTCATTCCCAAAGGAAAGGTCTCTTGGTTCCAAAACAAATATTGCTTTATTAATATTTGATACCAATCTAGCAGAGTTAGCATGCAGCAGAGCAAAAGGCAATGAACAGTCCAAGGATCATCTCATTCTTTGCCAGATGCCAAGTCACAATGATCATCAGACACTGGTCAGAAGACTTGCATGTGCAAGAAAAGGGTACACGTCTCGCATGTACACCTGGTCTACCGGCAGTAAAAAACCTCAACCTGTTCTCCAAGCCCTTCACAAAAAGGAAAGCAATGAGGGGACTAATAAAAATCAAGGCCCATTGTCTTCCTTTGCATTTTCTGGTATCTTAAATTTGCGGTTAAGTCAGTAATAATGTACTACGCCGTTTATTTCCAGAGAAGCCGCCCTGTTTGCAGCATCAACAAAGAGCCTATATTTACCCAGAAAAAACTCCCATTAATGCATTAATACATGAGCATTTGCTTACTTTTTACACACCGTTGCTGGCTAAAGGAAGCAGAAGAGGAGAGAGAAAGAGAAAACGAACTGTCTGTTGAAGAAACCGTTTCTTACCCTGGAAAGACTAATTGGGGGAGCGATTTTTGCCCTTTTGGCTCCTTTCTGATCTTGCCCGCCCCCTTCTGCTATGCAAATTTATATTACACAACCATATATAGATATATATATGGTTGTCTCCGATGCTAGTCCTACTCAGAGTAGACTCACTGAAATGAATTTAAAATCCAACCATTAATTTCGGCCACCTGTCAGCCACTCAAACGTCGTACCTTCAGGGTAAAGGCCAGCGACAGTGCACACCACTATTGCATCTAAGGGAACATAAATATTCAAATAGACAGACAGACAGACAAATAAATAGATAGATGTGATTCTTAGTTTTTGAATGACCATGTTACTCTTTTTATGGTTTTTCTGATACTGCTTTACAGTACACTGTTTAAGATTTTTTTAAATATAAAGCAGCTTAGAAATGATTTAAAAATCAACAAATGACTAAATGCCACAGGTTATTTGCTTTTGTCTGTCATCTGTTCCTCTCAACACCTCTGTGATTTTCCTTCTGTCTGGCCCTCTTTCCCATGCATATTTTATTTTCAGAGAATCATAGAGTTTTAGAGTTGGAAGGAACCCCACTGCTCAGGAACCATGTGGTCAGCTGCAAGAATGATATAACGGAGAGTGACGGATGACAACTGGACACCTAAAAAGAAATGATGCAGATATGGGAGGAAACGATCAACTTATGTTTGCAACAGGAGCAACCTGATTTTAAGAATTTGTATTAAATTAAAGTAATTTGGTTGGATTTGAAATAATTTGGAAAATAAAAAGTACAACGTACACAAAATACATAATCCTGTTCCTCAAACTTTAGCAGACAAGATGCAGAATTAGCAAAATGGAGAAGGAACACTCCGACCTTCCACCTCCGCTGCCTTATGTGAGGATCCTTCCTTCATTGACACCTTGTGACTAAGCTCATTTGTAAAAAAGATTTTGGCAGTAAACCCCAAGGTTTACTGCCAATATACATATACGTCAATTGCCTCAAATTTTCTGGGACTGCCATGGAAACAATCAGATTTTTCCTTTGCCCTGAGATGTCCCGATTTAAGCTGCTCTTAAAGGGGCAATGGGCTTGCAGCTACCTTTCACTTTGTAGCGTAGCTGCAATTTGGCCCATGTCCGCTTTAAGAGTCACTTGGCTCCTCATCTCCATGGGCGCCGACCTGTCATTGAAATGGGGGGGAGGGGTTGATGTCACAACACACACACACACACACACACACACACACACGTTGGTAGGAGCGAGGGGTTGTGAATAAACTGCGTCTACAAGAGCACCAGCCAGATGCAGTGCAAGGTCTACGACTCCCTGCTGGACCTTCCTGTGGACCTCCAGGTGGCCCACACCCTGGCGGTGGTCTCTATCACTGTTCTGTTCTGTTCTGGGCCTCCTTGCTGCCATCTCCGGAGCTGGGTGTTCCAACTGCATGGAGGACCCAGAGACCAAAGGGAAAGTCTCGGGACTTGGCAGTGGCTTGTTCTGCCTGTCCCCATCTGCTGGTCTGCCAGAGCCATCGTCTGCAAAAATGTTAATCAGGCAATGGCTTTTTCCACCTGCTTTGCTCCACAAGCAACAGTTCACAGAATTCCTTCAAGGGAGGGGGCAGCTATGACTGATAAAGTAGTATTAAAATGTTTTAAATAAATGACATGGCTGGTTAAAACTAGTCCAGCAGAAGGTGGAAGAGGAGGAAGCAGACCAGCAGGGCCACACTCTGCACTTGTAAGGAAGAAGTCAAGGAAGTGGTAGCTGGTTGGGTTTGGATTTGATTTAACTTTACACCAGCTTAATATACTGGGCTTTAGTTATGCCAACTTTTTGTGCCTAGCGTTGTCCTTGAATGCATTATTACTGCATCAACATTTTCAAAGCGCCAGGTGCGGTTTGCAAAATCTCACATAATTCTCCATTAGGCAAGATGTCTGGTGAAATGAAGAATATTAGTGCTACTATGCCATGTAATGCTTTGCCATTAAGTAATACTGATGGCTAAGAGATTTATACTGTAAGATTGTACTTCCACCTACCATCTATTGCCCAGTGGTCCTTTGGAACACTTCATGTATAATCCTCATTTAAAGACTATGGACAGCTACAATGGTCAATTATAACATTAAAAATGCATCATAAAATGTGACACCGGAGGATGCTGCAAAGCAGTGATCCATCATCAGTGATAAATTACATTGACAGCTATATTTTTATAGTGTTTTAAATAGCGTTTTTCATATCAGTGTAGATCCAGCTTGGATCTACAGGCTGCTGAGAGGGCAGTTCAGTCGACATATGTCACTCAGGCCAGTGAAGGAGGAGGGAGGCAGAATCTTAGCACTGACGTTTTTTAAAAAAGTATGGCTATCAGATATCTATGAAAGAAGTTTGAAAGCAAAATGTGGAAGCTACTTGCTAGGGCTTTAAAGGCAGCATAACAGGACTTGAAAATTGAAACACTGTTGCCAAGCAATGAAATGAAGGAATACTGAGCACATTCCCTTGAGAAAGGGGGAACTCCGAACACAACAGGAAATGAAAGAGAAGCTGGTTGTTGTTGCTGCTATCCTGACTCTGGACAAGGGAATGTCATGTCTATGTCCTGGGCATCTTTCCTTACGGATTTTCCTGCATGTCCATGGCGTGGTTTCGGTAGGCATTATCCAGAAGTACCTGTCTTGTAATAAAGGGGGCTTCATTCATATGAAGAAAAAATTGTGAGATTGCAATGTTCCCTGCCCTTCTTTCCATGTCCCCAACATGTCTCTACTGATGCAGAACGGAAGACCACTTCTGTGTAGATTCTGCAGCCAGCTGGTAACCCCTCCCTCCGCCTGCTTCCGCTACAGCCAGCAAGATCCTCCATTTCACTCTCCTGCTGAAAAAATTTCTCTCCTGCTGAAAAAAAAAATTTCTCTCCTGCTGAAAAAATTGCAGAAATCTCCTCCTTCCCATCTTCTCACCTACAAATATGGCAGAATTGTGTTCTGGCTCAAATAAAAAAAATGACGCTAATTGAAAACCTGTAAAAATACAAGGGCATGGCCCTGTGTGGGGTATCATAATAGCACCTGCAAGGCACAAGATCATGAATGAGAAGGAGATATACAATGATAGGAGCCAACTGCAGGGGGCCGTGGGTGCTTGGGCAAACTCAGCCCTCCAGCTGTTTTAGGACTACAGTTTCCATCATCCCTGACCACTGGTCCTGTTAGCTAGGGATGATGGGAGCTGTAATCCCAAAACATCTGGAGGGCTGAGTATATAAAGTAATGTGAAAACTGGGAATTACAGAGATAGATAGACGGATTATATATAGATATATAAAGATATATAGAGGTGTATTTTTATGTTCCCTTAGATGCAATATTGTTGTGCTCTGCCTCTGACTCTTACTCTGAAAATATGACAGTTGAGTGTCTGGCAGATGGCCAACCAGGTGTTGAATCAGCCCATTCAATGAGCTGGAAAAACCGGATTGGGGTTACGAAGAGTGGCTTATAGGAACCCCTTCATTTAAAACAGATCCCTGCAGCCACATGTGTTGCTTCCCAGAGTCCCTGCAGGGCATGGTGCTCTAATGAGAATGTGAAAAGGAAGGAAATGTTCCAATCAGAAATTCAATCAAAGTAAAGAACAAAGTGGATGAAATGGCAATGACAAATAACTTATTGTTTTGTAAGCAGGTTTGAGACTGTGAAATGGCCGTGTCTCCCAAGGCACGGAAACTTGGAAATGGAGGCAGAACCATCAAAAGTCAGACTCCTAACTGCCCGGCTTCAGCTTGTGAGGCCTGCAGTTGGGGGTCTCCTGCGAGATGACCAAGTCTGCAGATGACACTAAATTGTTCAAGGTCAGTTAAGCTAAAAGCTATCACACAGTTCCAAAAGGACCTTTGCAAAGTGAGGGAACGAGCAGTATTACAGGCAAAAATGCGGCAGGAGAGCGGCCCATCTAGTGCATTCCAAAATCCCCGTTGCATAGTCTTCAATGACAACAGAAGAAAAGGATCCTCTGCATAATATTACATGCACACACATACCACTGACTTCTAAATTCACCTCTCCAAAGTGAGTGAATGAGCAGTAAAATGGCAAATGCAATTCCGTGTAAACAAGAGTAACAAGAGGCATGACTGAGCAAGAAAGCTTAATTTCACATAGACACTTGTAATGTATGAACTGGTGGTGACTGACGTAGAATGAGACCCTGAGGTTGTGGTAGATACCTCAGTTAAGATGTCAAACCTAGTCTGTGGCAGTTGTAAAAAAGGGCCTGTGTCCCTTTGGAGAATAGAAAACACAGTGGAGACTCTTGTAGCTTTAAGAAATATGCTTTATTCACCTATTTACACCTTCAGTTTGCATAGTGGGAGTCCAGATCTTACGGCATGGTCATTTCACAAGGCAGCAGCGCAGGCATCCTTTAGCCTGCCTGCCCAAGATGGAGCTCAGCTCCTCTCCTGCTGCTTCTTCCCAGCAAACCTTGCTCAAAAACTGCCTTTTCCTGTCTCCTCAAACAACCCTCATCACCTGAAACTGGTCTCTGTTCATGCCTCAGGGCAAGGGGAAGGAGTCTTCTTGCATTGTTAATGGTCCTCCATTGTTCTTTTGACAGGTTGGTTTGCATAAGCCAGCCCAGGAATTCGCTGTCTGGCACAGCTCTGCATCTTGTACTTTATTTATTAATTTTCCCCCAAAAAAAATTAATTTTCCAGAAAATTTGTTAAACAAACAAACAAACATAAATCTCAACCGTATTTAAACCAAACTTAGTAACATTGCTAAGTTACTTCCTTGTATCCCCCCTGGTTGAATTTCAGTTAACATCTTTCTTTCAGCATTAAACATATTAATTCATCACATTACATATTTAAATCCTAAGCCTATCTGGTATTTGCAAGTTTTTCCAGTTAAATTAACTTAACTAAATAGTCTTTAAATTTCATTCATTCTTCCTGGTAATCCTCCTCCTTCTGGTCACGGACTCTTCCAGTCAGGTCGGCTAGCTCCGAAAAGTCCATCATCTTCATCTGCCAATCTTCCACTGGTGGAACTTCTTGTATTTTCCAATTCTTCGCTAGTAGCATTCGAGCAGCGGTTGTGGCATACAAAAATAATTTAACATCTTTCTTGGGCAATTCCAAACCTATTATTCCAAGAAGAAAGGCCTCTGGTTTCTTAATAAATGTATATTTGAACATTTTTTTTCAATTCATTATAAATCTTCTCCCAGAAGTCTTTCACCTTGGGGCAGGTCCACCACATATGATAGAAAGTACCCTCCTTCTCTTTACATTTCCAACATAGATTATCACTGTTATGGTAAATCTTTGCTAATTTTACAGGAGTCAAATACCATCTATACATCATTTCCATTATATTTTCCTTTAACCCCGTACATGCAGTGAACTTGACCCCTTTCTTCCACATTCTTTCCCAGTCTTCAAATATTATGTTATCTCCCACATCTCTTGCCCAGTCTATCATCACTGATTTAACTTGATCATCTTTTGTATGCCACTCCAACAATAAGTTATACATTTTAGACAAATTTTAAACTTTAGAATGCAACAACTCCGTTTCCAACTTGAATTGTACAAAACAGAGTGGCATGATTAAAGAAAAGTTCCAGGGTGGCAACAGAAAACAAACTCAAAATGCTTTTGCAGTTATTCAGAACTATCTAGCAGGAAAACTGGTGCTATTTACAGCAATTCTACTAGTTGGTTAATTGATTCAGCAGCTTCAATGCACATGTCGTGTGATGCTGGTTCTTTTCCCCAGAGAGTTAAATGAAAATTCATCAGAGACAGCTACAGCTGTAAATGGCCACAAAGTTTCTGTGTAAAGGAAAAGGAGCAGGTTCGCTCAAGTGTGTTGCAGGCAGAAAAATGGTTTGTAGTGAAGTGAGAAATGTAGTTTACTTGCCAGAATTAACAGACGGTTTTCTGAGTGTGTCAACTATGACCAAGCGTGGTTTTAATGTAAATTTTAATAGCAACAGATGTGTGATTACCAAAGATGGAGTTTTGTGTGCATAAGGTTTGGGAAAGACTCTCCTCCCTGAAAGAGAGGGGAGCGGTTGTGGGCAGGAGCCCGAACACCGCTCCTAGCAGGGGGCATTGCCCCCTGCCTCCAGCTCACCTGGCTGGCGCTCACGCTCCCCCCCGGTGGCTGTCCAACCAGGAGCCATGGGGGGGTGTCCAGCAGCCTTTATGCTGCAGTGCCAGCCTCTCTCCGGCCTCATTTCTCTTTGTCGTCCTGTGCGAGTCACCCACCCTCCACTCCCTTTGAGTTAGGGCTTAGGTCATTGGCCTTCTATGGACCTTAGGTTGGTCGCCCCGGTTGCACGGGGGGCCTGGTAGGAGTTTTTCCATTTGGCATTAGGCTTTTTGGTTTTTTCGCCTACCTCGTAGCAACCGTCACAACTTTTTGTGGTATTGGTGGGTAGGTTAGGCATTGGAATTATGTGTTTTGGTGTGTCGAAGTGCTAGGTGTGGCCATCGCCTATGCCTTCAATTTCTAGGGGTATTCCGTTAAAGGAATCTGGCGGTCATGTATTCCGTCCGAAGCCTGCTTGGCGGGAGGCCATGGCACGACCCTCGGTGACATCAGGGGTGAGCCTATAGTTGGATTAGCATCAACAGGTGATGAACCCCTGGTGATTAAACCCACTTGTTTCGCGATCCAATGCCTAAGCCAATACCTTTTCATTGCTGTAATCAATAAAGTTGTGGCCTTTTCTAGCCCATTAACCTTATATCACATGTCCCTGTGTCTTCATTTCACTTCGCGGGGTTCGGGTCCTTGAACCACAAATAATGGAGTCTTTGTGCTAGATCCAGGTCAAGAAATACGGTTAAGAAGAATTCAAGTGCAGCCTGTGTCCAACTGTGGCACAAAAGGCTTGGGCATAGAAATTTCAGGATAATAGCAGACCTGCCAAAGAAAGGTTTGGTGAGAGGAACGGAACTTTAAACTTTGTAAAGTTGACCTGAAAAGTGAAATATGTGAATATTGTTTGTTTGGGAAGGGAAGAAGACCTTCTGTCCCCAAGCAAAGCCATAGAAGTTCAACAGAGCCTTTGCAACTTATTTATACTGATATATGTGGTCCAATTCAAACAATGTCTCCAGGACTTCCGGAGGCGGCGCGAACGGCAATGGCGGTCCTCCTCTAGTGCTGAGGAGGAAGCTTGGCAGAAAAGGGTCGTCTGCTACGGCAAAGCAGAGACCCACATCGGGAAAACCGCAGGCAGCAAGAGTCTGCGGCCGTGGGACTTGGCGGGCGCCAGAAGCGGCTCTCAAAACTGTGAAGAGACCCCGTAAGGAGCCTCGGACAGTGGAGGGGGTCGCGGCGCTGTGAGTTGATCGCTATTCTGCAAAGTGAAGCCGCGCAGCTGCTGCCGGTGAGCGCTGACCTTTTTTCCTTGAAAAACTGACTACAAGAGGCAACAATCTGTGAGTAAAGCTGAGACTGCATTAAAATTGAGCAAAAATAGAAATTTGGTTGAAAGCGGAGAGACGTTAAAAAGGAAGTCCGTCTTCCGCTGTTGCGGCAACATCAAAGCAAAGATTCCGATGCATGGTGCCTTTAAAGAAGCTTTAAAATTAACTGTCTTTGGCTCCCATTGAAGCGGGTCTGTGGCAAAGTGAAGATTTAAGTTATTTTTGTGATCTATTTTATTGGAACTGTATTAATCCTCCTCTTTTGGGAACTATAAACTTTTTACTGTGAAACCCCAGTGCTCGGGCTGCCTGAACAATAGAACTATCAGCTTGCTGACTTAGCTACATGATTACTGAGATAGGTTACAGGCTGAGCACTTATAGATCTGCAACTTTGAAACATCAATTGGCACTTATCAGAGACAGTGTAACTTCTTAAATTTTTTAAACCAACTCTGCTAAACTCTAACTTTTTGAAGGTTTCTGGACATTGAATTGGACTTTATAGACTTATTTTGGTTTGCCTTCTTCCCTCAAGACATTTTGAGCTCCCTCTAGAGGATTTTACTGCATTTTTTTCTTTTCCTTCCTCCTGTGTGACTGTTTATACTCTGGGCTGTTGTATTCCCATGGGAACAAGTTATTGACCTTGACTAGTAGATAAAGTTGGTATGAGTGGCGCAAGAAAAAAGGAGTCTAAAGAGAAGGAACCAAGAAGAACCAGACAAACAACTTTAGCCTCAGCCTTACAGACACGTAGATCGTCTGTGCCTATTTTGCCCCCGGCAGGAGAAGAAGAAATTGTGCCTTTTTTTCCACCGGCAGGGGAAGGGGAAACTGAACAATTATTGCTGGAAGGTATGGCTGCAGGAGCAACTGCTTCAATTTTAGAAAAAATCTTCGAAAAATTGGAATCTTTGGACAAGAGAGTGGAATCTCTGGACAAGAAAGCGGATGAACAAATGGCCAAGATTGATCATAATACAACCTGCCTAAATAAAATATCTGAACAAGTGGCTCTGAATGTAAAATCAATTGGACAATTAGCTGAGGACACGGCTGAAAATCGCAAATTGGCTGAGGCAACTGCTCAGAAAGTTGAAAATTTGGAACAAGAGGTAAAACCTCTCCATAAACAAGTTGGTGAGCAACAGACATATTTGTCTATGATAGAACTTCGGAACCGGGAGAATAATTTAAGCTTAAGGTCAATATCAGAGCTTGAACAAGGAAATCTAAGTGAGTTCCTGACCAAAGAATTTTCTAAACACTGGGCTTTGGAGGAAGAAAAGGACTTTAAAATCGTGTCGGCTTTCAGACTTGGAAAATTTGCTAGGAAAGACAAACCCAGAGACTGTTTGATAATTCTGAGATCGAAGGAGGAAAGAGACAAGATATTGGGCCTACACTACGAAAAACCTCTAGACATTTCGGACAGGAGAGCTGAAATTTACAAAGATATTCCGAAACAACTCTTGGACCTTAGATCCACCTATCTTGAATTGGTTAGACTGTTAAGAAGTAACTCAATCATCTTTAGGTGGGAATTTCCCCAGGGACTATCCTTCACCTTCAGAGGGAAGAAGGTCAAAATTAAAACACCTGAAGATAGAGACAAATTTCTAATCGCCTACGGAGAGGACCTTCAAAAAGGGATTGAAACACCTTCAGGGCCTGAACTACCAACTGCACCTCTACCCTTGGAACCTGAAGACCCAGAGAAAAAGATACCACCCCCAGATAAATAACAGATTTATTCAGAATGTCTCTGCAACTTCTGAGCTGGAACATTCATGGATGTAATTCCCCGGGAAAAAGGAGGAAGATATTCCACATATTGAAAAAAGAACAATTGGACATTATTTGTTTGCAAGAAACACATGTGACTAGGCTCCATAAAAAAGTGTTAATAAATAAAAGATTAGGCCAGGAATTTATTTCTTCGGATCGAGTGAAGAAGAGAGGAGTGGTGATTTATGCAAAGGAGAGCCTGTTACCTAAATTTTTATTCAAAGATGAGCAAGGGAGAATTCTGGCAATTGAAATACAACACCAAGGAGAGAAGATTTTGATATTAGGAATTTATGCACCAAATGAGGGGAAATCAGAATTTTACAAGAAGTTGCATGAGAGCATGCTGGATTATCTGGTCTATGACAACATCATTATGATGGGAGATATGAATGGGGTCGTATCAACCAACATGGATAAGTCACAAAGTCAAAACGTGACAAAAGATGGCAGACTACCAAAGACCTTCTTTGAACTAACTGACAATATGGACTTGATTGATATATGGAGGATAAAGAACCCCCTGGGAAGAGAGGGAACATTCTTTTCTGAAGCTCAACTGACATGGACAAGAATCGACCAAATATGGATATCTAGAGGTCTGGCACCCAAGACCAGAAAGGTGGAAATCTGCCCAAAGACCTGCTCCGACCATAACGCAGTAAAGATGGACATGACATTACTACCAACCGGCTCCTTTAGATGGAAGATGAATGACAATTTGTTTAGAGATCAGGAGATCATTAAGAAGGCCCAAAAAGTTTTGAAGGATTATTTTGAGATAAATTTGAACACTATGGTGGAAAAAAGAATCATCTGGGATGCAAGCAAGGCCGTGATGAGGGGGTTCTTGATACAACAGAATGCTGTAAAGAAAAGGACACAAAATGAGAAAAGAGACAAGATTTTGGAGAAACTTAAAGAATTAGAGAAGAAGTTAAGATCAAACCCGAAGTCACAGCCGATTTTGAGAGAAATTAAACTTTATCAAGCACAGTATTCTAAATTGATCAACCAGGAAATAGAGTGGAAAGTTAAATTGATGAAACAAAGAACGTTTGAATCGGCGAATAAATGTGGGAAACTGCTAGCATGGCAGTTGAAGAAGAGACAAAAACTAAACACAGTTACAAACCTAGTGATTGAAGGAAGAAACATTCAGAACCCTGTGGAGATTAGAAAGTGCTTCCAGAGATATTTTAAAAAACTATACACTCAAGGGCCGCAAGACGAGGATGAGATAAAACAATTTTTGAAAAAGAATGGACTGTCAAAATTGTCACAAGAAAATAGATCAATCCTGAACTGTAAAATAACACGACAAGAGATTGAACAAGCCATTCAGAACATGCAACTGGGCAAATCTCCAGGGCCAGATGGGCTTACCTCCAAGTATTATAGGACACTGAAAGACTATTTGATACAACCACTGATGGAGGTCAGCAACGAAATTCTGGAGGGGAAGAAGGCGCCGGAATCGTGGAAAGAAGCATTTATCACATTGATACCAAAATCAGAAACTGAAAAGACACAGTTGAAGAACTACCGCCCCATCTCCCTTTTAAATGTGGATTACAAAATTTTTGCAGATATTTTGGCAAGTAGATTTAAAAAAGTCTTAAATGAAGTAATTCATAAGGACCAGGCAGGCTTTCTCCCAGGTAGACATTTGTTTGCTAACACAAGGAACATTATTGATATTTTGGAACTTTTGCAAACAAATATCAATACAAAAGCAGTGTTGATCTTTATAGATGCGGAGAAGGCCTTTGACAATATTTCCTGGAAATTTATGAAGAAAAATTTGGAAGGGATGGGAGTGGGACGGGGTTTTGAAAACAGGATTGACGCAATTTATTCAGAACAAAAGGCTAAATTGATAGTTAATAATGTGGTAACAGAAGAGTTTAAAATTGAAAAAGGAACACGACAAGGCTGTCCTATCTCCCCACTGTTATTTATTTCGGTTCTGCAGGTGCTCTTGAATATGATTAGAGGGGACCGGTTGGTTGAAGGAATTCAGGTCGGAGCGAAACAATACAAACTTAAAGCTTTTGCAGATGACCTAGTTTTGACCCTGCAGGAGCCAGAATCTAGTACGAAAAGAGTATTACAATTGATTCAAGAGTTTGGTCGGGTGGCGGGATTTAAATTAAACAAGCAGAAAACTAAGGTATTGGGGAAAAACTTGACAGATTCAGAGTCAGAATGGTTTCAGAAAGAGACAGAGTTAAATGTGGTTA
The DNA here is from genome assembly GCF_964252035.2 of Podarcis erhardii. Classification (NCBI taxonomy): domain Eukaryota; kingdom Metazoa; phylum Chordata; class Lepidosauria; order Squamata; family Lacertidae; genus Podarcis; species Podarcis erhardii. The sequence goes on along the minus strand of NC_138502.1, from coordinate 5,487,318 downwards.
AAAAAGTAAAATACCTAGGGGTAAACATTACAGCAAAAAACCTGAGTCTATTTAAGGACAATTATGAGAAATGTTGGTCAGAAATTAAAAGAGACTTAGAAAGTTGGACAAGACTGAAACTTTCCTTGTTAGGCCGAATTGCTGCTATAAAGATGAATGTATTGCCAAAAATGTTGTTTTTGTTTCAAACATTACAGATTGTGGACAAAACAGAGTGCTTCCGGAAGTGGCAGAGAGACATTTCTAAATTTGTCTGGCAGGGCAAAAAGCCCAGAATTAAGTTTAAGATATTAACTGATGCGAAAGAAAGAGGGGGCTTTGCCCTGCCAGACCTAAGGTTGTATTACGAATCAGCAGCTTTCTGCTGGCTAAAGGATTGGCTGCTTCTGGAAAACACTGATGTTCTGGATTTGGAAGGTTTTGATAACGCTTTTGGTTGGCATGCATATTTATGGTATGACAAGGTTAAGATTAATAGGAACTTCAAGAACCATATTGTCAGAAAAGCAGTGTTTAATGTCTGGACAAAATACAAAGACTTACTGGAAAATAAAACTCCAAGGTGGCTCTCACCATTGGAAGCTAAGGCCCGGAAAAGACTCAATATGGAGGCCAAATGGCCGAAGTATTGGGAAATATTAGAGAAAGATGGAGATAACTGGAAATTGCAGAGTTTGGAGAAAATGAAAGATAAAGTGCGAGATTGGCTACACTATGCTCAGATTAAAGAAGTGTTTAAACTAGACAAAAAGTTAGGATTCCAGGTGGAAAAATCGAAGCTGGAAACGGAATTGTTAGAGCCTAAAACCAAAGTACTTTCAAGAATGTACAACTTGCTGTTAAAATGGAACACACAAGATGAAATGGTAAAATCAGCTATGATAAAGTGGGCACAAGACATTGGGTACAATATTATGTTTGAGGACTGGGAAAGGTTGTGGACCTCTGGGTTGAATTTCACTGCATGCAATGCTTTGAAAGAAAATGTTATGAAAATGATATATAGATGGTACATGACCCCAGTTAAACTTGCAAAAATATACCATTTGTCTGATAACAAATGTTGGAAATGTAAAGGAAACGAAGGAACATTCTTTCACCTCTGGTGGACCTGCCCCAGAGTGAAAGCTTTCTGGGAAATGATATATAATGAGCTGAAAAAGGTATTTAAGTATACCTTCACTAAGAAACCAGAGGCCTTCCTTTTGGGCATAGTCGGCCAGAGGGTGCTAAAGAAGGACCGAACTTTTTTTATGTATGCAACAACAGCAGCAAGAATACTCATCGCTAAGCATTGGAAAACCCAAGATTTACCCACACTGGAAGAATGGCAGACGCAACTGATAGGCTACATGGAACTGGCTGAGATGACTGGCAGAATCCAAGACTGGGGAGAGGAGACGGTAGAGGAGGACTGGAAGAAATTCAAGACTTACTTGCAAAAACATTATAAACTGTATGAATGTTAAGCTGGAGGCTAGATCATAAACAACTTGGCACCATTAAAATAGATGATGTGATTTATGAAGAGAAGTTCAAATTTGATAATGATTAGGTTAAATTTAAAATTGTTTAAGATTTCAAACAAGTGTAGATAAAATGTGTGAAACAACATCTGGAGATTAGCTATTAAAGAATAGAAACAGGGTGATAAATTGCTGGATCAAATTTTTAAATTAAGAACGCAGGAGTGGGAGATGCGAGGAAGTCCAAAGATGATAAGAAAATGTGTTATGAGATGTATTACTGTGTTTTATTTATTTGTATTGTAATTAAAAACTTTTAATAAATATATTTAAAAAAAAAACAATGTCTCATAGGAAATGTAAGTACAGTGGTGCCCCGCAAGACGAACGCCTCGCAAGACGGAAAACCCGCTAGACGAAAGGGTTTTTCGTTTTGGAGGCGCTTCGCAAAACGAATTTCCCTATGGGCTTCCTTCGCAAGACGAAAGCCCATAGGGAAATCTCCGGGGCAGCGGGGAAGCGCAGCGCGTCTTCCCCACTGTCCTCGGACCTCCTCCGAAGGCTGGCGGTGGGGCGAAGAGACCTTCTCCCACCGCCAGCCTTCGGATGGCTGCTCTGAAGGCTGGCGGTGGGGCGGAGAGACCTCCTCCCACCGCCAGCCTTCGGAAGGCTGCTCCGAAGGCTGACGGTGGGGCGGAGAGACCTTCTCCCTGCGCCAGCCTTCGGGTGGCTGTCCTGAAGACTTGCAGTGGGAGGAGGGTTTTCCTTCCCACCGCCAACTTTCAGAATGCTGTTCTGAATGTTGGCGTAGGGAGGAAAAACCCTCCTCCCACTGCAAGCCCCGGGAACAGAGGAGAAGCGCTGCGCACCTTCCCCTCTGTTCCCGTACCTGTCCTGAAGGCTTGTGGTGGGGAGAAAAGCCCTTCTCTGCACCGCCAGCCTGGCAAGCGGTCTCCATAGGAACGCATTAATTGATTTTCAATGCATTCCTATGGGAAACCGTGCTTCGCAAGACGAAAAACTCGCAAGAAGAAAAAACTTGTGGAATGAATTAATTTCGTCTTGCGAGGCACCACTGTATGTATTGTTTATTGACAATTATTCCAGATACTGCACAACTTATATTTAAAACAAAAAAAAGAAACTGCTGAGAAATTGGAGATGCAAGTGTTGAAAATCAATTTGGGAGATAGCCACAAGCAATACTTTCAGAGAATGGTGGTGAGTACATGTCATATCACATCAAATCTTATCTAGATGAAAATGGTATTAAACATTTGCACACTACCCCATTTACTCCAGACCAAAATGCAATAGCGAAGAGAAAAAAATCGCTCTCTGATAGAGATGGTCGGGTACGTTGACGGAGTCTAATTTATCATTTGAATATTGGGGTGAGGGACTGATGACAGCAACATATTGGCAGAGCAGACTGCCAACAAAAGCTACAAATAAAACAGCATTTGAACTTTGGTTTAGAAGAGTACTGAACATCTCTGACATTAGAGTCTTTGGTTCAAAAGTTTTTGCATATGTGCCAGCACAAAGACATACCAAACCTAGCACCAGGACTGAGTTAGGAATATTTGAAGGGTTGCAAAGGTTACAGAATTCTTAATCCATAGACAAGAGAAGTAAAAGTCGGAAGCCTAGTATATTTTAGAGAAGGAGAAACAAAACAAATTCCTTCCAGTAGCACCTTAAAGACCAACTAAGTCAGTTCTTGGTATGAGCTTTCGTGTGCATGCACACTTCTTCAGATACACTGAAACAGAAGTTTCCAGACCATTCTGAAACTTCTGTTTCAGTGTATCTGAAGAAGTGTGCATGCACACGAAAGCTCATACCAAGAACTGACTTAGTTGGTCTTTAAGGTGCTACTGGAAGGAATTTGTTTTGTTTTGACTATGGCAGACCAACACGGCTACCTATCTGTTAGAGAAGGAGAGAAATCCTTTGCATGTGTTCCTAATAAGAACAAAGAGGAACAGACTGATGCTGATTCAGTAACTGAAGAGGTTCCAGTAAAACTGATCTCAGAAGTTGAAAGAACAGAGAAAACTAGTCCAAGTACAGAGAATTTACCAGCAGAAGGGGGAACAGAGTTAGGACAAGGAACTGTGTGTGATGAAATGGAAGAACAATTAGAACCTTTAATTAGATGCTCATCACGAATTAACAAAGGCGTGTCAGCAGAGCGACTATCATACACCTCAAGAGCAGTAGCTAATTGTGAACCTGACACATGGAAAGACATCAAGAAACTTCCTGCAGAAGAAGCTGCCAAGTGGATAGAAGCAGCCAAGAAAGAAATTGAAGCATTGAATGAAAACAACACTTGGACACTTACTTAATTGCCAAAGGGCTATAGGGTGCAAATGGGGGTTTGAGAAAAAGTTAGATGAGGATGGAAACGTACAAAGGTATAAAGCAAGGTAGATGATATAATTTTGTATACTGAGAACAAACAAGATTGTACAGAAATTGATGAATGTTTAAATAAGAAAATTTTTGTAATAATGTAAGTAATAACTAGCTCTGAAAGCAGAAACATAGTCAGAATAAATGCCAGATAACTGCATGCCTCTTCAGCCAACTTTGTTTTAAGAATACAGGCTAGGTCCCTGACTCGGTCTGTGATGGTGTTTCTTGACAAGCTGACATTGTTAAAAGCCTGTCTCTGCTCAGGGCACACCTGTTCACATACCTTCAGCATACTTCTTTACAAATGCACCTTCTGAAAAGCACTTTGAAGCTCGCGCAATTTCTTCAGCCACAAGATAGCTGGCTTTCACTGCTGCATCATTTTTTGCTGTCATTTTTGCAAAAATATTCCGTTGAGAATGCAGGCCACCTTTTAATTCTTGGACCTTTTGTTGCTTTTCCTGGTGGCTAAAGTTAGCAAATTTGGCTGCATGTTTGGTCTCAAAGTGCCAGCGTAAATTGTATTCCTTCATCACTGCCACTGCCTCATAGCAAATAAGATATACCGGCTTGTCTCCATTAATCACAAACATGTATTCACTTTCCCATCTCTCCTGAAATTGCCTTCCCTCTACATCAACTTTTCTTTTCTTGGACATTTTTGGGTTATTTGATTGTAGTTTATGGTCCCTATACCACTGTAAAGTGACACGGAAGTGGTCAGTATATCCAAAGTTTACCACTCAGACTTTTAAGCAGAATAATAAGCAGACCCCCCTCCCCCCCCATACATCATTACAGGAGAGAAGGGTTCAGGCAGCCGTTGGATCTGTCACATCACAGGATGGCATGCGCTCAATATAAAAACAAGTGGAGGTTTCCTGAATGCATGTAAAGTGGAGGTTTCCTGTGTAGAACGGCCGGCGCCGCTAGAGGGCAGACGTTCTCTGGCTTGTAGGCTGCCACACATGTGCTGAAGAGGCAGCTTACTTGTGTCAAAAAAAAAGCGAGAATAAAAGGTGAAGGCTGGCGGCCGGCGGCGGCTACACGGGCCACATGACGAGGTCTGGTGGGCCGGATTCGGCCCGCGGGCCTTGTGTTTGACACCCGTGTTTTAATGTTTGATAGACTATTGTGTTTTAATATTCTGTTGGAAGCCACCCAGAGTGGCTGGGGAAGCCCAGCCAGATGGGGGGGTATAAATAATATGTTGTTGTTGTTAAGTTGTTGTTGAGCCACTTATTTTTTTCTCATTGAAAAAGAAACTGCTGAGCAAAGACATGGAATGTCCTAAACTGCATCCATGAGGGGATATTCCCAGTTTGCCAGGAGGTACAAAAATGCAGTATGGGGAGGAATTTGGAGAGGGAATATGAAGGGAAGGGGAGAAAGCCACACCACTTGCACCCTCACAACAGGGTAGACTCATATTTTGAAAGTGCTCTCTCCCCTCTCCTGTCCTGCCAGGTTCTGCAGCCTCTGAAAACACTCCTGGTCTTCACCTCTGCCATATGAGGCAACTCCCAAAAGGCTGAGGAAAATCTAACTACCGTATTTTTTCGCCCTATAGGACGCACCGACCCATAGGACGCACCTAGTTTTTGGGGGGAGAAATCAAGGGAAAATTTTTATTCCCCCCCCCCCAGGTTTGCGCAGCCATCCCCAATCTAGAAGAGGGAGACGGAGCACTCCGTCTCCCTCTTCTGCCTTCAGGGACAGCCTCTCTAGCCTCCGTGGGGCAGCGACTTGCCCCGCTGTCCCCCGAACTTGTGGGGCTGGCGATGGGGAGAAGCAAGCTTGCTTCTCCCCCCCCCCCCCAGCCTCCAGACCAGGTCGGGGAATAGCGGGCATTTGCCCCATAGGATGCACACACATTTCCCCTTCATTTTTGGAGGTGAAAAATATGGTAACTTCCAGCCAGTTGCTAATCTCCCTTTCCTGAGCAATGCTGTGGAGCAGGTGGTCGCAGATCTGATCTTGGAGGAAACTGTTTTTCTAGATCCATTTCAGTCAGGGTTTAGGTCCGATTTTGGCACAGAAACTGCTTTGGGAAATGTTTGCCTGTTACTCAGGTGGCCTCAGTGGCGCAAAGTGCCTTCCATCAAGCTTCGGCTGATGTACCAGCTACGTGCTTAGCGGGACAGGGATAGCCTAACTACTGTTGCCTGTGCTCTGGTAACTTCAAGGTTAGATTACTGCAATACATTACATGTAGGGTTGCCTCTGAAGATGGTTCAGAAACTTCAGCTAGAGCAGAATTCAGCGGCCAGGTTGCTCACCAGGGCAAGACAATTTGAGCATATTACACCGAACCTGGTTTGACGGCACTGTCTACCAATTATTTTCTGGGTCCAATTCAAACTGCTGGTTTTGACCTATAAAGCCTCAAATTGCTCAGGACCACAATAATCTCAAGCACCACCTCTTTCCATATGAAACTACATGGACCCTGAAATCATCTTTTGAGGCACTTCTTTGTGGCAAAATCAGAACGGGCTTTTCTGCAGCAGCTTCCTGTTTGAGGGATGCTCTCCCCAGAGAGGTTCACCTGGCGCCATCATAATACACATTTAGGCGCCTGGCAAAAATGTTCCTCTTTAACCAGACATTTGGTTGATTGCAATCCAATGCCCTTCTAAAATGTGTTGGACGTGGGCAGTTAGAAGAAGAAGAAGAAGAAGAAGAAGAAGAAGAAGAAGAAGAGGAGGAGGAGGAGGAGGAGGAGGAGGAGGAGGAGGAGGAGGAGGAGTTTGGATTTGATATCCCACCTTTCACTCCCTTTAAGGAGTCTCAAAGCGGCTAACATTCTCCTTTCCCTTCCTCCCCCACAACAAACACTCTGTGAGGTGAGTGGGACTGAGAGACTTCAAAGAAGTGTTACTGGCCCAAGGTCACCCAGCAGCTGCATGTGGAGGAGCGGAGACGCGAACCCGGTTCCCCAGATTTACGAGACTACCGCTCTTAACCACTACACCACACTGGCTCTCTCACTGGTTGTTTTTGGGTTTTTTTCCATGTATTTTATGAGATGGCCGCAAGGAGGTCCAGGGCAGAATAGTGATAGAGACCACCACCAGGGTGTGGGCCACCTGCAGGTCCACAGGAAGGTCCAGCAGAGAGTCATAGATCTTGCCCAGCATCTGGCTGGTGCTCTTGTAGACACAGTTCATTCACAGCCCCTGATTCCTACCAACGTGTGTGCGTTGTGACGTCAAGCCCATCCCCCCAAGTCTCTCTCTTTTTAAAATATTTTTTATTAATTTTCCCAGTTATTACAAATCCTACCAAATTACTTAAATTTAATACAATTTCTTAAAATCAGGTTTCCTGCTCCTGTTGCAAACATATGTCAATCGTTTCCTCCCATATGTGCATCATTTCTTTTTTAGTGTCCAGTTGTCATCTGTCACTCTCAGTTACATCATTCTTGCAGCTGACCACATTTCCTCCTTACAAACAGCGCCTCTGTTGCATTTCACGTGTGTAACCCTTAATGTACATTGTTGTTTCAGACCTGATGTGCTAGGAGAGTTAATATCTTCCATTGTTCAGTTCTTTGCAGTGTTTATCTGGATGGTACAAGGTCACATTCCATTCCTTCCACTATTTACCAACTACCGTACGAATTGCGACCATAAGAACTTGTCCAGTCTCCACCATTAAAATTCCACTCTGGAGTTCTTCCTCGACAAACAAAATCTTTTCTCAAATTCAGCATCTTGCCAGATCTATTCAGCAGCCGTTCATTCTTCTTGCTCTGTATTGCTCCATCACACTCCTCGTCTAACCCAATTTTTTTTGAAATAAAGTCCATTCAACCTTGGCTGTCTCCTATCAGAGGAGGGAGGGTCAGAATTCACGGAAACCTGACACAGATTAAGGAACCCAGCACAAATCATGCTAGAGAGACACGTCCATGCCAGGGACACACTCCCAGGATGCACCCGTTCTGCCCTTCAAGATAGCAGACATAGACTTGAGTGGCGCAGTGGGATGCAGTGAACTCCATAGACCCTAATGGGCAACAATGCCAGAATCTTTGCCTCATAAATCCTGGTTTTCCCCTGCCCGAACCTCCTCGCTCCCCGTTGAGGGTAGCAAGGGGTGACCACAATTGACTCGTGATGCAAGCCGGACCCCCTCCCCCCCCCATCTCAATGACTGGTTGGTGCATATGGAAGATGGGGAGCCAAGTGACTTTTACAAGGGACATGGGCAAAATTGCTGCTATGCTAAAAGTGAAAGCTAGCTGCAAGCCAATTGACCCTTTAACAGCAGCTTAAATCTGGAAATTTCCAGACAAATGAAGAATCTGTGGTGGGATAATTGCTTCCCTGGCAGTCCCAGAAAATTAAAGGCAGTTGAGGTGCATGTTACTCCTTGAGGTTTACCGTGAAAACCCCTCTCACTAATGAGAATAGCCACAAGGCAGCAGAGAATTAAGCTCACAGTGTTCCTTCACCATGTTGCTAATTCTGCATCTTGTCCTCTAAAGAAGATAAAGGAAAATGATTATATATATTGTGTTCTCATGTTGTACTTTTATGTTCTGAACTGCCTGTGATCTGCTGATGAAGGGTGGTATACAAATAATAATAACAATAACAATTAACAAATAATAACAAAAGGAGAACTTCCCCATAGCTATTAGGATTTCCCACAAATCCCAATTACACTCAAGTTTCTGGAAGGACTTTCTGGGAACCTCACAGAATAGCCTCTTCTTGGATTGTCTGGGTGGAGCTACTGATGGGAAACAAAGTCTCCCAGGATGCTATATAAGCAGGCCTGGTGGCCCACAGGCCATTCACACTGAATCCTAAAATGTGGGCCAAGATCTTCTTACCATTTGTGGGACTCCTTTGCGGGGCCAGCCTGCCACTGACTTCTTCCCAGGCTGATACAGGTGAGTTTGCTTCTCTTTCCTTCCTCTTTGCAGCCTTCTCATGCATCTACCTGAAATCTGAGCATCTGGAACCACCTTTAGAAAAAGAGCAATAACAACCCTTGGATTCTCTTCCTCCAACTTTTCTGCTTATTTGCCAGCAGTAAACGGAATAGTCATTCCAAAGGGACAGATCCCATGGTTCCAAAACAAATACCCTTTTATTAAGATTTGTAAGTGCCTGTTAGAGGAGACTCTTGAGAGTCCCATGGACTGCAAGCAGATCAAACGTATCCATTCTTAAGGAAATCAGCCCTGAGTGCTCACTGGAAGGACAGATCATCAAGCTGAGGCTCCAATACTTTGGCCACCTCATGAGAAGAGAAGACTCCCTGGAAAAGACACTGATGTTGGGAAAGATGGAGGGCACAAGGAAAAGGGGACAACAGAAGACAAGATGGTTGGACAGTGTTCTCAAAGCTACCAGCATGAATTTGACCAAACTGCAGGAGGCAGTGGAAGACAGGAGTGCCTGGCGTGCTCTGGTTCATGGGGTCATGAAGAGTCGGACACAACCAAATGACTAAACAACAAACGTGCCTGTTTCTGTGTGCTGAGGTCTTTGTAGATTTAGGGGACAGAAGAGACAATCTTCTGATGGGGCAAAGAAGGCAGGACTCTCACAAACTATGTAGCTGAAATTATTTAGCTGAGATTCCTGCATTACAGGGGGAGGTGCTATCAGGGAGGTTCTATCTATACAGGGAGGTTCTATCTATACAGGGAGCGCAGCTTTCATCAAGCCTTGACCGAACACTCCTAACTGGGATGGTTGTATTCTTCCACCGAGCGTGGAGCTTAGACAGGGACGCACATGAAGCTATCCCTTCAAAACCCTTGTTTGAAGAATGGTACACTCCTATCTGGGATGGTCTTCCTCTTCCACTGAACATGCAGCTTAGGGAGGGACACACATGAAACAGGGGGACACCTGCCTAGCCAGCCAGGTCAGTCAGATCACCCCTGGCGATCAATGGGGTGACAGATGTCTCAGATGGATCACCCTCACATCCGTCTTGAGACGTCTCTTGGGGCTCCCAAGTTCAATCATGTATGAGACAATGTGTGCAGAACTAGGTATACACACGATGGAATATTGGTTGTGGAATATTGGTTGCATTTCCATTTTGTTGGCAACCTTACATAGGAACTCTTACATAGGAAAATCAGATCTATTGGTATTCAAATCAGATCTTCAAACCCTTGTATAATTTGAGTGAGTAATATATTTATTGCAATAGTCAAAACAGATTAAGGTACATTGGGGGGGAAACAACATCAAGTCAGGTGTAAATAAAATTTGCTCCCCCGAGATAACAGGGTCACATATCTCAAAATTAAGAATTTCTGTCCAACTCAGGACCTTTATCTTAGCCCGCCTGAATGTTTTTCCTTCAGCTTTTGTCAAGGGCAGATTTTTAAACATCCCCAGAAATGATAGACATTGTGGATGTTCTTTGAATGTGCCGGACACTGTAGAACATATCCTTTTCTACTGTCCATTTTACAACCTGCTATGCAAACTCATGCTACCTCCCCCTTTTGGGGTGGTCTAACATCATGGCACAATGAAAATATCCGATTCTATCTGTCTGACATTAACCCGGAATTAACTGCAAGGGGGGCTGAGGTTTTGTTAATAGTATCTCTTGGAGTGCTAAATGGCACTATTTAGCGGGAAGAAACCCCAATGAAGTTCCTCATCATTATATATTTTGCATGGCTGTTTATTTCTATATATTTTAAATGTTTTAGGATGCCCTATATTTGTAATGCCTAGAAAAGCTCTGATGAAGTAAGCAAGCATTACAGGGGCTTGGACTAGATGAGCATTGGGGTCCCTTCCAATTCTAGAATTCTATGATTCCACGAAAGAGAATATGCATGGAAAAGAGGGTCAGAGAAAAGAAAAATCACAGGGGTGTAGAGAAGAACAAATAGCAGACAAAAGGAAGACTGGAAGGACTGAGATGAAAAGCAGAGGTTTTAACCTATGGCATTTATTCATTAGCTGATTTTTAAATCATTTCTAAGCTGCTTAAATCTTAAACAGCGCACTAAGCAACATAAAAACTGTAAAGCAGTATCAGAAAAACCATAAAAGCAGTAATATAAAGTCATTAAAAAAACAGGAATTTCATCTGTCTGTCTGTCTGTCTGTCTGTCTATCTATTTTGTTCCCTTAGGTGCAATATTGGTGTGCACTCTCTCTGGCTCTGTCCCCGAAGGCATGATGATTATGTGGCAGGCAGGTGGCCAATCAGGTAACACCTCCGGCATCATAAGTGCAAGCATTGGTAGCACAGCACACCTCAGCGCTGAAGTACTACCTGTTTCGCAGGTGAACACAAGAACTTTCGCAGATGAATTTCAGCTGAAGTTCGTCTGTCGAGCATCCCTCCCTGGGTCCCAAACAAATGTCAATGAACCCGAAGGTAAAAACTCTCAGCACAGTTGGGATGTAGTTTTCCTTTGAAAAGCACGGTTTGGGAGTGGGATAATTGTTTCCTGATTGCTTAAGATCCTCTCAGTGCTAGTATTGACTAAAGACACAACTTGAAACTGCAATCAGTCCGGTGGAGGTCTGAACAGTAATTCTCCTCTTATCTCTGCAGAAAGGTTTTCACAGTTCTTGAACAATACTAAATGCATGTTTTTATCAGAAGGTAACAATGGGGGAAGGAAAGAATGTGCACGTTGCAGGGGCCAAGGTGTCTCCCACAATAATTCTAACCTTCATCTGCCTGTTGATAATGTTTACCCAGTTTAGGGTGACCTAGATGAACAGATGGTGCCCTTCTATTGGAGGGAGATTTCTATATCCTTGCCCTGGTGGCCAAGTCCACACATTTAAGGAGCTCCGTACCTAGTTAGCTGCTCCAAGAGCAAATGTGCAGAGATAGTATCATTGGATATGGGAAGTTTTTAGCTATCCTTGGTTTTCAAACCCAGCCTATACACCAGTACCTTCTCTGGGAAGCCTGAGATGCTTTTTGTGATGGGCGCTTTCTTTATACATGTTGGGGGAAGGAGCTGTGTAAATATTCCTGGAATCTCCACTATCCCACCGTGTCCTCATCCAGCTCAAGGAAGCCCCATGTATGTGCCACAGATCTTCCTACTCAGGTCCACACACACAAGAACTTCAGTTAAATCCCCTTTGCTCCTTAAAGCTTTCATTAAGGATTTACACCCTCTATCTACAGATTAAAAATGTTTGTCAGAGAATCCAGCAGAAAATAATCAGCACTAAATGGTGTCATAAATGTTATCCATCAATTATGTCTAAACTTAATAGCTCTCCTTTTCTCTCATACTTTCTCTCCCTTTCTCTCATACTTTCTCTCATACTTTCTCTCATACTTTCCCCACCCCAAAACTTAAAAAGACAAAGGGAACGGTCTCCATGAGAACCTCTATCACGCCAACCATAAAGAAAGCAGTCTTCATCGAGCACAGACAATCCTCACCGGCATGGTCATTGGGCTCAATGCAAGTGAAGTTTCTGTCCAGTGGGTGAAGAATGCCCTCCTTGAAGGTCACCATCTGAATCCCCGATTATTGAAGGGCAGCATCAAGGATTCCCTCTTGGCCTTCAGCCAGGTGGTTGTCCCCTACTCTGACTGGAACAACGGCACTTCATACTCCTGTACGTTTACCCGCACAGCAGGCACCGTGGAGCCCACCCAGAGGCCTGAGGAGAAATCCCAGGGTGAAAAGTGATGCAAACCCCATCCTCAGCATCACAACCTCTTCAGCCTATCCCAGATTAAATAATTTCCATGTATCCATGTTTGGCCTAAGGCTGAATAAAAGTGAGCAAACTCACAGATATTTCATGATGTGATCACTTGATTGAGGTGGTGGGTGGGTTCTGGAAATAAGTGGGGAATGGATTAATCTCCCTGCAAAATCGTGTTGTAGTTTGATTATTGTAGAAGCAAAGTGTGTTTAGCACATAACCATGAAGTTCATGTTAGATGTTTAAGCTTAACTAATTGGTTTACGACCCCAATTAGCTGCAGTTTATAGCGGTCCGGCACGCTCCTCAGCCCAGCTGCGCCGATCTGCGTCTCTCCGGTTTCGCCTTGCAGAGTAAAAACACAGCGGAAAAAACTGTTGCTTCAGATCCATGCAAACACACGAAGCGTTAGTGTGTTTATTTATTTATCAGTCCTTTATTGCAGCAGAATATTTACAACTCAGCATTTCTCAGATAAACTCTCCCGGACTTCTAGCACTCATGGCTAATGGCTGCTGTCTCTCTCGAAGACACACAGACAAGTAAGGAAAAACTCCTCCCACCTTCCAAAACTGACGTCAGAATGTGAGGCGTCACTCAGAACATCTTAACCCTGTAAGTTCTGAATCCCAACACCCCCTCTCGCCGAGCATTCTGACGAGACCTGTGGATGTACCTTTGCAGACCTCTGTGAGATCAATCCCTTCCCCAATGCCTTGCGCCCTCTCCTGGCATTCCTGTCAGGCATCTGTGGAACATCCTCACAACTCTCAGATTCGCACTGTGCCAAACTTACCCACGCACCTGTGGCCTGATACCTCTCAGGTGGAATACCCTTCGTTGTGCGACTGGACCGCCTGGGCACAAACTCAGGTATTTCCTCTGACTCACTGTGGTCAGCAGGTGTGTCCTCTGCATCACGGGATTCCCCCTCTGACTTAAAGCGTCTTCGAATCCTTTGCATTACACTAACAGGAGAACTAGGCTCACTCTTGGGCTCTCCTTTTACAACTTGTGGAGATGCCCCATCCTGTTCCTGACTTTGGTCAGTGAGCTGATCGTCACCAGCAGACTCAGCCTCTCCTTCCTCCTCATCAGAACCTTCCTGCTCTGAATCAGAAAGACATTCTGAGAGAACATCACGCTTTGCAGGAGTCTTTGACTTTTCATCCTGCTCATAGAATTCAGCGTGTTTACTGATCAGCAGCTTACTCTGATTACCTGATGGGTACACAAACTTCCATGCATAAGAAACCGGCTCATACCCACAGAAGATCATTTTCTGGAACTTGGGTTCACCTGGCCCTCCCAAAGCCTCAGGCACCGGCACAGATGCAACTGACCCAAAAGAACGCAGAAAGTGAATCTGGGGTTTCCTGCCGTGCAACAAGAAATAAGGTGTGTCACCTACCACTGAATTGTAGATCTGATTCCAGGTGAAGCTCACATATTTAATTGCCTCCATCCAAAAACTTGGAGGTAACCCAGAGTCTGACAGCATCACCTGTGCAGCCTTAACCAGAGCCTCACTCCTGAGCTCTGCCACACCCCTCTCTTGAGGAGAAGTCACCTTGTGACGTATCCCTTTCTGGTGAAAGAACTTCTGCAAAGCAGACCCAGTAAACTTCGCACCTCTGTCACTAGTGACTGCTTGCAATTTGGTGGAGAACCTTAGTTCCACCTCCTCAATCCAACTCTTAATCAGCTGTGCTGCATCTTCCTTGGATTTGAGAGCATGAGTCCAGGAGTTCTGCGAAAAACTATCCTGCATCGTCAGCAGAAACCTGGCCCCTCCCAGACTTGGTTCCTTCATGGGACCCAACAGATCTATGTGAACAAGATCAAAAGGTTTTGTGGTTACCCTCTCCACCCTGGGGTAACTGCACCCTTTTACTTTTGCCTGTCTGCAAGTCTTACAATCCATGGCACTTCCACATTCTTAAATTTTACAGCCTCTGGTGCATTCAGGTAGCACCTGTAGTTCTTCAAGAGAACTATGAGCTGTCTTCTTGTGCCAAGCACATGCACATGAAACATGAGTGGGAACTGTAGCACGCAGGGCTTGTGCTCTCTCAACCTTCCCCTCACCCTCCAGAGGCGTTTTAAGAATGAAGAGATCATTCTGCCCCTTTGCAACTTTGACAAGCTGCTTCCCTCCTTTGTAGATTGTACAAGCATCATTCTCAAAGTACACCTTAAACCCCTTTTGCAACAAATAAGGTACAGATAAAATACAGTGACGCACTTCTGGTACAGTGTAAACCTCCAACTGCTCCTGCAAAACAGAAAGAAAGATTTTTGCAACATTAGTTACATTTCCTTTTTCCCCATCTGCAAACAGAACAGTTTTCCCAGCTGGAATTGCCTTGCAATTCCACATCTCGACAGCAGGGGTCTCTGGAATCAGGTTGCGATTAGCTGCTGAATCAATCACAAAGCAGAGTTCATTGCCTCTCTCAGAGCTGTCCTCAAACATTGCAAGACTGGCTGTCAGCTGATAAGGTTCCTCATTGTCTCTAGCACGTCCGCCTTGGGCATTCCCACACCTGGCTCCCTTGCCGGGCTGGTTGCCATGGAAACCTGGCTGGTTCCCATGTGAAGCGACCTTGACAACATCCTGCCTCGTCTCTCTGCTCCTGTGGGGGCAAAAGCGACGCAGATGTTCAGTTGAATTACAAATAAAACAACGACGAATAGTGGAAAAACACTGCCCAGGGCTCCTTTCAGCTGGCCTGGCCCCCCTTCTTCCGGAAGAGCTCTCTGTGCCAGCCCTGCCCTGTCTGGAACTGCACTCCACTCCAGCACTCACAGTGGAAAACTTTTTAAACTTGCCTTTGGAATTCTTCGCCCCCCCGACCTGCTCATCAGCGCTCCTTGAGGCTAATTCATCAGGAACTGGGACTGCAGCCATCTCTGGGCTCTTTATTGCTTCTCCAGGGCTCGGACCTCCTGTTGAAGTTTCACACAAACTTCTCAGCACCTCCCAGGCAGCCCTTGCTGACTTTACACCCTCCAAGTGAGGTTTCAGCGATGCGTGTACGCATGCTTTCAGCATGCCAAGCTCTCTTTGCATTCTCTGCTGGCTATCTTCAGGCAACGCAGCCTCAAAGCTTGCAACGTCTGTCCCATCCGCTCCTGGACTGAGGGGTAGTGGCTCTTTCTGGCTTGCATTCCAAAGCCCAGTAACCAAAAACCAAGCCCTCACTCTTCTGGACCAGGTTGCCCAACTTTTTAAAGTGAGCTTTTCAAACGGAATGTCCTCAAGGACCTGGCTGTCTGCCATTTTCTTCCCGGGGCCCCAAGCTTACTCACGTAACAGCTTTTCCAGCACCCGTCTTCTCAGCTGCTCTCAGCTCTCAGCTCCCAGCTCCTCTGCCTCTCAGCATCAGGCAAAAATCAGCGTCTCAGCCAGCTGCTTTGCCTCCGAACGCAGACCTCCGCTTTCGGTAGCGACGTCCAGCTAACCCAGCTGACTTCAAAGCACACTTCGCAACAGTTTTATAACGGTAACTGGGCCCATAACCTGTTAGATGTTTAAGCTTAACTAATTGGTTTACGACCCCAATTAGCTGCAGTTTATAGCGGTCCGGCACGCTCCTCAGCCCAGCTGCGCCGATCTGCGTCTCTCCGGTTTCGCCTTGCAGAGTAAAAACACAGCGGAAAAAACTGTTGCTTCAGATCCATGCAAACACACGAAGCGTTAGTGTGTTTATTTATTTATCAGTCCTTTATTGCAGCAGAATATTTACAACTCAGCATTTCTCAGATAAACTCTCCCGGACTTCTAGCACTCATGGCTAATGGCTGCTGTCTCTCTCGAAGACACACAGACAAGTAAGGAAAAACTCCTCCCACCTTCCAAAACTGACGTCAGAATGTGAGGCGTCACTCAGAACATCTTAACCCTGTAAGTTCTGAATCCCAACAGTTCACTGGGGGGGGGCTTTTGGCTAGTCACTGTCTCTTAGCCCATCCTTCCTCACCAGGGTTTAGACTCTCCCCGAGCACAGATTTTTTTGTCTCTCCCCCCCCTCCAAGCAGAGCATTTCTTATAAAACGAAAGGTGAGTGGAGTGACAACAATTCCTTTTGCTGACCAGTGTCTTCTGCCTGTTGATCATGTTTACCCAGCATCAGTTGACCTAGATGAACAGGTGGTGCAGTTCTGTTGGAGGCAGATTTTCATATCCTTGCCCTGGTGGTCCAGTCCACACATTAAGGAGCCACGTAGCTAGCTGAGATTCCTGCTTTGCAGGGGGTTGGACTAGATAACCCTTGGGCCCTTTTCCACAATTCAAGAAAAAGAAAATATGCATGGGAAAGAGGGTCAGAGAGAAGGGGAATCACAGGGGTGTAGAGACGGACGGAGGGCAGACAAAAGCAAGAAGGACTGAGATGGAAAGCAGAGGTTTGAATCCAAGGCATTTTTTCATTCAATGATGTTAAAATCATTTTTAAGCTGCTTTATATTTAAAAATAACACACTTAAGGAGTGCAAAAGGACAATGTGCTGCTGCTGTGAAGCATGTATGAAAAATACAGAAAGTAGGCAAACTCTTCAGAATAACCCTGTCAAGAATTCCTGTGTTCATCAGAATGTCATCATAGCCCTTTCTAGATGCTCCTGCATGTCCTTCCTTCAAGACCACCATTTCCTAAATGCTGCCTGTCCATCAGGTATGCCTAAATCTAATAACTGTTGCCTCTCCATTTGTCTCATACTAACTCCCACTGGAAACTTAAAAAGACAAGGTGAATGGTCCCCATGCCAATTTCTATTGCACTGCGAAGAAACTAGTCTTCAGCAAGCACAGCTAATGCTCACCGGCTTGGTCACAGGGCTCAATACAAGTGAAGTTTCTGTTCAGTGGATTAATAATAATAACAATAATAATAGTAATAATAATAATAATTTATACCCCACCCATCAGGCTGGGCTTCCCCAGCCATTCTGGGCATTTCCCAACAGAATTAAAAGTACAATAAAACATCAAACATTAAAAACCTCCTTAAACAGGGATGCCTGCAAATGTCTTCAAAAAGTCAGATAGTTGTTTATTTCCTTGACATCTGAATGGAGGGCATTCCACAGGGCGGGCGCCACTACTGAGAAGGCCCTCTGTCTAGTTCCCTCATTGTGGGTCAGCATGTGAACACCCAAGTATTGAAGGACAGCAGCAAGGTTTCCCTCTTGGCCTTCAGCCAGGTGATAGTTTCCTACTCTGACTGAATCAATGACACCATGAAGCTCACCCAGAAGCCTGAGGAGAAATCCCAGAGTTAAACAAGAAAGTGGTGGTGCCGACTGCAGAGAGAACCAATTCCTTGCAAGTGCAGAACGTACCTGTCAGGGAACTGCCATTGGAGCCAGAGGGGGAGAGAGGGCTCCAGAGGGATTCGGGGAGAGCATCCCAGGGTGGGGAGAAGCAGCCCATCTTCTGGGGAAGGAAATCAGCGTAGCACCAGTGGAGAAGGGGGGCAGATGGGAGAATCGGCAAGGCGGTCCCATGACTCCTCGCCGGGGACCAGCAGGGAGAGCACGGGTCCTCCGCTGCCCACACCCTCCTTGCGCAGAAGGCTTCCGCGCAGGGAGAGTATGCGGAGACTAGGCGTCAAAGAGCTTCTTTGCTGGAAGAAGTTCAAGAAACGCCCACTGACGGATTCTGCCAGCGATTGAGACAGCCACGGGCGAGTGGCTGTCCAGACAGAAAAGGTTCACTCAGGCAACCCAGCCAGGTGTGGTGCCGGTTTACGCACAAGCAACTCCTAGAACCATCACAGTACCTTACATAGCCCTGGTAAAAGTGCCAGTTCCACATACTGTGTAGGGATGTTGTACATGAATAAGGGGCTCAGACAAACATTAGCCAATCACTGCTCCCTCAACACAAGGCAGCAGAAAATTAAGGTCACAATGTTCCTTCTCCATTTTGTGATTTCTGCATCTTATCCTCTAAAGAAGATAAGGGGAAAAGACATATATATTTTGTTTTCTCATGTTGTACATTTAAGTTCTGAACTGCCTGTGATCTGCTAATGATGGGTGATATACAAATTAAATAATAACAATAGGCGAACTTCCCCATAGCTATTAGGAATTCCTACAAATCCTAATTACACTCAAGTTTCTGGAAGGACTTTCTGAGAACCTCACAGAATAGCCTCTTCTTGGATTGTCTGGGAGGAGCTACTGATGGGAAACATATCTCACCAAAGTCTCCCAGGATGCAATATAAGCAGGCCTGGTGGCCCACAGGCCATTCACACTGAATCCTAAAATGTGGGCCAAGATCTTCTTACCATTTGTGGGACTCGTTTGCGGGGCCAGCCTGCCTCTGACTTCTTCCCAGGCTGATACAGGTGAGTTTGCTTCTCTTTCCTTCCTCTTTGCAGCCTTCTCATGCATGTACATGAAATCTGGGCATCTGGAACCACCCTTAGAAACAGAGCAATAACAACCCTTGGATTCTCTTCCTCCAACTTTTCTGCTTATTTGCCAGCAGTAAACAGGATAGTCATTCCAAAGGGACAGATCCCATGGTTCCAAAACAAATACCCTTTTATTAACATTTGTAAGTGCCTGTTTCTGTGTGCTGCGATCTTTGTAAGTTTAGGGGACAGAAGAGACATTCTTCTGATAGGGGCAAAGAAGGCAGGGCTCTCACAAACTATGTAGCTGAAATTATTTAGCTGAGATTCCTGCATTACAGAGGGAGGTTCTATCAGGGAGGTTCTATCTATACAGGGAGCACAGCTATCATCAAGCCTTGATTGAAGAACCGGTACACTCCTTCTACCTGGCATAGTCTTCCTCTTCCACCGAGCGTGCAGCTTAGGGAGGGATGCACATGAAACAGGGGGACACCTGCCTAGCCAGCCAGGTCAGTCAGATCAGCCCTGGCGATCAATGGGGTGACAGATGTCTCAGTCGGATCACCCTCACGTCCGTCTTGAGACGTCTCCTGGGGCTCCCAAGTTCAATCATGTATGAGACAATGTGTGCAGAACTAGGAATACACACGATGGAATATTGGGTGTGGGCTAGCACCATAAAATACTGGTTGCATTTCCATTTTGTTGCCAGCCTTTGAGTCTACTCTCTGACCTACTTACGGACTCTGATAAATCCAGAAGTTCAAACTCTTACATAGGAAAATCAGATCTATTGGTATTCAAATCAGATTTTGAAACCCTTGTATAATTTGAGTGAGCAATATATTTATTGCAATAGTCAAAACAGATTAAGGTACGTTGGGGGGAAACAACGTCAAGTCAGGTGTAAATAAAATTTGCTCCCCCGAGATAACAGGGTCACATTTCTCAAAAATAATAATTTCCCCCGATATAACAGGGTCACATTTCTCAAAAATAATAATTTCCCCCGAGATAACAGGGTCACATTTCTGAAAAATAATAATTTCTGTCCAACTCAGGCCCTTTATCTTAGCCTGACGGAATGTTTTTCCTTCAACTTTTGTCAAGGGCAGATTTTTAAACATCCCCAGAAATGATAGACATTGTGGATGTTCTTTGAATGTGTCGGACACTGTAGAACATATCCTTTTCTACTGTGCATTTTACAACCTGCTACGCAAACTCATGCTACCTCCCCCTTTTGGGGTGGTCTAACATCACGGCACAATGAAAATATCCGATTCTATCTGTCTGACATTAACCCGGAATTAACTGCAAGGGGGGCTGAGGTTTTGTTAATAGGATCTCTTGGAGTGCTAAATGGCACTATTTAGCAGGAAGAAATCCCAATGAAATTCCTCATCATTATATATTTTACATGGCTTTTTATTTGTATATATTTTAAATGTTTTAGGATGCCCTATATTTGTAATGCCTAGAAAAGTTTTGATGAAGTAAGTAAGTAAGCATTACAGGGGGTTGGACTAGATGATTATTGGGGTCCCTTCCAATTCTGGAATTCTATGATTCCACGAAAAGAGAATATGCATAGGAAAGAGGGTCAGAGAGAAGGAAAATCACAGGGGCGTAGAGAAGAACAGATGGCAGACAAAAGCAAGACTGGAAGGACGGAGATGAAAAGCAGAGGTTTCTAAGCTGCTGAAATCTTAAATAGTGCACTAAGCAACATAAAAACTGTAAAGCAATATCACAAAAACCATAAAAACAGTAATATAAAGTCATTAAAAAACCAGGAATTTCATCTGTCTGTCTGTCTATCTATTTTGTTCCCTTAGGTGCAATATTGGTGTGCACTATCTCTGGCTTTGTCCCCCTAGACATGACGATTACGTGGGAGAAAGGTGGCCAATCAGATAACACCTCTGACATCATAAGTGCAAGCACTGATAGCACAGCACACTTCAGCCTTAAACCACTAGACGATTCAGAGGAGGACCTCTACGTCTGTCGAGTATCCCTCCCTGAGACTGAAACAAAAGTCAATGAACCAGAAGGTAAAAATTCTCGACACAGTTGGGACTTAGTTTTCCTTTGAAAAGCACGGTTTGGGAGCGGGATAATTGTTTCCTGATTGCTTAAGATCCTCTCAAGGACTGACCATTTTAAGACTGCTTCCTCCTTAATTCAGAAATTTATTTCTGCTTTCCATTACAGCCTGTTGAGATAAGACTTTCCCCACCAGTTGCCATGATACCAGTGCTAGTATTGACGAAAGACACAACTTGAAACTGCAATCAGTCCGGTGGAGGTCTGAACAGTAATTCTCCTCTTATCTCTTATCAGTCCCTGAGTCCCAAACAAAAGTCAATGAACCTGAAGGTATAAACTCTCGACACAGTTGGGACTTAGTTTTCCTTTGAAAAGCATGGTTTGGGAGCAGGATGATTGTTTCCAGGAGCAACTGTGCAGAGATGGTATCATTGGATATGGGACGTTTTTAGCTATCCTTGGTTTCAAACCCAGCCTATACACCAAAACCTTCTCTGGGAAGGCTGGGGTGCTTTTTGTGCTGGGCGCTTTCTTTATATATGTTGGGGGAAGGAGATTCCTGGAATCTCCACTATCCCACCGTGTCCTCATCCAGCTCAACGAAGCCCCATGTATGTGCCACAGATCTTCCTACTCAGGTCCACATGCACAAGAACTTCAGTTAAATCCCCTTTGCTCCTTAAAGCTTTCATTAAGGATTTACACCCCTCTATCTACAGATTAAAAATGTTTGTCAGAGAATGCAGCAGAAAATAATCAGCACTAAATGGTGTCATAAATGTTGTCCATCAAGTATGTCTAAAATTAATAGCTGTTGCCTCTCCCTTTCTCTCATACTTTCCTCACCCCAAAACTTAAAAAGACAAAGGGAACGGTCTCCATGAGAACCTCTATCGCGCCAACCATAAAGAAAGCAGCCTTCAGCGAGTACAGACAATCCTCACCGGCATGGTCATTGGGCTCAATGCAAGTGAAGTTTCTGTCCAGTGGGTGAAGAATGCCCTCCTTGAAGGTCGCCATGTGAATCCCCGATTATTGAAGGGCAGCATCAAGGATTCCCTCTTGGTCTTCAGCCAGGTGGTAGTCCCCTACTCTGACTGGAACATCGGCACTTCATACTAATGTATGTTTACCCGCACAGTAGGCACCGTGGAGCCCACCCAGAGGCCTGAGGAGAAAACCCAGGGTGAAAAGTGATGCACACCCCTTTCTCAACCTATCCCAGTTTTCCCTCCCCAGCCTTTCCCAGATTCAATAATATCCATGTAATTAGGTAGCCTAAGGCTGAATAAAAGTGAGCAAACTCGCAGATATCTCTTGATGTGATCACTTGATTGAGGTGGTGGGTGGGTTCTGGAAAGAAGTGGGGAATGGATTAATCTCCCTGCAAAATCATGTTGAAGTTTGATTATTGCAGAAGCAAAGTGTGTTTAGCACATAACCATGAAGTTCACTAGAATGCTTTTGGCTAGTCACTGTCTATCCACATAACCCACCTCACCAGGGGTTTTTGAGGATAAAATGGGGAGGGAGAGTACACTGTATGCATACTCTCCAACATTCCTCATTTGAAAATAAGGACATTTCTCACTCTCCCTCCCTCTGCCATACGATTCTCCTCAATGTCACGTTTTTTATCTGTTGCCCACTCCTGCAAAACATTTCCTATCAGATGAAGGTTCAGACACTTGACCTGGTGGCCCAGTCCACACATTTCAAGACCTCCCTAAATAGCTAATTTAGGGTGTTCTCGAAGCTACCAACATGAGTTTGACCAAACTGCGGGAGGCAGTGGAAGACACACCTGTAAAATACATGGGTATGGCCCAAAACCACTAAAAGACAGCCTCAAAGTAGAATCATACTGCCCAATCTCATTAATAAACCAAGACTACAAGATATTCACATCAATCTTGGCCAACCGCCTAAAAATCTTTGTACACAAGTTAATAGCCCCAGACCAGACTGGCTTTGTCCCTGGCCGCAATATAACAGACCCCATCAGGAAACTACTGAACCTTATCAAACACAGCAAGGCAACTAAACTCCCATTGACAATTATGTCCCTAGACATCCTCAAAGCCTTTGATTGCTTAGAGTGGAAATACATATTAACGGTACTAACTAACATGAACTTCCCAACTTCCTACAAATCCTCAAACAAATATACTCCCAAACCTCAGCAAAATGCAGAACTAACAATATGGATTCTAATACTATAGCTATCCAAAGAGGCATGAAACAAGGATGCCCACTGTCTCCCTTCTTATTTATCCTGCCTCTCGAACCCTTAGCAATCCGAATCCGAGCAGCCACAGACATCAAGGGAGTGGAAATAAAAGGCAGAACCAATAAATTAGGGCTCTTTGCAGACGACCTAATGGTCACAACACCAGACCCCTTGAGCACAGCAACCTCCCTAATCAGAGAACTCAACACATTTGCAATGGTGTCGGGCCTACAGGTAAATTTTACAAAGTCAGAAGCTATGTGCTTCAACACCCCTCCTCACACCCAAAATGAACTCATGAAGGGCAGCAAAATAAAACTTTGCCACACCAAGTTCGGATACCTAGGGGTACAAATAACCAGA
Source organism: Podarcis erhardii (assembly GCF_964252035.2). Classification (NCBI taxonomy): domain Eukaryota; kingdom Metazoa; phylum Chordata; class Lepidosauria; order Squamata; family Lacertidae; genus Podarcis; species Podarcis erhardii. The sequence goes on along the minus strand of NC_138502.1, from coordinate 5,463,725 downwards.
AACCTCAATAAATTGTACCTCCACAACTACAAGCCCCTGGGGCGACAAATTAACAAAGACCTAAAGAGATGGAACAACATGAATTTCACTCTCTCAGACAAAATAGCCATGATCAAAATGATCACCCTCCCAAAACTAACCTACCTATTCCAAACCCTCCCAATCTGGATCCCCCCAACCCAACTCCGCAGTTGGCAGAGAAAACTACAGTCTTTTATCTTCTCACATAAAAAACAGAAATAGGCAAACTACCCCCAACACCATCCCCACTAATCCCCCTGGCGTACCACCCATTATTCCACCATGCAGCACAAAACCTCCAGATAAAAACCTGGCAAACCAAAGGTTTATATCGCCTAATAGACTTTTATAAAAATAACAAACCTTTGTCAACACAAGAAATACAAGACAAACTAGAAGACACCAAATGCCCTGGTTAGCACAACAACAACTACACGCCCTCTTAAACAACCCAACAGTAAAATCAGCAGCAGCTAGGCCCCTGACAACTTTCAAAAACCTCCTCCTAACAACAAATGGAAACGGTAAAGGGATGTTATCCGCAATATACAAAATACTACTCCAAAATTCCACAAACCCCCTAGACACAATCAAAAAACAATGTGAGAATGACATAGGCTATGAGATTAACCCCACTCAATGGATCAGAATGTGGTCTAAACCCCCCTTTAAATCCGTATCAACGAAAAGAAAAGAACTCACTCTGAAACTCACCTACAGGTGGTACCGAACACCAAGAAAATTAGCGCTAATACGCCCAGGAATCTCACCAAAATGCTGGAGAGGGTGCACCTCCACAGGCACATACCTCCACATGTGGTGGGAATGCCCCAAAATCCAACTATTCTGGACAACAGCCATACAAGAAATATGTAAAATAACTAAGCAAGTATTAGACACCACCCCAGAACTGGCCCTTTATCCCGGTATGGCTCCCCTTTATCACATACACAGCCCAACAACACAATGACAATAACACACCAACAGCATATAAATCAGTATGGCTAACCTGATCCAAAACACACACACACACCGCACTCACACACGAAAACAAAGATCACCACAGCCAATCACAAACAAACAACCACACCATAGACCAACCCCAATCTCTCTCACCACCAAAGAAACACAAATGAACAGCAGAGAACCGGCACGAGTAACGCTGACACGAAACCCCAATCTCTCTCACCACCAAAGAAACACAAATGAACAGCAGAGAACCGGCACGAGTAACGCTGACACGAAACCCTACATACATTAAGCAAAATAGGAACATCGCCACCCCACCCCACCCCGACCCCACACATCTTCCCCCCCTCCACCCCTTTCCCCCCCACTAATGTCTCAGCAAATGAAACTGATTTGTAAAAATGTTACATGGAAAAAATACGAGAGACATTACACATACTTCTGTAAAACAAGAAAATCTTTAATAATAAAAAAAAAGAAGTTGTACACCCAAAAAAAAAAAAATAAAGAAGATCAGGGAAGAAGATTATATATTTTGTGTTCTCATGTTGTACTTTTATGTTCTGAACTGCCTGTGATCAGCTAATGAAGAGTAGTATACAAATTAAATAATAACAATTAAATAATCCCAATTACACTCAGGTTTCTGGAAGGACTTTCTGAGAACCTCACAGAATAGCCTCTTCTTGGATTGTCTGGGTGGAGCTACGTGAGTTTGCTTCTCTTTCCTTCCTCTTTGCAGCCTTCTCATGCATGTACCTGACATCTGGGCACCTGCAACCACCCTTAGAAACACTGAGCACCAAACTCAGTTCCAAAAGTCAGCGGAGCACAGCAGAGTATGAACCACACGAACGACAGCTCTGAAGTATAACTTCTTTTATTATCTACAGCTACTGCATAAACTAACTAAAGACTAATCGGAGACGCTGGACTGCATGAGTTACAGCTGCTTGAGCAGTCACCTTATCTATATACAGATAACACTCAGACTCCCACAGGCTGGAGCGGAAGAAGCGATGAGCAAAATCCGCCCCCTCCTTTCTGAAATATTGTCAGCAGGTTCTTGCAATGGGAGGGGTGAAACATCCTCACCTGTGATCTGCTAATGAAAGGTGGTATACAAATTAGAATCATAGGGGAGGCAGCATGGCGGCTGCAGCAGCAGAAAAGAGCTCCTGAAGCCAGCCAGAGTGAAAGGCTCTGTCTGGCCGATTCCCGGGCTCCCAGGTCTGCTGCTGCCAACACTGCCAACGGAGAGGAATCGGGGGTGCCCGGGGCGTCTTTCAAGGGAGCCAAAACACCCCCCCCACGACCCTGATTGAGCCGGAAAGGCACCCGACCCCCCCCCAACAGCCGACAGGAACTCCAAATCCAGGAAGACAGTGGAGCTAACGCAGAGAGGGAGAAAAAGAAAAGGGGGAAGGAAGAAGGGAAAAAAAGAAAGAAAGAAGAAGGAGCCCTAACTTTACCGCTGCTGCCCCCATCGCCCCCATCTCTGCCGACAAAGAAGAGGGGAGGTAGGTGAACACGGGAAGGCAAAGGACGCTGCGAAAAAACACGTGGCTGAGCCGACCGGAGCCTACCCCTCCATGCAAAGCCGCATGACCAAGGAGATCGCAAAAAGGAAGAAACTACCCCCTTCTTTTCTCCTTTTTTCTAAAAAAACAACAACAACCAACAAACAAAATCCTTTTTTTAACCCCTTCCTACCCCTCTCCCCCTTTTTTTTAAAAAAAAAGAAATTCTTTTTTATTCCCCCCCCCCATATACCTACTTTTATCATTTTTCTTTTTAAAAGAGGGGCCACTGCTGCTGCAGCCACCCTTTATTTGAATCTTTATTTTTATTTCTATCTTTCCTACACACTATTTAAAGACACACTTTTCCACACACACACACCCTCAATTTAAACCTCATTTTATTTTCACCTCAAACTCCCCTCTTAAGAATTAAAATGGCAGTACCCAGAAAACAGCCCTGAACCATCACAGGCCATTTCCTGGGACTGCCACTTCGCCCCAGACTTTCCACTCTCTTTTACCTATCCTCTTTTATCTATACTTTACTCATTTTTATTTTCATTTTTAAATAAAAAGCTCTATCTATCTATCTAAAGACAACCCCCCCTTTTTTTTACCTTTAATTCTCATTTTTATCTTTTGCCGGTACATTTTTAATTACTTTTTTACAAATAAAAAATAATAACAATAATTAGGGGGAAATATTATTATTTATTTTTATTTTTTTTTTATTTTTTTAAAAAAAAAAACCCACACATTTTCCCCCCTCTCTTTTTAAAGCCCGTTCTTTTCTATTTGTTGGCTTGTTCTTGAGGGGGGAATCTTTCGCCCCCAGCTACGACCACCACTCTCTTTTAAAACAAAAATTTCCTCTATATCACTGCTATTGTTATTGATACTCTCCCCCTCAACTCCCCCCTTTTATTTTTCTCTCCCTTTTTGCTCTCCCCTCTCTCTCTTCACCCCTCCTCATTTTTTCCCTTTATCCCACCTTTCATTTTCCATCCCCAATTTTTTCTTTCTATCCCTTTTATTTTTTAAAATCAACCCCCCCTTTTTAGCCTGTCCATCAGTTTGTTTTTGAGAGGGGAGCCCTTTCCCCCCACCCCCTCTTTTAAAATAAGACTTTCCCCCATACCATTGCAGCAGCTCACCCTCCCTCCCTCCTCCCCTCTCCCCCTCTCTTTTCTTCTCCTTCCCTCCCCCACCCTTCCCCCTCCTCCTCTCATTTTCTCTCCCTCCTCCCTCTCTCCATCCCCCCCTTCCCCTAAAGGAAACACATACACACATTCATATCACCCTATCATAATTTGCCCCCTCATACTATAGCTAAAACTACTGCTACAATCTAATACCTCTGATATTACTGTACTATCTCTCCTCTCCTTCAACTCTTTTTGTCTCTCTCTCTCTCTTCTCTCTTACTCCAATCTCCCCTCTCCCCCCGCCTCCCCCCTTCTTCTCTCTTTCTTCTTCTTCTTCTTCTTCCCTTTTCTCCCTCCACCCTTTACATATAGCCTATTTGTCTGTCTCTGTTTCTAAGCGCACTCCCAACCCCAATTTCCACCTTAACTGGACTCCAGTACCCCTTTTGGGTATATACAACCCCCTCCTAAACACATATTCCCCCTGGCCCCACCCCTCTAATCTCTTGCATCTCTACCTGCTAACCCCCCTCCCTTTATATGAACTGTCTGTCCGTTAGTCTACCCACCTCTGCTTACCTGCCCTCCCCCCCAGCCTCGGTGGCACCGCTGAGGCAACTACAGAAAACCCAAGAGAAGTTCTTAAAACACAGGCTAGAAGTGACACAAATGACCGCCTAATCCAAACGCTCTGTAAAAGCCACCAGCCAACAAAGCCTGATCAGCTCAACAACCCAACAACACCCAGGAATCACCACTGGCACAACTCCTAACCACCACACGCCCTACCCCAAGTGGACGCCAAGCCAACCTCAAACTAAAACTATCAGGGAGACTGAGATGACACCAACCAGGGAGATGGCAAACAATGCTAAGATGGTAACTCCCCTTCAAGATGATGACCACCCAATAACAAAACGAGATCTGAGGGAAATGGAAGCAAGATTAGAAGAAACACTGAAGGCCACAATGGCTCCCATGCAGGTACTAATCAACAATCTAACCTCCAAAGTGAAAGCTCTAGAGAACAAAAAACAAATGCAAGAAAAAATAATAGAGCAATACCGGGAGGAGAACGCACGTGTGAACAAGAAACTGGATGAACTGGTAAACCAAATGGAAGCAGAACACAGAGAGATGAACATTAAGCAAGCCGACCTTGAAGACCGCAATAGACGTTGTAACATCCGCTTCCGCAACTTTCCTGAAAAGACAGAGGAGAAAAGCCCAGCAGACCTAATTATACGCTGGCTGAAAAACACAATCCCAAGCCTGAAACTTGAGGCAGATGACTTGGAGAGGGCTCACAGAGCCCTAAAACCTATGCCAAAACCCAGCGCCCCCCCAAGAGACATCATTGTATGCTTCACACGCTACAAAAAGAAGGAAGAGATATGGCACCACCTCAGAAACTCAAGCAACCTTCGATATGGAAAAACCCCCATTCTGGCCCTACAGGACCTATCTCAGGATACCCTAAACTGGAGGAAAAGCCTGCGCCCATGCACCCAGCGTCTCCAACAAGCAGTGATCAAATACCGATGGGGCTTCCCCTTCCGCCTCATTGTAACAACCAATACAACACAACACATGGCTACCAACATACCTGAGGCCCTGCAACTACTAAAGAACCTTGAACTCGACCTCCCACCGGAATGGCAACCGACAAACCCACCAAGTGACAGCCCCAACCACGAGGAAACAACAGCAAGCAACTGGACGACGGTACAGAGCAAAAAGAAACAACAGAAGCGGCAGAACAATGCAAACCAATACAGGCAAGCACAACGCTCAGAACCGTCCCGCCGGCCATACGACACAAGAAACCAGACCAAGATTAACCAAACCAATTCATCGCAGATGGACAACCCTACAACAACAACAACCGCAGCTGAATGAAGCAACCAGGAAAAAAAACCCACAAGCCGAAGGACTGGTGATTTCTCCCCCCCCCTTTCCCCCTCCCCCCCAAACATAGATTTAGTTAACACCATCAACATCCCCCCCAGCCCCGCACCCCCACAGAAACCCCCACCCCAACACCAGTCTAGACGACCTCAACCACATTCCCCATCACCCACACCTTCAACATCCTCATACTCCATACTAAGGAAAAACAACTCCAACCTTAATAACACAACCCACAATCAGGCTAAAATCTGATACCCAACCAGCAATATGGTGGCACCAGAGCGTACCAGCACCCACATCCCCACCCCAACACACCAACAATGTTGCTTATAACATTGGCAACATTGCTTACGAACCTTATACCTGACAGCAACGTTACAAAGTCACTTCACACTGTCTCGCTGATCACCCCCTATCGCAGACAACAGGGGGGATGGCCTGTCCTTGAACATGGCCTTCCACACCAGCTGAGACCTAGGACCAACCGGCTAAATGCCAGATGGCCCAAAATACCCCAAACAAACACCTATATGACTACATATAGGAAACTCCCTACAACTTACCCCCTACTCTTTAACCCAAATCTCACTTTAATCCCACTAGCCCCCCACCCACCACACCCTAGGTCAGCGCAACCCCACTGGTTCTTTAAACAACACGAAGAGAGAGACACAAGACAACCCGAACGGGTTGGCAGGGAATCGCCCCACATAATAGAAAAGCAAGATGGCTAACCTAAAAGCAATTACATTAAATGTGAGGGGGCTGGGAAACCCCATCAAAAGAAAACGCATCACCTCATACATAAACACCATGAAACCACACATCACCTTCCTACAAGAAATACACAACCCACCCAAAGGCAGCAAACTCCTGAGCGACCCCCGCTTCAGTCAACAGTGGGTCGCACAAGGCTCAGGGAAAGCTCGTGGTGTAGCCATAATACTCAGTAGAGACCTGAACTTCACTGCCACAACAGTCCTCAAGGACAAAAAAGGCAGATTCATTTTCGCTAAAGGGACACTAGATGGCAAAATCAAACTGACAATCGGCTCCATATATGCCCCAAACACGAAACAATTAGAATTCTTCCAGAAGACACTAAACAAATTCCTCTCCTTCTCTGAAGGGGAAGCAATCCTAGGAGGGGACCTCAATCTAAATATGAAAGGTTTATCCCTGAAAGATATCCACCCCACAACCCCATGGGCAACCTTCCTCCGAAGCAAACCCCCAACAACTAGGAACTCTTACAAGTTACTAAAAATGCTAAAAAACAGGGGTCTCTACGACATTTGGGGTGAGCAAAACCCGGGAGACATCAGCCATACATTCCAATCAGGACGCCATGATACAGTGTCCAGACTGGACAGCATTCTACTCACACAGGGTCTGATCCCCTCAGTGGAATCAACAAACATCGGTAACATTAAAATCACAGATCACGCCCCAGTAGAAGTCATCGTTAAAATAGGAGAAGGAACACAAACCACCCCATCATGGTCCTTCAGTCCCATCCTAACTACAAACAAACAAATTAGAGAGAGTCTCACAAAAACCCTCCAAAACTACTTCAAGGAAAACGATGTAAACAATATAACAACCCCCCTCCTATGGGATGCAATGAAAGCGGTCACCAGAGGAGCTTGCATAAAAGAGAAAACATTCCTTAAAAAACAAACCTCCTCAAAAATTAGCAAAATAGAACAAGACATCACAGCCCTCTCATCACGCTATAAACAAACAGGATCTAAAAAACTCCTCAAACTTATAGAACAAAAAAGGAGAGAACTAGACTCCCTAGAAATTAACAAAACAATGATCAACATTCTATACTCTAAACAACGTTTCTACGAATATGGAGGGAAAAACTCCAGATTACTAGCAAATAGATGTAGGAAAAAAGCACTCAAAACAAGAATACACTGCATCACCAAAAAAGACGGCAACATAACATTCTCCCCCGAAGAAATAACCTCAGAATTTGCAGAATTCTACTCCAACCTATACACCTCCCATAACCCACCAGAGAAGGAAATCAGAACATTTCTAGCAGGACTGACCATGCCTACCCTAACTGATGAGGAACAGGAATTCATGGACAGCCCTATCACCCCAGAGGAAATAGATGCGGTCCTCAAAAACCTGAAACCACACAAAGCCCTAGGCCCAGATGGCTTCACAGCAGAATTCTATAGGAAATTCAAAGAACCCTTGATGCCCTACATGACCCGCCTATTCAACGACATCATAAAAGGGGGCCCCATCCCCAAAACCTGGACCCACTCCAAAATAGTCTCCATCCCAAAACCACTAAAAGACAGCCTCAAAGTAGAATCATACCGCCCAATCTCATTAATAAACCAAGAATACAAGATATTCACATCAATCTTGGCCAACCGCCTAAAAATCTTCCTACACAAGTTAATAGCCCCAGACCAGACTGGTTTTGTCCCTGGCCGCAATATAACAGACCCCATCAGGAAACTACTGAACCTGATCGAACACAGCAAGGCAACCAAACTCCCATTGACAATTATGTCCCTAGACATCCTCAAAGCCTTTGATTGCTTGGAGTGGAAATACATATTAGCAGTACTAACTAACATGAAATTTGGCCCCAACTTCCTACAAATCCTCAAACAAATATACTCCCAAGCCTCAGCAAAATGCAGAACTAACAATATGGATTCTAATACTATAGCTATCCAAAGAGGCACGAAACAAGGATGCCCACTGTCTCCCTTCTTATTTATCCTGCCTCTGGAACCCTTAGCAATCCGCATCCGAGCAGCCACAGACATCAAGGGAGTGGAAATAAAAGGCAGAACCTATAAATTAGGGCTCTTTGCAGATGACCTAATGGTCACAACACCAGACCCCATAAGCACAGCAACCTCCCTAATCAGAGAACTCAACACATTTGCAATGGTGTCGGGCCTACAGGTAAATTTTACAAAGTCAGAAGCTATGTGCTTCAACACCCCTCCTCACACCCAAAAAGAACTCACGAAGGTCACCAAAATAAAACTTTGCCACACCAAGTTCAGATACCTAGGGGTACAAATAACCAGAAACCTCAATAAATTGTACCTCCACAACTACAAGCCCCTGTGGCGACAAATTAACAAAGACCTAAAGAGATGGAATAACATGAATTTCACTCTCTCAGACAAAATAGCCATGATCAAAATGATCACACTCCCAAAACTAACCTACCTATTCCAAACCCTCCCAATCTGGATCCCCTCAACCCAACTTCGCAGTTGGCAGAGAAAACTACACTCTTTCATCTTCTCACATAAAAAACCAAGAATAAGCCCCAAATACCTGCACCTCCCCACCTCAGAAGGAGGATGGGGAATCCCCAACATAGAAGCATATTACAATGCCAACCAAATACGCCATATAATCCCATATATACTAGAAGATGAGACAAAACAATGGGTACACCTAGAGAGGGACACAATTGAAAACACCTGCACCACAACATACCCACTCCTCCCAAACAAACTAAAGAAAATTCCCACAACACTTAACAGGTACACACAGACCATGCTCAAAGCATGGAAAACACAAATAGGCAAACTATCCCCAACCCCATCCCCACTAATCCCCCTGGCGTACCACCCATTATTCTACCATGCAGCACAAAACCTCCAGACAAAAACCTGGCGAACCAAAGGCTTATATCGCCTAATAGACTTTTATAAAAATAACAAACCTTTGTCAACACAAGAAATACAAGACAAACTAGAAGACACCCAAATGACCTGGTTAACACAACACCAACTACATGCCTTCTTAAACAACCCAACAGTAAAATCAGCAGCAACTAGGCCCCTGACAACCTTCGAAAACCTCCTCCTAACAACAAAGGGAAACGGTAAAGGGACGGTATCCGCAATATACAAAATACTACTCCAAAATCCCGCAAATCCCCTAGACACAATCAAAAAACAATGGGAGAATGACATAGGCTATGAGATTAACCCCACTCAATGGACCAGAATGTGGTCTAAACCCCCCTTTAAATCCATATCAACGAAAAGAAAAGAACTCACACTGAAACTCACCTACAGGTGGTACCTAACACCAAGGAAACTAGCGCTAATACACCCAGGAACCTCACCAAAATGCTGGAGAGGGTGCACCTCCACAGGCACATACCTCCACATGTGGTGGGAGTGTCCCAAAATTCAACTATTCTGGACAACAGCCATACAAGAAATATGTAAAATAACTAAGCAAGTAATAGACATCACCCCAGAATTGGCCCTACTAAACATCTTCCAAGACAACAATGCCCATTTACACCACAAAGAACTCATAACCCACCTGCTCTCAGCAGCCAGAAACATCATAACCAGACACTGGAGAGACCTGTCAGGAGTAAGCATGGACCAATGGTACCAAATAGTATGGGAAACAGCCCTACTAGAAAAATTAACTAATAAACTGAAACTGACACGGGGACAAACAGAAGAAGACGCCTTCACCCCGGTATGGCTCCCCTTTATCACATACACAGCCCAACAGGACAATGACAATAATCCACCAACAGCATACAAATCAATATGGCTAACCTGATCCAAAACACCCACCCACCTCACTCACACACGAAAACAAAGATCACCACAGCCAATCACAAGCAAACAATCACACCCTAAGCCAACCCCAACCTCTCTCATCACCAAAGGAACACAAGTGAACAACACAAGCAACGCTGACACCAAACTCTACATACATTAAACATAATAGAAACACCGCCACCCGACCCCACCCCCATCCATCCTCCCTCTCCCCACCCCACCCCCTTTCTTTTTTCTTTCTGTTTTCTTCTCCCCCTAATGCCTCAACAAATGAAACGGATTTGTAAAATGTTACATGGAAGAAGAAGGAAAAAAAAAATACGAGGCACTACACTTCTGTAAAACAAGAAAATCCTTAATAAAAAATTAAAAAAAAAACCAAACAAAACAAAAAAAACAAATTAGAATAATAGAATCATAGAATCATAGAGTTGGAAGAGACCACAAGGGCCATTGAGTCCAACCCCCTGCCAAGCAGGAAACACCATCAGAGCACTCCTGACATATGGTTGTCAAGCCTCTGATTAAAGACCTCCAAAGAAGGAGACTCCACCACACTCCTTGGCAGCAAATTCCACTGTCAAACAGCTCTTACTGTCAGGAAGTTCTTCCTAATGTTTAGGTGGAATCTTCTTTCTTGTAGTTTGGAGCCATTGCTCCGTGTCCGCTTCTCTGGAGCAGCAGAAAACAACCTTTCTCCCTCCTCTATGTGACATCCTTTTATATATTTGAACATGGCTATCATATCACCCCTTAACCTCCTCTTCTCCAGGCTAAACATGCCCAGCTCCCTTAGCCGTTCCTCATAAGGCATCGTTTCCAGGCCTTTGACCATTTTGGTTGCCCTCCTCTGGACACGTTCCAGTTTGTCAGTGTCCTTCTTGAATTGTGCTGCCCAGAACTGGACACAGTACTCCAGGTAAGGTCTGACCAGAGCAGAATACAGTGGCACTATTACTTCCCTTGATCTAGATGCTATACTAGATAAATAGCATTGTTATTAAATAATAACAATAGGCGAACTTCCCCATAGCTATAAGGATTGCCCACAAATCCCAATTACACTCAAGTTTCTGGAAGGACTTTCTGAGAACCTCACAGAATAGCCTCTTCTTGGATTGTCTGGGTGGAGCTACAGATGGGAAACATATCTCACCAGGATGCTATATAAGCAGGCCTGGTGGCCCACATGCCATTCACACTGAATCCTAAAATGTGGGCCAAGATCTTCTTACCATTTGTGGGACTCCTTTGCGGGGCCAGCCTGCCACTGACTTCTTCCCAGGCTGATACAGGTGAGTTTGCTTCTCTTTCCTTCCTCTTTGCAGCTTTCTCATGCATGTACCTGAAATCTGAGCATCTGGAACCACCCTTAGAAACAGAGCAATAACAACCCTTGGATTCTCTTCCTCCAACTTTTCTGCTTATTTGCCAGCAGTAAACGGGATAGTCATTCCAAAGGGATGGATCCCATGGTTCCAAAACAAATACCCTTTTATTAACATTTGTAAGTGCCTGTTTCTGTGTGCTGCGATCTTTGTAAGTTTAGGGGACAGAAGAGACATTCTTCTGATATGGGCAAAGAAGGCAGGGCTCTCACAAACTATGTAGCTGAAATCATTTAGCTGAGATTCCTGCATTACAGGGGGAGGTTCTATCAGGGAGGTTCTATCTATACAGGGAGCACAGCTATCATCAAGCCTTGATTGAAGAATGGTACACTCCTATCTGGGATGGTCTTCCTCTTCCACCGAGTGTGCAGCTTAGGGAGGGACGCATATGAAACAGTGGGACACCTGCCTAGCCAGCCAGGTCAGTCAGATCAGCCCTGGCGATCAATGGGGTGACAGATGTCTCAGTCAGATCACCCTCACGTCCGTCTTGAGACGTCTCCTGGGGCTCCCAAGTTCAATCATGTATGAGACAATGTGAGCAGAACTAGGTATACACACGATGGAATATTGGGTGTGGGCTAGCACTATAAAATACTGGTTGCATTTCCATTTTGTTGCCAGCCTTTGAGTCTACTCTCTGACCTACTTACGGACTCTGATAAATCCAGGCGTTCCAACTCTTACATAGGAAAATCAGGTCTATTGGTATTCAAATCAGATTTTGAAACCCTTGTATAATTTGAGTGAGCAATATATGTATTGCAATAGTCAAAACAGATTAAGGTACATTGGGAGGATACAACATCAAGTCACGTGTAAATATAATTTGCTCTCCCGAGATAACAGGGTCACATTTCTCAAAAATAATAATTTCTGTCCAACTCAGGACCTTTATCTTAGCCCGACTGAATGTTTTTCCTTCAACTTTTGTCAAGGGCAGATTTTTATACATCTCCAGAAATGATAGACATTGTGGATGTTCTTTGAATGTGTCGGACACTGTAGAACATATCCTTTTCTACTGTGCATTTTACAACCTGCTACGCAAACTCATGCTACCTCCCCCTTTTGGGGTGGTCTAACATCACGGCACAATGAAAATATCCGATTCTATCTGTCTGACATTAACCCGGAATTAACTGCAAGGGGGGCTGAGGTTTTGTTAATAGGATCTCTTGGAGTGCTAAATGGCACTATTTAGCAAGAAGAAATCCCAATGAAATTCCTCATCATTATATATTTTACATGGCTGTTTATTTGTATATATTTTAAATGTTTTAGGATGCCCTATATTTCTAATGCCTATAAAAGTTTTGATGAAGTAAGTAAGTAAGCATTACAGGGGCTTGGACTAGATGAGCATTGGGGTCCCTTCCAATTCAAGAATTCTACGATTTCACGAAAAGAGAATATGCATGGGAAAGAGGGTCGGAGAGAAGGAAAATCACAGGGGTGTAGAGAAGAACAGATGGCAGACAAAAGCACGACTGGAAGGACTGAGATGGAAAGCAGAGGTTTCTAAGCTGCTGAAATCTTAAATAGTGCACTAAGCAACATAAAAACTGTAAAGCAATATCAGAAAAACCATAAAAACAGTAATACAAAGTCATTAAAAAACCAGGAATTTCATCTGTCTGTCTGTCTATCTATTTTGTTCCCTTAGGAGCAATATTGGTGTGCATTCTCTCTGGCTTTGTCCCAGTAGGCATGACGATTACGTGGGAGGCAGGTGGCCAATCAGATAACACCTCTGGCATCATAAGTGCACACACTGGTAACACAGCACACCTCAGCCTTAAACCACTAGACGATTCGGAGCTGCACAACTTCGTCTGTCGAGTATCCCTCCCTGAGTCTGAAACAAAAGTCAATGAACCAGAAGGTAAAAATTCTCGACACAGTTGGGACTTAGGTTTCCTTTGAAAAGCATGGTTTGGGAGCGGGATAATTGTTTCCTGATTGCTTAAGATCCTCTCAGGGACTGACCATTTTAAGACTGCTTCCTCCTTAATTCAGAAATTTATTTCTGCTTTCCATTACGGCCTGTTGAGATAAGACTTTCCCCACCAGTTGCCATGATACCAGTGCTAGTATTGATGAAAGACACAACTTGAAATTGCAATCAGTCAGGTGGAGGTCTGAACAGTAATTCTCCTCTTATCTCTTATCAGTCCCTGAGTCCCTAACAAAAGTCAATGAACCTGAAGGTAAAAACTCTTGACACCGTTGGGACTTAGATTTCCTTTGAAAAGCATGGTTTGGGAGCAGGATGATTGTTTCCAGGAGCAACTGTGCAGAGATGGTATCATTGGATATGGGACGTTTTTAGCTATCCTTGGTTTTCAAACCCAGCCTATACACCAAAACCTTCTCTGGGAAGGCTGGGATGCTTTTTGTGCTGGGCGCTTTCTTTATATATGTTGGGGAACGGAGCTGTGTAAATATTCCTGGAATCTCCACTATGCCACCGTGTCCTCATCCAGCTCAAGGAAGCCCCATGTATGTGCCACAGATCTTCCTACTCAGGTCCACATGCACAAGAACTTCAGTTAAATCCCCTTTGCTCCTTAAAGCTTTTATTAAGGATTTACACCCCTCTATCTACAGATTAAAAATGTTTGTCAGAGAATGCAGCAGAAAATAATCAGCACTAAATGGTGTCATAAATGTTGTCCATCAAGTATGTCTAAACTTAATAGCTGTTGCCTCTCCCTTTCTCTCATACTTTCCTCACCCCAAAACTTAAAAAGACAAAGGGAAGGATCTCCATGAGAACCTCTATCGCGCCAACCATAAAGAAAGCAGCCTTCAGCGAGCACAGACAATCCTCACCGGCATGGTCATTGGGCTCAATGCAAGTGAAGTTTCTGTCCAGTGGGTGAAGAATGCCCTCCTTGAAGGTCGCCATGTGAATCCCTGATTATTGAAGGGCAGCATCAAGGATTCCCTCTTGGTCTTCAGCCAGGTGGTAGTCCCCTACTCTGACTGGAACATCGGCACTTCATACTCCTGTATGTTTACCCACACAGCAGGCACCGTGGAGCCCACCCAGAGGCCTGAGGAGAAATCCCAGGGTGAAAAGTGATGCACACCCCTTTCTCAACCTATCCCAGTTTTCCCTCCCCAGCCTATCCCAGATTCAATAATATCCATGTAATTAGGTAGCCTAAGGCTGAATAAAAGTGAGCAAACTTGCAGATATCTCTTGATGTGATCACTTGATTGAGGTGGTGGGTGGGTTCTGGAAAGAAGTGGGGAATGTATTAATCTCCCTCCAAAATCATGTTGAAGTTTGATTATTGTAGAAGCAAAGTGTGTTTAGCACATAACCATGAAGTTCACTAGAATGCTTTTGGCTAGTCACTGTCTATCCACATAACCCACCTCACCAGGGTTTTTTGAGGATAAAATGGGGAGGCAGAGTACACTGTATGCATACTCTCCAACATTCCTCATTTGAAAATAAGGACATTTCTCACTCTCCCTCCCTCTGCCATACGACCCTCCTCAATGTCACTTTTTTATCTGTTGCCCACTGCTGCAAAACATTTCCTATCAGATGAAGGTTCAGACACTTGCCCTGGTGGCCCAGTCCACACATTTCAAGACCTCCCTAAATAGCTAATATAGGGTGTTCTCGAAGCTACCAACATGAGTTTGACCAAACTGCGGGAGGCAGTGGAAGACACACCTGTAAAATACATGGGTATGGCCCAAAACCACTAAAAGACAGCCTCAAAGTAGAATCATACCGCCCAACCTCATTAATAAACCAAGACTACAAGATATTCACATCAATCTTGGCCAACCGCCTAAAAATCTTTGTACACAAGTTAATAGCCCCAGACCAGACTGGCTTTGTCCCTGGCCGCAATATAACAGACCCCATCAGGAAACTACTGAACCTGATCGAACACAGCAAGGCAACTAAACTCCCATTGACAATTAGGGACTTCCGGTCGGCGCCAGCGTTTGATGGCGGTCCTAGCCTCGAGCTCCGAGGCAGGACTGCTCCGTAAGTTCGGGTCTTACCCACTACGGCAAGCGGGGGACCCCTAAAATCACAGGCGCTGAAGCCTGTGAGCAAGGAGATTCGGTGGGCACCTTTGCGCCCCCCCGGCATCGTGAAAGAGCCTTTTTAAAGGCTCCGGAGCGGCATCGGGGTGAGCGCGGTGCTGAGGATCGCTACCCAGCTTACGGAGTGAAGCCGCGTCGCCATTAACGGAGAGCGCCGATTCCTTTCTGAAACTAAAGATTGGCAACAACAATACCCGTGAGTAAGAACGCAAAATTAAAACGGGACTTAAAAATTTAGAAGATTTGGCTGAAAACGGGAAGGCAAAAATTAAGGAAGTCAGCCTCCCGGATCTGCATGATTAACGGAGCAATGAAAAGACTGAGCTGTGTTTAAATGGACTTTCCTTTTAACTCTTATTAAACCAGACATCGAAAGGATCTCCCCCCTGTTGTGCAGGAGAAGGGGGGGAGGAAACAGAATTAATTTAACCTGCAAAAGAAAGGGATAAGGAATAAAAAACCTCTGCTGCTGACACTTCTGGTCAGGCTGCCGGAGCAGCGATCGCCTGAAAAAGGAACTGTCAAGTGAGCTGTCAAAAGACAGTGGCTACAAAATAAGACTTATTTGAAACATATTAACGGGACTTTGGTGGATTACAATTTTAACAGTAAAGTGCTACAAATTAAAGACTCTTAGTGGGACTTTTGCCTTTGGACTTTCTGTTTCTTTGTTGTGGGTGCCTTTGGATGGTTACAATTTCCTCCTCTAGAGGGCTTTAGTTGTATTACGGTGTATCCAGCGGGATTTTCCACTTGCAACTTTCCTGTGTGAATGACCTTGAGTTATGAGCAACCCGCCAGAAGAGATTTCAACAAGAAGTAAAACAAAGCAGGCTCAAAAACAAGCTCAAAAAAGAGGCTCTTTATCAGGAGCAGCAGCTGCACAAGAAAAAATAACAGCAGCATCAATGGAGTCAATGACACAGGCTCTGCTCAAAATAAATCAGTCATTAGAAGTACTCACCAAGCAATCTGCAGAACTTACTAAACAGTCTACAGAGAACTCTAAGAAACTGACGGAGTTGACAACAAGACTAGACCTGAACACAACAACAATCTCATCTAATACAGATTCTATAAACCGTTTGGTTCAAGAGTCTACGGAAACAAGGAGAATAGCTGAGAGTGCTAGGTCTACTGCCGAAGAAACCAAAGGAAAATTTGCGCCTATTGCAAAAAAAGTACATGAACATGATACAGCATTAGCCCTACTAGAACTGGAAAGGAAAAGCAAGAACCTGAAATTAAGACTGGTTCCAGAAGAGGAAGAGGACAAGCTTGGGGAATTCCTCACAGATAAATTTCAAGACTTTTGGAATGATGAGTTAGATGGAGAAGAAGATGAATTTGTGATAACCTCAGCCTTTCGGATTGGCAGAAAGCAAGGGAAGAAGCCAAGAGACTGTTTAATTACCCTGGGATCAAAGGAACAAAGAGACAAAATACTAAACCTACATTTCCAGAAGGCCTTGGTCATTAAAAATTCTCAGATCCAGATTTTCAAGGATATTCCTAAATATTTTTTGGAGGTTAGATCTCAATTTAAAGAATTAGTTGATCTACTTAAACAGAATAATATCCCATTCAGGTGGGAATTTCCACAAGGGCTGTCCTTTAACTTTAAAGGGAAGAAAATTAAAATAAAAACAAACCAGGATAAAGAACTCTTTTTGGAAAGAAATCAAGAGGATCTTCAGAAAGGAACTGTTAGTGAGGGGGAAGTACCGGACATTTCAAATCTATCATTTGGACTGAACCGAGCACCGACCGAGGAGGAACAACAACTTGGTGCAGTCGGTGGAAGAGCTACCCAGTAACAAAAATGTCTCTGCAACTCTTCAGCTGGAACTGTAATGGTTTGAACCACCCTCGAAAAAGGGGCCAAGTATTTCATCTATTAAAGAAGGAACATCTAGATGTAATCTGTCTACAAGAAACTCACATTGCCAGGATACATAGAAAACTTTTAACAAATAAGAGATTAGGACAAGAATTTATCTCATCAGATAGAGTTAAGAAAAGAGGAGTTGTGATCTATGTCAAGGAAAAATTTGAACCAAAACTGATCTTTAAGGATGACCAAGGAAGATACCTGGCAGTGGAAATTCAAATTTATGGAGAAAAGATTTTGATTGTTGGAGTTTATGCACCAAATGAGGGGAAGGCTGAATTCTTCAAGAAGTTGCACGAGACTTTAATGGACTTTTTGGATTTTAAAATTATAATGATGGGTGATATGAATGGAGTCGTCTCCACAAACATGGACAAGGCCCAAAGACAAACAATATCTAATGATGGAAGACTACCAAAGACATTCTTTGAACTGACTGACACTATGGACCTGATTGACATTTGGAGAACTAGGAACCCTCTGGAAAGGGAGGGGACCTTCTTCTCTGAAGCAAAAATGACATGGACTAGAATTGATCAAATATGGACTTCTAGTAATCTGGCATCAAAAGTTAAAAAAATAGAAATCTGCCCAAAGACCTGTTCTGACCACAATGCTGTCAAGATGGAAATGAAACTGACAACAGCTGGAACCTTTAGATGGAGAATGAATGACACCCTCTTTGGAGATGAGGAAATTTGCAAAAAGGCCCAAAAAACACTTAAAGATTACTTCGAGATTAACATGAGATCAGACACCAAAAAAAGAGTTATTTGGGACGCAAGTAAAGCCGTGATGCGTGGCTTCCTAATACAACAGAATTCAATAAAGAGGAAAAAACAGAATGAGAAGAAAGAGAAAATTTGGAATCTAATAAAAGAAGGGGAGAAGAAATTGAGATCTAAGCCAAAATCTCAAGAGATATTAAGAGAAATAAAATTCTATCAAACACAATATATGGAATTGATGAATCAGGAAATAGAATGGAAAATTAAACAAATGAGACAAAAGACTTTTGAGTCCGCAGATAAATGCGGGAAGCTACTGTCTTGGCAATTGAAAAAGAGGCAAAAATTGAATACAGTGACATCACTCGAAGTAGATGGGAAGTCTATTAATAAACCAAATGAGATAAGTAATTGTTTTCAAAGTTTCTTCAAGAAATTATACAAACAAGGGCCAAAAAACGAACAGGAGATAGAAGAATTTATTGGAAAATACGGTTTACCAAAAATCTCTGAAAATAATAGAAGGAGTTTGAATGAGAAAATTACAGATCAAGAAATAGAGAGCGCCATTCAGGATATGCAGCTGGGAAAATCACCAGGACCAGATGGACTAACCGCGAGATACTATAAAGTACTGAAGGATTGGTTAATACAACCATTGAAAGAAGTTTGCACTCAAATTTTGGAAGGGAAAAAGGCTCCCGAATCGTGGAAGGAAGCATTCATCTCACTTATACCGAAGACAGAAACTGAGAAACATCAAGTTAAGAATTACCGCCCTATATCACTCTTGAATGTGGATTATAAAATCTTTGCAGACATTTTAGCAAAAAGATTCAAAAAAGTTTTGTTAGAGGAGATTCACAGGGACCAAACTGGCTTTCTACCAGGCAGGCAATTGTCAGACAATGTGAGGAATATTATAGACATTTTAGAACTTCTGGAAACTGACATAAATAGAAAAGCTGTTTTGATTTTTGTGGATGCAGAGAAAGCCTTTGACAACATTTGTTGGAGCTTTATGAAGAGGAATCTCCAAGGGATGGGGGTAGGCAAGAACTTTGAAAATGGTATAAGTGCAATTTACTCTGAGCAAAAGGCCAAACTAATTGTAAATGGTATGGTTATGGACGAAATTCCAATAGAGAAAGGGACACGACAGGGATGCCCAATTTCCCCTCTATTGTTTATATCGGTACTGGAGGTTTTCCTAAATATGATTAGAAGAGACCAGCTGGTTAAAGGTATACAGGTCGGAACTAAACATTATAAGCTAAGAGCATTTGCAGATGATCTAGTCTTGACATTACAACAGCCAGAAACCAGTACAAAAAGAGTTCTGGAACTTATTGAAATATTTGGTCAGGTAGCAGGATTTAAATTAAATAAACATAAGACAAAGGTGTTGGAAAAAAATCTTACGGTGGGGGAAAAAGATAGTTTTCAAAGAGAAACTGGTTTGGAAATTACTAAAAAGGTAAAATATCTGGGGGTGAATTTAACATCTAAGAATGTGAACCTATTTAAAGACAATTATGAGAAATGCTGGGCCGAAGTGAAGAAAGATTTCGATATATGGTCAAGATTGAGACTTTCCTTGTTAGGCCGAATTGCTGTTATCAAGATGAATGTATTGCCGAGATTGTTGTTTCTGTTCCAGACATTGCAAATTCTAGATAAGATGGACTGTTTCAAGAAGTGGCAGAAAGACATATCTAAATTTGTCTGGCAGGGCAAAAAACCCAGAATAAAATTTAAGATTTTGACTGATGCAAAGGATAGACGGGGCTTTGCCCTGCCGGACTTAAAACTTTATTATGAAGCAGCAGCTTTTTGCTGGCTGAAACCATGGCTACTTCTTGAGAATACAGACATTCTGGACCTGGAAGGTTATGATAATAGTTTTGGTTGTCATTCATATTTATGGTATGATAAGGTAAAGGTACATAGAAATTTTAAAAACCATATTGTTAGGAAAGCATTGTATAATGTATGGAATCGATATAAAGATTTGCTTGAAAGTAAAACCCCCAGGTGGTTGTCACCAATGGAAGCCAAGGCGGTAAAAAGACTGAACATGGATACAGATTGGCCAAAATATTGTGAAATTATAGAATATGATGGTGAAAAGTTGAAACTACAGAGTTTTGAGAAATTGAAACCTAAAGTCCGAGATTGGTTACATTATTTCCAGATCAATGAAACTTTTAAGCAGGACAGAAAACTAGGATTTCAGAAGGAGAGGTCAAAGTTAGAAACAGAATTGCTAGAACCCAATACTAAGAATTTGTCTAGAATGTATAATCTGCTGCTAAAATGGAATACACAGGATGAAACGGTTAAATCAGCCATGATTAAGTGGGCACAGGATATTGGTCATGATATTATGTTTGCTGACTGGGAGCAGTTATGGACCACAGGTATTAAATTTACGGCATGCAGTGCCCTGAAAGAGAACATAATGAAAATGATCTATAGGTGGTACATGACCCCAGTCAAGCTTGCAAAGATATATCATTTGCCCAATAACAATTGTTGGAAGTGTAATGAATGTGAAGGAACTTTTTATCACCTTTGGTGGACCTGCCCAAAGATTAAGGCCTACTGGGAAATGATCTATAATGAAATTAAGAAAATCCTTAAGTGGACATTTGTAAAGAAACCGGAGGCTTTTCTCCTGGGCATGGTCGGCCAATTGGTACCAAAGAAAGATAGGACCTTTTTTATGTATGCAACAACAGCAGCAAGAATCCTTTTGGCGAAGTATTGGAAGACTAAAGAATTACCTACTCTGGAAGAATGGCAGACCAAGGTGACTGAATTTATGGGACTGGCAGAGATGACCGGCAGAATCCGTGACCAGAGGAAAGAGACAGTGGAGGAGGACTGGAAAAAATTTAAAATCTATCTTAAAAATTGTTGTAAAATTTCGGAATGTTAAGATGTCAAGGGATTGGATACAAAGAATTACAGCTATAAATTGAAATTTATAAAATAGAATTTTTTTTTTTAAAGAGAATTAAATATAAAAATGGGATGAAGAATTGCTAAAAATTTTAAAATATGGATGCAGTGAAGGGGAGGTTTGGGGAAGTCGTGTTATGTTTATTTGTTTTTTGTTTATGTTGTAAAATCAATAAAAATTATTTTTTAAAAAAAATAAAATAAAATAAACTCCCATTGACAATTATGTCCCTAGACATCCTCAAAGCCTTTGATTGCTTAGAGTGGAAATACATATTAGCAGTACTAACTAACATGACATTTGGCCCCTACTTCCTACAAATCCTCAAACAAATATACTCCCAAACCTCAGCAAAATGCAGAACTAACAATATGGATTCTAATACTATAGCTATCCAAAGAGGCATGAAACAAGGATGCCCACTGTCTCCCTTCTTATTTATCCTGCCTCTGGAACCCTTAGCAATCCGAATCCAAGCAGCCACAGACATCAAGGGAGTGGAAATAAAAGGCAGAACCTATAAATTAGGGCTCCTTGCAGACGACCTAATGGTCACAACACCAGACCCCTTAAGCACAGCAACCTCCCTAATCAGAGAACTCAACACATTTGCAATGGTGTCGGGCCTACAGGTAAATTTTACAAAGTCAGAAGCTATGTGCTTCAACACCCCTCCTCACACCCAAAATGAACTCACGAAGCTCACCAAAATAAAACTTTGCCACACCAAGTTCGGATACCTAGGGGTACAAATAACCAGAAACCTCAATAAATTGTACCTCCACAACTACAAGCCCCTGTGGCGACAAATTAACAAAGACCTAAAGAGATGGAACAACATGAATTTCACTCTCTCAGACAAAATAGCCATGATCAAAATGATCACCCTCCCAAAACTAACCTACCTATTCCAAACCCTCCCAATCTGGATCCCCCCAACCCAACTCCGCAGTTGGCAGAGAAAACTACACTCTTTTATCTTCTCACATAAAAAACAGAAATAGGCAAACTACCCCCAACCCCATCCCCACCAATCTCCCTGGCGTACCACCCATTATTCCACCATGCAGCACAAAACCTCCAGATAAAAACCTGGCAAACCAAAGGTTTATATCGCCTAATAGACTTTTATAAAAATAACAAACCTTTGTCAACACAAGAAATACAAGACAAACTAGAAGACACCCAAATGCCCTGGTTAGCACAACAACAACTACACGCCCTCTTAAACAACCCAACAGTAAAATCAGCAGCAACTAGGCCCCTGACAACCTTCGAAAACCTCCTCCTAACAACAAAGGGAAACGGTAAAGGGATGGTATCCGCAATATACAAAATACTACTCCAAAGTCCCACAAACCCCCTAGACGCAATCAAAAAGCAATGGGAGAATGACATAGGCTATGAGATTAACCCCACTCAATGGATCAGAATGTGGTCTAAACCCCCCTTTAAATCCATATCAACGAAAAGAAAAGAACTCACTCTGAAACTCACCTACAGGTGGTACCGAACACCAAGAAAACTAGCGCTAATACGCCCAGGAACCTCACCAAAATGCTGGAGAGGGTGCACCTCCACAGGCACATACCTCCACATGTGGTGGGAGTGCCCCAAAAGCCAACTATTCTGGACAAGAGCCATACAAGAAATATGTAAAATAACTAAGCAAGTATTAGACACCACCCCAGAACTGGCCCTACTAAACATCTTCCAAGACAACAGTGCCCATTTACACCACAAAGAACTCATAACCCACCTACTTTCAGCAGCCAGAAACACCATAACCAGACACTGGAGAGACCTGTCAGGAGTAAGCATGGACCAATGGTACCAAATAGTATGGGAAACAGCCTTACTAGAAAAAATAACCAATAAACTGAAACTGACACGGGGACAAGCAGAAGAAGATGCCTTTATCCCAGTGTGGCTCCCCTTTATCACATACACAGCCCAACAAGACAATGACAAATCCACAAAAAGGGGCAGCCCCAGCTCGCCCCTTTTTCTCTCCTTTAGCAGCAGCGGTTCCCACCCACCCACCCTCTAGGTTTGCATTGGACTTTGCTATGGGCTTCGGCTGGTCGCCGCAAGGGGCCTGGTAGGAATTTTTCCATTTGGCTAATTGGCTGTATTTGGAAGCCACTTGGTTTTTTCGCCTACCTCGTAGCAAACGTCACAACTCTCTCCGTTTTGGCGGTTAGGCATTGGCAGGGGATTTAATATGCAAATGGGTCGGGGGGAGGAACGCCATCACCTCCCCCAAATGCTGAAGGATAGTTCGTTAAAGGACTCCGGGGGGCGTCGCCTCGTCCGAAACCTACGGAGGCTAGGGCCTAAAGCGCGCCCCCGAGCGGTGATCCCTCGGGGAGTACCTACGGATGTGCATCTCGGGGGCTCCCCCTGTCGGTGCTTAACCCTTCACGGTTTTATACCGATAGTCGGTTAGGGCCAATGCCTAAAGCCAATACCGCTCTTACCTGTAATCAATAAAGTTGTGGCCATTTTCGCCCATTAACCTTAATTCTGGTGTCCGGTGTCTTTATTTACTATCTTTGGGGGAAGGGGTGGGTATTGCCACGCAATAACACACCAACAGCATACAAATCAGTATGGCTAACCTGATCCAAAACACACACACACACCGCACTCACACACGAAAACAAAGATCACCACAGCCAATCACAAACAAACAACCACACCATAGACCAACCCCAATCTCTCTCACCACCAAAGAAACACAAATGAACAGCAGAGAACCGGCACGAGTAACGCTGACACGAAACCCTACATACATTAAGCAAAATAGAAACATCGCCACCCGACCCCACCCCAACCCCACACATCTTCCCCCCCTCCACCCCTTTCCCCCCCACTAATGTCTCAACAAATGAAACTGATTTGTAAAAATGTTACATGGAAAAAATACAAGAGACATTACACATACTTCTGTAAAACAAGAAAATCTTTAATAATAAAAAAAAGAAGTTGTACACCCAAAAAAAAAATAAAGAAGATCAGGGAAGAAGATTATATATTTTGTGTTCTCATGTTGTACTTTTATGTTTTGAACTGCCTGTGATCAGCTAATGAAGAGTATTATACAAATTAAATAATAACAATTAAATAATCCCAATTACACTCAGGTTTCTGGAAGGACTTTCTGAGAACCTCACAGAATAGCCTCTTCTTGGATTGTCTGAGTGGAGCTACGTGAGTTTGCTTCTCTTTCCTTCCTCTATGCAGCCTTCTCATGCATGTACCTGAAATCTGGGCATCTGGAACCACCCTTAGAAACCGTGAGCACCAAACTCAGTTCCAAAAGTCAGTGGAGCACAGCAGAGTATGAACCACACGAACGACAGCTCTGAAGTATAACTTCTTTTATTATCTACAGCTACTGCATAAACTAACTAAAGACTAATCGGAGACGCTGGACTGCATGAGTGTTACAGCTGCTTGAGCAGTCACCTTATCTATATACAGATAACACTCAGACTCCCGCAGGCTGGAGCGGAAGAAGCGATGAGCAAAATCCGCCCCCTCCTTTCTGAAATATTGTCAGCAGGTTCTTGCAATGGGAGGGGTGAAACATCCTCACCTGTGATCTGCTAATGAAAGGTGGTATACAAATTAGAATCATAGAATCATAGAATCATAGAGTTGGAAGAGACCACAAGGGCCATTGAGTCCAACCCCCTGCCAAGCAGGAAACACCATCAGAGCACTCCTGACATATGGTTGTCAAGCCTCTGCTTAAAGACCTCCAAAGAAGGAGACTCCACCACACTCCTTGGCAGCAAATTCCACTGTCAAACAGCTCTTACTGTCAGGAAGTTCTTCCTAATGTTTAGGTGGAATCTTCTTTCTTGTAGTTTGGAGCCATTGCTCCGTGTCCGCTTCTCTGGAGCAGCAGAAAACAACCTTTCTCCCTCCTCTATGTGACATCCTTTTATAGATTTGAACATGGCTATCATATCACCCCTTAACCTCCTCTTCTCCAGGCTAAACATGCCCAGCTCCCTTAGCCGTTCCTCATAAGGCATCGTTTCCAGGCCTTTGACCATTTTGGTTGCCCTCCTCTGGACACGTTCCAGTTTGTCAGTGTCCTTCTTGAATTGTGCTGCCCAGAACTGGACACAGTACTCCAGGTAAGGTCTGACCAGAGCAGAATACAGTGGCACTATTACTTCCCTTGATCTAGATGCTATACTAGATAAATAGCATTGTTATTAAATAATAACAATAGGCGAACTTCCCCATAGCTATAAGGATTGCCCACAAATCCCAATTACACTCAAGTTCCTGGAAGGACGTTCCGAGAACCTCACCTAATAGCCTCTTCTTGGATTGTCTGGGAGGAGCTACTGATGGGAAACATATCTCACCAGGATGCTATATAAGCAGGCCTGGTGGCCCACATGCCATTCACACTGAATCCTAAAATGTGGGCCAAGATCTTCTTACCATTTGTGGGACTCCTTTGTGGGGCCAGCCTGCCACTGACTTCTTCCCAGGCTGATACAGGTGAGTTTGCTTCTCTTTCCTTCCTCTTGGCAGCCTTCTCAGGCATGTACCTGAAATCTGGGCATCTGGAACCACCCTTAGAAACAGAGCAATAACAACCCTTGGATTCTCTTCCTCCAACTTTTCTGCTTATTTGCCAGCAGTAAACAGGATAGTCATTCCAAAGGGACAGATCCCATGGTTCCAAAACAAATACCCTTTTATTAACATTTGTAAGTGCCTGTTTCTGTGTGCTGCGATCTTTGTAAGTTTAGGGGACAGAAGAGACATTCTTCTGATGGGGCAAAGAAGGCAGGGCTCTCACAAACTATGTAGCTGAAATCATTTAGCTGAGATTCCTGCATTACAGAGGGAGGTTCTATCAGGGAGGTTCTATCTATACAGGGAGCACAGCTATCATCAAGCCTTGATTGAAAAACCGGTACACTCCTTCTACCTGGCATAGTCTTCCTCTTCCACCGAGCGTGCAGCTTAGGGAGGGACGCACATGAAACATGGGGACACCTGCCTAGCCAGCCAGGTCGGTCAGATCAGCCCTGGCGATCAATGGGGTGACAGATGTCTCAGTCAGATCACCCTCACGTCCGTCTTGAGACGTCTCCTGGGGCTCCCAAGTTCAATCATGTATGAGACAATGTGAGCAGAACTAGGTATACACACGATGGAATATTGGGTGTGGGCTAGCACTATAAAATACTGGTTGCATTTCCATTTTGTTGCCAGCCTTTGAGTCTACTCTCTGACCTACTTACGGACTCTGATAAATCCAGAAGTTTCAGCTCTTACATAGGAACATCAGATCTATTGGTATTCAAATCAGATTTTGAAACCCTTGTATAATTTGAGTGAGCAATATATGTATTGCAATAGTCAAAACAGATTAAGGTACATTGGGAGGATACAACATCAAGTCACGTGTAAATATAATTTGCTCTCCCGAGATAACAGGGTCACATTTCTCAAAAATAATAATTTCTGTCCAACTCAGGACCTTTATCTTAGCCCGACTGAATGTTTTTCCTTCAACTTTTGTCAAGGACAGATTTTTATACATCTCCAGAAATGATAGACATTGTGGATGTTCTTTGTATGTGCCGGACACTGTAGAACATATCCTTTTCTACTGTCCATTTTACAACCTGCTACGCAAACTCATGCTACCTCCCCCTTTTGGGGTGGTCTAACATCACGGCACAATGAAAATATCCGATTCTATATGTCTGACATTAACCTGGAATTAACTGCAAGGGGGGCTGAGGTTTTGTTAATAGGATCTCTTGGAGTGCTAAATGGCACTATTTAGCAGGATAAATTCCAATGAAATTCCTCATCATTATATATTTTACATGGCTCTTTATTTGTATATATTTTAAATGTTTTAGGATGCCCTATATTTGTAATGCCTAGAAAAGTTTTGATGAAGTAAGTAAGCAAGCATTACAGGGGGTTCAACTAGATGAGCATTGGGGTCCCTTCCAATTCTGGAATTCTATGATTCCACGAAAAGAGAATATGCATAGGAAAGAGGGTCAGAGAGAAGGAAAATCACAGGGGCGTAGAGAAGAACAGATGGCAGACAAAAGCAAGACTGGAAGGACGGAGATGAAAAGCAGAGGTTTCTAAGCTGCTGAAATCTTAAATAGTGCACTAAGCAACATAAAAACTGTAAAGCAATATCAGAAAAACCATAAAAACAGTAATATAAAGTCATTAAAAAACCAGGAATTTCATCTGTCTGTCTGTCTATCTATTTTGTTCCCTTAGGTGCAATATTGGTGTGCACTATCTCTGGCTTTGTCCCCCTAGACATGACGATTACGTGGGAGGCAGGTGGCCAATCAGATAACACCTCTGGCATCATAAGTGCACACACTGGTAACACAGCACACCTCAGCCTTAAACCACTAGACGATTCGGAGCTGCACAACTTCATCTGTCGAGTATCCCTCCCTGAGTCTGAAACAAAAGTCAATGAACCTGAAGGTAAAAATTCTCGACACAGTTGGGACTTAGTTTTCCTTTGAAAAGCACGGTTTGGAAGCGGGATAATTGTTTCCTGATTGCTTAAGAACCTCTCAAGGACAGACCATTTCAAGACTGCTTCCTCCTTAATTCAGTAATTTATTTCTGCTTTCCATTATGGCCTGTTGAGATAAGACTTTCCCCAACAGTTGCCATGATATCAGTGCTAGTATTGACGAAAGACACAACTTGAAATTGCAATCAGTCAGGTGGAGGTCTGAACAGTAATTCTCCTCTTATCTCTTATCAGTCCCTGAGTCCCAAACAAAAGTCAATGAACTTGAAGGTATAAACTCTCGACACAGTTGGGACTTAGATTTCCTTTGAAAAGCATGGTTTGGGAGCAGGATGATTGTTTCCAGGAGCAACTGTGCAGAGATGGTATCATTGGATATGGGACGTTTTTAGCTATCCTTGGTTTTCAAACCCAGCCTATACACCAATACCTTCTCTGGGAAGGCTGGGATGCTTTTTGTGCTGGGCGCTTTCTTTATATATGTTGGGGGAAGGAGCTGTGTAAATATTCCTGGAATCTCCACTATCCCACTGTGTCCTCATCCAGGTCAAGGAAGCCCCATGTATGTGCCATAGATCTTCCTACTCAGGTCCACACACACAAGAACTTCAGTTAAATCCCCTTTGCTCCTTAAAGCTTTCATTAAGGATTTACACCCCTCTATCTACAGATTAAAAATGTTTGTCAGAGAATGCAGCAGAAAATAATCAGCACTAAATGGTGTCATAAATGTTGTCCATCAAGTATGTCTAAAATTAATAGCTGTTGCCTCTCCCTTTCTCTCATACTTTCCTCACCCCAAAACTTAAAAAGACAAAGGGAACGGTCCCCATGAGAACCTCTATCGCGCCAACCATAAAGAAAGCAGCCTTCAGCGAGCACAGACAATCCTCACCGGCATGGTCATAGGGCCCAAGGCAAGTGAAGTTTCTGTCCAGTGGGTGAAGAATGCCCTCCTTGAAGGTCGCCATGTTAATCCCCGATTATTGAAGGGCAGCATCAAGGATTCCCTCTTGGTCTTCAGCCAGGTGGTAGTCCCCTACTCTGACTGGAACATCGGCACTTCATACTCCTGTACGTTTACCCGCACAGCAGGCACCGTGGAGCCCACCCAGAGGCCTGAGGAGAAATCCCAGGGTGAAAAGTGATGCACACCCCTTTCTCAACCTATCCCAGTTTTCCCTCCCCAGCCTTTCCCAGATTCAATAATATCCATGTAATTAGGTAGCCTAAGGCTGAATAAAAGTGAGCAAACTCGCAGATATCTCTTGATGTGATCACTTGATTGAGGTGGTGGGTGGGTTCTGGAAAGAAGTGGGGAACGGATTAATCTCCCTGCAAAATCATATTGAAGTTTGATTATTGTAGAAGCAAAGTGTGTGTAGCACATAACCATGAAGTTCACTAGAATGCTTTTGGCTAGTCACTGTCTATCCACATAACCCACCTCACCAGGGTTTTTTGAGGATAAAATGGGGAGGCAGAGTACACTGTATGCATACTCTCCAACATTCCTCATTTGAAAATAAGGACATTTCTCACTCTCCCTCCCTCTGCCATACGATTCTCCTCAATGTCACTTTTTTTATCTGTTGCCCACTGCTGCAAAACATTTCCTATCAGATGAAGGTTCAGACACTTGCCCTGGTGGCCCAGTCCACACATTTCAAGACCTCCCTAAATAGCTAATTTAGGGTGTTCTCGAAGCTACCAACATGAGTTTGACCAAACTGCGGGAGGCAGTGGAAGACACACCTGTAAAATACATGGGTATGGCCCAAAACCACTAAAAGACAGCCTCAAAGTAGAATCATACTGCCCAATCTCATTAATAAACCAAGACTACAAGATATTCACATCAATCTTGGCCAACCGCCTAAAAATCTTTGTACACAAGTTAATAGCCCCAGACCAGACTGGCTTTGTCCCTGGCCGCAATATAACAGACCCCATCAGGAAACTACTGAACCTGATTGAACACAGCAAGGCAACTAAACTCCCATTGACAATTATGTCCCTAAACATCCTCAAAGCCTTTGATTGCTTAGAGTGGAAATACATATTAGCAGTACTAACTAACATGACATTTGGCCCCTACTTCCTACAAATCCTCAAACAAATATACTCCCAAACCTCAGCAAAATGCAGAAAGCCACTTCCGGCCTGCCCAGGAGGTGGGATTGCGGGCTTCATGCCCACCCCCACATGAGCGGGGGCTGGTTTCAGCCCCCGCGAGAACAGGGGAATCCCGGCCAGGTCTGCCCTATTTAGGGCCAGCGCAGAGGGGGCTCGCCCTCTTTTCGCCAGCTAGCCCTCACATTTTCCCACCCTCCCTCCCTTTGGGTATGCTTTAGGTAGGTCTTTGACTTTGCTATGGACTACGGCCTGTCGCCGCAAGGGGCATGGTAGGAATTTTTCACAATTGGCAATTTGTAGCCTTTTGGTTTTTCGCCTACCTCGTAGCAACTCGTCACAACTTTTCGGCATTGGCGGTAGGCATTGGTAAGAAGGGGTTAAGAGGATGTGGGGGGAGGAACGCCATCATCTCCCCCCAGTGAGCGAAGGGTGGTCCGTTAAAGGACTCCGGGGGGCGTGGCCCTGTCCGAAGCCTATGGAGGTGTGGGCCAAAGGCACGCCCCAGAGCGGTGACCTGGGGGAGCTCCTAGTCGACGTGCCTTGGCAGGAGACTCCCCCGATAAAGTGTTAACCCTTCCCCGTGTCTCCAGCAAATGGGCTGGAGCCGGATAGTCGATAGGACCAATGCCTAAGCCAATGCCTCTCATTCCTGAATTCAATAACGTTGTGGCCTAATTCGCCCAATTAACCTTAATTATGGTGTCTCGTGTCTTTATTTATCCTGGTGGGGGGCAGGAACTCGCCAAGCAACTAACAATATGGATTCTAATACTATAGCTATCCAAAGAGGCACGAAACAAGGATGCCCACTGTCTCCCTTCTTATTTATCCTGCCTCTGGAACCCTTAGCAATCCAAATCCAAGCAGCCACAGACATCAAGGGAGTGGAAATAAAAGGCAGAACCTATAAATTAGGGCTCCTTGCAGACAACCTAATGGTCACAACACCAGACCCCTTAAGCACAGCAACCTCCCTAATCAGAGAACTCAACACATTTGCAATGGTGTCGGGCCTACAGGTAAATTTTACAAAGTCAGAAGCTATGTGCTTCAACACCCCTCCTCACACCCAAAATGAACTCACAAAGGTCACCAAAATAAAACTTTGCCACACCAAGTGCGGATACCTAGGGGTACAAATAACCAGAAACCTCAATAAATTGTACCTCCACAACTACAAGCCCCTGTGGCGACAAATTAACAAAGACCTAAAGAGATGGAACAACATGAATTTCACTCTCTCAGACAAAATAGCCATGATCAAAATGATCACCCTCCCAAAACTAACCTACCTATTCCAA
The DNA here is from genome assembly GCF_964252035.2 of Podarcis erhardii. NCBI lineage: Eukaryota > Metazoa > Chordata > Lepidosauria > Squamata > Lacertidae > Podarcis > Podarcis erhardii. Next base: position 5,432,507 of record NC_138502.1, on the reverse strand, counting down.
ACCCTCCCAATCTGGATTCCCCCAACCCAACTCCGCAGTTGGCAGAGAAAACTACACTCTTTTATCTTCTCACATAAAAAACAGAAATAGGCAAACTATCCCCAACCCCATCCCCACCAATCCCCCTGGCGTACCACCCATTTTTCCGCCATGCAGCACAAAACCTCCAGATAAAAACCTGGCAAACCAAAGGTTTATATCGCCTAATAGACTTTTATAAAAATAACAAACCTTTGTCAACACAAGAAATACAAGACAAACTAGAAGACACCAAATGCCCTGGTTAGCACAACAACAACTACACGCCCTCTTAAACAACCCAACAGTAAAATCAGCAGCAACTAGGCCCCTGACAACCTTCGAAAACCTCCTCCTAACAACAAAGGGAAACGGTAAAGGGATGGTATCTGCAATATACAAAATGCTACTCCAAAATCCCACAAACCCCCTAGACGCAATCAAAAAACAATGGGAGAATGACATAGGCTATGAGATTAACCCCACTCAATGGATCAGAATGTGGTCTAAACCCCCCTTTAAATCCATATCAATGAAAAGAAAAGAACTCACTCTGAAACTCACCTACAGGTGGTACCGAACACCAAGAAAACTAGCGCTAATACGCCCAGGAACCTCACCAAAATGCTGGAGAGGGTGCACCTCCACAGGCACATACCTCCACATGTGGTGGGAGTGCCCCAAAAGCCAACTATTCTGGACAACAGCCATACAAGAAATATGTAAAATAACTATAATAATAATAATAATAAATTTTATTTATATCCCGCCCTCCCCAGCCGAAGCCGGGCTCAGGGCGGCTAACAATAATCAAATAATCAAATAATCACACATTCAAAATATTCATTATAAAAATTAAAATCAAATTAGTGGCAACCAATTAAGCAATATTCTGTGCAGGTTGCCAGAGGAGGGAGTCAGGCTGCGCCCTGACCAAAGGCCTGGTGGAACAACTCTGTCTTGCAGGCCCTGCGGAAAGATGTCAGGTCCCGCAGGGCCCTAGTCTCTTGTCTAAGCAAGTATTAGACACCACCCCAGAACTGGCCCTACTAAACATCTTCCAAGACAACAATGCCCATTTACACCACAAAGAACTCATAACCCACCTACTTTCAGCAGCCAGAAACACCATAACCAGACACTGGAGAGACCTGTCAAGAGTAAGCATGGACCAATGGTACCAAATAGTATGGGAAACAGCCTTACTAGAAAAATTAACCAATAAACTGAAACTGACACGGGGACAAGCAGAAGAAGACGCCTTTATCCCAGTATGGCTCCCCTTTATCACATACACAGCCCAACAAGACAATGACAATAACACACCAACAGCATACAAATCAGTATGGCTAACCTGATCCAAAACACACACACACACCGCACTCACACACGAAAACAAAGATCACCACAGCCAATCACAAACAAACAACCACACCATAGACCAACCCCAATCTCTCTCACCACCAAAGAAACACAAATGAACAGCAGAGAACCGGCACGAGTAACGCTGACACGAAACCCTACATACATTAAGCAAAATAGAAACATCGCCACCCGACCCCACCCCAATCCCACACATCTTCCCCCCCTCCACCCCTTTCCCCCCCACTAATGTCTCAACAAATGAAACTGATTTGTAAAAATGTTACATGGAAAAAATACAAGAGACATTACACATACCTCTGTAAAACAAGAAAATCTTTAATAATAATAAAAAGAAGTTGTACACCCAAAAAAATAAAATAAAGAAGATCAGGGAAGAAGATTATATATTTTGTGTTCTCATGTTGTACTTTTATGTTCTGAACTGCCTGTGATCAGCTAATGAAGAGTAGTATACAAATTAAATAATAACAATTAAATAATCCCAATTACACTCAGGTTTCTGGAAGGACTTTCTGAGAACCTCACAGAATAGCCTCTTCTTGGATTGTCTGAGTGGAGCTACGTGAGTTTGCTTCTCTTTCCTTCCTCTTTGCAGCCTTCTCATGCATGTACCTGACATCTGGGCACCTGCAACCACCCTTAGAAACACTGAGCACCAAACTCAGTTCCAAAAGTCAGTGGAGCACAGCAGAGTATGAACCACACGAACGACAGCTCTGAAGTATAACTTCTTTTATTATCTACAGCTACTGCATAAACTAACTAAAGACTAATCGGAGACGCTGGACTGCATGAGTTACAGCTGCTTGAGCAGTCACCTTATCTATATACAGATAACACTCAGACTCCCACAGGCTGGAGCGGAAGAAGCGATGAGCAAAATCCGCCCCCTCCTTTCTGAAATATTGTCAGCAGGTTCTTGCAATGGGAGGGGTGAAACATCCTCACCTGTGATCTGCTAATGAAAGGTGGTATACAAATTAGAATCATAGAATCATAGAATCATAGAGTTGGAAGAGACCACAAGGGCCATCGAGTCCAACCCCCTGCCAAGCAGGAAACACCATCAGAGCACTCCTGACATATGGTTGTCAAGCCTCTGCTTAAAGCCTTCCAAAGAAGGAGACTCCACCACACTCCTTGGCAGCAAATTCCACTGTCAAACAGCTCTTACTGTCAGGAAGTTCTTCCTAATGTTTAGGTGGAATCTTCTTTCTTGTAGTTTGGAGCCATTGCTCCGTGTCCGCTTTACTGGAGCAGCAGAAAACAACCTTTCTCCCTCCTCTATGTGACATCCTTTTATATATTTGAACATGGCTATCATATCACCCCTTAACCTCCTCTTCTCCAGGCTAAACATGCCCAGCTCCCTTAGCCGTTCCTCATAAGGCATCGTTTCCAGGCCTTTGACCATTTTGGTTGCCCTCCTCTGGACACGTTCCAGTTTGTCAGTGTCCTTCTTGAATTGTGGTGCCCAGAACTGGACACAGTACTCCAGGTAAGGTCTGACCAGAGCAGAATACAGTGGCACTATTACTTCCCTTGATCTAGATGCTATACTAGATAAATAGCATTGTTATTAAATAATAATAGGCGAACTTCCCCATAGTTATAAGGATTGCCCACAAATCCCAATTACACTCAAGTTCCTGGAAGGACGTTCCGAGAACCTCACCTAATAGCCTCTTCTTGGATTGTCTGGGTGGAGCTACAGATGGGAAACATATCTCACCAGGATGCTATATAAGCAGGCCTGGTGGCCCACATGCCATTCACACTGAATCCTAAAATGTGGGCCAAGATCTTCTTACCATTTGTGGGACTCCTTTGCGGGGCCAGCCTGCCACTGACTTCTTCCCAGGCTGATACAGGTGAGTTTGCTTCTCTTTCCTTCCTCTTGGCAGCCTTCTCAGGCATGTACCTGAAATCTGGGCATCTGGACCACCCTTAGAAACAGAGCAATAACAACCCTTGGATTCTCTTCCTCCAACTTTTCTGCTTATTTGCCAGCAGTAAACAGGATAGTCATTCCAAAGGGACAGATCCCATGGTTCCAAAACAAATACCCTTTTATTAACATTTGTAAGTGCCTGTTTCTGTGTGCTGCGATCTTTGTAAGTTTAGGGGACAGAAGAGACATTCTTCTGATAGGGGCAAAGAAGGCAGGGCGCTCACAAACTATGTAGCTGAAATTATTTAGCTGAGATTCTTGCATTACAGAGGGAGGTTCTATCAGGGAGGTTCTATCTATACAGGGAGCACAGCTATCATCAAGCCTTGATTGAAGAACCGGTACACTCCTTCTACCTGGCATAGTCTTCCTCTTCCACCGAGCGTGCAGCTTAGGGAGGGACGCACATGAAACATGGGGACACCTGCCTACCCAGCCAGGTCAGTCAGATCAGCCCTGGCGATCAATGGGGTGACAGATGTCTCAGTCAGATCACCCTCACGTCCGTCTTGAGACGTCTCCTGGGGCTCCCAAGTTCAATCATGTATGAGACAATGTGAGCAGAACTAGGTATACACACGATGGAATATTGGGTGTGGGCTAGCACTATAAAATACTGGTTGCATTTCCATTTTGTTGCCAGCCTTTGAGTCTACTCTCTGACCTACTTACGGACTCTGATAAATCCAGAAGTTCCAGCTCTTACATAGGAAAATCAGATCTATTGGTATTCAAATCAGATTTTGAAACCCTTGTATAATTTGAGTGAGCAATATATTTATTGCAATAGTCAAAACAAATTAAGGTACATTGGGAGGATACAACATCAAGTCACGTGTAAATATAATTTGCTCTCCCGAGATAACAGGGTCACATTTCTCAAAAATAATAATTTCTGTCCAACTCAGGACCTTTATCTTAGCCCGACTGAATGTTTTTCCTTCAACTTTTGTCAAGGACAGATTTTTATACATCTCCAGAAATGATAGACATTGTGGATGTTCTTTGTATGTGCCGGACACTGTAGAACATATCCTTTTCTACTGTCCATTTTACAACCTGCTACGCAAACTCATGCTACCTCCCCCTTTTTGGGTAGTCTAACATCACGGCACAATGAAAATATCCGATTCTATATGTCTGACATTAACCCGGAATTAACTGCAAGGGGGGCTGAGGTTTTGTTAATAGTATCTCTTGGAGTGCTAAATGGCACTATTTAGCAGGATAAATTCCAATGAAATTCCTCATCATTATATATTTTACATGGCTGTTTATTTGTATATGTCAGAGTCACCCGTGGTCCCAGCTCACAAGAGACCAAAGTCCAGTCCGGCTTATGTACAAAAGTTTTTATTAAAGAACATTCTTAGCTTCACAACCGAGCTCCGTGACTCTACGTCTGTTACGCTTAGACCGCTGAAGTCCCCTCTGAGTCAGTCCCGCCTCTACACCAGTTTAAGAGGCTTGTACTGGTCCACCTCTTCCTCTCTTTCCTTTTCCGCAGGGTCTTTCTGCCCCCCTGTGTTCTCTCCCTTCGGGACTCCCCAGAGGCTGAATCCTCTGGCGCCTCCTCCCCCCTCCTTCGGGCTTTGGGACCAGGCTCCTCCCCAGGACTCTCTTCACTTCCGCGCGCCTCCCATTTTGAACTTGGCGCGCGTACGTTGCTCCTGACCTTCCCTTCGACAGTTACACTGCCCTCGATACTACTTTCCTCCCCTTCCGGCAGGACGTCTTGCCCTGATCTCCTTCCCCTCTCTGCTTCCTGCTCTGCTCCTTCTGACACACTGGTCACTCCACCCCCTTCACTCCGTTCCGGCGGAGCAGCCGGTCCCGATCTCCAACTCCCACTGGGGGTTCCCCCTTCGTTTCCCTGCTCCTGACTGCTTCCCCCTCTAGCTCCCCTTGGCCTGACCAGAGGGGCTCCCTTTTGGGAGTCCTCCGATTCACTGGACGGACTCATGGACAATCTTGGGTCATTGTCGTCCTCTTCCTCGTCACCCTGGAATCCTTCCCCCTCGCTCTCTGTCTCCTCCCTCATCTGCGCCTCTCTCCCTGAACCCCTGACATCCATCCCCCCCCTCGAAGCCCCCCCTTCCCCCCTCCCGGCCCTCGGAGGCAGGTCGTGGGAGCCTCAGCTCCTCGGAGGTAGATGCAGGATACAGTTCGTTTGCTTCAATGTCCTCTGCTAGCAGCTCGGTGTATGTGTGTTCGAATGCGGGTTCTTCACCCAAGGTGTTCTCGGCTCCCTCTTCCATTGCTACTTCGTCTGGTGCTGCCTGCCAAGGCCCCGTCAGCCATTTCTTGCGCCAGTCGTCCTCTGGTTGCTCGTCCCACCAGTAAGAGGGTTCTGTGTCTACCCCCGAACACGATCCCCTGGGCGGGCTTGAGTCTGGCGTTCTCTCCTCGGCGGAAGAAAAGCCCCTGAAAGTACTGTCTGAAAGTGTGGGCGTAAAGAGCCAGTCATCAAAGTACTCGGCTGGCATGGGTCTATGCGGGAAAAGTGCATGGAACTCGTCTTTCAGAAGAGGTTCGTCTAAAGCGTAGTCCGGCACCCAAATATTGGCGCTGGCCGGGGTACCCTCTCTGGCTAGAAAGTATTCTACTCCCTCTACCCCCCATCTCGAGTCCAGGATCTCAGTGACCTCGTTGAGTGGTTCGGCCCTGGGTGCCCCCTCCCTCTCGGGTGACTTCGTGCGTGGGTGCGGTATTGTTTCAGACTCCTGAAACCTGTGCGGGGTCTTGTAGGGAGTGAGCACCGACCTATGAAAGACCGGGTGCACTCTGGACCCTTCGGGGAGGGCCAGTCGAAAAGCTACAGGGTTGATCCTAGCCTCCACCTGGTATGGCCCTAGCTGCCTGTGTCCCAGCTTCTTCTTAGCCAACGACTTGGCTGGCATCGCTTGGGCCGCTAACCATACCCAGTCCCCCACCTGGATGTCCTCTCCCACTCTCCTGTTTTTGTCCGCCTGCACCTTATATGCTTGTTTGGCTAGCTCCAAATGTCTCCGCAGCTCCTCGTGCACCTCTTGCAGGTCTGCTGCGAACTGGTCGGCCTCTTGCGGCACCCCCTCTCCCGGTGTTACGAACCCCGGGAAGGTTCTGGGATGACGGCCATTGTTCGCGAAGAACTGCGTCACCCCCGTCGACGCATGCTTCGTGTTGTTGTAGGCAAACTCCGCCATCGGCAGGTAGTCCACCCACGCTGCAGGGCGCTGATTGGCGTAACACCTCAGGTACTGCTGCATGATCGCGTTGACCCTTTCTGCTTGGCCGTTGGTCTGTGGATGCCTTGCCGACGTTAGGTTGATCTTGACGTGCAGGATACCTAGAAGCTTCCGCCAAAAAGTAGAAACAAATTGGCGCCCCCTGTCGGACAGGATGGATTGCGGCAGCCCATGTACCTTGAACACGTGGTCGACGAAGAGTTTGGCTGTCTGTTCCGCCGTCGCCACCTTCGCGCAAGGAATGAAGTGCGCCATCTTGGTGAACAGGTCCACCACCACCAGTACCGCCGTCTTGCCTCTGGAGCTGGGCAGGTCAGTGACGAAGTCCAGCGCCACCCTCTCCCACGGTTGCTGTGGCGTCTCCAGCGGTTCCAGCAACCCCGCTGGCTTCTGGTGCACTGGCTTGGACCTCTGACAAGTGTCACACCTGGCGACGTAATCCGCTACCTCTCCCCGCATTTGGGGCCACCAAAAGTCCCTGGCCACCAGTTCTATTGTCTTCTCCTTGCCAAAGTGGCCCGCACTGGGGGCGTCGTGCAACTGCTGCAGAACCCTTGCGCATAGCTCTTCGCCTGGTACGTAGAGGGCACCTTTGTGAGTTAACAGCCCGTCGCGTAATTGGAACTCATCGTCTCTCTGCGAACCCCTGCGCAGCGCCTCCATCTTGGATTGTGCAAATTGATCCACTTGCAACGCACGTCGCACCGCGTCCAGGTCGACTGCGATGGCAGCGCACGTCCACGCCTGCGGTGCGAAAATGTGCTTGGCTGCCACTGGCGCCGCTTCCTCGAGATATTGCGGTTTCCTGGAGAGCGCATCGGCTATAACGTTGGAATCTCCCGGGATGTATTCTATCCTGAAGTCGAAATCCGCGAAGAATTCAGCCCAGCGCATGTGTCTTTGGCTCTGGAGCTTCGCCGTGCGCCAATACTCTAAGTTCTTGTGATCCGTGCGGACCTGCACCGTGTGCTTGGCTCCTATGAGGAAGTGTCGCCACGCTTTGAAGGCAGCGTGGATGGCCAACAGCTCCCTGTCCCATATGGTGTAGTTTTGCTCCGCCTTGCTGAGCTTTCGGGAGTAAAAGGCACCGGGTCTCCAATTTCCTTGCGAATCTTCTTGCAGGAGCACGGCTCCCACCGCTCTGTCGGAGGCGTCGGTCTCTACTCGCATGGGTCTGCCCGGATTCACGTGCAGCAGCTGCTCCTCGGAAGTGAAGAGGCTTTTAAGCTTCCTAAAAGAGCGCTCCGCCTGTTCCGTCCAAGCGAACTTCTTCTTCTTGGAACTGAGAGTGTCCGTGATTGCTGCCGTCTCCTTTGCAAAACCCCTGATGAATTTGCGGTAGAAATTGGCGAACCCGACAAATCTCTGGACCTCCTTCCGATTGCGTGGGCTCTTCCAGTCCAACACCGTGCGGACCTTGATGCTGTCCATGGCCAGCCCCTTGTCAGACAGCTTGTAGCCGAGGAAATCCACCTCCGTCACATCAAACTGGCATTTCTCTAACTTGGCGTAGAGCTTGTGTTCCCATAGTCTCTGCAAGACCTCCTTCACGTCCCTTTCATGAGCTTCCTGCGATTCCGAAAAGATCAGGATGTCGTCGAGGAAACACACACACTTCTTGTAGAGGAGCCCCGCCAGCACGTGATGCATAAAGGCTTGGAAGACGTGAGATCCATTTTGGAGACCAAACGGCATAACTCTGTATTCATACGTGCCCAGAGGCGTGAACATGGCCGTCTTCCACTCATCGCCCTCCCGGATACGGATGAGGTTATACGCTCCACGCAGATCCAACTTGGTGAAGATCTTCCCCTTCCGCACGGTCGCTAGGAGGTCATCAATCTTGGGCATGGGGAAGGCCTTGGGCTTGGTCATGGAATTGACGGCCCTGTAATCCACAATGAGTCTTTTCTGGGGCGTGTCCTTCTTCTTTACAAAAAACACAGGGCTGCCCCCCACTGCTTTGGACTCCCGGATGAATCCACGCTTCAAATTATGCTCTATGAACTCCCTGAGTTCTTGCATCTCGTCCTCAGACATGGAATACAGCTTCGCAGTCGGCAGCTGCGCCCCCGGCAACAGGTCGATCGCGCAATCGTAAGGTCTGTGGGGCGGCAACTGGTCAGCTTCCTTCTCGCAGAAAACCTCCAGGAAACTCTCGTACTTGCGAGGAACTGCCTGCACCATGCCAAGTTGCAGCTGCTGCTCCGCCCCCTCCTCCTGGTTGGACTGGATGCAATGTTGAGCACAGTACGATGAGCAAAAGGTGATCTGCCGTTGGTACCACGCTATCGCAGGACTGTGCCTCTCCAGCCAACTCATGCCTAGTACTATAGGCGTGTCCGACAGGCGGGTGACATTGAAGCTAATGACTTCTCTATGATGTCCAATCCGCATCTCCATGGGAGGCGTCTGTTGCACAACTTGTCCTCCCAGCAATTTCCTGCCATCAACCGTGACTACGTTTAGAGGCGTTGTCGTGGGCAGAAGCGCTATGTGATGCTGCTTGACGAAATGCACCCCCACAAAGTCCGCGTTGCTCCCAGAATCGATCGTGATGGGGACTTCCAGGGTGGTTCCGTTCGGCAACTGGAGTGTTGCAGTGAGCTGCACCGTTGGCTTGGGTGGTAAAGGGTCTGTACGTTGCAAAGGCACTGGGGACTGCTCTACAGATTCGCTTGGCTGAGCCCCAGCAGCTCTGCTTCCAGCCAGGCACTGTCGTTTCCCTGAGGTTGCTCTTCTTGCATCACTTCTGCTGCCACTGTTGCTAAGGCTGCAGTGTGCTTCTGGGGCCTCTGGGGGCACTCTTTCGCCATGTGCTGTGCACTGTCACAGATGTAACATTTCCTGTTCCCTCTAGGAGGCTTCGCCTTTACTGCACCGGATGCTGGGACTCTGGCTGTTGCCTGAGCCTTAGCACCACCAATTTCCATCGGTTCCTCCCCCTGCCACGCCAGAGGCGAGGGATGTGCCTGGCTGAAGTCTCTGGGGAGAAAAGGAGGCGTCCTTGCCGGTGCACGCGCCTGGTGTCCCTCCTCATTGTGCCAAGGACGTTCTTCGTGCCGTACCCCTATCGCAAGAGCCCTCTGCACGACGTCCTCCAGGGTCTGAGGTCTGTCTCCCCTGGGAAGTTCATCTTTTATGGGGCCGCTGAGACCTTCCCAGAACAAATCTCTCACTGGTTTGCAGTCCTTCTCCCAGCCTAATACAGTCAGTAAGGCGAAAAATCGTGAATGATACTGACGCACAGTGGCTCTGCCTTGCCGCAGCCCGTGCATTTCCCTGCGCGCAAGATCAAGATCCACGGTTGACTGGAAACAAGCATCCATCGCTTTAATAAATTCATCAGAATCGCGGCGGGCAGGGCCGTCTTCGCGCCACAAATTGAGCAACCAAGCTCTTGCCTCCCCATGCAAATGAGACACAATAAACCCCACTTTCTCCTCTTCATCTTTAAAGTCATTACGAAGCAAATGCAGTGCATACAAGACGTCTGCTCTGAAACTTGGGTAGTGCTTTAGGTTCCCATCGAAGTGGGTGACTAGACTGCCCCCCCCCGCCTTCCAAGTCCAATTCCCTCCGATCTGGACCCTGGGAACCCTTCCTTGCTTGCACGCTCCCACCTTGTTTGCAGGTCCTGGCAGCGCTTCTCCGCTTCATCACTCTTCCTCTGAGATGCAATGACTGCAGCGGTGAGTTCTGTAACTGCGTTTCGCAGTGTTGTCAGCTGCTCCTCCGCACTCATGGCCGCTACCGTTCGTGAGCTTTGCAAAAAAAAAATTTGCGTTCTTAGAGAGGGGACTTACTGTCAGAGTCACCCGTGGTCTCAGCTCACAAGAGACCAAAGTCCAGTCCGGCTTATGTACAAAAGTTTTTATTAAAGAACATTCTTAGCTTCACAGCCGAGCTCCGTGACTCTACGTCTGTTACGCTTAGACCGCTGAAGTCCCCTCTGAGTCAGTCCCGCCTCTACACCAGTTTAAGAGGCTTGTACTGGTCCACCTCTTCCTCTCTTTCCTTTTCCGCAGGGTCTTTCTGCCCCCCTGTGTTCTCTCCCTTCAGGACTCCCCAGAGGCTGAATCCTCTGGTGCCTCTTCCCCCCTCCTTCGGGCTTTGGGACCAGGCTCCTCCCCAGGACTCTCTTCACTTCCGCGCGCCTCCCATTTTGAACTTGGCGCGCGTACGTTGCTCCTGACCTTCCCTTCGACAGTTACACTGCCCTCGATACTACTTTCCTCCCCTTCCGGCAGGACGTCTTGCCCTGATCTCCTTCCCCTCTCTGCTTCCTGCTCTGCTCCTTCTGACACACTGGTCACTCCACCCCCTTCACTCCGTTCCGGCGGAGCAGCCGGTCCCGATCTCCAACTCCCACTGGGGGTTCCCCCTTCGTTTCCCTGCTCCTGACTGCTTCCCCCTCTAGCTCCCCTTGGCCTGACCAGAGGGGCTCCCTTTTGGGAGTCCTCCGATTCACTGGACGGACTCATGGACAATCTTGGGTCATTGTCGTCCTCTTCCTCGTCACCCTGGAATCCTTCCCCCTCGCTCTCTGTCTCCTCCCTCATCTGCGCCTCTCTCCCTGAACCCCTGACAGTATATATTTTAAATGTTTTAGGATGCCCTATATTTGTAATGCCTAGAAAAGTTTTGATGAAGTAAGTAAGCAAGCATTACAGGGGGTTCAACTAGATGAGCATTGGGGTCCCTTCCTATTCTGGAATTCTATGATTCCACGACAAGAGAATATGCATGGGAAAGAGGGTCGGAGAGAAGGAAAATCACAGGGGTGTAGAGAAGAACAGATGGCAGACAAAAGCACGACTGGAAGGATGGAGATGAAAAGTAGAGGTTTCTAAGCTGCTTAAATCTTAAGTAGTGCACTAAGCAACATAAAAACTGTAAAGCAATATCAGAAAAACCATAAAAGCAGTAATACAAAGTCATTAAAAAACCAGGAATTTCATCTGTCTGTCTGTCTATCTATTTTGTTCCCTTAGGAACAATATTGGTGTGCACTGTCAATGACTTTGTCCCAGTAGGCATGACGATTACGTGGGAGGAAGGTGGCCAATCAGATAACACCTCTGGCATCATAAGTGCAAGCACTGATAGCACAGCACACTTCAGCCTTAAACCACTAGACGATTTGGAGGAGGACCTCTACGTCTGTCGAGTATCCCTCCCTGAGACTGAAACAAAAGTCAATGAACCAGAAGGTAAAAATTCTCGACACAGTTGGGACTTAGTTTTCCTTTGAAAAGCACAGTTTGGAAGCGGGATAATTGTTTCTTGATTGCTTAAGAACCTCTCAGGGACTGACCATTTCAAGACTGCTTCCTCCTTAATTCAGTAATTTATTTCTGCTTTCCATTATGGCCTGTTGAGATAAGACTTTCCCCAACAGTTGCCATGATATCAGTGCTAGTATTGACGAAAGACACAACTTGAAATTGCAATCAGTCAGGTGGAGGTCTGAACAGTAATTCTCCTCTTATCTCTTATCAGTCCCTGAGTCCCAAACAAAAGTCAATGAACCTGAAGGTATAAACTCTCGACACCGTTGGGACTTAGATTTCCTTTGAAAAGCATGGTTTGGGAGCGGGATGATTGTTTCCAGGAGCAACTGTGCAGAGATGGTATCATTGGATATGGGACGTTTTTAGCTATCCTTGGTTTTCAAACCCAGCCTATACACCAATACCTTCTCTGGGAAAGCTGGGATGCTTTTTGTGCTGGGCGCTTTCTTTATATATGTTGGGGAAAGGAGCTGTGTAAATATTCCTGGAATCTCCACTATCCCACTGTGTCCTCATCCAGGTCAAGGAAGCCCCATGTATGTGCCATAGATCTTCCTACTCAGGTCCACACACACAAGAACTTCAGTTAAATCCCCTTTGCTCCTTAAAGCTTTCATTAAGGATTTACTCCCCTCTATCTACAGATTAAAAATGTTTGTCAGAGAATCCAGCAGAAAATAATCAGCACTAAATGGTGTCATAAATGTTGTCCATCAATTATGTCTAAACTTAATAGCTGTTGCCTCTCCCTTTCTCTCATACTTTCCGGACCCCAAAACTTAAAAAGACAAAGGGAACGGTCTCCATGAGAACCTCTATCGCGCCAACCATAAAGAAAACAGCCTTCAGCGAGCACAGACAATCCTCACCGGCATGGTCATAGGGCCCAAGGCAAGTGAAGTTTCTGTCCAGTGGGTGAAGAATGCCCTCCTTGAAGGTCGCCATGTGAATCCCCGATTATTGAAGGGCAGCATCAAGGATTCCCTCTTGGCCTTCAGCCAGGTGGTAGTCCCCTACTCTGACTGGAACAACGGCACTTCATACTCCTGTACGTTTACCCGCACAGCAGGCACCGTGGAGCCCACCCAGAGGCCTGAGGAGAAATCCCAGGGTGAAAAGTGATGCACACCCCTTTCTCAACCTATCTCAGTTTTCCCTCCCCAGCCTATCCCAGATTCAATAATATCCATGTAATTAGGTAGCCTAAGGCTGAATAAAAGTGAGCAAACTCGCAGATATCTCTTGATGTGATCACTTGATTGAGGTGGTGGGTGGGTTCTGGAAAGAAGTGGGGAACGGATTAATCTCCCTGCAAAATCATGTTGAAGTTTGATTACTGTAGAAGTAAAGTGTGTTTAGCACATAACCATCAAGTTCACTAGAATGCTTTTGACTAGTCACTGTCTATCCACATAACCCACCTCACCAGGGTTGAGTTTGACCAAACTGCGGGAGGCAGTGGAAGACAGGAGTGCCTGGCGTACTCTGGTCCATGGGGTCACGAAGAGTTGGACATGACTAAACAATAACAACAAATAGCTAATTCAGGGGCAACTGTGCAGAGTTTACACTATAAGATACGGGAGGTTTTAAGCCAATATTGTTTTTCAAACCCAACCTTTGCAACAACTTGAACACACCAATACGAATTGTTGTCCATCAGAATTCTGAGTTCTGTATACAGTCATACCTCGGGTTAAATATGCTTCAGGTTGCATTCCACGGCAACCTGGAAGTAACGGAATGGGCTACTTCTAGGTTTCGCCACTCACGCATGCGCAGACACTCAAAATGACATCATGCGCAGTAGCAGCGAATCGCAACCCGTGCACGAGCAAACGTGGGTTGCGTTCTGCTCAGGATGTGAACGGGGCTCTGGAATGGATCCCGTTCGCATCCAGAGGTACCACTGTATATGTGGCTATCACATGTAATCCTTAGAACAGTCACTGGAGTTTCATATTTGAATCTGGGTCACATTCCACCGGGCTCAAGTCCAATATCCTGTCCTATGCTTCACAGTATCTTCCCTCCATACAACATGCTCATACTCAGCTCTCCTTTTAGTGTCTGATGATGAAAAGAGCAAAGAGGCTTCTGTAACATTACTTAAGACTTTTGCTTTATCTATCTCTAGCACAGTTTCCCATCAACACCCACAAGCCCCTTGAGGGCCTCTCTTTAGTCCAATGCCACAATCTGCTTCAGGCCACGACATAAATTCATTTGATAAATCATGGGCTAAATCAACTTCTATAATTTTGATTCGGGATAGCCTACTGCCATCAAAGCAAAATGAAACTACATCAAATATAAACAAACATCAAATATAAAAAAACGTATCTGGGTAAAAGTTGTTATCAAAACCTAAACTAATACAAGGATCCGTCTGGTTCATATCTGAGGATACTAAAAGCAGCATTTGCTGTGAACACCATTCATTTAACTACCGGTAATCTATAAAAGGGGGTTAATTAATGAATTGAGATTAATTAATGAATTAAGTCAGGCCCATTCCATGTTTCTTTCTATATCATGGGTGTCTGATGCTGGTGTGGTTGCTCGAGAGTAAACAGGCAAGACTCTGACCTGTCTTTTCCAGGCTTTATTCTTGGTGCAAACTATTTACAGTGAAGAGCGTCATAAATTCATATCTGGCTCAATCGCTAGCAGAATCTGGGAGTGGTTGGTCTTTGTACCTCCCCCAACATAAAAGTCGCGTCACCCCCAATGTTATGTACTGAGTTGAATAGGATTCAAAAGGCAGCAGTCTGATTGGTCCTAGAACAATAGGATTCAGAATGCAGCAGTATGATTGGTCCGCAGGAGCCACCCAATCCAGCTCCAGGTGGAAGTGAATCCGCAACCTAATTGACCTACAGGAGAATCCCAGAATTAGCCAATCACGTGCAGCCCATTGTGTAAATAATGTATATTAAGCAGATATTTAGGGGGAACTTTCATTCCTCACTACTATGAGCTGAATAAAGAGCATGAAATCCACACTTGACTCGAGTATATATATACCGCGAAGCCTACTGCGCAGAATGGGCGCTGGCAGGGGCGTACTTTCCGCCTCTCCGGTTTGCTCAGGCTCGGTGTTGAGGCTCTTCCTAGCATCCACTGGTCCCTTCACCCCTTCTCCACTGGAAGTGGGGCTTTCCTCCTCACCGGAGGAAGAACTGCTTCGCAAGATTTTCAAATGCTCCCTATAACACAACTGCCCTTCCATCTCTCACTTCTGAGTTGATGGCAGTTCCCTGACAATGGGACATAAGCATATTGGTTCAAGATAGGAAACTGAGAGCAGAGGTGTACCTTTCTGATATGCAGGTGTGGCCTCTCTCTGAAGGACATCACACACAAAAATAGAAAAGTCTATTTTGTTCATTTTTTAAGAAGTTAAATTGTGCTACAGTGAGTAAGCTATAGCACACCTTCCAGTGTCCCTGGAACTGGCAAAAAACCAGCAAAAAAGTGGAACTATTTGCCACAATTTTTTCCAGCAATTTAGCTGAGATGTCTGCGTAGCAGGGCAGTTGGACTAGATGACCCCTGGGTCCCTTCCAACTCCATCGTTCTATCATTCCATGAGTCTTCAATATAGAGAAAGAGAACTTAAGAAAATGGTGGCTGCTGGATCAGGCCCACCTGGTATAACAACATGTTCTCCTCGTGGCCAACCAAATGCCCCACAAGCACTACCTGAGTGCAACAGCCTGGCATGCAAATTAACATGGTTTGATTTTAAGACACTTGTAAAGGTAAAGGGACCCCTGACCGTTAGGTCCAGTCACGGACGACTCAGGGGTTGCGGTGCTCGTCTTGCTTTATTGGCCGAGGGAGCCGGCATACAGCTTCCTGGTCATGTGGCCAGCATGAAGAAGCAGCTTCTGGCGAACCAGAGCAGTGCACGGAAATGCCGTTTACCTTCCCGCTGGAGTGGTACCTATTTATCTACTTGCCCTTTGACGTGCTTTCGAACTGCTAGGTGGGCAGGAGCTGGGACCAAGCAACAGGAGCTCACCCCGTTGCGGGGATTCGAACCGGCGACCTTCCAATCAGCAAGCCCTAGGCTCAGTGGTTTAGACCACAGCACCACCTGCTTTTTAAGACACTTGTAGTAAATAGTTAAGTCCACATGAGGGCAGTAGAAGGCTTTTTACAGGTAGACTGACTTGTGCACACACATCCATACACACACAAGAGGGGGTGGAGTCAAGTTAAGGGTGGGAGATGGGATTGGGAGTTCACAGATAAGAGTTTTAAAAAATTAAAGGCTAATGTAATTATATTTAAAAATCAAAAGTTGTGGTAGTGATTCAAGTTAGAGTGTGAGATAAAGGAGAAGACAGAAAAGAAAAGGGAAAGAAAAAGAAAAGAGAGAAGAAGAAAGAGAGGAAAGTCCTTTTGAAAATTGGTGGGGGAATAAATTATTATTATTATTTGAATTTATATATCGCCCTATACCCAGAGGTCTCAGGGCAGTTGTCACAGAACAAAATCAAAATATAAAACCATAAAATATAAAATTAAAATAAAAATAAAAACAACCCAATAACCCACCCTCCTATATGCATATAAATATACTGTTTAGTATTCTTGTTTGTTTGTTTGTTTGTTTATTCAGAAAAGACAAGGGGGGAAACCATAATAGTAAGTAAATAGGAAAAAAGGGGGAAGGAGGGGATGGAGTAGATACTTAAAAAAAAAAAAAGCAAAAAAAATCAAAAATTCAAAATGTTGAAGTTGTGAGATCTAAAAGATAAAATAGGGATGAAATGGGCAAAGAAAAAAGAAGTAAAGTAAAATAAGATTCTTTAATGAGAATTTTAAAAAAGATTAAGTGAATAAATGGGTAATAATAATAATAATAATGATGAAAAATGAGTTAGAAGTGAATAAAAAATGGATGCATAATGATTCATAATGTACGTATTAATAAGAAAAAGGGGGGTTGTGTATATAACTAAAGAAGAAGGAGGTGAGATTGTTTTTAAAGGGAACAAGAAAAGGGGGCAGCTTTAATTCTGCTGTGGGGCCCCCGGGACTTGGATGTCAGGTCCCTAAGTCTAAAAGAGGGGGTGTTTTTCTATGTCCATCTTTTCCCATCTCTGCAGAATATGAATAGGACAACAAGGTTTTAGAAAGCTGGATAAAAGTGTCAGGAGCAAAGGGGCTCCTCCAGACCTTGCTCTCTGCTGCCCTCCTGTGACCTTTCTGATGAATGCACCCGGTTCCTCAATGGAATTTGTTCCAGCTCAGCACTGCTGGTAACAAATAATGCTATTAGCAAATACAGTATGAGGTCTTTTCCAGGGCATCCATGTGAAATCATCATCGTACCTGGGATTACAGTGGGCAATAAATTGAGATGAGAATAATAATCATAATAACAACAGTGTGATTTTGTAAAACGTAAATTTAACATGAGCTTTTAGTACATGTTTTTCTTTTGAAACTGCAGGTTTTATTTCTATTTTGATCAGTTTGACGTCAACTTGTTTTTAACTTTTTTATTGGTATTTGAATTGAATATTGTTTTGCGTAAACTGCTTAAATGTGTGCGCGCGTATTTAAATTAAGCGTTATAGAATTATTGTGAAAATGAAGTAAAATAAAACACGTGCTAAACTTGACCAAGCTCTATACCAATCAGCGAAGATAGTTGTTTTTTTTAAAAAAAAAACTTTCTCCCTAAAGGGTTCTCTGCGATACATGACTGCCCAAAGTAAGCATGGCCGCGCTTCCTCTTTTCTCGTGTTGCCCCAAACCAACATGGTCGCGCTTACTCTTTTCCCATACTGCCCATAACCACCATGGCCGCGCTTCCTCTTTTCCCACACCGCCCATAACCAACATGGCCGCGCTTCCTCTTTTCCCACATCGCCCATAACCAACATGGCCGCGCTTCCTCTTTTCCCACATCGCCCATAACCAACATGGCCGTGTTTCCTCTTTTTCCACATCGCCCATAACCAACATGGCCGCGCTTCCTCTTTTCCCACATCGCCCATAACCAACATGGCCAAGCTTCCTCTCTTCCCATACCGCCCATAACCAACAGGGCCGCGCTTCCTCTTTCCCCACACCGCCCATAACCAACATGGCCAAGCTTCCGCTTTTTCTATATTGCCCGGAACCAACATGGCCGCATCAGCAACACCGCCTCTCTCCCACTGCTAAATTGAAGAACAGCATCGCTATTTTTAAACATGGCCCCAGCCCACTTTGCTCTAGTCCCCCCTTTTTTTTAACATAGCCATGAAAAGAATCGACTGGCGCCTCCCTTTCAGCAGTTACATGCCTTCCCCCCCCACACACACACCCCATCGCGCCTGCACCCGAAACGAAAAAAAGTCTCGAGTTGCCCTCACTCAAGATGTCGACCCTTCACGTTAAGTCCAAGGGTTTTGTTTGCCCTTAACAAAGATGGCAGCCTTGCGCGGGCGTCACGCGTCCAACCCCTCAGTCCTCGCGAGGGCTGCGCGTGACGCGCCGGGGGTGGGGCCGAGGAGCGATGGCGGCTTCCGCAGCGGCGCTCGGGAGAGCGTGGAGCCGGTCTGGGCTCCCGGGGAAGATGCCCCTCGCGGGGAGCCTCCGTAGGCAGGTGGGTGATGCAGGGAAGCGGGCGCTACGCCTATGCGGCGCTGCCCAGGCCTCGGGGTCATGACCTTGCGGGCCGGAACCCCAGGGACTAGCAGCTTGGTGCAGTTTCCTTGGAGGGGGAGCGTCCTGCCGCGCAGCTGTTGAAGAAACCCGGGAGACCTTTTCTTTTTTTGGGGGGGGGGATGAGGCCTTCTTTGGGTCCCTGGATGTTGGTGCACTACAACTCCCATCACCCCTAGCGAGCACGACCAGTAGTCAGGGATGTTGGGAATTGTAGTCCCACAACCCGTGGGGACCCAAGGTTGAGAGAGAGGCCAGTGTGTCAAAAGCCTTTGGGGCAGCTTGGAGAGATCTCGGTGAATATACTCACATCAGCTTAACATCAATCTTTAAATGGCTGTCACTGAAACTACTCCCCCGTGGTATAGCTCCACTGATCCTTTGCGACCAGTTCCAGTCAGGCTGGCAGACAGCAGTCCTGAACACTCTTCAGAAACTGGGTTTTGCCCCTCAAGCCCTTCTAAGTCTGGGCTTAAGTTGCCCCGACTACAAAATTGTAGTAATCAAGAGACCTATAGCTGCACCGGCAGCATATCTCTTTTTTCTTGTATCCAAAAATGCAAGAAGGGCTTTTACACTTGCCAGAAGCTCGGCTCTGCCCTTGCCAGTCTTGGAAAGATCCTTTTAAAAAGTCCCATTTGTTGTTGTTGTTTAGTCGTTTAGTCGTGTCCGACTCTTCGTGACCCAGTGGACCAGAGCACGCCAGGCACTCCTGTCTTCCGCTGCCTCCCGCAGTTTGGTCAAACTCATGTTTGTAGCTTCGAGAACACTGTCCAACCATCTCGTCCTCCGTCGTCCCCTTCTCCTTGTGCCCTCAATCTTTCCCAACTTCAGGGTCTTTTCCAGGGAGTCTTCTCTTCTCATGAGGTGGCCAAAGTATTGGAGTCTCAGCTTCAGGAGCTGTCCTTCCAGTGAGCACTCAGGGCTGATTTCCTTCAGAATGGAGAGGTTTGATCTTCTTGCAGTCCATGGGACTCTCAAGAGTCTCCTCCAGCACCAGAATTCAAAAGCATCAATTCTTCAGCGATCAGCCTTCTTTATGGTCCAGCTCTCACTTCCATACATCACTACTGGGAAAACCATAGCTTTAACTATACGGACCTTTGTTGGCAAGGTGATGTCTCTGCTTTTTAAGATGCTATCTAGGTTTGTCATTGCTTTTCTCCCAAGAAGCAGGCGTCTTTTAATTTCGTGACTGCTGTCACCATCTGCAGTGATCATGGAGCCCAAGAAAGTAAAATCTTTCACTGCCTCCATTTCTTCCCCTTCTATTGCCAGGAGGTGATGGGCCCAGTAGCCATGATCTTCGTTTTTTTGATGTTGAGCTTCAGTCCATATTTTGCGCTCTCCTATTTCACCCTCAGGGACGCGGGTGGCACTGTGGGTAAAACCTCAGTACCTAGGACTTGCCAATCGCATGGTCGGTGGTTCGAATCCCCGCGGCGGGGTGAGCTCCCGTCTTTCGGTCCCAGCTCCTGCCCACCTAGCAGTTCGAAAGACCCTTAAGTGCAAGTAGATAAATAGGTACCGCTTTCTAGCGGGAAGGTAAACGGCATTTCCGTGTGCTGCACTGGTGCTGGCTCGCCAGAGCAGCTTCGTCACGCTGGCCACGTGACCCGGAAGTGTCTCCGGACAGCGCTGGCCCCCGGCCTCTTAAGTGAGATGGGCGCACAACCCTAGAGTCGGACACAACTGGCCCGTACGGGCAGGGGTACCTTTACCTTTACCTTTATTTCACCCTCATTAAAAGGTTATTTAATTCCTCCTCACTTTCTGCCATCAAGGTTGTGCCATCTGCATATCTGAGGTTGTTTATATTTCTTCCGACAATCTTAATTCCTGCTTGGGATTCATCTAGCCCAGCCTTTCGCATGATGAATTCTGCATATGTTAAATAAGCAGGGAGACAATATACAGCCTATGCCCAGAGAATTTGCACCTGCCCATTGGGGGATATAGGAAGCTCCGAACACATATTTTTTTGATATCTCTTTTAGGATGTGGTAGAAACCATTGACCCCCTGATGGTGAGGCTTGCTGACCTCCCAGTAAAGCAAAAATTTGATCTTCCTCTGTTAGTTAAAGATCACAAGACGACCCGGATGGTCACCAGATCCTGCGCACAGATCTGTAGGCACAGACCACCCCCCGATTCAAACTAGTTTGTTAAGAACATTCCCAAACTCTGATCCACAGGCGACTCTGGGTCATTTCTCTATGGTAATCTGTCTTAAAAATTTTATGTGTTTATATGCCTACCGCATTTTTAAACTTAAAATCCATTGTTGTGTATTGTTTTAAATGTTTGTTTTGCTTTTGGGATTGTAGTTCCATTTGTGTTTCACGAGCTTGTCTCCGACCGTAATAATAAATTCTATTCTATTCTACTAACAGTCTGAACAATTGATGTATTTAATAAAAATTTGCCATATGATATAAAGGCGGGGGGTAATTCAAATAGGTCAGAGCTTCCTTAGCAGATGTATGTGAAACATGTGAAAATGGCATGGATTATGTGGCACTATATTGATGGAGGGGTTTTGTGCAACCCCTTCTTTCCTCCTTTTTATCTCATTTTATATGTTTGTATTCCTTCTATGAAGCGCAAGACGCGCTAGTCTCAAAGCAGTTTACAAATGTACAACTGTGCTATAAAATATACAAAAGTTAAAATGCTTGGGGGAGGAATTAAAAGTGCTTCAACTTCGTAAGCACCTGGGTAGGTCTATCTATATTATGTATATTATTTACATCTGCTGTCCATCAAAATATGATTCACCCTTTCTGCCCTATTGTGTATTATTGCTTTCTAAACTATGTCCAGAATTAATAGATTATTAATATATGTATATAAATATACATATTAAATGCACAGAGTGACATACTTGCTTCTCCCATGTTCCCCAGTTTATTCTCAACAACCCTGTGAAGTAGGTTAGAATGAGAGACTGGTTGCCCAAAGTTGCCCCACTCTCCACCCAACGCAAAATAATTTTTTAACTTTCAACTATGAATACATCCTGCTCCCTAAAACTTGCACAGGAGAGAAAATGGTTTTACAACTGAATTTTGATTTCCTGTAAATTTAAAGTGGTTCCCCCACAAAAAAAACCAAAACGGAATCAGACGGCATTGATATCAAATCTGAGGAATTTGTTCCGCACACATTCCTGTATATCACAGAAGTAGTCATCTTCCTAGCAAGTGCCATTGTCAGAATGCTGATTCTCAAAACTTGCCTTCCAGATCCACAGAACGTCTGTCCCATTGACGTGGCTCAGAGTTAAATCTCCTTTTGCCCCTCACCCGCGTCCTCAAAACGGCTGCCACGTTCTCCTGTTGAGGCCGACAAACAGATGTCAAAGCACAGCAGCTGCTGCTGGCACACAGGTAAGAGCAGCATGGCTGTGAAATTTGGAAGGTGACGGTGGAGGGTTGCAGATGAAGGTAGCGGAGAGAACCTAGCAGTTGGAGGCTGAGAGCGTTCAAATTAATCAGTGCTAACTTACTTTCCTGCCTCTTCCTTCTTCAGGTTCTTCAGCCTGTATCCTCTCCGCCACTAGAGGGCGCTCTCTCTGCAGGGGACCTTGCCCAGGCTGTCCAAGAGCAGAGTTTTGCAGAGCTGGGCCTGGGCTCCCACACCCCGGTGGGTCTGATCCAGAGCTTCTTGGAGTCCCTCCACGTGGATATAGGGCTACCATGGTGGGGAGCCATCGTGGCAGGTGAAAGGGTCTGCTGCATTTGGGAAGTGGGTGGAGATTTAGATGTACCTTTGGGCTGGCAAAGAGCGTCATCAGAGTGGGCACTTTGGCTCCGTGGCTTGGGGCAAGCTGCTGCCGGGAGGGCCCAGAGCTTGGCAGTGGAGTCTGAGCTTAGCACTTGGCGGGTTACACGCTCTTGCCAAAAATTGTGCACAGCCCAGAGAGAGACATGAGGTGATACACACACCCCAAACACAAACTTTGTACCTCAAGCTCAGTTCCCTAGCCTAGAGCATCTCTTCTTAAAACAACGAGGTCACTGGTGCTGATGAGAGAGAAGCATCTCTGCCAAAGATCCTGGGGGGCTGCTTCAGCCAGAGCAAGCATTACAGTGGGACCTTGGTTCCCAAACTTAATCCGTTCTGGGAGTCCGTTCAACTCCCAAAAGAGTTCTGGAACCAAGGCGCAGCTTCCAGTTGGCTGCAGGAGCTTCCTGCAGTCAATCGGAAGCCATGCTGGATGTTCAGCTTCCAAAGAACATTAAAAAAACAGAACAATCACTTCCAGTTTTTGATCGTTCGGGAGTCAGAACGTTCTGGCTCCCAAGGCATTCACAAGCCGAGGTTCCACCGTATTGGGCTGGATAGACAAATAGCCGGATGCAGTGCTAAGCCAGCATCCTCGGCTCTTTCACCGCGGTGACTCGGCCCCACGGAGAAGGAACACAGCAGGAAAGGTACAACCTCTTCTCTGAGATGGAGACCGCAGCTGAACTTTGGGCACTGGGGCCAAATTCAGCTTTCCAGACTTCTCTCTGCACCCCTCAGGACTCCTTCCCCAAAGCCCGCACACCCTCGCCTGCCCTGCTTCACATTTTCTCTCATTCTTTGGCTTGACTGGAATGTGTCCTCTAGCTTGCTTGGAGAGATGTCACGTAGAAAACCTCTGGGTTTCATAAGACAGGCTAGTAACCTAATGATCACCACTGCAGTGGACGCTCGGGTGGCAAATGTCATCCATGTGGGACGCACGTTCGCAAACTGCAGCGGCGCATCTACGCACGAATGGGTTGTGATTCGGCGCTCATGCGCAAAGCCTGATTTAGCGCTTCTGCACATGCGCGACCCCCGAAACCCAGAAGTAACCCGTTCCAGTACTTCCGTGTTTCGACGGGTCCATAACCCGAAAAATCGCAACCTGAAGCATCTGTAACCCGAGGTATGACTATACTGCCTTCTGGGTAAATGATGCCTTCAGCCTCTGCAGGAGAAGTTCGCCCGCCTACCCTTTTTGCACAAGCCTCCAAACAGAAGTACCCAGGTGCATTCTGGGTAAGGTAGTGATTTCTGGCATTGCATTGTGGGTAACGTCACAGCCATTGCACTTGAGAATAACGGGTGTCCTCCTCTCTCCCCACCAAACTCCTCAGGGACAATTGTGGCCCGTTGCGTGGTTTTCCCGCTCATCGTGAAGGGCCAGAGGGAGGCAGTGAAGCTCAACAACCACATGCCGCAGATTTCAGAGCTGACCACCCGCATGAACGAGGCCAAGCGCTCGGGGAACAAATTTGAGTGTGAGTTGGCCGGCGTATGGGGCAAAGTGCAGGGTTCTGAGGAAAAGGGGCACAGCTGGGGCTGCAAACAAACCAAATTGGAAGGGACCACATTGAATGAATCGAGGAGGTGGTGCTTGGGGTGATAGGAGGAGACAGGGCTGGGGAGGCAAGAGAGGGGAGCTCTCAAGGAATAGGGTTGCCCACATTATGTCAGCAGGTGAGACCTGATCTGTAGGGGAGGGCAAGGGGCTTGTAGAAGGAGACTGTGGGCAATAATCTCCTTTGCCTTCCCCGCAAATCATTCCGCTTTTCTCCCACAGTTGCCAAAGCTTATACGGACCTGAACCTTTACCAGAAAACCCACGATGTCAACCCGCTACGAGGATTTCTTGTTCCACTGGTCCAAGTGAGTCTCTGCCCCACTGCTAGGCCGGCTTGTTTTTGTTCTATTTTTACATCCTGCCCTTTGCCTGTAGACTTCAGGGCAAGCCACAGCAATTAATGCAAGCTCCCAGATATGAAAGTCAGTTGAAAGAAGCTTCCCACCCGAATTTCACATCTGTGTTGTTCGTTTATTTATCTCTCACTGTATTTATTTGCCACTTTTTACACCGGGGTGCCCTGAAGCAATTCGTGCGATGCAAATAGAAATTACGGGGGTGGGGGGAACCATGAATTGTCAATAAATATAAATATTTAAATTGTGTGTGTGGTATATGAATATTACTCCCAGTTCTGCCTCCTCCCCTTCTCACACTCATCCTCTCTCCCTTTCTCTCTCTCAGGCACCCATTTTCATCTCGTTCTTCATTGCCCTGCGCAAAATGGCGGAGCTCCCTGTGCCCAGCCTTCAAACTGGGGGTCTGTGGTGGTTCTCAGATCTCACAGCTGCCGATCCCTACTATGTCTTGCCCCTGACAGTGACCGTCACCATGTGGGCCATCTTGGAAGTAAGTCTTTGGGTCCCTCCAGAGGTCCTTTTGTTACTGCATTCATGGATACAATGGAATTTGACTAGAGGCAGCTGCCTGCCCCCACATGTAACATCACATTGCTGTCAGATTTGCCTCACGTGGCCAATCTGGGTTAAGAATCTGGCCTATGGAGCCGATAAGGTTCTCCACCGCCGGTGTAGAGGAAGTAAGTTAGGGAGACCCTTCTTCTCCCTCTCCATAATGCTTGAATTCATGGGCATATAACAAAGCTGAACATTTGAACCTCTAATTCTGGAAGCCTTCCTAAGAGAGCTGCTCCAGTGGAAGAACTGTGAGGAAGAAATGTTCCTCATCAGGCAATGGCTTTTCCACCTGCCCTGCCCCACCCAGCCTTTCACAGACGATGACTTTGAGAACAGCAGCAGCAGTAGCTGGGAAGAGAGGAATTCAGGGATATATTTTTTTAAAAAAAAAATAATAGCTTTATAAGTTGTGCTTCCTTGTTTCTCACTTTGATCCTTTTGTATGTTTTGTGGTATTTTATGTTTTGTGATTTGCTGTTATTTTTATTGATTATAGATTGGTAATTCTTTATTGTGGCTGAACTGTTTAATTATTATTTGCTGATGTTTAATTTTGCTGTTTACTATTAGCTTCTGATGGGATTGTTGAATGTTGCTTTGTTTAATATAAGTGGTTTATTTTAAAGTTATCGTGACTTTTATATTGGATCAGATTGCTACTGTTAACTGTTTGATGTTTTATTATGTTTTTATGTCTTGGAAGCCACCCACAGTGGCTTGGGCAACCCAGTCAGATGGGCAGGGTATAAGTGAATTATTATTATTATTGTTATTATTATTATTAAACAAAGGAAAGTGTTTTTTCCCACACAGTGCATAGTTAGGCATTGGATCCTGCAAGAGGCAATGACAGGGGGATTAAGAACAAACCTCTCTGTGGGTACTAGCCCCTATTCTGTGGGGGCAGAAGGTGTGGGGAAGGCAACTGAATTAGTGGAATAATGAAGAAATTTGAGGTGTCTGCATATCACAGAACAAATAGGAAATAAAGAGACCAGAGGCCTCATGAGCTCTGAAACAGAGCTTAGACAAGACCAGATGTGTGAATTGGTTTGGTGCCCCTAATATTATGGGTCTGTATTAGACAGGGGTAGCGACAAAGACCATTTTCAGTTGTTTACAAGATAGTAACCACAACGAGGGCCCTGCTGGCAGGCCCGGCATCACCACCCAGAGAGGACAACCACAGCTGTTGCCAGCTTCCCAGAAAAGTTAGCCAGCATATTATTTTTATTATTCCTTAGCTTATAGTCTGCTCCTTCATGCAAGAACCTGTGGGGAAACGGCTTGCCGATGTAAACTGTGTTATTTTTACTGTTGTTAGCCACTCTGAGCCTGGCTTCGGCTGGGGAGGGCAGTATATAAATTATTATTATTATTATTATTATTATTATTATTATTATTATTATTCCTGACACTAGTGTGTGAAGATAATAGATCAGTGTTTCTCTGGTCTGTCCCTAAAGCTCCGAAATTGTCCCACCCAAAGGAGATCGTAAGGAGAAAGCTGAACGTTCGGAATTTGCTGTATCCCAAAATAAATTGGGGGGTGGGGCCTAGATAACAGGGCTGCAGTCAACCTCCTAAAGCCAGTTGTTGGCTCGATGGGATCCACTGCCAAGGGCGCGAGCCTGTGGCTACCTCTGGATCCTGCCCATCGCTAGAAATTTTCCCCACCCCCACAATTTCAAAATTCCTGCTTGGCTGAAAACCTCATGTAGGAGAGGAGAACGCAGTGAAAAATGGGGGAAATGGCACAGGAGTGTTAACAGCGTCCACCTTCTCTGCAGCTAGGAGCAGAATCCGGAGTGTCGAACCCAAACCTCCACCTTATGAAAACCGTTTTCCGGGTGATGCCGCTCGCTATCCTGCCTCTCACGATCTCCTTCCCGACGGTGAGGTGCCGCCGCACACATATTGCGATTGCTTTTTACGTATTTCCTACGAAACGTATCGAGGCCAGTTCTGACTTGCCCTGCACAAACCCATGTTCCTTTGTCTCAGCCTTGGCTCCCGTTCGATTCAGAAACCTGCAATTTAGCCTACACAGTCCAAAAGAAACATAAAAGTGTAAATAAAGCTTCCATTGGGCTCAGCTGGATCTGTTCCTCTGCGGCCGCTGCAGGGAGTATTCTGCCCTCCAGTTGTTGCCAAACTACAACTCCCATCATTCTTTGCCACCGGCTATGTTTGCTTGGGCAGAGGGGAGCTGTGGGCAAGAACAAAGGGGGCTTTCCTGAACTTTTATCACCGGGAGGGGAACCCAAAACGCCTTTTCCTGTGGGGCTGCTGTTCCCACTTCCTCCCCGCTGACCCCCAATTCTCCAGCCCCTCTCATGCCACAGGGCAGCTGTCCTGTTGCAACAGGGTGGGCCAAGGAAAGGGGTTTTTGATGCTCTCTCTTTCCCTCCCTGCAGGCCGTTTTCACCTACTGGCTGACATCCAACCTCTTCTCGCTGGTGCAAGTGGCCTTTCTGCGGTTGCCCGCAGTTCGCGCTCGGCTTGGCATCCCCGAGCGGGTGCAACACGACCCCAGCCTCCTGCCTGCTCAGGGAGGCTTCATAAAGAACTTCAAGAAAGGTGATTAAGGTAGCACGTTGTTTGAGATGCAGTAAGGATAGTGGTGTTTTTTAAAATGCACATTTTTACAATGTCCTACAGTTATTAGGTTTGGGGAGAAAGGAGCAGGTTATATCAATATGACTGCTGGAAAAATTAAAATTTTCAGAGGGAAATGTTTTCTGAACTACATACGGAGTTTGAAAACTGTGAAACATAAATGGTAGTAGGTTAAAAATAAACATATGTATTTGGATGATAATAATACGTATACAGTCGTACCTTGCTTTTCGAACAGCTTAGTTCTTGAACATTTTGGCTCCCAAACGCTGCAAACCCGAAATGACTGTTTCGGTTTGAAAACTATTTTTGGAAGGCAAACGTCTGACAGGGCTTCCACAGCTTCCGAATGGCTGCAGGAGCTTCCTGCAGCCAATCAGAAGCTGCGCTTTGGCTTCCGAACATTTGGGAAGTCGAATGGATTTCTGGAACAGAGTCCATTTGACTTCCAAGGCACGACTGTATACCAGAAAAGGTAAAGACTGTATACTATATAAGGTAAAGGTAGAGGGACCCCTGACCATTAGGTCCAGTTGTGACAGACTCTGGGGTTGCGGCGCTCATCTTGCTTTATTGGCCGAGGGAGCCGGCGTACAGCTTCCGGGTCATGTGGCCAGCATGACTAAGCCACTTCTGGCGAACCTAGTGCAAGGAAACACTGTTTACCTTCCTGCCGGAGTGGTATCTGTTTATCTACTTGCACTTTGAGGTGCTTTCGAACGGTTAGGTTGGCAGAAGCTGGGACTGAGCAACGGGAGCTCACCCCGTCGCGGGGATTCGAACCGCCGATCTTCTGATTGGCAAGTCCTAGGCTCTGTGGTTTAACCCACGGCGCCACCTCATCCCTTAGAGAAGTATATAGAGAACTGTAATTGGTAGCTCTTGTAATGATGTAGTATACCCTTTCTTCCACTTTTTATTTTCACTTAAAAACAGAAAAAGAAAAAGAAAGCTGACTTGGGAGGAGAATGCGAGTGAGCGAGGGAGGGGATAAGGGCTTCTCAAAGGCCTGCAGCTCCTACGGGGTTAACTCACTTGCGTCTCCACATGCCCCCCCTTTTCCAGGCTGGAAAAATGCACAGATGGCTCAGCAGCTGGAAGAGAGGGAGCGGCGCATCAAAAACCACCTGAATTTGGCAGCGAAGGGTAAGCCTCCTGCACCCTCTCGCCCTCACTTGCCGCCATCCACAGCCGCCAGGCCTGTGTGCGATCCTTTTCCTGCAGGGAGGAGGGGATCCTGGGATGGGTTGTTCCTTCCACTTGCTCTGCAATGTGCAAATCAGAGATCACCACCTTTCCCAGTTCTCTGCTGTCATCTCATCGCTTGAGAAGAGGCAGTTACCTCAGGGCGGCCCTCCTGGCCCTTTCTGCAGGTCCTCAACTGTTTCGATACGTCTCCTATTAATAAGTTAGTGGTTCTTCACCTTCATGTAATCGACATTTATTTCACTCGGGCCTCTGCAGTTGTGTTAGCAACTGGGAAGGTCGGCCTCCCACACGAGGAAGCGACACATAATATGAATATTGACCTGCCAAGTGGAGCAAGTGAAGGGACAGCCTGTTCCAGGATCGCGCCCCCCCCCCCCATTCCCTGCAGAAAATGGGCCTTCGCGGCAGGTCCAGGGTAACATTCTGTGTCCTGCTAGCATGGGCGTCCGCAAAAATATTTCCAGGGGCGAGGGGCACATTCTCCCAGTGGGAAAATAAAAACACTGAAAGGGGGGGTGGAAGTAGTCCAATCTATAACTAAAAAAATGAGGAAAGTGCCTGTACATTTTGTCTGAGGTTGTATCAATGCTAGAAGCTCAGAAAGAAAAGAAAAAAAGAAAGGAAAGGAAAGGAAAAAGAAATCTGGTGTGCTAAGAACCTCTTTTTTGCCATCAGAATACGTTTTACAAATTACACGTGGGCTTTCTGATCCTACATAATGTAATTCTGGCCCCCACATCTTAAAAAACATGGTACCGTGGGGCAGGGAGCGTACACAAAGGGCAGCCGAAATCATTTGGGGGAGTGGGACTGGCTGCTTCATCTGAACTACCCCCTCTTAGAAAAGCCTGCGGTATTTGTGGCTTTTCAGCTGAGCAAAATGGCAGCAAGATATGAGCAAGGAGGCGTGATCAAGGTTTGCGGAATTATGGGTTGGGGAGAGCAAGTTTCTCTCTCACACAGTAATAGAAACTCCGGATAGACCAGTGAAACTGACTTTGTGGTAGCTTCAGGACAGGCAGAAGAACTTGTAGCGCATGATTAACTTATGGAACTCACTGCCACAAGATGCGTTGTGGGCTAGTAGCTAAGACAAGGGCTGGGTTATCTGTGCCCCACCAGGTCAGAGTGGGCTCCCAGCTCCCCTCATTCCATACTGTCAGTCATTCTGGCTTGGGATGGTAGGACTTGGGGGGAGGGCTTCAGATTGCCCACCGCTTTGGTCCATCCTTCGGGTTCAGACTCAGAATACCACTGTATCCTGTTAGGGAACATGAGCAGGGAGGGGCATCGCCTTCAGACCCTATTTGTGGGACTCCCAGATGTGTGAGTGGGCTGGGTAGACAGTTGTTCTGATTATTCAGCCCGGCTCTGCTTGTGTTTATCCTGTTCTCGGCGCAGTTCACGGGTGGGGGCTGACAAGTCTCCTTGCCCGCTTTGCGGAAACAAACTAACGAAACGTGGGCTTCTCTTCCACTCAGGGCCGCTGCGCCAGACCTTTTCCCACAATCCTTTGGAGCAGCACCAGCCGGGTCCTGCAAAGCCGCTGCCACGAAAGAGACCCTGGGAGGACACGTTAGGCTGAGCGGCGAACGCCACCTAACCAAAAGACTTTGCACAGGCCTCCCCACCCCTGGTCCACTCCTCTGTTTTCTGAGACTAGGTAATAAAAGGATGTGGAACTTCCTCCTCCCACGTTTGGTGCTTCCCAGATTTTTCTCCCCGACTCAAGCTCACTTTTTCTCCCGCAAAGTTTACACACGGGAATGTAGACAAACAGAACCTGCAGGAGTTATAAGCCTCTGAATTTGGGGTGGAGGAACCCTCCAGATGATGTTAAACTCCTCCCGGGTTAAAGGTCAGGAATGATGGGAGTTGTAGTTTCAAAACATCAGGTGGGACATGGGTTCCCTATCCTTTTTCTAGATACTGGAAGTGTGGGCTGCGAGAACAGAGCCCAACACAGGAGGGGGCTGTTGCCTTATATGCCTCATTTGTTGGCTCCCTGGCAACATCCAAGCAACCCTCAATGAGATGCAGGATTAGTACGACAGACTCCTTGGTCTGATCCAGCTAGGGGTCTTGTCTTGTAGTCCTGGCATGCCAGATCCCTGCCCTCACTTTCAGAGGGATTAAAGCAAACCTTCAGTATTTCAAAACCAACTTAGTCCATGAGCCTGGGGCAATAATATAAAGAGCCCTGCATTGAGTGAAAGATTCCTGCGTGGCAGGGGGTTGGACTAGATCAGGCACAGGCAATCTCGGCCCACCAAATGTTTTGGGACTACAATACCCATCATCCCTGACCAGGACTAGTGTCCTGTTGTCTAGGGATGATGGGAGTTGTAGTCCAAAAACATCTGGCGGGCGGAGATTGCCTATGCCTGGACTGGATGACCCTCATGGTCCCTTCCAACTCTATGATTTTTGGGGTTCAGAAAAGAGCAACCGAAATCCTCAAGGAGAAGGAGCACTTGGTTTACAGAAAAGGTGAGAGGTGACCGAGAAAAGGTTCTCTCCCTCTCTCATATAACACTAGACTCTCGTGGAAACCCAGTGGAGTGGAATGTCAGAAGGTTTAGATAAAGTTCTCCTTCACACAGTGGATACTTAAACTATGGAACGCACTGACGCAGGAGGCAGTGATGGTTTTTAAAAGCGTATTAGGCGAGGATAAGGCAATCTGTGGCTGCTTGCTGCCTCCACAGTTGCGGGCAGCGCTGCTTCTGAATGCCAGTTGCTGGAAAGAAGAAGAGAGAGCCCTCTTGCCCTCAGGTCCCAAAGCCACCTGGTTGGATGCTGCATTTGATAGGCCATGGGCCTGATCCACCAGGCTCGTCTTCTGTACATTCTGCATATACTTACATTCCAGTGGACTCTAGGAGGAATTGGTTTGTCAGGCTGTGGAAAAGGGATCACTGAGTAGGAAACGAAAGCAAGGAGAGGGACTCGAGGAAGGGACTCGAGGAAGGAGGCGGTAAAACCTAAGCGTGGAGAGGGAGGAGCAGAGCTCAGAGCTAGAGCATGCGGGAGGTCGCAAGTTCAATCCCCAGGGAGAGAATTCTGCCAAGCCACTGCCGGTCAGCAGAGGCAGGCCTGAGCTGGGTGAGCCATTGGTCTGACTGTTTAAGGTGGTGTCTTAAGATTGCCATGAGGCTCATTTGACAGCAGGCCCAAGAATTCGGAGGTTGCAGGCGTGAAGGTAAGAATAAACGTCCACAGGCAAGCCTGTGGCACTGAGGGTTTATTGGGACTTAGCTGCTGAGGGCCAAAGGACACACAGACACTCCCACGTTTCACAGACGAGAACAAGAATAGGCAAGCGAGTCTCTCAGTTCCTGCAACAGCCGTCCCGGCAAAGTCCCCAAAGACTTCCACGCGAATGGGTCTGGCCAAGTAGCAAACAATAAATTAGAGGTCACCAAAGAGTCTGTTACAGAAGGAGCAGGCGAGGGGGAGAAGCCGGCCTCCCCCCTGCCCCTGGGCAGCGTCCGCATCACTGATCCTTCGCTTCTGTGTCGGGATCCATCTCCGTCAGGACACACAAGGATACGAGCTGGATGAGTCGCGTCATGGAGGCTGCGGAGGGAGGAAAGGGACACATCAGGTCGAGGCCAGAGAGCCAGGGTTGAGGACGGGAGCATTTGTGGGGTGGCTATGCTTTCTCTCTCCACGGTCGGAGGCATAAATGCTTCAAAATACCAGTTGCTGGAAAACACAGGAGGGGGAAAAAGGGCTCTTGCACTCAGATCCTGCTTGCAGGCTTCTCATTTGGGCATCTGGTTGGCCATTGGCCTGATCCTGCAGGCTCTACGTCAGTGAGTGATGCAACAGTTTCTCCAGTTTGCAAATGGGCCCTAGAAAGGTTGGCAACCCCTGCAGTCCAAGCCTCAAGCAGCAGGTGGTTTTGAGGGTTATTGTTAGAATAATAATAACTGCCCCCTTCCAACTCTGCCTATGCATTACAGTCTAATTATGCAACGTGGCTCCTGCATTTTTAATATAGTCGTACCTTGGTTGTCAAACGCCTTGGTACTCAGATGTTTTGGCTCCTGAACACCATAAACCCAGAAGTGAGTGTTCCGGTTTGCAAATGTTTTTTGAAAGCTCCTGCAGCCAAAAAATGGTTTTCAAACAGACTCCCAGAACAGATTAAGTTTGACAACCAAGGTACCACTGTAAATATTTCAGGGAGAACCAGCCCAGTTTAAGATGACTCTCGTGTCCCCTCTTACTCATCTCCAGAACTAAATGCACCAGACTCCCTTTGGCATTTCCTCATAGGAACTTCAGCGGGTTTGGGTATGTTTAGCCTAGAGAAGACAGCTGATTTAAGAGACGACAGGGTAGCTCTCTTCAAACACTTGAAAGGGCTATTGGAGGGACGGAGCACATTTGTTTACTTTAATTGACATTGTGGGGGAAAGTACAGTCATACCTCGAGTTGAATACCCTTCAGGTTGAGCGCTTTCGGGTTGTGCTCTGCTGCGACCCGGAAGTAACAGAGCACATTACTTTCAGGTTTCGGCACTCGCGCATGCACAGTTGGTCAAAATGACATCACACGCATGCGCAGAAGCGGCAAATAACGACCCGCACACATGCAGACGCGCAGTTTCGGGTTGCGTTCACTTCAGGATGCGAACGGGGCTCCGGAACGGATCCCCGTTTGCATCCTGAGGTACCACTGTACAAAGCTCCCTCCGATATCGGGACCCAATGCTAATTTCTGTTCTGCGGTTTAAGCGTAGTTCTAGCAGTGGGGCAGGGAGAGCTAAGAAGCCACCGGTGAAATGGAGGGGGGTGTTTCCCCCTCTGACTCACCCACGGCCCGGCGCAAGAAGTGCGGCCTCTTCTGCTCAGGCACCCTCACCACCAGGTAGTAGACGGGCAGTCCGGAAGCTGCTATGGCAATGCCAATGGCGGAGTTTATGGGGTCGCTGTAGAGGGGAACAGCTACCAGGAAGACAGTGCAGAGGCAGAAGATGATGGGGAAGACGATGCTGAGCTGGTGGGGAAAGAAAAAGGGGCGTCAAGCAAGCACTTGGCATCTCAAACCACCTCCCAACCTTCACTTCAGGCTCTCCTCCAAAGAACTGAGGGGGAACAAGCTCAGTTCAACGGATACAGGAGTCTCTTTTCAATAAGCAGCTAGCTGGGTGAGATCATAAGGAAGACATGAACGGGGTGGCCATGAACTTTCTTTGCCTCCAGCCGACTAGTCCTCGGGAGTATACTGCACCTGAAAGTGGAAGCTCTGCTTAGCTACCAGCCCAGCAACCACACTGGGAATGCAACAATCCCCTTTCCGGAGCCATCTCAAGCTAATGGTCATTGCCACGCACGCTTTCAGAGTGGCTGGGGCAACCTAGTCAGATGGGCAGGGTACAAATAATAAAATTATTACTACTATTATACAGAGCGAGAAAAATGACTTTTCATCAACTTTTCTCAGTCTTTTTCCTGGAGTCTGGGGCCATTGATTTCCAGCACAGAGCTCACTGCTCTGCCTATTAAAGCCATTCTGGCCCATCCCCTCCTGGCAGGAATCTCGGCCACGGCAACTACCTGCCCACAGCCATGACGCGTTGCAAAGGATGCTGGGGCACGGGCAGAATGCATATGCTCTGTGAGAGAGGCAGCTTAGTTTTAGGAAGGCAGCCCAAAGAACTGCTGGCTGATTTCTTGCGGACCGCTTCCCGCTGGCTGGGACCGTTGCAAGGGATACCGGACGAGGTGGACTTTGGTCTAATGCAGTAAAAGGCTTTGCACCGTTCACAGGAAAGGGTGTGTGATCAGCACTGCAGAACGCCTAAATGAGCATTCGAGGGGCAGCATGCATCGTGCCTTGTGAATTTAAGCACAAAACAGCCGGCTGCGGGTTCCCTACCTTGAGGGGACGTTCCCTCGACGGCTCCTTCCAGCGTAGGTAGAGCTGCCCCGCGATCGATAGGCCCACAAAGAACCAGTAGCTAAAGCTGTAGTAATTGATGAGCTTGAAGATGTCCTCTACGCAGAGGTAGACCAGGGCCATGGCTCCCTGTGATGATGGGGGGGGGGGGAATAGATGGTAAGTGGGATAAGCTCTGCTAGGAAGTCAGTGTGTGGTGTCCAAACTTTTTTCAAAGAGGGCCAGATTTGATGAAGTGAAGGCCTGTTGTTGAGCTTTTTTTAGGATTGAAGTTGTTGAGGTTCTTTTAGGATTTTACCCCAAGAAATAAACTGCCACAGGGGCTGGATTAAACCGACCAGTGGGCCAGATTAAGCCCCCAGAATGGACTTTGGACATGCCTGGTTAGAGCATCAGACCAGGACATGGGGAACCAGGCTTCAAATCCTCACTCGGCCATGAAGCTCCATG
The DNA here is from genome assembly GCF_964252035.2 of Podarcis erhardii. NCBI lineage: Eukaryota > Metazoa > Chordata > Lepidosauria > Squamata > Lacertidae > Podarcis > Podarcis erhardii. The sequence goes on along the minus strand of NC_138502.1, from coordinate 5,397,499 downwards.
AGTGACCTTGGGCTGGCCCCTGCCTCTCTCAGCCTAGCCTAACTCTCAGGGCTGTTGTGGGGATTAAACAAGGAGGGGAAGAACCATGTTGAGCTCCTTGGAAAAAAAGGTGAGGCATAGAAATGCAATGAATAACACAGCGTCCACCGTCTAACCAAACACAAAGACACATCTCTCCCTGAAGACTGTGACTCCGTGAACTCGGCCCTTCCAAAAAGGGCCACCCACATTCTCCCCACAAGATCTCCCAGGAGTGCAGGTTTGTGCTATTCTGGGTGCTGACTCATGGCGCTTGATCCCCCGTCTTCCTTCCTGGAGCTGAGGGCAGCTGTCTTGGTGGTTTCTAGAACAGCCTCGCATCCAAGACCCAGCCCTGTCCGCCTCACAGATGGAGCGATATCTAAGCTGCTGTGGTCTGCGGAGAAAGGCCGCTCTGCACAAACTCAGAGCAGGGCTTTTGGTGCGGCTGCCCCTATTCCGTGGAAGAGCATTCCTGTCGAGATAAGACGGGTGCCCACGGCCTGCAGTTTCGGGAAATTTCTTCACTTAAGCTTTCCCAGCAGTAAGAATAGATCGCTGTCATGGGACGTCTGGTTAATATTGTTTTACATTTGCCTTTCAGTTGTTTTAACCGTTTTTATTATATCTTGCACATCGCCTTGGAAGGGAGTTATTACAGTGGAACCTCGGTTTTTGAACGTAATCCATTCCGGATGTCCGTCCGGCTTCCAAAACGTTCGAAAACCAAGGTCAATAGAAAAAAATGAAAAACGCGCCTCAGTTGCCTTTTGACTTCCGAGGTGCGTTCGAAAACAGAAGCATTCGCTTCCAGGTTTTCGGTGTTTGGCCCTCAAAAGGTTGCCCAGAAGGCAATGCGGCCCTCAGGATGAAAATGGTTCCTTTTCTGCCCCTGCTGCAGATACTGTGGGATGGGATTCTGAATAAATAGGCATACAGTTCCTCTCTCTCTCTGTGTGTGTGTGTGTGTGTGTTCATTCACAGGGGTTTTTTAATTGAAATGCAGTAGTCCAATAAATGAGCTTGCCTTCCAAAATATTTGATCAGCAACAAATTCAGTTTTCCCCATCCCATCTAAGCTGATTAAAAGATCAGGGCGGCAGTCTTTAGCCAGTGAACCTGGGGAGGTCTGTCGTCTCCCACTGCACAAGGCTGCCAGCAGTTACAAAAAGCCCTTTTTTGCTTTTTGCTTTGTTGGAAGACTGGCTTCCCTTCCTCCCCTGCCATGCAGACGAGGGTGTTCTCCCCGGCTACCCAGGACTTACGTTAAAAAGCAGTGCTGGCACAGGCGTGAACCGCTCGACGTGGATCATGCAGATGGCATCAGGTAAATGCCCCTCGCGGGAACCAACGAAAAACAACCTGGTGCAAGAGCAAGGGAGCGTAAGGAAGCTGCTGGCTGAGGCAGAGCAGAATTGTCCTAGCTGGTGACCAAGACCCACAGAGGGGCAGGGCAAGGGGTCAGGCTGCCCCCCCCAGGGGACTGGCACAGTTCCCAGAATCCACTGTGTCAATTCAAAAGAACAAGAGAACGGACACTCCATTCAGACAAGGGAACTGGCCTTTCCCAAAGCACTTCCACAGCCCAGACTCCTGCAGTCCCTCTTCCTCTGCTTAACTTTACTGGTGCGGTTTTCTCTGAGGAACAGATATATATTTGGCACTCAGCGAGGTTTGCCATACCCGCAGGGTGGCACAACGCCTCCTCCAGTGAAGTAAAATTAGGGCAGATTCAGATCCATTTTGCCACCAACAGTGGGTGGAGAACAGCCGTCATAGGCTAGCATCCACACTGACAGCCTTACCCCTAGGATCCCAGGTGAGTTTCTGAGGGTCAATCCAGGCATTTATTTTTTCTCATACGTGAGAAGCTTTACCACATGGGGGAAGACTTCCATGCAAGACAGAATTTTGCACAAAAGTGGAAAGTTACCTAGTTTCTAAACTAGGCCTCTCTGGCATGCTGACCTTTCCCCCCTCCCAAATGTGGTTGACGGTTCCTCTGGTGAAAATGAGTAGGTGTTAATCCATTCATGGAACAGCTCCAAAATTACATTTTGAATGACTCCCAGGGCTGGGAGTGGACTGGCGTGGGCCAATCTGAACGTTTTCCATGGTTTATTTCTGAAGATCATGGGCACAAGTAAAAGTTGGCATAATTTGATATAGAAGGAGATCTCCGTTATGAACTTTCTTGACCCTGGTACAACTCCTTATCACGAACATGTCATGTAAGGCTTCCTGACCTTCTTAATACTTTAGGTAAAGGCTAGCACAGTAATCTGGTGTTACCAGCAAAATTTAATTTACACCTCCTGTAAAAAGAGATAAACTTGGAACTCAGGAAACAAACAAGATAACCAGTTTTGTAATTTCTAACTAGGATTATGTTCTTTCAAGTCCCAATTATGCAGAGTAAACAAAATAGGGAAATAGGCAGGAAACTGTAGGGAGAGACAACAGGATAGGAATGTAGATGATCTAACAAATCACTCGTCCCCTCAATCCTGTCCCCTCAATGTTGAGAATGCATTGGCTCAAAACAGCACTTACACCCTAAGATTTGCAATGGTTAGTGAGATATTAAAAGCACCAACATCAGCCCCTTTTGACTCTACACGGTCAAGGACCAGCCTGACACTAGGAGTCACGATAGGACAGGTATACATTTCCCCTCACCATGAGTAGGCAAACTAAGGCCCGGGGGCCAAATCCGGCCCAATCGCCTTCTAAATCCGGCCTGCAGACGGTCCGGAATCAGCGTGTTTTTACATGAGTAGAATGTGTCCTCTTATTTAAAGTGCATCTCTAGGTTATTTGTGGGGCCTGCCTGCTGTTTTTACTTGAGTAGAATGTGTGCTTTTATTTAAAATGCATCTCTTGGTTATTTGTGGGGCATAGGAATTTGTTCATTTTTTCCCCCTTCAAAATATAGTCCAGCCCCGCACCAGGTCTGAGGGACAGTGGACCGGCTCCCTGCTGAAAAAGTTTGCTGACCCCTGTAATAAACCAACCTTTCTTTATTTTTCTTGCACGAGAACTTCTCGTGGGCAAACACATATTCGTAGCAAACACACATGTGAACTCTAGCGGAAGGTCCAAAACCTCTCAGAAGTGTGTGTAGGAATGCACACAAGTGGCAGGCAGGCATGTGGGTTCAGACACACATCTTTGAAACAGGAGATGCATGCAGGTTACCTGGAAGCAGCTAAAATGGAAGCATTCAGGCCCCCAAAGCAGGACAGGGCGACAGCAAGCGGGATCGTCCAGTTCATAACTCCAAATACTTCATCAGCAAAGGTCTGGAAGGAAGAGAACATGAGAAAAAAATGAGCTGGTGAATGCCTTGCGGGGGGGGGGGGGGTTCTAGTATAAACTTCATTCCCAACTCAAGAAGAGACTACGTGTGCCTGTACTCCCAGAGGCTGAGGTGGGAAGAATGCAACTCATTGCGAATCCTTGCAACAAAATTGTTCATGAATTGCCCCTCCGTTACTTCACATTGTACTACTGTCCCTTTGAAGTTGTTCATTTGAGTAAATGATCAACGCTAATGGCCCTCTGTGGACCAGACAACTGGATTCCAAAGTGACCAGTCATTCGGGGGCGGGAGGAAGAGGGAACGGGATCTACTCACCACGGCCACAGCGTCACTTGTTAATATCTCCGTCTTGCTCAGCACTGTGTAGTACGCCACGTTGGTCATGATGTAAATCACTGTGACGATGGGCATTGAGATGCCTATGGAAAGGGGAAGGTTCCTGAGGAATGGCAGTGAGGAAAAACAATGTTAACTCCCTTCCACCGCCCGCTTCGTACTTCCCTTGACACTATTCCTGCAACCCGGTCATGCCCAGGGCTAGCAGAATACACTGAAGCCCACATTACCACCCAGAGGCCCTAGAAAGCTGCTTCACAAAGCCCAGTTCCCAGAATCCCCTGCTCCCCAAGCCCCAGTTCCCAGAATCCCCTGCTCCCCAAGACCCAGCTCCCAGAATCCCCTGCTCCCTAAGTAGCCTAAGAAACTCTGTGTCACCCTTGGCTTCCTTTATTTTCATTTGCCTGCTATACTAAAGAATATTGAGAAAATTATTACCAGGCAGCGGAGCAGGGTGTTAAATGAAAAAATGCTCCAGCTAAGCAGAAATTATAGTGCTTGACTCTGCAGGCTCGCTTTGCTGTGATGAAAATTTCAAGACTGCCACCTCCTTCCTCTTAAGCCAAGCTATTATTTGATTCAATCAAATCAACATTTCTGCCGAGATCCCTTTAAACAATTCTTTAGCTGAAAGTGGATTTTTAGATTACAGCTTGCTCTGCAAAACCCAATACATTTTATGCTAGGCTTCACACAGCGTCTCCCTTCACAGCCAAGCCCACGGCAGGACCCAGGAAGCAAGTTGAGCCTCTCTCATCCGTCCCCGGACTGTGATGCAATGCCCAGCTGTGGCAACTAGATGGCAGAACGCCTCCACAAGAGCCCAACAAAACCCGTTAAAAGGAAATTCAGCTACTTATAGAATGGAAGGGATCACTGGGGTTCTGCCACTACAACTCCATCACGCACACCCATGTTTTCTTTTCTCGTTTTTTGAGACTGGTATGATGTGCTTTCTAGTACGCAAGAGGGAGAGCTCTCGCTCAGCTGTTTTAAAAACAACTCTCCAGGCAAAGTATGGAGAAGCCCCTCATCCATTTCTCTGCAGCAGAAAGCCCAACATTTCTCTGCAGCAGAAAGCAGGGAAGGAGGGCGGTACTCAAGGCTAGTCAGTTTCAATTCCTTTGGAAGCAGAGCACAGATTTTAAGGAGGGAACAATGTTGCTTGGCCCTAGGGATGTCACAGGCGCTGTCCCATAGGTCCCTGCAGCCTCATTCCACACAAAATGCCAAAACACATCGGTCTCGCTAGCTGAGGATGAAAGCCACGCTTTTCTCTGCAAATGCTGACCTTTCGGGGTTCTTGATTTCCTCGGTGACAAAATTGAGGGTGTCCCATCCGGAGTAGGAGAAGAGGGCAGAGTACAGGGCAAGGGCAATGTCCCCCGTGTGCCAGGAGGATCCTTCGAAAGGGTCTGCAAAGTTCTGCGAATGTCCTACATGGAAAGATAACCACATCCCGGTCAATCGGTCAACTTCTAGTTGCGATGAAAAAACATCCTGCCTGAGGAAAATTGGAAGAGGTGCAAAAGTCCCATCTGTGGTGCTGACACACTGTTCCCTCGCGTAAGCCATCGCTAGAGGTGTACAGCTGTCAAGTGAAAATTGTTCAGGTGCAAACGGAAACCCACAAAGCCACAAGATGAGGGAAAGTGGGCTGTGAGTCTGTCTAGGTTTGGGTTTTGGATTCAAGTCTCGCCTCAGATGTGGGTTCAGTGAGTTGCCTGGAGTGGACCACTAACTCTCAGCTTTCCCACTGCGGAACGAGCACAGAGGCCTACACTGAAAGGCTGTGAGGTCAAAACACAGTAAAGGTCAAGAAGGCTCCAATGCTTCTATGCCTACAGGTATGTGCATCAAAAGTCCACGTCTGTCCGTTCTAAACCTTAATTCGGAGGGAGGGCAAGAGGGGGGAAACCAGGAGTAGAGATGGGAGTACCTTGCCCAATGCGGACCACGCCGGCGATGATCACGGCAATGAGAGCCAGCACCTTGGCGTAGGTGGACAGATCCTGCACCCGCGTGCCCCATTTCACATAGGCGCAGTTTACAAAAGTGAGGAGGCCTGGAAGAGAAAACAAGCCAGAGGTCATCCCATGGCAAGGGGCCCTTGGACTACACCAGCCCCCTCCACCCTAGACCATCCACATACACAGCAAAGTCCCATTAAATCCTTCCCTTCTCCAATTTCAAATGTATATCCAATACGGAATTATAAATGCATGCCTAAGCGGCTGATTCCTAAAAGGGAAAAAGAGAAAGAAGGAGAGAGAGAAATCGACGCAGCTGCCCAGTAATTTTTCTGCTGGACTCCATTTTATTTTCTCAGTGCAGAGGTGCGAAAACATTGGGGGGGGGCCAGCCCAAAGGCCACATTTCCCTGTAGAGAACCTCCTGGGGGCCACCCCCCAGTTGTGGGTGGGGCCAGTGGCAAAAGTGGGTGGAGCAACAGATGCAACTCTTCTAAAGTATGAATCAAGAGTTTTTCACGCACACCTCTCTCTACCCAGGCAAACATCGCAGATCAAGGCCAAGATCCAGCCAGCCAAAAGCCCTCAAGGATAAGAGAGAGCAGGGCTGCTGAGGGATGTGGTTTGGGAAGAGTTCTGAGTACTGGACAGAGAGGCCTGGAGGGTCACACTTCGCCTGGAGGGACTGAGGTCCTCGGTTGCTCCAACAGAGAAGCAAATAAAATACAAAAGTCTAGTGCCGTTGGACCAAACCTTCCAAGGCATCCTCAGGCAAAAGGGGTGGCTGCACCCTTGGAGTGACCTGGTGAAGGAGGGGACTCCCTGCTCCCTTAACTGCCCCACTTTTGTGGGTCTCTTGGGCGTGAGTTGCTATTAACAGAAGCCTCTCTGCAAGGGTGTGTGTTGTCTGTCTTGTGATGCACAAGGGCGTGGCTGGCATGTGTGCTCCTGGAGGAATTTCAAGTAGGAAATGCAGCCCCGGGTCCAAAGGTTAGCCATCTCTAGTCTAGGACCAGGCACAAAGGAGGACAGACACACACACACCCCACCCCACTACGACCCTCCGATCTCCATTTCCCATTGTCATAGGATGATGCTCTCACATGCACCCCTTCTCCTAGATGTGAGAAAGAATGTGTATTCATGAGACATCACTGGGGGACAAAATCTGAATCCTGACTCTTTGCGATTTTAAAGGGTGGGGAGGTGTTTCCCTGGACCCTGCTACTTGCTTGGCTTCTGTTTATTCCCGTGGAAAATGAATGCAGCTGCTGAGCTCAATCCAATCATCATAGCCCTGGCCTGCCAGTCCTACTTCCTTCCTGGGTTGTGATGCAAGACCGAGCGAAAAAGAGAGCGAAAGTAAGCGTTGGGAAATGGCTTGTCAGCAAACGAGTCTAGCAAGGATGCTAGATGGGACAGCCTTGGCCCAAAAGGAATGCATTACCCCAGCTAAAAGGCAACCTTCATTCCCCTCGTTTCCTGCATGTGTGAGATCTGACAGATACATGGCGCCCAAGAGTTGGAGCAAAAGATGGAAAGGGGATGGGGGTGGGACACAGGGCACAGGGTCTATCACCTATTCCTAGTCCTGAGGAGTGGGGTCTGCCGAGGTCCCAGGTTCCATCCCTGATGGCATTTCCAGGCAGAACAGAGAGAATGCACCTTTGCCCTGTGATAGGTCTTAGATATATGTTAAATGTTCATAAGTGTACCAACCAAGCATGTGAAGACTAACCTGAAACCATTTTGATTCCCAAACTGAGCAAATGTTTTCTCTGCAAGGTCAAAGGAAAATGGAAAAGCCTCCCCATTGTCTTTTCCTTCACAAATCCTGTCTTAAGGGCACATTTAAGATATGAACAGGGTGTGAGCCTGTGACCTGGCCCAGGAACTAAGTATTTATCATTACAAAAGACTGGCCAGGCTCCCCAGGGTATCCAATCAAGTTAGCAGGGTATCCAATCAAGTAACCTGCCAGACAGGAGATAAACAATGACAGGAGAAAAACAACATTCAAATTTCTATTTTAGACCGCCTTTTCTGTGATGTAGGTATCTGGGGGGTGGTCTTGAGCTACACCCCTTCTCTGATGTATGTATGATATTTCTGGGGGTGGTCTTGATCTACAGGGTGGCAATTTCAAAATATAAGGCCTTGCGCACCATTTTTATAAGGCCTTGCGCACCATTTTTCTGGGTTCCTCCTCCTCTCCTGCAGGTGAGGGGAGCACCCTGTTGTAACAGATCAATAAAGATCAAGCTTACTAGCTGCTTTGCTTCTCAATATTCTCTGGTTGGCCTCTGTTATTTTCTCCTACCAATAGGGAACCTACGTAAGGACTCTATATGGGCTCTTGGGATACCCCATAAGGGGAAAAGGGTAGATTTTGTTTACAACAGCCCGAAACCTCGCAAAGTCACTGGCCGTCAGTGTTCGCAATGAGTCAGGCAGATCCCAGCAGCCTGATTTGGTATAAGGCAGCTCCTGGTCTTTTTATGTCTGAAGGCAGGTGTTTCGGTTGTGGGGACGGACCTTTTCCACCTTCCCTTCTGGCTTCTAGACACAGACAGGCACCCACCATGAATCCTTGAGGAGGATGCAAAGCAGGGCTGGTGGTTCTGCAGGCTGAGAAGCTTGGGGGACCCCATCATCATCCTAGCCCCTCATTAAAAAAAGGTAACATTCACAAAACCAAACAACATGGGCAAACATAACAAGGATTGTGGCTAATGCACAAACGGTCATCCAGAGTTTGAATTAAGAGGGAGGGAGATGGGACTTCCTCGAGAGGAGGTGGAGAAGTTGGTTGTTTATCCCTTTCCGGCTCCTGATGCTCTGATCACCTTTATCTTTATGTTTATTCCAGGAACAAGTTGTTATGACTCAAGGGGCTGTGTGGGACTCGGCTTTCTACCAGACGCCCAAACCCGGCAGAAGGGTGATGTGAGACATGGGGCAGGGGGGCTCAGAGAAGGTTCCCCCCACACACTTTGTACCTTTTCCCCTTGGCTCCAGGGTGTGGATGGAGCTTTCCTATTGGCAGGAGTGGGGGGAACTGGGGACACCTTGCAAACAACGGCTCTGCTTCTTTATAAACAAGGCCATAAATTCCTCTCTCTTATCAGGCGGGTGACATGCTCTGAACAGAGAAAACCACACATACCGTGAGCTGCACTCACTTGCACATGGCTCCAGCAATTCCCCAAGCATGAAGCAGCCCAGTTTCCCCAGTTCAGAGGAGGGGGTGGGACCAAGGCCATCTCAAATCCACCTTTTCTGTCCCAGCCTAGTTTCCAAATAATCTCATCTGAGGCTAGATGTGACCCAGCCTAAAATGGAAGCATTGTGTGTGAACAAGCCCCTTGGGCTCCACACATCTGGGGGAGAAGGGGACAGAACTACCCTTCCTAATATTCTTCCAACCCATTAAGAAAAGGAAGTCTAATGGTTCGCCCCACTTCCGCCTAGAAATACACTTGCAGGGGTGCTGGCTGCTACTTCTTGCAGCTGGCTGCCTGACAGCAAGGGTGCCACAGAGCATGAACAGAGGGCACTTTCCTCATCAAAGAGAGGCAGCTTTCCTCTTGAAAACAGACTTGAGTCTTAGCATTAGGAGCCTGGCCTTAAGGATGGCATTCTGGACAAGCCAGTAGGAATCTCACACCAGGAGACAATCATACATCACATCCACACAGTACATTTAATGATTATGTTTTACCCACCCACACAAAGGATCCTGGGAAATGTAGTTTGCAATGGGCACCAGGAACTGCAGCTCTGTGAGGGGTAAACTGCAGTTCCCAGGATTCCATGATGTGGATGTGAGCTCCCAGCACATCTAGGGCAAGGTTAAGAAGAGCTGTTAAGAAGAGGGCATCACTGAGCAAGGACCGCATCCTCGAGAGATCTCAGTATAAAAACTCAGGGCACTGCCTTAAGAAAGGTTCTCTTTCTATCTCTGATTTTCAGCTTCAACAACATTAACTACAAACCCCTAAATTTGAGATACCCTCCATACCTTTTGTAGGGTTTTGCAGTCGTTTTGTAAGGTTGTGTCGGGCAAATCCCACGTTTTGCAGGGCTCCCCAAACTGAGTAATTGGTACATCAAACCAGGGTTCGTAGTTAACACACAGAAATGTGACGTTGTCCCGATTCATAACATAACCTGTGCCAATGTTTCATGGTCGTTTTGTTGGGTTTTGTAGTGCGAACCCCATGGTTTTGTAGCGTGAACCCCATGGTTTGTAGTGCCCCCCTCAAACTAAGTAATTGATACTCAAACCAGGGGTATCCCCCATAAACTCCAACATTGTCCCATTCACTTGCTCTATAAGAGGTTTGGGGGGGGGATCCCAAATTTAGGGGTTTGTGGTTAATGAATCTTTCAGCTTCTACGTCTGTGAAATGGGGATTACTACACTGGCCTAATTTACAGACCTGTTGCTACAGAGTTAGCGTTTGTAAAGCACTGAGCACCTGGGCAGCAGTGGGGGGTGGCACATAATCCTCTGTTCTAACCTTCTCCCGGCACCCTTTGCTTGAAGACACACTGGGCTTATGGGGTGCTCTCGGCTAGCTTCCCATCACCGCCGGCATTCATGCCTGACCTCGTGCCTCCCTCAGCCATCACATTCCTGTGTGTTGCAACAGGAGCGGTTTCGGGGAGCCTGACATTGCGTTTCTCGCCAGCTGGATCTGGACAGCAGCTGCCGACTCAGCACACTGCCCGTCTCCCAGCTGAAGTCACTCATTTCCTGAGAGAGACCCAGAATTACCCACAGGGTTAGGAGGAACGGAGAGCCGAGAGGCCCCGGAGGAGAGGCTCATGCCAGGTTTAGACACCACTGATGGATCACCAGACCATGAGTCAGAAAGGCTTGATGTGAAAGCGGTGTCACTCTGAGCATGTGCAGAGTGTCCCTCCCCACCGATCATACACACCCGTCTTGCTCAGTCCAAGGCAACAGGTGGCAAAACCTAATCCCAAACAGCCTCAAGCAGGCACGGACTTGCCCAGATGCAAACAGTTTAGCTTTTAACCAACTCATCTTCCACAAGAGAGGGAAGCAGAGACTCAGGACCCCCTTCATTCTCCCTGGAGACCACCCTAGAGCTCCAGCAGAGGAGAATGAGGCTGGGTGGGCTTAAGGGTCCCTTCCAACTCTACACTTCTGTGATTCTATCTCTCCATCTTGGAGGTGCAAGGTTAACATCTAACAAACAGGCAGCTGATAAAGGCTGTGGAGCCCTGGCAAGGCGGTAATTATACTTTTATCTTTTATGTCTAACTAGAGGAGTGAGATGTATTGTGGGCAAGGGGAGCTAGAAGCCAGGCCTTATCTGAGATAACAGCCATATCTATTGGTTATACCCAGTAACCCCTTCCCCCAAAAAAAATCTGCTCCCCTGCCCCGCCGCCCCTTCCAAAGTGGAGAGGGGAGTGGTACTCCCATAGCTAAAGGCATGTTGTGGGTGTCAGAATTCCTGGGTCCATCCCACACCCAGTTCCAGAAGCTCAAGGTGGAGCTTTGGCAAAGCACAAAGTCTGAAGCTTCCCTTATGCCGAAGATTCAAAACCATTGCCAAGGAAGGAAAGAGTTTCCCAGAACTGGGAAGGAAAGGTCGCAGCAGAGAAAGATAAAGGAACAATTGGAGATTAGATAAGGGGGGGGGAGGGCTACCTTTCAGCCCACCTGAGGCTGAATCAGCTCAGGCACTGCCAGGGCTTTTTTACTTTTCTTTTCAAACAACAACTAATGCCCCCCCCAACAAACTTCACACAGCCCCGCTGGGTTCCCCCAAATACTCTCCCCACAGTTCCCGCTGGCAGTCTCACTCACAGATGCAGACGGCAGCCAAGAGTCGGCCTGCCAGGTAAGGTGCCTCGCAGGACGGGAACACGGGTTGCACCAGGTAGTTGGCGAATGTGATGGCAATGACGGCCTGGCTGGTGGGCTCAATGATGAGGAGAGAAGTCCACAGGCGGATGAAGGCCGGCAGCTGCCCAAAAGCCTCCAAGATGTAGGCGTAGCTTGCCCCCGATTTTTTGATGGTGGTGCCCAGTTCTGCATAGCACAGGGCCCCAAAGACAGAGAACAGCCCTCCCACGGCCCAGACCACAAGGGAGAGGCCGTACGAGTCACTGTACATCAGCACGCCCTTGGGCGAGACAAAGATGCCCGAGCCGATCATGTTGCCCACGATCAAGCAGACCCCGTTGAGCAGGGAGATTTCCTTCTTCAGCTTCATGGAGTCGTCGGGAGACGTGCCGGAGGAGTCCTCGAGGGGCTGGCGTGAGGAGGTCCCGTTGGGTACTGAGTTGGCCGGCGGCTCATCCTGAGGAGTCGCCTCATAGCGGGTGGTCTTGGCCATAGCTTGGCAAGAAGAGGAACGGTTCTGTTATTAATAATAATAATAATAATAATAATAATAATAATAATAATAATTACCTGCCCTGCAACCATAAGGTCTCCCAGGGCAGGTTGCATCATTGAAACGTAACATTAAAAACCATTTGAGACAATTTACAATCATATAGATAAAAATGTACACCTCAAGTGTCAAAAGCCAGGGTAAGGAGGGGTGCCTTCAACCTCCAGCTATATAATGAAGGTGCCAGACCCACGTCTGTGGGGAGGAAGACCCACGCCTTAGGGGTTCACCAGAGATCATGTCCTCTCCTGGCCTGCCACTCCACCTACACCCCAGCCTCAGAGGGGGAAGGAGCTACCAAGACGACCCCTTCTGCCAATCTTAGCATCTAAGAGGGTCAGGATGTAAGCAATCTTTCTGATGTTTTGGGACCTGAGGCATTTGAGCTCTGGTGCATCTTGTACTTGTGCGCTGGCACTTTAAAGGCAGCGGTTCTCAAACTCCTTAACAACTTGAAGAACACTCTCCCGTTTCTGCTGTACTCATGGCACATTTTGCTAATATAAAGCAGTAGCTCTAGGAGATACAACACCCAAAAAGATGGCGTTCTCTTCCAGGGGGCGTAAGATGGCATGCACAGGCAGGTAGAAAACCGGACAAGAGTGCCTCTACTTTCCCAGGGGGCGGGGAGCATGCTATCCCAGGAGACAAACAAGTGCTAGAAGCAGGCAGATGTCCCTCTGCCTCCCAAATACTGGGACCCAGGGCTTGGTTCTTACCTCTTTATTTGCCTGGAGAACTGCAAAGAATGGGCACTAGAACCTTGATCCTCATTTCTGGAAGGCGAGTCCAGCAAGCGAGTTTGGGGCACTGAGGTTACCTAGGCACTATCTCTTAAATCTGAACAGCCCGAACAGGTAATGGTTGGGTAATCTTAAAGAGGTTGGGAGCTAGTCACTGTAGATTTCCTCTTCTGCCCAGGGAGAGGTGTCTGGGGGGTGGAGAATGCAGGGGGCTGGGAACCAGGAAAAGAGAGGGTGGGTTTCAGCATCGAGAGAGCAGTTCTGGGGCTGGATTCCCAGCCAATATTATTAGGGGACAGAAAGGAGTATATAGATGGGGATGGTGGGAAAGAGAAACTGACAGATACTCACAGTCCACAGCGCAGTTCCTCCTCCTGCTCTGTCGCCTTATCCCCACACCAGCTTAAGAATAAAGAGACAGAAGCTGCCAGAACAGCACTTTTAACATGAGGAACTAACCAGGGTTGCTGGGGGCGGGGTGAGGGGGGTAAAGGAGGGTGAGCCATTGACCGAGTCCAAGGTCCGTCTGGTGCCAGGTGGGGACAGGAGGAGTGCTATGGGAGATAAGAGGACTGGCAGTGCCTCTGGGGCACCCCATGGCTGAGCCGTCCAAGAATTGGCTTCCTGCAGGAACGTCTTGTGCGTGTGCACCCTCGCAAACGGCGCTATCAGTTTCCCGCAGCAGCCCGCTCATGCATCCTGTGAGACGTCAAGCCTCTCAAGTCACACAGAGCACCTCTTCAGAGACAAAGAGACCTGTGGGAATTGGCAGCTTGCTAGACCTACCGGGGCAAATGGTTCAAAATGAAAAGGTTATCAGCCCTAAAGGCAACCAAGCCTGTCAGATTGGTTCAAGTGGAAATTCTCGCCACCATTCTTGCATTGCAGGGGGTTGGACTAGATGACCCTCAAGGGTCCCTTCCAACTATACAGTTCTGTGATCCATGAACTTAACCTTCGCTTCTGATAGTAGTAGTTGGGAGTTGGAGCAGGGGAGTTGTTGTTTTCACAACTTGACAAGTGAATGGCAAGTGGGAATCCCAAACTTCAAATGTTATCTTTTCCCAGACTGTATAAATCACACGCGATGGCAACTTTCCAAGCCACACCAAACGCTTCTTCAGACAGAAAAAGTCCTGTGCGACTCTTGACAATTGCTACACAACACACACCCTGCATCCTGGCTACTTGCAAGTCGTTTTCTGGATAAAATGAGCCACACATTATTCCACGTTTGCAAATCATATAATGGCTTTGAATCAGGCTGCAACCCTATGCACACCTACCTGGGAATAAGCTTAATCGAATTCAATGGGACACGAACAGGATTACACTGCAAGAGCGCAATCCTTTGTACACTTCCCTGGGAGCAAGCCCCATTCAATAAAGAGCGTGGGACTGAGGACCTAGCAAGTATACACAGGATCGCGCTGTAAGAGAATTAGGACAAGAGCAGCAGGGGAGGGGTTCACCCTGTTAAATTAACACCCCAACCCCACCCCTGTGGCTAAATTTAGGGCTGCCATCTTTTTCACTGGCTGTGCCCCCTGCGCTTTTTATTTCAGTTGTATCCCAGGCAGAAACACGCATTGATTTGGCTTCACTGAAATGCAAGGGGGTTTGGGCTCCAGTTATCATGCATGAGGAGTTCACTTGCATGAACCATACATGCACGCCTGTTCAATATATATCAGTTCACAATTTATAAATGTGCGCTTTATAAATCTATAATTTAATAGATCTATGTTATACACGTGCTGAAAGACCAAGTTCCTTCAAGGGGCTGGGGGCTTAATCCACCCAACCTCCAGGAACCCAGGAGTCCGAGGTTGCCAGCAAAGGCCACCGCACTGCGACTCCTCTTCCTGTTTATGCCGTTTCCAAGGGCGACGGCTTCCTTAGCAACCAAAGGCCAAGATGGCGACGGAAAAGCCTTGCCCATTTCAAAGATGGCCAAAGAGCCCCTTTCCGCCCTTAAGAAAAATGGCAGTCAGGGCACACCAGAAATAAACAAACAAACAAGCACGCCGCCTTTCCTGAGGCTATGGGTTGTGTTAGAGACAAAGGTGTTAGTTCTGAAAGGGAAATGCATCTTTCACGTGAAAAGGCGACGCAGAGCGTGTTCCCTAAACCAATACGGTGAGTGGGGATATAGCTTCCGGTTTAAATCACAAAATGGCGCCGCGCTTCGTTTGCCGGTACTTACATCCGGGTCCCCGTTCCAAAATGGCTGCTCTCACTAATAAAAAGATCTCCCTTAGGCAACTAGGAACATTGATCAGCTCACGTTCCCAAGGCCCTGGAGCGGGGCCTGTGGGAATGTGCAGCTATATCTGACTGGGTGTACGGAGTCTTCGGGCGTTTTCTCCTCTTTCCTACGGTTTTTTCTTAGAACTCTGAAACGATCCGTACAATATGGCGCCCTCCTGGCCTTTTTTTTTTTTTTAAGGATGAGGCGACCTTTCCGTTCGCAAGTGGGTGGTTTCCGCTGACGAATTATCTCAAAATGGCGGCGCTCATTTAAAAATGGCGACTCCCAGTGGAGGTGTGTGTGCTTTTCCGTACAACCTCTGCGAACGGAAGCGCATGGTCCCGTTCTCTGATGTTTAGTGTCAAAATGGCAGCTTGCGTGGCTCGGAGGCTGGGTACGGAAATCTTACCGGTGGGAGAGCTAGGGAAGGGAGCGGGGCTATGGGTTTTGCATGGCTGTCCAGAAGCAGGATGCTCTGTGCTTTTCTGGGAGTCAGCCCCACCGAACCCGATGGGGAATCCTTACTGAGTATACATGCATGGGAGGATTGCGGGGTAAAATAGAGTTGTTGTTCCCCAAGTGCCCCTATTTTCTTACTATCATCGCAGGTCGCTGTTCCAGAATTATACCCATGTCAAATTCCGGATGGTGAAACATGCACAGTTGCTCCTCTAGCAAATTTTGAAAAGATGGGGGGGGGGGCACACGACTTTTATGGCTTTTAAATGGCTATATATATATAAAGATTTCTAAATGGCCTTTGCTTAGTTTCTTTTAGCTTGTGCGTTGCGATGAAAATATAATATGACTTTTGACATTTTAAGTCCGACCTGTTGCCAGAGCCCATAATGGTTATAACTGATTTATGCTCCGGCTTTGACTATAGCATTATGCTATTGTACTGTTGTGCCTATGAAATACCCATTGCTAGAACTTGCAAGTGGGGAGATGGCTCGAATCCTGCTTGCAGATTTCCCACAGGCATCTAATCAGCCACTGTGAGAACAGGATGGCTAGATGACCCGTTGGCCTGATCATTTTAGCCTTCTCTTATGTTCCTGTAAGTAAGGAGAGGAAGAGGCAATTTGACCCTCCAGATATAGGACTTCCAACTGCCATCAGCCTGGGCCAGCACAGCCGATGGGAAATGTAGTCGAAAACTGCTGAATGCTGGATTACAGGTTTCCCCACTCCTGCCATAATGGGGGGGGGGGGCTAATCCAGATGAGTACCTGCTTTCCTCTACTTCTCGGGTCAGGTTTTGCCTCTGCCCATGAACTTGGTGGTAGCCTTGGGGCAGTGGAGCATTTGTAATAATAATAATAATAATAATAATAATAATAATATGATACAGTACAATAATCTTTATTGTCATTGTTCCATACAGAACAACGAAATTGAAACTAATACTAATACTATACTAATAATAGTATAGACCTGCCTAACAGGGTTGTTGTAACAATTACCAGAAGAATGCTTAGAAAGCTTTGTGTCCCCTAAAGTATATTTATCTATATGCAGTGGTTTCAAGAGTACAAGGCACCGTGATTCTAACTGAATCCTGAATTTCTCTTTCCCCTTCTAACCCTGCAGGACCTCGGCTGGCAAAAATTGCTTCGATGTCTAGGACCTTCCATTGCAGTACTGTGGATCAGTCTGGTGGGGCCTGGAGAGTGAAGTGAGTGCCAGAGATAGAGGGAGGCATCTTCAGAGCTAGAGAGAGATCCTTCATCTTACTTACTCCATTATTATTATTATTATTATTATTATTATTATTATTATTATTACTACTACTACTTTTCTGGCAGCACTGCAAATGACTTTGCCCTCTGTATACTTCCTTCCAGGCACGGTTTCCCTATAAACCCTTCACATTATGGACCCTTAACAGACCTTCCTGACTGGTCGTTCGCTGGTAAGAAAAATGGGTGTTTGTATTATTTGTTTCACTGTATTTAGGCTGCAAACTTGCAAAATAAAAATAACGTTGCCTTTACATAATATCGGACCATTGATCCAACTAGGTCAGTATTTATAATCTCCTCTTCCACCCCAACTCACAGCTCGGTTAATTCTGAAGAGAACCAGTGTACTTTGCTAAGTGCAGTAACTTTTAGTGTTAAAATTTGGCCCATAATCACCATTCCTCCCTCCACTTCTTTCCCCCATTTCTTCCTAATGTAACACTAATGTCTCACAGCAAATGAAACTGATCTGTAGAAAACGCAGCTTTAAAAAGAGACATTGCACGTACTTTTGTAAACTAAGAAATCTTTATAATTTTTTTTTTTAATGGCCCACAAAACTTGTTACTATCAGCCATGATCTGAGGGCACAATAAAAGGGTGTGACTGTAGCATCCTTTGCAAGCAGGCACCTTCCAGAGGTTGTTGGACTACAACTCCTATCAGCCCCTTGCTAGGAGTGATGGGAGTTGTAGTCCAGCCTCTGGAGAGCACCAGCTTGGGAAGGCTGGAAGAGAGCATGCATCTGTGTTGAAATAACCTTAACAACCTGGCGTGAGGTACTATTAAGATTACTTTCTTGTACTTTTGAGCATACAGGGAAGGAGCAAGTATCTGTATCCTTTTTTATTTTTTCTCTACCCCAGATGGGCGGCCAGCCCCACCAATGAAAAATCATCTCCATCGGAAGGAAAGGAATGAAAACTTGGCTGTAAGTGCGAGCCAGAGCGGCTAAGAGCCTTAGGAGTCCTGGTTTGGGGGGAATTTTGGAATAACATTAAGGAGGAGTGCGGGGCTTCCCGGATTGGCAGAATGCTGGAAAACCTCACAGGTGTAATAACAGATAGAAATGAGTCAATCTGGAGCTATTACTATGCTGTTTGGGGGGTTTTTTTGGGGGGGGTTAAAAAATTACTTAATCATTTTTTCGATACAAACAACAACCGCAAAAGACACATACAACAAAAACCATAATGACAGTAATAGCACAATTTGACAATTCAGATTTGAATACACTGATATACCTATGACTACACCTTTTTAACAATATTTTCCCACCTCTCTCTCCTCCTCCCACCATTATCCGCCTTATCGCTTAAATATTCATTCCCGATTTCTTCATATTTATCCATTCTTCATTTGCGTCGACATGCAGTTCATTCGTATGTAGCTAATCTGTCCATATTATCAATCCCTGTACTCAATGGAATCTTTTTGCGGCTCTCCCAATTCATCAAAACAAGATTTTTTGCTTCTAATATAGCACAGTACATCCATATTTTTTTTACCCCTTCAAGGGGCTATTACTATGCTGTTGCCCTATAGGAAAAGGATCCAGTGGGCTCTGAGGCAGGGAGTTCTTTCTCTAGAGGTCTGTTGGTTTTTTTTAATGGCAGGCTCAGTCCTGGATCCCATGAATTAAGTCTGCATATGCCCAGAGGCAGGTTGCCTATGAGCATATGCAGAGTGCCCACTGCTGAGCAGCTTTCACCTCTTGAAACTGGGATAAGGATGGAAGGTAAGCATGAGCCTTGGTGGGTTTCCATTAAAGCTATGAACGTAAACCAGTTTGAATCCCATCGCTACCCACAAACATTTGGAATTTTAGCTTTGTGCCTTCCGGAATACTGCTGAACAGTTCTCAAGATTTCTTGAGAAGGAAACAGTGCAGTTTGAAACCCGTTTTAAAATTCACGGTGTAACGTAATGTACCCTCAGCAACAGATTATGTACTTATTTTATTTATTTATTTGATCCAGCATATGAATCACTTCCCCCCTAAAACACCTTGAAGTGATTTCGCAGTTTAAAAAAGCAGCACTAAAAGCAATTCCATATGTAAAAGCGATTTTTAAGATTCCATATGTTAAAAAGTGTTTCCATGTATACAAACGAAACAACGCTGTTTAAAAGCAATTTCATGTGTAGAAACCGTTCCAGATCCAATATGAATAGAGACTGCGATAAAGAGAATCACTTAAAACGCTTGTTGAAAAGGGCCCCAAATGCACCCAAGCAGAGCTACAGTTCTCACAGGGAACTCTGGGAATGATAGTTCTCTGAGGGAAATAGTGGTTTCCTAACAACACTCAGAACCCTTTTTTAAAAAATTTATTTCCTAAAATTTATATACTGCTTGATTGTGTGTGTGTGTGTGTGTGTGTGTGTTATTTAAAAAAAACTGGTTCCCAGGAATCAGGCAGAAGCTGTGGCAGTTTAAAGTGGTATGATACTGCTTTGAATGTCTAATGCAGATGGGACCAACAGAGACAGCGCCTGTCCAATGGCCGCTGAGGATTTCCTCAGGCACAGTGCTCACTCCGCTCTTCACCTTGTCTCCTCAGCGTCGGGTAGCCATGATCTCCGCAGAAATGGATCACGGGATGGAGAAGTGGAAAGCTAAGCAGAATGAACGAAAGCAACAGGCAGAGGAAAAGCGACGCAACAGACTTCAACCTAAAGGAAGCTCCCAAGAGCAAGACCCCAAATAAATACTTTCCCCCCCTCCAATTTGGCGCTTGATTTGTGGTGTTGGTTTTTTTAATGTTCTCTTTTTTAATACCAAGGAGGGAGGAACAGTGGCGTCACAACGGGGGGACAGTGCACCCTGGGTTCCATGTCTGCAGGGGTGACAAGAAATCACCCCATGGGGGCTCACGGCGACGCGAGCAGCCATCACACTGCCCCAGCCGCATGTGGAAGATCCTCCATCCGTGAGCAGAGGATCCTGGCGCCGGTGGCAAACTGCTAAATACAACGCATGTGCGGCGTCACACGCATGCGCTGCACGTAGCGACACCACACATGCGCTGTATAGCGGTTTGCCACCGGTGCCGCTCCAGCACCGTACGGACGGTGCCGGGATCCCTCAGTCACCGCTACAGCCGCAAATGGAGGATCCCGGTACCATCCTTACAGCTCTGGAGCGGCGGCGGCAGCAAACCGCTATACAGTGGTACCTCAGGTTACAGACACTTCAGGTTACAGAATCCACTAACCCAGAAGTAGTACCTCGTGTTAAGTACTTTGCTTCAGGATAACAGAAATTGTGCGGCGGCGGCAGTAAAAGGTAAAGGGACCCCTGACCATTAGGTCCAGTCGTGGCCAACTCTGGGGTTGCGGTGCTCATCTCGCTTTACTGGCCGAGGGAGCCAGCTTCTGGGTCATGTGGCCAGCATGACTAAGCCGCTTCTGGCGGACCAGAGCAGCGCACAGAAACGCCGTTTACCTTCCCGCTGGAGCGGTACCTATTTATCTACTTGCACTTTGAAGTGCTTTCAAACTGCTAGGTTGGCAGGAGCTGGGACCGAGCAACGGGAGCTCACAACGTCGCAGCAGCAATGGGAGGCCCCAGTAGCTAAAGTGGTACCTCAGGTTAAGAATAGTTTCAGCTTAAGAACGGACGTCCAGAACGAATTAAGTTCTTAACCTGAGGTACCACTGTACACCGCATGTGCGTAGCGACGCCTGCCCCAGGTGTCATGCCGCCTTCCTTCGCCCCTGAGGAGGAATAACAGATTCCCGATGTGGTTCAAGTTCAAGAACTGCCCTAGAGCCTTCGCTTGGGGCCAACTGCCTCGGCAGCCATTTTCTGTGCCGTATCTTAAGGAGATGAGGCAGCGGGCAAAGGAGAATCAGGCCTTGGCTGGCTTAGCTTTGGCAAGGTTGCCGCATCCATTCGTCTCCATTGTTGTCTCCCTCCCCTGGTGCCCACCTGACGTTTGCAGTGGGGAAATAATCGGATTGTTCCATCGAGAGCCTTTCAAGAACGTTCCTGTCCAAAGAAAATGGAACCTGTAGCTCCTGTTTGTTTGGGTTAAGGAGGAAGCGGCACAAAATGGTGGTCCTTTTGCACAGCAGCGGGCCACTGTTTGGCAGAGGATCAGTTTTTCATGCAGCTTTATGGGGTGTGGCTTAGGCTTAAAAAAACGGTTTGGGCAGGAGCTGGTGCATTGGAACAAGCTCATCTCGAGGTCACACATCTTAGTGTCACCTCCGCACCATACATGTTAAAGGACTGTTGTATCACTCTTAACAGCCATGGAAAAATTTGGGAACCGTGTTGTTTGTTTATTTTAAACCGCACATCCCCTCTTTTCATCTAGGTTCTGAAATGTGGCTTACGGCAATAACCTCGAGAATCTAAAATCTGCAAAAGGGGGCAGGGGAAGAAAAATTAAAATATATGGGAAAGTATTTAGGGTGCAAAGGCCTACCCAAATAATCTGTAGCTGTTAGAGGAGCCCTGCAACCCTTCGAAGAGGATCCCAAAGCATGCGCAAAGTGCTTTGCCTTGCTCCACCATCCTAGCAGTTTGGAGTCTCATTGCTCCGGGGAGGTTTTCCAAGAGAAGCTTAAACTGCTGCTACCTCTCCCCGAAACGTACGGCCTAAGGGTTGGAGAGAGTCAGCAGGATTACACACTTAATATTTTTCTGCCTTTGTCAGCTGGCCTGAGGAACTGTGTGTGTGTTTAGGTTGGAGGAGATCTCAGCCTGGCTGCAGACCTCCTGGTGGCCGTAAGCCAGGCTGGAAGGAATCTTGGCCCTCTCCTCTGGAAAAGGGAGCTCTCCTTTTCCCCTCCTGCCATGTAGATTCCCTCTTGAGATGGCTCGCTGCTGCTGCTGCTGCTGCTTTGTATTTTATTTTTTTCACCTTCCCTCTCTTGGCCCCGTGGGAACCACTGCCTGCTGGAGGTGAAGTCACAGCACTGCAGGAAGGAAGAAGGATCAAGGGCTGAGAATGAGGGACTTGAAAGGCAGAGGTGTGCACACACAAACACAAAAAGATTACTTCCTTCCCAATGGAAAAGAGGTTCCCACACATTCACCGCTACCGCAATGATCTATTCTGGTGGTTTTCTACCCCTCCTAAATTGCCTTTTTTTTTCTAATAGGGTGGAATGTTTCCTGTCACACCCAGTAGCCATTTTTGCAGCGAGCATCGCAGTATTGTGACACCTTAACAAAGTGGTTATGCTTGTAATTATTGGTGCCATAATAATTTAAAAACGGTTAAGTCTTTGGCCCTGACACTGATTTTCCCTGGAGGCTTTTCCCCTCAGGGGATTTGTGCAAACGGCGGCCTCTGAAATTTATCGGAGGCAGGATGGCAGCATCTGGGAAATCCTAAGTAGGGAGAGTACTGGCACCTGCTCACAATCTGCTTTCAGATTTCTGGGACAGCTCAGCTGGTAGAGCATGGCAATTTTAAATCTCGGGGTGGTGGGTTCGAATCCCACCTTGGGCAAACGATTCCTGCACTGCAGGGGGTTGGACTAGATGGCTCTTGTTGTCCCTTCCAAGTCTACAATTCTATCATTCCTGTCAGGGGCAGGTTTGGTACAGGGAAATGGCAACAAGCCACGTCTAGGGTTTGCCTGTGTCGCCTGTGATGCCGGAGGACGTGGTTTTGCGAAACTCTTCCATTGTCTCGAGCGAAGTCTGCCTGCCTGTCCCCTGGATTTGTCTCTGTTTAAGCTTTCTAATACAGGAACTTGGATGCCAAATTTGGGTCAGTGGCTCAGCCAGGGGAGGGAACAGAGTAGGGATATTTTTTCCCCCTCTTCCCTCCGTTCCAAAAAATCCTCTTTCCATCCCGTGACCCTAGCTGCGACTGACAACACAAAGCCCAAGCCCAAAGCTTCGGGATTTTGAGGCCCTGTGTGTGTGTGTGTTTAGTTTCTACCCCTCCCCACCCCATTCCTCCCCCCAACCCTGCCAGCTCTGCCTTGCTGATCCCAGCTGTGTTTTGAACACATCTCTCACCCCCCCTCCTTCCCTCCCACCCCATATTGGTAATTGCTTCCAGATGCAGCAGCCACGAAAGCATGGATGAGATCAGCGCCTGGGGCCTATGCCAAGTGCACGAGACCCACAGGGACATCCAAGGGGCTGGAGAGACAGCAGTGCAGAGTGTTGCCATTTGCTGCATACACCGCCCTCGCCGAGCCTCGGCAAACCACCCTCCCAGCCCCACTTTCTCAGGGCTCCCCTCTACTTCAGGGTCACCCACCCACCCACCCACCCATCTTCGTGCATGAAGCCAATGGGGCAGCCAAAACAGTTGAGCTGTAGCCTCGCTGCAGCCCTTGTCAGTATCTATTGAATTATTCCTGACTCAGTTGAATGTGTGTCAAGGGGGGGGACAGACGGACCGCCGTGGTTATACCAACGTCACAATGCAGGAGACAGGATACAGGGGCTGTGCGTCACGCATATATCTCTGGTGATTTGATTTTTATATCGTATTTTTGGCGAGGAGGGGGTGTTAATGCATTCATTCTAGCCCTGCGAATGGCTCATGTGGTCTAGCACCCTTTTTATAGAATTATACGAGTTGGGACCCGCAAGGGTCATCTAGTCCAACCCACGGAAATGCAGGAATTTGTGGCTCTCAGCAACTGGCATTTGCAGGTAAACTCTGTCTGGCAGTGGAGGGACGACAACAGCCATCATGGCTAGGAGAGAGTGCTTAGAATAGTTTTTTTCTCTCTCATACACAAGCGTGGTTCTTAAAAACAACCCCTTCCTTTAATTGGCTATAGCTCGCTAGGCTGCGGGCTGCCAATATGGCACCCATGGGTGCACATTCACCCACAGGGGGCTTCCTTGGTGCCCACAGGGTTCCCTCCAGCCCTGTCCCTGTGAAAACCAGGATTGAGAGAAGCATTCTGTTGCAGCCCTGAGAACAGGGTGGTTCATGGCACCTGTAAGTTTCTCCATTTTGCAAACACGCCTGCTATCAAAATAGGTTGGCTATGGTATGTTAAACAAAGTGCACAGCACTGCTACAGAGGTAGTCCCCAAGATGTCCAAAAGTTGCCTTCGGCATAAATGGGCATTCACTTAAGACATACAAACATCCCACTCATCCCAGTCAAGGAATACTTGCTAAAACTTCAGCCGGTTTCCAAAATATTGTTCCAGAGGCTGTCCAGGGCTCACTTTGAACCAAAGTGTGATCGGCAGGATTTCAGCCGCACAACTGTGAAGTCTGCAGTTCAGCTCTAGAACGCATGGAAAATGGAGCACAGCGCTCCTGACCATGTGCAGAGTGCATTTCCCTAATCGCTGTGCCAACTCAGCTGACTCCCCCAGCAACAAACAACTCGCCCCTGAATTTCCCAGAATTATGGCGTTGACGTGCAAAGCAAAATACAGTACTCGGAAACTAGATTTCAAAACAAACATTGCACAATGAGATGCACTTTTCCAAATGCGGCATCATCACAAAATTTCCCAAACATGAAGTTTCAATTCTGAAAAGATCAGAGGACCAGGGGGACAGGAAGTGTGGTGTTTCTGCAATTCATCTTCTCCCTGTGACTTTCATCACAGCCAAAGCCTCGCTCTGGTGTTTGACTCCACAAAGTATCCCAGGATGATTTCGAGCAGCTAATTTTGGCAGGGAAGCGTTAGCAGACCATTTCCGTGGCCATTGATTCCGGGCCATTCTGCACTATACATTTAAAGGGGTATCATAGCACTTTCAACAGTCACAGCAGCTTCCGCTAAAGCAGGCTTCCCCAACCTTCGGCCCTCCAGATGTTTTGGACTACAATTCCCACCATCCCTGATCACTGGTCCTGTTAGCTAGGGATCATGGGAGTTGTAGGCCAAAACATCTGGAAGGCCGCAGGTTGGGGGTGCCTGCCCTATAGCATCTTGGGAAGTGTAGTTTGTTAAGGCTGCTGAAAGTTGTTAAGAGGAGAGCCCTATATTCCTCACAGAGCTACAGTTTTCAAGAGCTCCCTGGGAAAAGGGATTGATTGTTAAAACACTCTTGAGAAGCGTAGCTCTGTGATTATTCTTAGATTTGAACTTGGCTCTTAGCCCTTAATGGGCCAAACACATTGTGCATTTCTATATTAGCATTTCTTTGGGTCAATGAAAAGGAATGGCACGCAAACTTTCCAGGAATGTGCAGAAATATCTCGGGAGCATTTAGATATTAATTCCCAAAAAAGAAATATAAATCACACTTTAATACAACATACTACTAAAAAGGAGGGGAAATTCCAGCATTTATTTTTTTCAAAAAAAATCTCTGGTGATTATTTTTAATAACAAAATAGTCATGAACAAATTGTGTGGGGACAAAAATAAAATAAAATAAATGTTTGAAAACTCCCAGCATTTTTAGTCCATTTCCACCCAGAAATGGGGGTTTTTATTGCTAAACGTTAAAAGGAATAACAGATTTAAAACAGCCTACAGGCCCCAGCAATGTATGTTATATTCCCCTCCCAAAGAATGGGTGTTTATTAATAATAGCAAAATAATAATAACAATAAAGTGAAACAATAAACAATATTAAAAACCCACCCACAAACCCAAATGTATCGTTAAACACAGTTTAATTCCGTTTGGAGACCATTTGAAAACACAAGACCCAGAATTCAGACACGCCCTCCCCCACCCCCAATGGAAAATGGTCTGAATAGGAGAGAGTTTAGATACCTCGTTCCCGGCCTGCAGGATTTGGGGGTTCCGTCTCCCACCCCTATTCTGATTTCCCCACCCTGTTAATGCACTATTTTAAACTTTCTTTTTTCAAAAAAATTACATATTCAACAAACAAACAAAATTGAACGTTTTCCCTAAGAAAGGAGGATAAGGCAGTTTGAGGCAGTTCTTTGGTGCAATAGGAATTTTTCTTCCACTCCTCCCCCCCCCCCCCGTTTTTGGAAATTGCTACTTTGCTTTGTTTTTTTTTTAAGAATCCAGAATGGATTGGAAGTGACAACTGTAAACTTCATGCAGTTATAATCAGACATTGGAGTAAACATTTATGCAAAAACTTTTGAACCGTGCTGACCACCTCCATCCCATTCCACACCTCCTCCTCCTCTACCTCCACCTCCAGACCGACCGCCACAACCACCCTTCCCTTTCCTCCTGCTCCCAAACTTGCCCCACTCTCTGTTGCATTCAGGGTACCAATGGCCAACTCCACCTCTGTTGTGTGTGAGACCTCCACTTTCCCAAGGTTTGGCCCTTTAAGATGCTTCCCCACCTCCAAAAGGTATGACCTGTCATGCCACGCCCCACATTTTAAACCCCGCCCCTTGTCTTCCACCAAGGGCCCTCCCTGTTGGGTCATCTACATAAGCGCTTCTATTGGTCAGCCATGGCTCCTCCCTCCTTTTCAAGCCACGCCCAATGGAATGATAAAAGAGTTCCCTTTTTGGAATGCCGTGCTACGTTGCCCCGCCCCAAAATTCTGCAGTTTCCCTATTTCATCTGCATAGCTCCGCCCACCACGAGGCTGAAACCTGCAACTCCCCTCCCATCACTCCTAATAGAGGGTACCTATCCTTCTGCCCATCATTCAGTCCCATGCGACTCTGAAATAAGGTTGAGGGCTGGGCGGCATTAATGACAGCAGATACTTGGGAGGGTCGCCGTGATAATTTAACCTCGATCCCACCCAAGGGAGATCGCCGGGGGGGGGGGGAGAACTTTGGTGGGCGTTCACAGTGTGCCGTCTTATCCCCCTGCCTTGCAGGTTGGCAGGTCAAAGCGAAGTCTCCTTTTCCCGAGCGGAGGTCAAGGGGTGCACTGCGACGGGGGTCGGGCGGAGACCGAAACCAGCATGGGGGAAGAAGGTCCTCTTTTGTCTCCTCAAGTTACACTCATGATGAGCATGCTCAGCGCACCCGCTGGGGGTGGAAGGGATATGAAGAGACCGAGAAGGAGGAGAAGTGGGAAGAAGAGGAGAGGAAGGAGGGAGAACAGGACCAGGGCAAAGGATGCAGCAGGAGAAAATGGAAGTGGAGAAGAGGAGATCGGGAGATGGCTTAAGGAAGTAGCACGCAAGGAGCAGTGGCAGAACGAAGGCAAGAAGAGGAAGGCAGGGAGGACAAAATGGCGGCAGGGCAGCACCGGGGAAAGGCAGAGAAGGAAGAGTGTGGCGACTAGGGCAAAAGGGTTCACGAAAGAAGCACCGGAGGAGAGATGGTGGCCAAGGCGAGGGAGACAGGAGTGCCCTGGTGCTCCCAGCCCAGCGAGGCAGCTCGCCTTGTCACACCTTGTCCAGCAGGGAACGCTGGCAATACAGCAACCGTTTGGGCGTGCCGTAGCGCTTGAAGATGAACAGGGCGATCCCTAGGGCAAAGATGGTGAGGAGGAGGAGGATGGGCAACACCACAGCGGCTGCGTTCACCTCCCCTGCTTCCGCATTGTCCACCTCGATGATGATGACCTCCTCGCCGTCTTCCTGGCGGTCGCCGCCCGAGCTGCATCCCATCCAGTCTCGGAGCACAGACTTGGGGTACCCTGGCTCCACCTTCAGCTTCTCGTTGTTGAACTTCCAGTAACGGTCTCCCTTGTAAAAGTAGGTGAAAACTATACGGGGAAGGAATACGGGGTGGTCAAGAAACAGGGAAGAAAATGAGAGTCAATTATAACAGCAAAGGGGAAAAAAAAAATATCCAAGAGCAACAATGGGATCATTTCCAATAAAATTCGAGATGGGTTTTGTGAAATTCTGAATCCCACTTTTAAATTGTAAAACCATCTTAGGCAGGGATGTAGGATCTGTCTGGTGGCTACTTCAAAGTTAATTTTCAGTTTCAAGTTGAGGACCTTGCAAAGCACGTTTTATTTTGTGTGCATATTTGGAATTTAAGTGATATCTGCCTGTGTTTTGCAGATTAAGCTTTGGAATCCGAATTCCATTTTCTGCCCCCATATTTTGAGTACATATGGAGAATTTGTGGCCCAAATGTTCATTTCAGACCTTCCCTTTGGATTTGGACACCAATGTGCTAATTATAAAGGCATGTGTAAATTATAAAAGCAAGACTTTTTGTGAGAAAAATGGTATTCCACACTGAGTAGTTTCATTATTCTGAAAGCAAAATGTTTTCTATCTGAATCTTCACTTTCATTTCACGTTAGGAATTCGTAAAAATAACCTTTGGTTCCAGATCAACAAGTTTTTACGGCTGGGTTTCAATTCAAGCTATAATCACTTTTTAAGGCATTTTACATTTCATTGTAGCAAAATGGCTTCCTGATCAGAGTTGGGAAGGGTAAAGCCTCCTTAAAAAAATTTCACATAATGAAAAATTCATGTTTTAATAAATGATTACCAGCTGCAACCCGCTGAATCATTTTAGGAACACAACATTAACTCCACAATGGCGGTCAACGGTATCGCACCAGCCATCTTTCATGAAGGCTCAAACGATTATTAGTCATTAAAACGGGACGCCTTTTGAATGGCTGAGTGTGCAGGGGGTTGATTTTCACACTAGAAGAACCTGGCAGGCATTCTTTGCATAATCTATGCATTGCATTTCTTCAGGAGATTCCTGCGGCTGAGGCCAGGCTACCCTCTGCCAGCATCAGGGGACAGGGCAGGCACTGCAACGGTGAGGAGACGCAATACTGGACAAGGGCTGGGCCTACTCCCATTGAAATCCCTCTCTCAGCCCTGATCCTCACTGGGTGACCCTTAGGCCAGCCCATGTCTCTCAGCCTCATCAGCCTCACAAGGATAGTTGTGAAGGGAAACAGTGCACTCCCTTCATAATAAGCAATGAATGCATAACGATGTCCTAGAGTGAAGCAATTCAGCTTTTTCTGCATAGCTGCAATATGGTGGCTGCTGATTAAGCTCCCTGCTACAAGGACTCCAGCTATTAGGTATCAAATCCTGACCACATCTGCACACCACCATCCAATTTTATTTGTGTGCATCCTCTTCACTCTTTCTTGGTCACAGAATGTAGGCAGCTGCTTCTTACATAAGTCAGTATCGGGTGAGCTGCATCCTTCCTAGCTTTGCGTTAGAAAGTGGAGCATTTTCATCACCCCCTTTTCTTCCCACCCAATAGCCCCCCTCCGCTCCCCCTTTCTCACCCTCATCGCTGCCCATAAAAGCCCCCCGGAGTGACTCAGGGATCCCTTCCCAGACAGAAATGTGTTTGGGGTAGCCGGGCTCAACCGTTCGGCTCTCTTCGTTGAAGCGGTAATATCTGAAGAATGAAAAAGAACGCCGTGTTAAAAAGACTGCAGAGCAGAAAGAGAAAAGTAATTGCTTCCCTCTTTGTAGCAAAACCCCTTGACGGGATGAGCAAGAAAGCTGCAGCAGCCGTGATCAAACCTCCCTCTGGTGGCCAGACAATGCCTTAAATTGGAATTCAAGATTGCATGATGTGGCTAAGAGGGCCTTTAGAAAGGGTTAGACCAAAGGTGGAAAACTCCCACCAGCCCTTTCAGCAAGCATGGCCAGTGCGCAGAAAATTGCAATCTAAGAATATCTGGAATATCTCGTGCCTGCAGTTGTTGGATCTTTGGTGTCAATGAGCAAGACAGCTCTTGAGGATTTGCTCGTAAAACGTCTGCAGTGTGCAGCCCAAGCTAAATTTACTCAGAAGAACATCCCACTGCCTTGACTTGGGACTTTTTGCCCTGGGCAGTATTCTGCGGTCTGCAGGGCTACTAACTTGCGCAGCAAACTGGCAACCATAGCTGAAAAAGAGCTAAATCTTTAGGTTTAATAAGGAACCGGAAACATTTCTATGTCGGCCTATCTCTTGATATGATCACGCAAAGCAGAGATTCTGAGAGCAGGTGCAGCGTTCAGCATCCTGACAATCTCAGTTGCCGTTCTTTTGAAATAAAAGCCAATCTCTTCGCCCTCAAGGATGGGAAAACAGGCTTGGAAATGTGCAGGTGTTGACTGGTGAAATTACAGAACCCAGAAGGGAAGGACAAGGAAGATTCCTAGTTAGCTGGAGGAGCAGAATTTGCTTCCATGCCCTGATCTTCAGCTCTTTGCCTCCCCCCTGCAACTCACAGTAGCATATTGTTTGGAAGGGCTATAGCTTGGTGGTACAGCATCTGACTTGCATCAATCTCTGGCAAATCCAAGCAGGGCTGCCTGAAACCTTAGAGAGCCGTTGTCAGTCAGTGAAGACAGTTCTGAACAAGATGGGCCCCCAATGGCCTAACTCAGTACTATGTCAACTTCCTATCCTCCTGTGTCCATTTGCTTACACAAGCAGCCTGTTCCAGGGCTCGGGGCACATTGCAAAAATGATTCCCAAAAATTATGCATGGAAAACAAAAATGACTGTGTTGCCAGCCAGCTCACAAAAAGGGTCTCACAATGACCACTCGCTTCCCCCAGAGACTTGGCTGGCAACCTGCTTCGCTCAGAGAAACTACAGCAATTTCCCTCCACTCTGCCCTGGGAAGCTGCCATTGCATGGCAACCCTCTCTGCACATGGCCTCCTGGACACAGCAATGAGATTCAGACACTCGTGCACAGAATGCTTCGAAAGACCATGATGGATAGGGGTGGGACCACTAAGAAAAGGGGTTGGGCTGTGAGACTTCCAACCTCTTCCAACTCTGTTTTGGTCCCAAGGAGCCAGAGCAGATGTACGCAGGCAGAGTTTTGGGCCCAGGCTCGACACAGGTGTCCTGCGGCACAGTGGAGGGCCGCCGGAAGCTGACTGGAGTGGGATCCCAAGGTTGCCGCCAGCCTGTCTCGCCTGCCGAGCAGGGAGGTGGAGCCTGAATGTGGGTCCAGGGACATGAGAGATGGTGAA
The DNA here is from genome assembly GCF_964252035.2 of Podarcis erhardii. Taxonomy (NCBI): domain Eukaryota; kingdom Metazoa; phylum Chordata; class Lepidosauria; order Squamata; family Lacertidae; genus Podarcis; species Podarcis erhardii. The sequence goes on along the minus strand of NC_138502.1, from coordinate 5,366,891 downwards.
CTGTGCCCAGGCAGAGCAAAGCCACAGAGAATTCTGCAGCAGTCCTGACGTGCAAATCACCCTTCTGACCTGGGTGCAGGGACAAAGGACTCATCGAACCACCCAGTGGTTTCTTCCCTCAAAACAGCCGGCGCTCATTACCCAAATCCTCCCGCATTTTCATCTGACAAACAAATGACTAGAAGTCTTGAAGCTGAAACGATTTCAACCGTTCGCTAGGTAAGAAGTCTGATTCGCTGGGTGCGGAATGTGAGCTGCTTTAGTGGGCCACAACAGCTTATTGGTAACTCACTTGTCTCCCCGGAAGAAGTAGGTTTTCCCACTCGGCATCCAGAAAAGAGCGGCATCGATCCGATCTGTGGGAAGCCCTCTGCCCAACTCCTTGATGTGCTTAGGGTAGCCGGGTTCCAAGGTGGCCTCGTTGAAGACCCAGTGCTTGTCCCCTGAAAGAAGGAAGGGCACCTGATTTCCCAAGATGCACCAGCAGCCTTAACCACGTCTAGCATTCCCTAGACAGAGGACCAAACTTCCACCCCCCTCAAACACCACAAAGAATCACGGGGTGGGGCTTTGACCTGCAGGCCAAATTTAGCCCGGCACAGGTCCCAATTTGGCCTGCAAGGCTGTTTTCCCATGCAAGGGACTTTGGCAGGACAGCTGCACAGCCCACCTCAGCAATTAAAAGGTATATAAATCACAGTAATAATAATATTAAAAAATTGGGAAAGGGGGAATAATATATTTAGTTATGTAACGTATTGGCATCCCACACTGAGGAACACCTTGCTGCCTTCAGAAGCAAACCATTCATAACAGTCCACCAACCTTTAAAGAATACGAATTTGCCGTCTTTCCTCTCATAGGCTGTGTTGATTGTTGAGGGGAGACCAACCCAGAACTGGCCGATAGGGAGAGGGTGCCCATCCATCACTCGGTTGTTCCGGACTCGCCAAAACCATTTGTCCTGGAAAGCAGTGAGTTTCCAAACATGTCAAATGATGTAAAACAGTGTTTAAATTGCCCTGCATACTTAGATAAATGGGTCCATGCATGAGGATATTGATGCTAATGGGTGTTGCAATAATAGCTGGTGCTTGCACGCTTTTGCAATTCCACAGTCAGGCTGGGTTTGGGCTGACACTGGTTACTAATGAAAGTTGATGTTGGGTACTGGTTTCTACATTCTGACTATTAAATTTAAAAAAACATTTTCCACCCTTAAGGTTAAACAGACAAGCTTGAAAATACATAGCAAATATTAAACCTGTGTTTGTGGAGATTCCACTTAGAATGTCAGTAGCTATCAAGGGAATGGGCACTAGAGGCCTACATACACCTTAGTCTGCAACCATGACTAATAGAGGCTTAATAAATTACGCAAAATAAGCAGATTTGCTAAATCTCCGTATTTCATATACAGGTTGCAGAGTTCAGGGTTCCCCCCCAAAAAAAAATCTTCTTGCAGAATGATGAATCTATCTCTTTTATGTAGCAAACATAATCCCAGATAATAGCATTTTCAGAGATGGCTCCAAAGCAGGGCTATCGCCCTTCCTACAAACTCATAACCACCTCCCCTCTCTGCTTTGCCCTCCCCACAGCCTAAAGCTCTAATTATGCTCCCCGCACTGGGCTAACCTTGAAGACAAACATCTCGCCCCTTAGCACAGCGATGGTGTCAAATCTCCCGTCACAGATGTTGGGGCCGTACGTTGGGTTCTTGGGCGGCCGATCTGGGACTCGGGGCTTCATAGTGGTTCGAGGGATAGGCGGAGGTTTACTGGGGTGGCCAATTTCGGTTCCTGGAGACAAGGATAGAAAGGGTTAATAATCTCAAACCTTTGGGCGCAGGGTTAGACTCAGCTTTGTGTGCGAATAAAACATGCAATGAAAGTTCTAAGAAGTCAGGGTTACAGCGAAGAACTGGGGTGATTTTAGTTTAGCCTGAAATTTCCCCCTTTTTTGAGGAATTATGAGCCATAACGACTTAAAATCTAACCTCCATGTTCAAGGGCACTATTCCGCCAATTACAAAATGGCAGGGGGCAAACAACAGAGATGAATGACTCCGTCGTGCTCTGGAGCATATCCCTGTTCCAAAGGAGGCAGCTAGTTGTCAGTGTAAAGTCAGAAAATCAGCTGAGTGGAACTGGAAGCAAAAAGCCTGAAAGCAGGCCAGGAAAACATGGCCGACATTCCCTTGAGGCACTCTCTTAATTGGCCATGCTAAGGGAACAATTGACATGTGAGAGTGATATAAGAGTAGAAATGGAATCAGGCCAAGGGGTCAGAAGTCACAACAGAAGTTAAGAGGGGTCATACCATACAATTGCTGTATGCCACGCCGGTCATCTTCTGGCAACTCAAAGTTATCCGTTTCCATCCATTGGTAGAAGGGGGCCATGATGGCGGACGGGTCGTTCGAGTGCTCCAAACCCAGAGCGTGGCCCAGTTCGTGCACCGCAACCAGGAAAATGTCATTTCCTACAAGGAGGGAAGCAACGATTTACCAGTGTCCTTTGCAAATGGTTTGCCAGAGTCAACCATCCCCTCAAGATGAAGGACACCACATGGTCCAAGGAGTGCGAAAATCTTGGCCAACACTACTTGGGTCAAGGATAGCTGGACACGGGGCCATTCCTTCACGGATATCGGTTCTAATTGAACAAAGGCTGCACTCAGGAGAAAATAAGGAATTGGATACAGGGGGTTTCCTTCCTAAGAAGTCCTTCTGCTTTTGTCTAGAACTCACTTCATTATAAGATTTGGGGAACTAGAAAAAGGAAGTGATGTTCTGGCTGGTCTCGAGCCGATGAGGAGAGATGGGTTCCTTCTTCTCGCCAATTGTTACTCATAGTGACTCATTCCCACGCAAGGATTTTTCAGTCACGTCTGCCACCATCTACGCTTCTTCTTCCTGACATTTTATCCCCCCCCCCCAAGTCCTTCCAGCACCTTAAACTTCCACTCACCACTAAGGTCATCACTGCGGGACGTCCAGGGCTCCGCAGCGTCGAAGTGAGTGTCGCCACCGATGTGGGGCCCAGGGAAGTAGGCGTGGGCCAAGAAGCCTCCTTCACCATCAAAGGGGGTGCTGTCGCCATGGAAGCCTTCGGCGAAGAAGATCATGATGTCAGCCTGCGGCTGGCGGCCCTCGCGCACGTCCGAGTAGGAAACCTCGCGGAAGCGCAGTGGCGTTACAGACTGCCACACGCTGAAGGCACGTCGGATTGCGGTGAAAGTGGCATGTTCTCCTACCTTGGGTGTGTAATTCTGGATGCTGGAACGGAAGCAGAAGTTGAAATCCCAAGGGTTTTGGAAAGGCCCGTCCTGATACCTCAACCATCTCAGGCATGTAGGCCTCTGAACCTGCGCTGCTTCCACAAAGGGATCGCTTAGACATCCCTCTCAGGATCCCTAGATGCCTCCTAATGAATCATCCCTGTCCAATCAGCTTCAGATTTCCTTTTGTCCTGCTAAAATGACCTTCCAAGCTCTCCCTCCTTTCTCAGTCATGAACCCCATTTAGCTGCTTCCCCCTCTTAAGATGCAGGACAATGGTGCCAAAAGCTTGTTATGACTTCTGCCCTTCCTCTGACAGCTACTTTGGAAAACTTTCAGGGAAAGCACTGAAAAATAGGGTGGGAGAAATCTGCTCTGTTGCCTGGAAACCTGAGAATCTGTAGTGCAAAACGTGTTGGCTTATTCGGACCGTCAGATTTCTTCCTATCTGAAGTGTTTAGTTTGCGAAAATGATGTTTGCTGGAATACATGTGGGGCACTCAAAAATGAAGCTGGAGAGCAAGAAATTGAGAGTGGGCCTTGAGGAGTCAGACTATGGCCTTCCATGTAGCTCCCAGGTCTTTCTCAAGAGGCCACTACACTGCCTTTTTACTCATGCTTTTTGCCTCATTGTCTCATCTCCTTAAAGTTTCCCCCTTTGAAGTCCCGCGTTGATTTCAACATCAGGACGACACGAAATGTGTATAAAAATACCCCCATATCTGCATTTTCTTCCAGTAACAAGTCAGAATTCTGCCCCCCGTAATTCTATATCGCCTGTCTTTCTTCTGACAGAGCCATCCCCACAGCTAATTCTCCTTTCCCACAGATCAGCCCTTCGACTCCCTGCCCCACGCCGTCTCCTCTGCCAACCTCACCAAAAAGTAAGATCGTAGTGTGACCACTTCAGCCCTTGGATGGCGTAGCGCCTGCGCCGGACATTGGCCTTGATCTCCGCTCCAAATTTATCTGGGACACCGCAGCGGGGCCTCTTCATAGCCCTAGAAAAAGGAAGACACATTTAAGGTTCCAGCTGCCCTTGAGAAACACATTTCTATCTCACCAAAGTCTCTGTAGGTCGACCTCCCCATGTTAGCCATGCGGACAAACTGCCCGGGCCCAGCAACTTGTCATGAGGTCCGTCTCTCTTCATGCGCCACCTCTGAGAGAGGGGGACAATGTGGGAAAAGCTTTTTCAATGATCACTCCCCGATTGTGGAATTGTGGAAAGCCTGGCACCACCACGGCCAGCTTTCAGTTGCCAGGCTAAGTCATTCCTGTTTACCTTGGTTCCTTCTTGGAATCATACTACTGTATGATTTCCGGCCTGTCTGTGGTGTTAATCATTTAGTAGGCTGGGGTAGCATGTGTCCTTCGTATAGGGTCAGTATTGTTGGAGGAGCGCTTTCAGCAAAAAAATAATAATTGTATTTTATTGACGCATTTGCTTTTAAAAGTTTGAAGTGTTTGCATATTTTATGGACTGCTTTGAGACTTACTTTTTAGAAAGCATGAGATAAACTGTGATTGATGATGCCTTGACATCTGGCCAGCATTTACCGCTGCTTCTGTCAGAATAGTTACCTACATTCTAGCCGTTTTGAAACTAGTGGGGGTTGGTGCGTATCGGGACAGATAGAATGGAAGACAGGGGGACGCAACATCAGGTAAAGTCAGAGCCAATGGAAGACAGAGCCAGCTCATTCTAGTTCTGTCTGCCATTCTTCTCCCTGCTGGGTCCTAGAAAGGCAACACTGAGACTAAGGAGGAGGAAGGGGGACTAAGGGGGAGGAAGCAGACAGGGTACTTCCACCTTTGGGTGGACTGTAGACAGCAAAGCAGGCAGGTGGGGCAGTGGAGTATTTGTACCTACGGGACCGCCTCTCCTGGTATGCCCAGTGGAGGACTTTAAGGTCCACAAATGACAACACTTTGGAGGTCCCAAGCCACAAGGAGGTTAGATTGGTCTCAACTAGGGCCAGGGCCTTTTCAGTATTGGCCCCAACTTGCCGGGACGCTCTGTCACAAGAGATCAGGGCCCTACGGGATTTGACATCTTTCCGCAGGGCCTGCAAGACGGAGCTGTTCCGCCTGGCCTTTGGTTTGGACTCAGTCTGACCCTCATGTTTCCCTCCCTTTATGGTTTTGATTTATGGGCTACTACTAAAATGAGGCTGCATTTTAAATTGTATTTTAACCCGTATTTCAATTAACTGTTATTTACAGTTATTTCTTTTTCTATTACATTTTATTGTAATTTTATTGGTGTTAGCCGCCCTGAGCCCGGTTTTGGCCAGGGAGGGTGGGGTATGTATAAATAAATAAATAAATAAATAAATAAATAAATAAATAAATAAATGAAGAAGAAGAAGAAGAAGAAGAAGAAGAAGAAGAAGAAGAAGAAGCCAGCCTCTGCCACTTGAAACTACAGATGGAGAACGATTCAGGATGATGATGCTGTGATCATATACGATGCCCACTGCTATGAAGACCAAAAGAGAAGCAAGACTCCTAAAGAGCCAAAGCCCTGTCTCTGCTCTCTGACTGCATTGATATTATTTATTTATTTATTTATTATTTATTATTATTATTATTATTATTATTATTATTATTATTATTAAATTTGTATACCACCCTTCAACCGTAGATCTCAGGGCAGTTCACAACATAGAAATACAAGAGGTGGCATCATAGACTGAGGAAGCTAAGCCAGTAGCCGCCGGCCCGTAACTCAGACAGCCGATTCTGGGTCTTATTGAGAGCAGGAGGCAGGTGACGACAGCTCCATTAGATAGAAGATTGCACGAGGTAACTTTTTGGTGGATTGGGCCCCCATGGATTCATGCGGGGGGGGAGCTATCGTTTCGGGCTTCTGCTTCAGGAGCCATAGTGTTGTGGGAGAGTAGCACAAAGTTTTGCATGCAAGAATAGGACCTAGGAGACCAGGTTTCGAACCCCTACTCAGCTGCCTGGGTGGACCTGAGGCCGATCGCAGTCTCTCTGCGTAACCTGCTTCACAGGGTTGTTGTGAGGAGGGGCTGTTGCCTGAAACAACAGCGGCATATGCACGCCAACTTGTTTCTCCGGCACTGTCGTTTGCCAGGGTGCACACTAAGTCATTCTTTGCCAATTCCATAATTCCCTCTCCCTTCCTCCACACCCACAATTCTGCCTAGCATAAGAAGCCTTTCTGGGATGCTTTCAGCACAGGGATAAGGAAACCAGTAGCCCCACCCCACCGAAGTTGTTGGACTCCAAGCCCCATCATCCCTGATCAACTCTCTCGCCCAGCCCTTCCCCGTATCATCACTAAGCCAGAACAGACAAGCAAATAACATGTTTTAAAGGGTTTCTCTTGCCCCACTCTTCCTTTTGGCAAAGGATCTCCAAACCAGCTTTCCACAGCTCTGGATGCCTTGGACTACAAATCCCATTATCCAGCATGTGCATGGAGTTCTTACACTGGTTTATCAGCTTTATACAGGCCAAGGGGTGCCAATTTGCTGCCAGTCACCTAGCTCTATATGCCAAACATAGTGGAGATGTGCGAGACTTTTCCCTTTCCCAATCTTTGTTGACCAAGGCAGAGAAGACACCAGGCCTGCCACCTTCAGCTTGGCCATAGCTTGCTGGGCTGGCAGTGGCAAGGCTGGGGAAAGCAAGGCAAGGCCGGTTCCAGGCAGTGCACATCTCTGCTTGTAGGCAGGAGACGTCCATGCCAGGACTCAAGATGGAGCCTGGCTGAGGCCTTGCAGGGGAGGAGAGCAGAGGGCAGTCCTGGCATACCTCAACAGGCGTGGCGAATAAAATTGCTCTTTCGGCTGGAGTTTGCAATTATGTGACAGGCAAGTGCTAGCCCTAGACTAAACTGGGTTGGGGGGAGCTTAGAAAGAGGGAGCAGAGAGGGGATGGAGAGGGGAAAGGTAAACACTCGTAAAAAATATGTTAATTAAATCTTTTGCTAGCTTATAGTTTAGGAACCACTTAATGTGCTTTAAAGGACGATGTTGCACATTGCAGTTGCCAACTACGCACTGCCACCACGAAAGATGAGCCCCCACCCCACAGAGAGAGAGTTCATAATCAAGGGGGGGGCAGAAGTACATACATTTGCCCCCCCCCACTGCAAAATTTGTAGATCTGGCACTAGAAGACCCACCATTTCCCACCCGGAAGCTGCTTCTGAGTCCTGTTTAAAATTCTCCTCCTCCTCCTCCTCCTCTGTTCTTTGTACCCTCGCCAAGCTCTTGTGGTGTGGAGTTCCACTGGTCAGCCCTAACTCCACCAGACACTGCTTGCTCTGTATGCAATACTAGGGCCACCCCGGGACAGGATACCGCTCAGCCGTTCTGCCTGCTTGCCAGCGCTGGGAACTGGAAGCCAGCCACCCAGCCACAACCACAGTCCCAGCCTTTCTCTCAGTTACATCATGGCCCTTTTAGGTGGTTTCATAATATCGTGTTCCCACCACCAGTGCTTTGAGAAACGCCATGCGGCATGTTGGAAAAACTGCCCGTAGGCCTTCAAGTCTTCAGAAGTTTGGATAGGAGAAGTTTTCTGAATGCAGGAAGCACCTCGCAAGGGACAAATCTCAGCTCCTGGACTGGTGGTCTTGCCTGTCCTGAGTTCGAGATTTATCATCTACGAGGTGCTCCTCGAATTCAGTAGAGCTTTATCAAGGCTGGGTCTCACCAAGCGTGTACCCCGAATGAGAAAGGCCCTCACAGTTCTCAATTCTCCTCTTTACCCAACTTAAGCCGGCAGGCAACCAAGGGACACAGTTGCCGACCACACGCTCATTTCAAAATGGCTGAAGCAGGTCAGTGAAGGTCGCCATGATAGGACCTGTGAGAAATATACCCCATTTGCTTGACTGATGCTTGGTTTCAGTACTTAGGAATACAATTCCCCTCTGATACTGTTTCCCAGTAAAGCAAAACAGTTTTGTTTATTTACCCCCACTCCATGACTAAAAGACCCCACGTACCAAAAGCACTGCAGTTGCCACAGCACCTCAGTGAACCATGTAAATACAATCCAATTTTTTGGATTGCATGGTTTGCAACAATTATTATTACTACTTAACTGCTACACCTTAAAACTGGGGTCCCAAATGGTTTGGGGTCCCAAATGGTTTGGGGCCTGGGGCACATTTGGAACCCCAAAAACTGTTGTAAGGGAGCCTCAAAAGCATGCACTTCCCATAAGAAAAATTGGCAAAGCTCAGAAACCCCTCGAGAAAGAAAAGAAGGCGAAACAGCTAGAAACATCCCAAAATGAATGAAAACACAGACAAAACACAGACAAAAAAAAACAGGCAGCAGCCTTCTCTAGAAACATGCAACCTCCCAGCCAAACAAACCCCCACGCCACCCAAAATAAAGTTAAAAAATTAAATTATTGGGAGGGAGAAGAGCGTTATTGCCTTCAAAAGGGCATGGGTCTAAAAGAGATTTTTAAAGGGGGTCTTCTCTTGTGGGTAGGGGTGAAGCAAAGTTCCCAAGGCTTTTAGCGGTGAAAACAGAGAAGAGTAGCCACTGGATTTTGAAAGGGAGAATGTGTCACACCAAGGGCCATGGTGGCAGAGCCTGAGCACTGCAACGCAGGCGTCCACGAGGCCCCCTGCCTGACAACCTGGAGAGCTGCTGCCAGCCAGTGTAGGCAATGCTGAACTGGGTGGACCCAGGAAGGAAGTGAGCAGCAGCAGGGGGAGGAGGGAACTCACTTCATGGTCTCGGAGTCCGCCGTGCCCGTCACCTGAAGGCCGTAGAACCGCTGCATGGCCGAAATGGCGGCCGTGAGCGACTGTGGGGAGCGCTGAGTGTGTGTCCGAAGGTCTCCGGGGGGCAGGTAGCCATACTGCTGCAGCCAGGCCTGGGGGGAGAAAGGAGAAGGGTGTGAGAAGCACAGGTGTCAGGAAGGACAAGCAGTGGTCGAAATTCCCCAGGCACGTTTTGCTTATTTATTGCATTTATATCCCAACTTTTTCTCCAAGGAGTACATGGTTAACCCCCCTCCTCAGTTAATCCTGACAACAACCTTGTGAGGTAGATTAAGGGGCTGTGACTGGCCCAGTGACCTTCATGGCCGAGTGGGGATTTGAACCCCGATCTCCCAGTTCCTAGCCTGGCACTCTTAATGGCTCCAGCCCACTGGCTTCCTGGAGCCCTTCTGCAATGGGGCACTTCTATAAATTAAGTAGGTAAATAAAACATGGGGAAAGCCAAATGTCACTTAGAAAAGTATCTGAAATATTTTCTTTGAAGCCTGAACCTGTTTTATTCTGGGTTGTTTTATTTGATGTTTCAATGAGTTGGAAACCAATTTTTGAGATTGTTTCTTTAAAATATTAAGCAGTATAGAAATGAAATGAATAATAATCACAACGACGACAACAATAAATTCTACCGCAAAAAAGGCGCCTAGACATTACATTGCTGTGACCAGGTTTGAGGTGCCATTTGGCGATTAGCTTATATATCTCGAGTTTGGTCACAAGCGCACTTGTGAAGCCGGAATCACTGCAAAGGGTGCACAACCCAAAAAAATGCAGAATGGAAGACTGAGCCACGGCAAATTGTTTCAGGGTTTTTTCTTTCCTCTGTCCATTTCTACTTATAGGCTTCATTCTCACTAAGATGGTCAAACCTGTGTCTGGACTGTGCCACCTCAATCTGCCGGGGGGGGGGGGGGGGCTCACCCGATTTAAAACAAAAGCCCTTCAGGCAGAAGATGAGCACAGCAAAGAATATCAGAGCAGCCGCCTCTCTGATGTGCTGATATTTTATGCAGGGGGATTATTTTCATATGGACAGGCGTTTGGGCCTACGTGCCCACCCCTTCGACCATCTGAAGTGGTACAGCCCAGTCTTGGCTCACCGCTTTGGTGAGAGCTCAGCCACAGAATCATAGGGTTCGAAGGAACCAGACACAGATAGAGGCCAACCCCTGGCCTCAGAACAAGGTTTTCCACAAATCCCAGCCCTTCTCCTGCTAGCTCCGCTCGCCGCATGCAGGCACGCTCTGGATAGCTCAAGAAAAACAAAATAGCTGGCTGCCAGGAGTGACGGTGGATCAAACAAACTGGGCTGGGGAGCCTGTGGCCTTCAAGACCTTTTGCAGGACTACATCTCCCATCATCCTTAGCCATTGGCCACACTGGATGGGGTTGATGGGAGTTGGAGTGCAGCAATGTCCAGAGGGTCCAAAAAGTTCAGGACCCTCTATAGATTACAAATCCATTTACAAAGGACTTGGAGAATGGGGCACGGGGCTCCCCACTGTTGGTATTCTGTGCTTCTTCTATCCCAGTTGCCCCTTCAGATGTTGCCAGACTACAACTCCCATCACCCCTGCCCACTGGTCATGCTCATTGGGGATGATGGGAATTGTGGTCTATCAACACCCAGAGGGCCACATGTCCCCCGCCCCTGATCTATGTCCATATACTGTCAGCTCAGCCATACTATCCATGGCAAAGACTCACCGCCCAATAATTGCTGGTCTCAATCCCACTCAGTGCTTCTGTCTTTCAGTATGTTCCCATCTCTGTCCTTCCCACACTCCTCCCTACATATCAATCCATTTTTGTGTTCTCTGTTGCCTGCTTTGAGGTAGGGCATCTTTTATAAAGGACACCCCTCAACTATCAACCTTCCCCTCCACATACACCTATCCACCTACATAATTGTTTTGCGGTTTCGTTTTTACAATCCAGCAGTATATCAAATTTATGAACTAAACAAATAAAGTTCACAGTGCATTCCTTCTGTTTCCATATATATATATAGTTTATCATGGGGTATGAGGACCTGTTTAGTCCTTTGGATGCCGTCGGACTCCAACTCCCATCAGCATGGTCAATAGCCAGGGATCATGGGAGCTGTAGTCCAACAACACCTGACTGGCCCCAGCATCCTCAGTCCTGATCTATTGACTCCATCTTTCTTTCCTTTCTCTGTCCATCCACTTTTCCTCCCCAATCGCTGCCCATCCACCGACTCATTCCCATACGTTCAACTCATCTTTCTGTCCGTCTGCCAATCTGTTAAAAGTATGCTGTGAGCCCAAAGCACCTACTGATTCAGGAGCTGACACATTGTGCCTCTGCGTGATCGCCTTGCCCTCCTTCCCCTCATTCTTCACTGGATGAAAGGCAATAGCGACGAACAGGGCATGATAAATTCATTCCACTGCTCCCAATACAAAGAACCACCTGATCTCAAGAGGAGTCATACCCAGAACAGTGACTCATACAAAGGCACAACAGGGGAGGAATATTAAATATATTTTGAAAATTAAAGGAGTACACTTTGGGGAGCCGTGTAAGAGGGTTGGAAGTTTGGGAAACCCTGAAATACTCCAAAATAACACCTTCTCCTTATTCTGCCTGTCCGTCTGCACCAGCTTTCCCCTTCAGCTCAGCCAGTACAGCAGGAGACTCTTAAAATCAGGGTTATGGGTTTGAGCCCCACACGGGACAAAAGATTCCTGCATTGCAGTGGGTTGGACCTTGGGGTCCCTTCGAACTCTACAATTCTGTGATGACTGTGGCTGGTGCTAAGGGGAACTTATCCCACACCCTGCCCCCTGCCCAGTTCAGTCAGGGAAACATCAAATGCAACCTAAAGTTCCATGAATTTCAGTGGGATTTATTAAGTGCTTCCTTCACTTATCAGTTGCTTTGTGTGTCAGCTCCTGCCAGGCACACAGGCCTTGTGGCTGTCTCAGTTCCTCCCCCCTCACCGCCCCACTGCTCCCCTTCCATTGATCTTTACAGTGAATCACTCTGTCTGTAGCCATTTTCAGGCATGGTGACCCTTGGTAAAGCAGGCTGGGCAAGGCTCTCCTCAGATCTAAGACGCCTGGGATCAGATCTTCAGATGCTGGTCTCTGAACGCTTTTGGGGAGCTGCTCTTGTGGCGAGACTGGAATTGAGCAGCATGAAAAGAACAGAGCAGGAAGAAGAAGAAGGGGGAAGGGGGGGTCATCTCTACAAGGAACTGTGCTTCAGGATTGACACTCATTATACATCATCTCCTTGCGTAACATCAGGTGATTCAAAAGGGATGTTGCTCAGAGGGAGAAACCCAGGAAACAAGCAGCAAATGAATTATGGTGGGGAAGACAAGAGAGAAGAGCTGGGGAAAGGAGAAGAGTTAACCCTTTGTGATGCGATAGGTTTTGCAAAGACGATTCTCCCACCTCTGCAAAACGCAACTGCATGGCCGGATCATTTAACAGGGCCTCCTAGCCTGTCAATCCATTTCCCGACAGCAGCCAACCCCAAAAGAACACCCTGAGATGTAAGCATGGCAGGTCTTTCCTGATATCTATCCCTAGAGCCTGTTCTTTACTCAGAGATAGACTGCCCCTGCACATGGAAGTGTCATTTAGCTACAGAGAGAAATGTTTCTCCCTCTCTTGGAAGAGAGAACTCAGGGGCACCGCGTGAAAAATCCACTGAGAGGGCAGACAGTGCAACTTGCAAATTTTTCAGCAGTGAGGTATGGCAATGGCCAGCTTGGCTTGGAGGGCATCAGAGGGGCAGTCATCCACATTCCCAGAGGGAAAGAGAGGTCTGTCTGTGATTATTGGCCTTGACAAATGAAATACTGTAGAACCTCCAGGCCTAGTAACAGTGTACCTCTCTCAATGCCAGTTGCTGGAAGGACACAAATACAGGAGAGGGCTATTCTTGTTTACACACACTGCTCAAGAGTTTCCTGGACACCCCTAGAAAGAGGATGCTGGATGAGATCAACTCTTGGCCTGATCCAGCAGCGCTCTTCTTCTATTCTGGTGTTCCTATCATGGCTGGTAGCCATTGGCAGCCCTGTCCTTGGAACACCCTAATTTTGGCTTTTCATACAGTGGATGATACAACACAGCTGCTGCCCCTCTTTCTGCAAGTTTTATTTTTAATAGCTGTCAAACAATCCAAGAGGGTTGTTTTTTTTAGCTGATTAATCACCTGCCTTTTAACCAATTCATCAGCTGATTAAAGCCCACTGGGGAGAGTTATTAGGTTGTTGTTTTTATTTTGATTATATATTTTGTGGTTTTATATTTTGTTCTGTGAACCGCCCTGAGACCTCCTGGTATAAGGAGGTATAAAAATTCAATACATAATAATAATAATAACAACAACACAACTGACCCAGCTTAGCCATGGTTTAGTGCGAATGCACAAACATGCAGGTTTCCTGGATAGCAGATTGTGACCACTTCTCCTCCTGCACTGCTGTTTGCTAAGACATGGTTTGGCTTAGCATGCTGTCTGAACATGGCCTTTTGAGATGCAACCAAGGTTTGTTCTATGGTTTTACCATTCATGGATAAACCACAAGTCTGGGATCAGACATAACACCTTGCCAAACCATAGCTTCACTCACAACAGCAGCAGCTGGGCCAGAGAAGGAACAAAACAGCCACAACCTAGGAATCTGTTTGCTCTTTCCCACTTAAACAATGGTTTGGGGCTTAGTGCTTTGGGTACACAGAGCCAGTGAGATGTACTTTGAAGTAAACACACACACACGACTCCACTAAGGTTTAAGAAACATAGAAACTTAGGTTGGTTTGACAGCTGTAGCCTTTCTTGAATAGCAGTAGTCTGGCAACCCTGATCTCTAGCACCCTCCAGCTTGGACTACTACAATGTGCTATGCATGGGGCTGCCCTTGAATACAGTTCAGAACCTTCCCCTAATACAGAATTCACCTGCTAGCAATCTACTTGGTTTATCTAGAGACATACGACATCAACTCTAAAGGACCTATGCTGGCTCCCCATTCACCAAATATGATAAGCCATCTTCAAATATCTCAAGGGCTGACACCTGGAAGAGGGGACAGGCTTGTTTTCTCCTGCTCTGGAGGGTAGGATTCGAACCAATGACTTGAAATTACAAGAAAGGAGATTCCGACTCAACATCAGGAAGAACTTTCTGGCCGTAAGAGCTGTTTAGCAATGGAACGGTCTCCCTTGGGAGTTTGTGGACTCTCCTTCCTTAGAGGTTTTCAGGCAGAGGTTGGATGGCCATCTGTCATGGATGCTTTAGATGAGATTCCTGCTTTGTAGGGGGTTGGACTGGATGACCCTCGGGGTCCCTTCCAACTCTACAATTCTATGATTCTACCACAGAGACCATTTCAAGGCAATGTTGCCCTAAATCAACCTTCACCAACATGGCGCTTGCGCTCTCCATCACCCTTTAGCCCCAGCCAGCATGACGATGGGAACTGAACTCCAAAACACTTGGGAGGACACAAAGTTAGCGACGTCTGCTGTATAAGTGCCTGGGGCTCAAATATCTGCAGGAGTGCCTCCTCTTGTGCCAAGCTGCTTGAGCTCTTAACATCACCAGAGGAGATGCTTTTCCACGCTCCACAAAAGAAGAATACTATGCATGCACAATCTTATGTGTGCTTACTCAAAAGTAAGGTGGTGTAGTGGTTAGAGCGTTGGACTAGGGCCTGGGAGACCAGGGTTCGAATCCCTTCTCAGTCTTGGAGCTCATTAGGTGACTTTGGTCCAGTCACTGTCTCTTAGCCTAAAGTATCTCCTAGGATAAAATGAAGAAGGGGAAAAACCATGCTACCTTGAGGAAAGGTGTGATATAAATCTAATAAATAATCAAAACAAGTATTTGATGGGGCTCGCTCCTAGTAAGTGTGCTTAGACTTGCAGCCTAAACCATTTCCTGATATATTTGGCCTTACTTATGAGAGTTAAGTCAAGTAAGTGGGCACAGGGAAATGGGGACTTTAGGGTCAAAGTGAGCAGCTTATGTATACATTTCAGACTCTATACATAAAGGCCTTGTGTGCGTGTTTTTTTCCAGAAACACACCCCCTTAAGGCAAAGATTTAAAAAAAGAACTTGGAGCAGGCCCAGGTGATGATGTCAAGGAGCCTGACAAATTTCGACACCCTCGGGCGTTGCCAATTATTTTCTTGCCTTCCTATCCGTCCATGACGTTTCCCCCCCCCCCAATTTCCCTTGCTCTACTCGCCAACGTTGGGTATAAAAAAAGACCCCGTGCCCCCGCTTTTTTCCGCTTGCTCTCCCTTCGCACTCCCTCTTGCCTCCCTTCCCTCGCTTCGGGATGGAGCGGTCCCTAAAAAAAGTCACCGTGTCTCATCCCTGAAGTCTCAAAAATATCCCTTGGAAGAGAAAGAGACACAAACAACCCACTGCCCACGCAGCCTTTGGGTACAGTAACCGTCCTGCCCTCCTCCTTCGTTTCATCCTAGGCCAGAGCCTTGCTTAGAGTGAATTCCCCAGCCATCCCCGGGCCTTCGCTCTTGTCCGAGCAAACTTGCAAACTTCCTCGAGGGTTCAGACAAGGCCCTCTTTTGTCTCGTCCCTCCCCACATCCTCATTCCTGGCATTCGGACCTGAGTGGCTTAAGGTCACAGCCGCCAACCCCCTTTCAGAGCTGGTACCGCCACTTCCCTGAACTGTTCTTTGCTCTGCCTTCCTATGCTGGGTCCATTTCCTTTTCTTCTTGTTATTATTTTCTTTTCCCAATTGTAAAATTGGCTGAGAACACCCACATGAAAAGCTGCCCTTTTCCTGCCTGGGTTCTTTCCCCCATATTCCTCCCTCTCTCTCTCTCTCTCTGCATTCATTTTTTCTTCCAAACTTATCACAACAATTAGGTTACAAGGTAAAAAACACCCTTCCAGTTGCATCTTCTGCCAGTGGATGTCCACCACCATCATTCTAGCCCTCATTGATCCCCAAGTCCTTCACAACTCTTTCTTCCAAAGCAGCCACCAAGGCCACAGACTTCTTTGTTCCTCTGAGGACATTTCAGGACTTGATTCGGGTTCTTCCCCCTTAACATAAAATATTCCCAGCTACCACAAAAAGTGTGTGTGTGTGTGTGTTTCAGCAGCAAAAGTTGCTTGGATCGGCAATAAAAGCAAGGAACAAAAAGAAGAGAAAGAAAGGAACTGTAACAATAACAGACACGCCGTCAAAAGCCAAGGAAAAGTTGGAAGGAGACCAAAGTGGTTTGTTTAGGGTTTTTTTTTTCCTTCAAGGATTGCGTAACTGAGAGCAGTGTGATCAAGAAAGAGGGAAGGAAGATGGAAGAATGATGGATGGGGAGCCTGAGATATGTATGGCTAAATGGAGAAATATGGATGAGAGATGTTCAATGGGTGACTGAGAGATGGCAGACTAAGAAGTAGATAAGATTAGATGATTGATAGGCAGGTGGAAGCTTTTTTTAAAGGGAGTTGAAAGTGGTTTGAGACAGACTTCACTCTCTCTGGTGTATACACATAATTCTTTTGTCTGGCTGAGTGAGGCAAAAAGAAAGAAAGAAAAGGGATGATGAGTGTGAGCACCACAAGTAACAATCCCTCTTTCACGCTCCCTTCAAAACAGTGCATGGAGAGAGAGATATAAGCGGACAAGCAGACAGATAGATATGGGAAGATAGGGAGGGAGTTTGAGAACAAAGTGGGCACAGGAAAAGGGTCACAATGAAAGAGGGAATTATCTGCTTGTTGAGAATGGTGAAGGCTCAGAAGCAAGGAATGAATTGTGACTTAACATTACTTGATTTATAAAGGAGCAGGGAGCCAGTTCAAATAACAGAAAGGAAGGAAGAGATTACATGACAATCTGATGGACTGTTGCAAGCTGCCTCGAGGGTGTCTGGGTGGAAATGGTGGTGTGTGAACCCAGTACATAAATGCAAATAAATAAAACTTTAAAAGTACATAAACAAAGGGGTAGGGAAGGGAAGGGAACAGGCAAGCTGGATTTCCATCCACTTTAGGGGAGTTTAAGCTGCAATATTTCTCCAAAAAGGAAGAGAAAAGGTTGTGAATGAGAATATAGGCCTTAAAACGAAGGGATTTGGGTAGACATCAATTGGGGGGGGGGGCAGAAGGCATGAAAGTGTTTAAGCTGACGGGCAAAATTAAGGAAGAAAGGGAGCTTGCATCAAAGGGACAGCCATCCAAAACTGGAACACGAAAGCGCAGGGAAGTGAGGGAATGGGGAAGGTTGGCAAAAGAACGAATGGAACAGAAAATGCCTTGGCATAAAAAACACCATCTCTCCGTCCAGCTGCAGAACACATCCAAGAAATGAGGGGAGGGGGTGAACACAAAGGATGGTAAAAGAAAAAGCAAGGGAGGAGTAGATGGAAAGAACAGCTGGAGAAGGAATGTGAATAAAAGAATAGGAGCAAAGGTGATGGGAAGTTTGGCAGAAGGGAGATACAGGAAGGAAAATTCAGAACGTGAAGGAGCGTCTCAAGAAGAAGAAAAGGGGGGGAAATCAGGAGTGATTGGGAAAGGCCTTAGTGACCACCAGGGAAGGGTGGATGTCAGAAGCTTCCTAAAGAAGGAGTGCTGGGAAGGCAGAACACATACAAAGGAATTTGCAAAAAGGAAGGCAGAAATATTAAACTGCAAACAGCAATCAAGCAAAGGGGGGAAATCAATATATAAGCCCAGTCAATGGGAAGAGGTGAAAACTCTGTCATTGGAGAGATGGACGAATCCTGTTTAGATGGAGGTTGATATATAAGTGGAGAATAATGTGTGCCAAGCTGAAAGCGAATGAGTGTGGCAGAGGCCGAGGGAAAGAGAGAGCAAAGGAGAGAGACAGGGAATGGAGCCATCTCTGCAGCAGACAAGTGGAGACAAGAATATCGAAGAATGGAGCATTTAAGAGAACTTAGCAGGAGGGGAAGGCACAGAAGGAAGGAATGAGAAACCTGGGCTGGCAGAGGAGTGCAGAATGCAAACAAGGGAGAGAGAGAGAGGTGAGAGAAGAGTGAAACAAGGGGGAAGTCTACTGCGGGAGCAAGAGAATGAGAGAGCGAGGCAGAGGGCAGGAAGAAGGGAGTGCGAAAGCCAGCAAGTGAAGGGGTGGGAATAAGGGGGAGATCTTCTCCAATGGGTCTCATTCATAGCAAAAAATAATAATAATAATGAAGGTTCCCCGGAACAAAAGCGCACCAAGCGGGAACGTGGAGGAATGAACTGTCCGGTAAGGAAAGGAAAAGGAGGGGGGGAACGCAAGGGAGGAGGAAAGCAGAGAGTAAAGGAGTGGGGAAGACAGGCGGGTGGAGGGATGCAAGGGAAGGAACGGAGAAGCAGGTCGGGCAAAGGAAAGCCTGGGAGATTAAGGGAGAAAGAGGAGGGAGGCACGGAGGAAAGCTGGCCAGGAGGACACTCACCTCGGGGCTGAAGCGGGAGGTGGAGGATCCGCGGGGCAGGAGGGCGCTCAAGGCCACGGCGAGGGGCAGCAGCCGGAGGAGGGCGAGCCACGGACACATGTTGCTTCTCCCCCCGAGTGTGGCGCTCTGCGGCGATCCCACTCACCCGAAAGCCTTCTTTTTTTCTCTCCCCCTCTCCCTTTCTCCCGTCGTGCAAAAAAAGAAAAAAAAGTTGCTGGTGTCGAGTTTCTCTGCCCCTCCCTCCCTCTCTCTCTCTCCTCTCCCCTCCTCGCCCTGCTTTCCCTCGCTCCCTCCTTCCGCCCCGTCTCTCCCCCTCGCCCAAAGTGGAGACGTGGTCGGGCGCGGGGTCTGGCTCCAATTAGAGGGTTGCGAGGAGGATGGAGAGAGAGAGAGAGAGAGAGACTCCCCTCGGAGGGGAGAAGATGGGAGGAGGGAGGGAGGAGGAAAAGAAAGGCACGGAGCCTCCAGTCTTGCGTGCGCCTGGGAGGCAGCAAAGCCTATTGAGCTCAACTGCTGAGCAGAGGAGCTCTGCACATGCGGCCGAAATGCATGCCATGCATTCATGCTCTTTCCCGCTTCTACTCCCTCGCTTTTCCCATCCCCTGGTTCTTCCCTCTGCGCTGAACTTTAACGCTGTTAAAGTTCGGGGCAGGAACTTAATGTGACTGCAGCGACTTCTATTGCATGCATATGCCGCCTTTCCACCCAGGAGCTCAAGGCGGCATGCATACATGGGTCGCTCCATAGCTGTCAGCTTTCCCCATTTTTTAAGGGAATTTCCCTTATTCCGAATAGGATTCCTCGCAAGAAAAGGGGAAAAACTGACAGCTATGGTTCGCTCCCGCTGTCACCGTTGCCTGCTCACAACAATCCTAAAAGGTAGGTTAGGCAGTGAGAGAGTGAGGTTGAACCAAAGTCACTTCCTGAGGCTCATGGTGGAGTGGGGAATTGAACCCCGGCCCAGTGTCGGATTTGTGTAAGCTACACAAGCTATAGCTTAGGGCCCCACTCTCTTGGGCCCCCCAAAAAAACTTAAAGGGGAAAAAACTTGATGTACATTTTCAAAATATAAGATAAAAAACAAAATAAAGCCTACATACAGCAACAGTGTTTTGTGTTCTGTAGGCTCCTGTTTTGTTACTTTAGATACCTATTAGGTCCATAAATTACCATATACTGTAGCATGTATTCAGCACAAAAAACAGCGACAATTTGTTGTTGACAAAGGACAGTTGGATATATAAAGGGCCCCATTACCTTCAGTAGCTTAGGGCCTCATCAAACCTAAATCCGGACCTGCCCTGGTCTCCCAGGTCCTAGTCCTACACTCTAACCACTACCCCACATTGCCTTTCTGGTCTTTCTCTCTATCATGTTATTGGTGGTGGTGGTGTTATGCCATTACTATTATTATTATTATTATTATTTACACAGCTTGGGTATTCTCCGAATGTAGAGCAATGTGTAAATTCTGAAATTAATTAGGTAATCAAATAATAGAATCATAGAGCTGGAAAGGACCCCGAGGGTCATCTAGCCCAACCCCTGCAAGGCAGAAATCTTTTGCCCAACATGGGGCTCGAACCCACAACCCTGAGATTAAGCATCTCATGCTCTACCTACTTGAGAGGGAGGAAGAAATTCAGATCTAGAAAGGGGACTGGAATTCCCCTCAGGAAAGGTTGCAGCATGTGGGGCTTTTCAATTTTTAAAAAAGGCAAGTAGAGGCAACAAGACGAAATTTTATGTAAAATTATGCAAGTCATGGAGAAAAGTGGTTAGAGGGTGCTTTTTCCCCACCCCCTCATAATGCTAGAAACTTGCAGACATCCGAAGAAGCTGAATGTTGAAGAATTTGTGTCTGAGGAAAGAAAGATCTTCTTCACACAGCACTTGGTTAAGTTCTTGGAATTTGATCCTCACAGGAGGCAGGGAATGCGTCCAAGTTGGATGGATCTGTAAAGGGGATTAGACAAATTTGTGGAGCGGCTACTAGCCACAATGGCTATATACTCTGCCTCCACCAGTCAGAGGCAGTAAATGCTTGTGAATCCCATCTGCTTGAAACTGCAGAAAGCGAGAGTGTTGCTGCGCTCAGGTATTTCTCACATGCTTCAATCTCACAGGCACCTGGCTGGCCGCTGTGACACAGGATGCTAGGCTAGAGGGCCAGGAATAATAATAATAATAATAATAATAATAATAATAATAATAATAATTTATTATTTGTATCCCGCCCATCTGGCTGGGTTTCCCCAGCCACTCTGAGCGGCTTCCAACAAAGATTAAAAGTACATTAAAATGCCACACATTAAAAACTTCCCTGAACAGGGCTGCCTTCAGATGTCTTCTAAAAGTCAGGTGGTTGTTTATTTCCTTGACATCTAATGGGAGGACATTCCACAGGGCGGGCGCCACTACCGAGAAGGCCCTCTGCCTGGTTCCCTGTAGCTTTGCTTCTCACAGTGGGGGAAACTGCCAGAAGGCTCTCAGAGCTGGACCTCAGCGTCTGAGCAGAACGATAGGGATGGAGACACTCCTTCAGGTATACTGGGCCAGAGCCGTTTAGGGCTTTAAAGGTCAACACCAACACTTTGAATTGTGCTCGGAAACGTACTGGGAGCCAGTGTAGGTCTTTCAAGAATGGTGTTATGTGGTCTCGGCGGCCGCCCCCAGTCACCAGTTTAGCTGCCACATTCTGGATTAGTTGTAGTTTCCGAGTCACCTTCAAAGGTAGCCCCACATAGAGTGCATTGCAGTAGTCCAAGCGGGAGATAACCAGAGCATGCGCCACTCTGGTGAGACAGGAAGTTCTACTTATGGAACAAAGGGTTGGAGCAGGAGGAGCAGGTTAGCTTAACAGGGTGACAGTGGCCACACCCCAGGAAACAGCTTCAAGTGACCGCAGGGGAGGGTAGCCGATGGGTCTCAAGTCCTCAGTGAGTTAGGGACTTCCTCTGCAGGTGAAGACAGGCTCTGGCGGATGGAGAGGAGAGACCGAGAGTGGGTCCAATGGTCAAGAAAGCAGTTTCTGCGTGTCTTGTAGAGAGAAGCGAGGGGCAGATGGGGCTCGCCCACCTGGGAACGTAGCCCTTCTAGGAGAAGGAAAACTCTGATCCTAAACCTCCGCTGCCTTGTGTCTATACACATTTGAGAGAAAGGGCTTTAGGAGTCAACCCCGAGGACAAATCCGTACCCTCTGTCTTGTGGGAGATCTTAAACCCTACTCAGATCTGGAGTGGTCCCCCTAAGGGGGTTGGATGATGTCTTGTATGCCTCCTTCCGGCAACTCCTGCAGCCAAGCTGGTGCCAAATGTCTTGCTCTGCTTTCGTTTGGACCACAAAAGTGAGACCGGGGCAAGGGGTGTGTGTGTGCCTTGTTGTCTGGCCAGTCCAGGACCTCCACTGCCCAGGCTTGCATCCCAAACAGGTCGGTGGGTGCTGCTAAAACAGTAAAAACAATGTGGGAGGCAGCAGTTATGAGTTACTGGTCTCTGCAGCCACAGCTGGCGCTGCGATTCTGGGATGCTGGTTTCTTTTCCAGTGAACAAAAAACTACTATGGCCTGGGACTCTGCGTCTACCTCCGGGTGCAATGCGCTTCAAGCCAGAGCTCACCCCCACCCAGATTTCAGACCAGAGAGGAGGGCTGGGCTGAGCGAACCGGTGGTCTTGGCTTCCAGAGAAAGTGAGGAAATGGTTGGAGCCAAAGGACCTTCCTGGGGTTGTGTTCTGCCGAGCTGTTAAGACAAACATGTTACAATGCGAGGATTACTTGGCGAGGTTCTGCTCCAGCTGCTCTGCCCTGGAGGTTTGCTTGAGCACCGTCTATTTCAGAAGTTGCACTGCAGCCTTTATTAGCAGGGCAGACAGGTGGGCGCATCTTGTCTACGAGAGGCGGTGACTCAGACGCACGAATGGTCTGCACAAACCCAGATATTCCTAATATCCGCTTTGCGGGAGGATATGAAACATGAAGTCATTAGGGGCTTCCTTCCTGATAAGGATAGACTGTTCAGCAGCGCTGGGTGGCAGCAGCCAGCCAGCACTGGGCGATTGCCAAATTCTGGGCATGGGAATTCTCCGGTGAGGCCTGCCCTGTGCCTACTTAAGACCACACCTGAGGATTATAGGATGGCCGCTCCCATTTGAGGCAGCCCACATCCCACCATCTCTCACCACTCTGCCTCTTTTAAGAGGGTCTCTCTTTCCGCAGAGGGGAAAACAAGCTCTGCCCTGCTTTCTAGGGCAAAGCCAACTCTGTTTTGGAAGGGTAATTCCAGGTATGCGTGCTGTGGACTTTGGCATCGCTTTATCAACCCACACATGAAACACACACACACCTTTGAGCTGAAACTTTGGTTCCAAGAACTAAGTTTAGATGGGATCTGGGCCCTTGGTGGCAGTTCCACTGCCCTCAGAAGTTGGGGGGGTGGGGAGGGCAGCAGCCCAGGAAGAGGGCATTGTCTGTGGCAGCCTCCTAACCATGGGTAGGCAAACTAAGGCCCGGGGGCCGGATCTGGCCCAATTGCCTTCTAAATCTGGCCTGCGGACGGTCCGGGAATCAGCATGTTTTTACATGAGTACAATGTGTCCTTTTATTTAAAATGCATCTCTGGGTTATTTGTGGGGCATAGGAATTCATTCATTTTTTTTCAATATATAGTCCAGCCCCCCACAAGGTCTGAAGAACAGTGGACTGGCCCCCTGCTGAAAAAGTTTGCTGACACCTGCTCTTAATTATTTCCTCCCCAAAGAGTTGTGTCCTGGCCCTTTCATTATGCACTTTCCGTTGTATGCCGAAGATGGAGGTCTTTGCTTTTTCTGGCCTTGGAAACTACATAGAAATAGGTATAGGGATATAGATGACCCACCCTATTATCTCACCTGCAACTTGCTTTTAACTGATATTAACATTACATTTATACATCCGTGTAATCCACCCTGAGGCTCTATGGTGAAAGGAAGGGAAGAAATCACCTTCATAACCCAAGGGTAAAAATCAGCACATATAGTCAGTTCTACAGTGCTACTGGTATTGTTTAGAAATGTGATGTAAATGCAGTTTTTCTCCCTCTCTCCTAATGCTAGGGCTGCAGACAAGAGCTGGCGTCCGTCTGCCTTGGGAGACAATGGAAAAGTGCGCCTTTGGGGATGCTGTGAAACTATTGGAGTTACGGCGCCTGTTGTGGCTGTAGGGACCAATACGGGAGAGACATGTTTATTGCAGCCGGGGTAGATCAAGACATCCAGTTTCGCTGTTGCAGCATCTCTTTTCTCTGCGCTCCTCCCAGCAGTCATTCCTCCTCTGGTCACTGTAGGTACACAACTTGCCTGTCTGTCTCCTGGTTCTGTGGTCATCTGCAAGGGATTCCCACACAGCCAGGTTGATATTGCCAGCACTCATGTCATATTTGCAGACATCTTTGTAACGCAGAATTGGTCTGGTGCCTGAAGCCAGCCCCCCATAGAGCACGTCCTTGGGGATCATCCTGCCCTCTTCAATTCTGTGTACATGACCAAGCCAGGGTAGACGTCACTGAGACAGGAGCGTGAACATGCTTAAAGCACATTCAAAGCACTTTCTCCCACCTTCCAGAAGCTCCACTTGTTAATTGCAAATACGTGTGCAGAGGCTGAGAAGGTGGCACTCTGTGTGTTCTCAGAGGCTGCCTTTACTTCCAGATATACAACCGCTTCCCGCAGAAAGGGTGTGGCCAAGCTTGTGATGCAGTGCTAAGTGGGTGTGGTCAAAGGAAAAAGGGGTGGAGCTAGCTGGCTGAGAGGTTTTCAAAGCTGGCACCACTGCGTTAGGGACGCGGGTGGTGCTGTGGGTTAAACCACAGAGCCTAGGACTTGCCGATCAGAAGGTCAGCGGTTTGAATCCCCGCGATGGGGTGATCTCTTGTTGCTCTGTCCCTGCTCCTGCCAACCTAGCAGTTTGAAAGCACGTCAAAGTGCAAGTAGATAAATAGGTACCGCTCCAGCGGGAAGGTAAACGGCGTTTCTGTGCGCTGCTCTGGTTCGCCAGAAGCGGCTTAGTCATGCTGGCCACATGACCCAGAAGCTGTACGCCGACTCCCTTGGCTGATAAACCGAGATGAGCGCCACAACCCCGGCCACAACTGGACCTAATGGTCAGGGGTCCCTTTACCTTTACCTTTACCATTGCCTTACTGCCTCTGGTGGGTTTCAAAATATCCAACCATCGCTGCTGCCACTTTATTAGAAAAGGAGAAGGAGTTAATTTAAAAATCAAAGGACAAAAACATTGCCCAAGTGATCAAACTTCTGCAAGCACAATTCTCGATGTGAGCGAATTGAGACTGAACAGAAAATTAAACTGATGAAACAGGAAAATTTTTGAATTTGCCAATAAACCAGGTAAATTGTTAGCACGGCAGCTTAAAAGTGAACCTGCAGCCTTTCAAGAGGACTAATAGGGAGGAAATTGAAAGGGTGTGTAGGGGAAGCAAGTCAAGTCAGTGGAGGATGTTGATTTTGCAAATGATGTGGGCTTCCCCTCTCAGCAAAAAAATATCCCCCCTCCTTCTCCCCCCATCCTGCATGTCTCTCTCTGATCCTTGTCTGCTCCCCTGCTGGGTGGGGACACTGGCTCCTACAGTTGACTCAGCAAACACTGATTTTTGCTGAGTTGGAAGAAGAGAGACTCCTCTTGGCCACTTCAGCCAAAGTGGGGAAGGCGGTGGGAAGACCTGGGGGCTTCTCTCTCTCTCTCTCTCTCTCTCTCTCTCAGCTCTGCCTTCTCTAGCCCGCAAGATCCCTCCTGGATCAAGGGATGGAATTCAAGAGTCCTGCATCCTGTGTTTCTCTCTCCCACTGGGGAGCTTAGCTATAACTTGGTAACCACCAAAACAAAACCCATTAGTCCAGTGGCACCTAGCTCCCTTCCTCTCCCCCCATTTCACACACACACACACACACACACACACACACACACACACCCCGTAGCTGGGACTGAGGAATCCTGCTTCTCTGGCTACCCCCCTACCCACCCATCAAATGACCTCCTTTTGCAATCTCATTACACCCACCGCAAACATCTACATCCTTCCTCCCAGGTATGGTGGGGTGGGGGGGGGGCTCACATTTAATCTGTATGATCACTGGAGCATGCTTCCCCTTCCTAGAGAAGAACCCCAGGAGTCCTGGGACCCAGCCAGCACAAGAAAAGAAGAGAAAATGCATAGGGCAAAGGAGAAAGAGGAAGTGGGAAACCTTAAAAAAAATAAAAACCTGGGATCAGCAAAATGTAAACGCCAGGAACCACGTCTGGAGACCGACAGCAAGAGATCCAAGTTCCATGGAATGAGGGGAAAAAAGAAAGAGTGGTGTGTTTTTGTGTGTGTGTTTTTGCTCTTCATGCAGAAGATACTTTCGGGAAAAGGCCATAGCTCTCTGTTAGGATTAGGGTTAGGATTCCATAGACATGCACTTAAAAGAGAAGGGAATACCCAGCAGTTTCTAGTGCAATGAAACGTAGAGGGACAAATATTCTCCATCCACGTTCTCTATGCTATGCACAATTTTGCAAAATTCTATCATGCCACCTTTTACTGGCCTTTTCTCTAAAAAGTCCCAAATGCTGCAAAAAATACTTCGAGAGCACTGCTTGCCTGTTTGGAAATAGTGCACAAGGAAGGGGGAAACAGCTGTTCCGAATTCCAGAGGTCCCAAGGATTAAGCTTGATGTGAAAGGACTACCCTCTAATTCAGTGGGAATGGGTTTAGGTTGGTGTGTGATGTGAGTGGAAGTGCACTCTGCACATGGTCAAAGATTGTCTTGCATGTTCCAGCTTAGGCTCGTATCTTATTATTTGACTGTTATATTTATTATAAATTCATATCACCCTTATTCGAAGGAGCTACAGTTCCTTCTCCCCTCCTCCCATTTTACTCTCACCACAAACCTGTCAGGTAGGTTCTGCAGAGCGATACTGACTCATTCAAGGTGACATTAAACCCTGTGCCACAGAATATTTGTCCCATAGTAGTTATTCCTGGCTCCATTACTGCATTTCACACAAGAAGTTGTGTGAAAAATCTCAGCTACTTGGTACCCACCCTCTTTGGCCCCCTAGAAAGTCTCTGCTAAATGGCAGTTGCCCAGTCAATCTATAAAATAAGTGAAAATTAGAACCTATCCATAAACAATCCCTTACCAAGTGCATTCGCAAGCCCTGGTTAAGGGGGAAACCCTGCGCACTGTAGATTAGGTCCTACACTCTGCACATAATACCCTGAGGTATCATGGCAAGCTAGTATAGATAACAGTGGAATATTTACCTATTGGTTTTGGTGAGGGTCTGTTTTAGTTTTGCACATGCCACTGTGGCAGGTTAGTACCACTGGGTTTCGTTGCTGCTGCTGTTTTGCTCATCAGACTGCTAGGAGTGCCAGAGTGGAGAGGCAAGTGCTAGAAGCTAGTTGGGACATAAATGCGCTCCCTGCTTCTGATGTTAGCAGGAATGTGTTAGCACACTCTTGTTGCCTGCTTGTATTCAGTAAAACTATATATTAATCATACTGATTATTCTGGGGCAGGCAAAAGAAGGAGGAAAAAAGAAGGGCGAAACAGCTGGGGAGAGACAATGATGGATGAGATGCAACTCTTCGCAAAAAGGGTTAAAGCTGGCAATAGGAAACGGGGGCGATGGGGGAGGAATGCAAGCGGCCGCCTGAGCAAGCAAATTTGAAACCTGCAATTTGAGGCCTGGGTGGCGCTTGGCTCCCCTTCTTGTCCCGGCTTGCAGAATCGCGCCGGAGACGCTAGATGGCGCCAAACGCTGTCCAACGGCGGAGTCCGGGAAGGGGAGGAGGTGGGGCTGAGGAGCGCCCACTCTTAAAAGGACAGACCCACATAACTTCGGGCAATTTGGTGGGGTGGGTGTGAAATGGTATTTATTCCCCCCAGGGCAAGCAGGATCACAAAAAAGAGCGCTGACTCTTCCGCTCGATCCTTTTCGATGGGAAGGATTCAGAAGGAGGGGGGCGGGAATTGTTTGAAAGATCAGGTTTTCATGTAAACACCGGTGTCACTCCGGTTTAATGCCCCCCCTATTGCTTTTTGTGGGTCCTGCTTCGTTTTCAGATCTGGAGAGTCTCTCCCTCTCTGCCTTTTTCCTTTTTTGAGTCTTTCCCCACCTACCCACCGGGGGGGGGGGTTGGAATTAAATGCAAAAATTGCTGGCGGTGCCACGAAGTAGTTAAAAAGAGGAGGAGGATGGGTGTGCGTGTGAAAGCAGGAATGAGGAAAGGGGAGGGTCAGGAAGGAAGAGGTCACGTGGCTCGCCCCACCACCTCTCCACCCCCCACCCCACCCCACCCCGCGCTCCTCCCCGCCCCGGGCTGAGAAAGTTGCAAAGGCAGGAAGTGGAAGGAGGAAACAAAAGTTTGCAAACATTCGGGGCGGAGAAGAGGGCGACGGGGACGCGTCCTCTGCAGCGCCCGGAAAAAAACACCCCGAAAAACAAGCAACCCCGGGGAGGAGTCGGCGGAACGGGGCGCCACGAGGCCCGAGGCCGCGGCGATGGGCCACCAGCTGCGCTGACTTGGCAAAGGGGCCGGGGATGGAGGCGTAGAGGTCAAAGCTGGGGAGGGAAAGGCGCGAGAAAGTGAAAGCGGCCGGCTTCCATCGCAGATTCGGGGGAGTCTTTTCTTTTTTGGGGGGGGATTATCTCCTCTCCACCATCCCCAAGGAAGGATCCACCGACCAGCCTTGAGATCTGGCTTCCTCCTCCGCGGCCACGACGCGTGGGAACCCAAGAGGCGCCGGAGAGGACGGGGAATCGGGCAGAGGGGGCGATGGGGCCCCCCAAGATGCCGACGCCTTCGGGGCTCGCCCGGGGCTTCCTCCTGGCGCTCCTGCTGGGTAAGAGAGAGGGGCGCGTTGGGCGCGGGGTCGGCTTGCCTTTGGGGGCACAAGCGCCCCTTTTTCGTATGGTGCCCTGTTGCTGAGATGATGGCGATGGGCGAGGGCTGCTCAATCTGTGCCCCCTCCCCAAGATATGCCGGGGCTCCGGTTCCCACCAGTTCCGACCAGCATCTCCAGTGGTCAGAGATGATGGCAGTTGTGGTCCAGCAAAGCCTGGAGGGTCAAAGCTCGTCCTTTGCAGCACCCCACATTTTTGGTGGCCAGGGGTGGGGGCAGAGATCTGCCCATTCAAAGACACACCTGTAGAGTTTGGTCTCTATACCTAAGCTAAGTGTGGTGATGGCCAATCCACTGGTGTCAATATTAACCCCAGGTCTGAAAAAAAGGGGTCAGCGCAGTACTTTTTGCAGTTATGGGTCACTGGACCCTTGTTGCACCTGGGAGTCCTTTTCTCCCAGGAGACCTGGTATCAGCCCAGGTGAGGAAGAAGCTTCCTTGATGGATGGGATACAGGGAGCCTTGCCATGACTGGATGGAGTTTAAGCATTTCCCTTGCATGTATTCCGGTTTATACCTGATGGAGGAAACCTGAGACTGTGGAGTTCGGCCTAATAGCCTTCCTGCCCGGCTTCCCCAAGCTGGTGCCTCTAGTTGTTTTGAACTTCAGTCTCTTAAAACATATGGGGAGCAGAATTTGCTCTGAGTCATGCACCAGGTCAAACCTGCTCTGAATCTCCTCTGCTTCCTGCAGGCAACCTGTCAAAGGCCTTGTTTTCTTCTCAGGTTCTCTAATTTGAGAGAAATCTGACATCAAAATATGTCAGTGTTTAGAAAACTCTGGAAGACACGCTATGGTCTTGCGGGGCACTCTGCTGCTGACCTCAGAGTCACCGTAGTCCAGGAATATATATATATATATATATATTGCAAAGGGTTGCTCTGTTCTTATCTTGTTTTTAACAGGCTATTCACCTTTCTGTTTATAAGGGGTTTTGTGTATTTACCGTATTTTTTGCTCTATAAGACTCACTTTTCCCCTCCTAAAAAGTAAGGGGAAATGTGTGTGCGTTTTATGGAGCGAATGCAGGCTGCGCAGCTATCCCAGAAGCCAGAAGAGAAAGAGGGATTGCTGCTTTCACTGCGCAGCGATCCCTCTTGCTGTTCTGGCTTCTGGGATTCAGAATATTTTTTTTCTTGTTTTCCTTCTCCAAAAAATAGGTGCGTCTTATGGCCTGGTGCGTCTTATAGAGCGAAAAATACGGTAGTTCATAGAATTTATAGACTGCTTTATAGAGCAACAACAACAACAAACCAGCCTCAAAGCAGTTTACAAAAAGAAGTTATTGTTTTTTAAAAAAGATAAAAACAAGTATTTCATAGAATAAATAGAGTTGGAAGAGACCCCCCCAGGGTCATTTAATCCAACCCCCTGCAATGCAGGAACTTTAAGTAAAAATTCAGAGATAATTAAAATCAATGATAAGCTACAAACCACATTAAAACACATGTCAGTGTTCTTCTGCCTATCAGGATAGGCTTGCCTAAACAAAATTATTTTAGCAGGCATATAGCAAGAGTATAGCAAATGTGCTTGTCTGGGCAGGGAGTTGGTATTATTACTATTTTATTTTATTTATTTATTGAATTTATATACTGCGCTATGCTTGGGGATCTCAGGGCTGTTCACAGAATAAAATCAAGATATAAAACCACAAAATACCTAATAAAAATAAAAGTAGCCCCCCCCCCCCAAAAAACCACACACATTTTAAAAAGGCATAGGATGTAAATCGCATCAACCAAAGGCCTGGTTAAAAAGGAACATTTTTTGCCTGGCACCTAAAGATGTATAATGAAAGCGTCAGGCGAACTTCTCTGAGGAGAGTATCCCACAAACAGGGAGCCACTGCAGAGAAGGCCCCGTTCTCATGTTGCCACCCTCCAGACCTCTTGAGGAGGAGACACACTCACAAGATGATCCCAGGTTCATATGAAAAGAGGCAATCCTTGAGGTATTGCGGTCCTGAGCCATTCCAAAGTGTGGCTATTGCCACACTATAATACTGATTTCTTTCCAATGTGGAACAGACAATATGTGGCACCTATAACAGTTCCCCAGACTGAAGTGGCCGAGTGGACATATAAAGAAATAAAACCTCTTGTAAACATATTGCAGGTATGTTACAGTGGTGCCTCGCAAGACGAAATTAATTCGTTCTGCAAGTTTTTTCGTCTTGCGAGTTTTTCGTCTTGCGAAGCACGGTTTCCCATAGGAATGCATTGAAAATCAATCAATGCGTTCCTATGGAAACCGCCTTCAGACCAGGTCCGGGGACAGTCTGTCCCCCGACCTCTTCTGAAGGCTGGGGGGGGGGACAAGGGCTTTTCTTCCCACCCCCAGCATTTTAAAAAACCCCGGGACAGCAGAGGACTTCTCTGATTTTAAAGCCCCCGGGAAGGCAGGCGGGGGGACCTCTTCTGAAGGCCGGCGGGGGGCGAAAGTCTTTGCTCCCCCCCGCCTGCCTTCAAAAGCCGTCCGGGATAGCGGGAAGCGCTTCCCTGCTATCCCGGACCGCTTTTAAAATGCTGGCGGTGGGGAGCAAAGCCTTTCGGCCCCCGCCGGCCTTCCTGGACCTCTTCTGAAGGCCGGGGGGGGGAAAGGCTTTGCTCCCCACCGCCAGCATTTAAAAGAGGTCCCCGGAGATTTCCCTATGGGCTTTCTTCTTGCGAAGCAAGCCCATAGGGAAATTCGTCTTGCGAAGCAACTCGCAAATGGAAAACCCTTTCGTCTTGCGGGTTTTCCGTCTTGCGAGGCATTCGTCTTGCGGGGCACCACTGTATTCCCAAGCTGCTGAGGGCTTTATATACAAGGAGTAGCCACATGGCTGGCTAGCAAATTGGCAACCGTTGCAAAGGTGTTCTGTGCTGGCAAGGTTATTGTTTGTTGTTGTTGCCATGCATGAGTATTTATCTACCAGCTGAACTCTGGCAAAGTGCACTCCAACCTAATGGAGGCTTAGGCCACAATGAATGTGCTCCTTCAACATACCAGGAAGTCCTTCGTTTGTGTGTTTTCCCGATAAGCAGACTTAACACAGACAGCCTGTCTGGAATTTGACTTTCTCTTTCTTTTCTATTCCTTAGGTGGGATTCAGCCCACTGAGAGCAACTCCTCACACATGGGTGAGTTGGGGGGTAGAGGTGGGGGCACAAGGCATGGGACAGAGAGGGAAGGTGGGTGCGGAGGAGGGGTTTTTGTTTATATTTGAAGGTCCAGAAAAGAGTAACAAAAATTGTCAAGGGGGTGGAGCGATTCCTATGAGGAAAGGCTGTAGCATTTGAGACTTAGTGAGTGAGGGGTGACATGACAGAAAATTTATAAAATTATGCATGTCCTAGAGAAAAGGAGATGCAGAAAAGTTTTTTTCCCCTCTCATAACTTTTCATTTTCATTTCATTTTTAATTTGTATACCGCCTTTCTATATTACGATACCCAAGGTAACAAAATATGCAACAAACAGCACACGCCTTATCTGATCCAATACAAAAAGTCGCAATAAAGCTTTCAAATGGAATGACTTATATCAGATAAAGTCATTTTGAACTGTCTGTTAATCATAGTACACAATAAAATCAACTCTCAAAACATCAGCAAATCATTGTTAAACAAGAGATTCACCCTTAACACTTGCAGTAAATAATTACTGAACTACGATCGATAAAGATAACTGCAAGTCGCAGTGCGTACAAAACCATGTTAAAAGGTCAAATTGGGAGACAGACACATGGCTTTTAAAACTATTTCTCCCCTTAAACAACTCTTCGGGAGAACTCACAGACATCCAGCAAAGTTGAACGTTGGAAGATTTCGGACAGATAAAATGAAGCAATTCTTAAACCAGTGCATAATTAAACTAGGATTTGCTCCCACAGGAGGCAGTGATAACCATCTTGTGACCATCTTGTGTGGCTTTAGAAAGGGATTAGGCACTACAAGGTCTATCAGTAGCTGCTAGCTGTAATGGCTGTGCTTTGCCTCTGTGGTTAGAGGCAGTAATGCTTCTGAACACCAGTTGCTAGAAACCTCAGGAGGAGAAAATGCTCTTGTGTTCGAATCCTGCTTGTGGATTTCCCACAGAAGGATGCTGGACCAGATAGGCCATTGCAGGCTCGTATTACGGCCTAGTTTTATTTTTATGCAGCCGCCTAAACAGTAGTTTGCTAGAAATAAGATTCCTGTGGCCCTTCAGACTTTGTGGGACTCCAGCTCCCCTCAGCATGGCTCCTGATCAGGCATGAGGAGAATTACAGCCCATCAATATTTGGGGTGTCACACATTCACCAACCCTGAGGGAAAGGCAAGGGTAGCCAACAGCCAATGCAGCACTTGTAAGGGGTGATGCAAGTTGCTGTCCAAAAATAGCTGGCTATCTCCACATTGGGTTTGGAGAACCAGGATGCCGTGACAAAGGCTCAGAAGGAGAAGGAAAGGACACTGAGCAGGGGGCCGGGTAGCCATTTCAGGGATAAGTGACAGCAAGGGAGAGACTCCTGAAATGACCATGGAGACTATGGTGCCTAGAAAGATCTTGATACCTCGGTTTTCGAACGTAATCCGCTCCAGAAGGCCATTTGACTTCCGAAATGTTCAAAAATTGAAGCATGCCATTTCTGGAAGTATTTGCTTCTGGGAAACTCATTACAGAAGCCATATTGTGGCATATTCGGCTTCTGAAACATCGAAAACCCGAAGCA